>NC_068917.1:108010947-108635947 GCF_023091745.1 Budorcas taxicolor
GAAGGGAAGCTGCAGGGAGGACAGCAAAAAAGTGCAAGAGAAGAGCACATAGATTATATGTCATCGAGCTCATAGGCTTGAATGCAGAGTCAGACAGACTGGCTTTGACTTGGAACTCTGGATTCTCTCACTGATGTGGTTGTCACGTCCAGGAAAGTCCTGTATTATCCTTCCATCTCAGGGTTCATTAGTCAAATGAATTCTGTGATGATTCAATTTTAGAAATTTTAAGCAGGGCAGGGAGTAATACACAACAAATGGTTCTGCTTTTAATATCCTTTGAATTTTTTCCATCCGTTGCTCCCAACTATCTTCTGAAGTTAATATTTTCTCCATCCTTGAAATAAGCACAGTAAAGCTTGGGGAAGATAACTTATTTGGTGGAGTTCACACAACACGTTCAGTGTGGGATTTGAATCCTGTTTGCTCTAACTTTAAAGCCTTATTCCCTTCATTGGTAACAGGCCACTCTGGGGCTTACATAAGTCAAGTGGAAAGCTGTGGATCTTTTTGGAGTTAGACTGAATTTATGTTTTATGTGAAATTATTCTGCTCGGTACAAAGAAGGTGGAATATGAGTTGATTTTCCTGTTTCCAAAACTTAAAACAGACAGGCATAGAACTTAAAACAGACATGGCCCAGAGGAGGCTTGGGACAGACAGACACATGGTCCCCTTGTTGGCCTCAGAAGGGGCCATTCTCCCTTCCGAGGGGCTATTTAACAGAGAGCCCTCTTATTCTCAATCTCCCAGGCCTCCTGACCCACTTACACCAGAGAGAAAATTCTTACCAGACCCTATTCCAGGGTCTGAGTTCCCCAGACAGGATGAGATCATCCTTTTGGGCCTGGCCTGCTTTAAAAAGCTGGACAACATCCTGAATGAATGAGTATGTAAATGAATAAGTGAATGATTCCAGGAGAATCCATCAACAGAGTCTATGTCAAGAAGCCATTTAAGTTCCTGCAAGGTTTATTGGTCTGCCACCAAGAGTAAAGTCACCTGCCTGTCATCTTGGTTCCCAGGTGATTCAGCAGCCTGAGCGTGGATTTTCCTTGGCTAGTGAGTTCTTCCATTTATTTCAGTTTTTGTACCTCCTTGGGGAGACTATTACAGGGTTCAAGTCTCTCTACAGACAACCTTCTGGGGATGCATATTATTAATGACTATAGAGCAGCTAATGAAATAAGAATGGATCTGAAATTAGAGAATGCAGTTTCAAGTCTACACTTGGCTGTATAATGAATAAATAATGTTAACTTCTGTAAAGTCTATTACCTCATGCAATAAATAAATGTGATCAAAAAGATTACCTACTTTCATTGCTTTTTTAGAATCATAAAGGTAGGGGATGAGAAAATTCTTTGTAAATGGATATGTGCTTTTAAATTGTTGATTAATGCTTTATTCACTTAAAATCTTGGGCAAAAGGTAACAGCTATACTTTATTTAGTCATTTATTTTCTCAGTCATATTTTAGTCCATGCATATTATTGAGGAATTGTCATGAGTCCAGGATTAAGCCTGAAAAGAACTTTAAAGTGTTTCTGAAAACATGCCAATAATTTTACTACCCTGGACTGTGACATCATGGCAGGCAGGGAAATCTGATGCACTGTTTCCACTCTTTGCCCTTGTCCCAACCTTAGCTCGCAGCAATATGCCTGTCTGGTACTGAGGATACATCAGATCAATCAAGTGTTTTGAAGGTGGAATATCAAATACCTCTAGTTAGTTCCCCCCATTCATAATCGACGTCATTGCCAAAGGGATGTCTCTAAATGTAAATCAGGTACATCTATTCTTTAGTTAAAACACTCCAAAGCTTTTCCATACTCGGAGGTGAAAGTTCAGATGCCTTAGTCTAGCATCACACTGCTAGCCTTCTAATCCAAATAGAACTTCCCCTGCCCAGCATAAATGTTTCTGCATAGTAACACTGTTCCTAAATACCAAGCTGTTAGACCATCCCCAATCTTATCTTATACACACACACACACACACACACAGATTTGTTATAAGGAATTGTGTTGTGATTATGGAGGCTAAAAAAATTTCAGGACTTCTGCAAGCTGGAGACTCAGGGAAGATAATGGTATAGATTCAGCTGGAGTCTGAGGGCCTGAGAACTGCGAGAGCTGATAGGGTAAGTTCCATTCTGAAAACCAGCCAGCATACTTGAAACCCAAGAAGAGCTGCTGTTCTGGCAGGAAGATAATGATGTCCTAGCTCAAGGCAGGCAGGCAGGAGGAGTTCCCTCTTACTCAGAGCTTTTGTTCCACATGTGCCCTTACAAGCTATTACATTTTATCTTCTTCTACTTAAGAGTGTTTTATTAATCATTTCAACACATGCATTGAAGGTCTACTGTGTGCTCATCTTTGTTTGGAAGATATATTTATCACAGTATACCTGCCTAGTTCTTAGTTAAGGGCTATCCAGTACTCTCCAAAGCCTCGCTGTGCACATGCTGAGTGTTTGGAGATGAATCAGATGGAGACCCGCTCCTCCAAGCATGGTATATGCTTAAAAGTATTTGGAGTATAATGGAAGAACTGTCACGATAGAGGCGGAATTGGAGTTAGGATGACAATTCAACTCACGGATATATGGACAGAATCCTCAGGACAAGTGACCTGAGGGGCTTTCCCATGAAGTGCCAGGAATTGGACCAAGACATCATAGGGACTTTGGGGAACTCCAAGCAGAATGCTATTACAGGAACATAAGGAAAATGTAAGAAGTCAGAGGCAATGAAATGAGGAAACCAGTATAAACTGTGCTATAGCAGGCAGGTATGGGAGACTTCTGGGAGCATTTTCTCAGAACCCTCCAACTATGCCACTGTGGAAAAAGGAATTCTTCTCATGTGTGGGAATGAATTGAAGTGTGTTATCACTTGTCAGAAGGATGTGGTGATCTTACAGTGGAGGAATGAAGAGATGTCAACATTCCTCCCACCTAGCCTTGCTGGAAAATTTTGTTGCCACATTTGAGATCAGAGAAGAAAAATTCTCATTTTATGGCAATCCCCAATGAGAAATTAGTTCCATCCCTATGTCTTTAGGCTTGTACTTACTTGGTCACTTTCCTTAGATGGTGGGAAAGTGGGGACCAAGACAAACTGTCCTTGAGAAATTGAACTGCTTTAGAACGCTGAAGCCTGAATAGCTATTTCAAATGATTTCCCTCTGCAAAATTATAGAAATGCTGTTTTGACCTTGTTTTATTTTTGTTTTCATTTGGCAGCAGGAGAAACATGGCAGATTATCCAAGGAGATGTACGGGAAGCTGGGCAAGAAGAATGAAGAGAGCTTCAAGAGATGGGAAAAGGCAGTCATGCTCTTTGGCCCAGAGCACCAAGGGGAGGATTGTGGAAGCCATCAAGGCTCATGCTTGGCAATTTAGCTCTTCCTTAGATCAAACTCCTGGAACATATTTAATTTTTGAAAGCAACTTGCAAGAAACTTAATCTTCTTGCCAGCAACTACTTAGAAAAATAAAATATTAAAATTTAGGGCTGGGAGAAATCTGAAAAGTCAGCCAGTTCAATCAGTCTCCTTAGGCAGATACGAAGAATGAAACTGAAAAAGTGGCTTGCTCAAGGTCAAACAGCTTATATCCCGGGTTCCTATCAGGGGCTCTAGGAAGGATAGAAGTCAAGTGGAACTCTCTGGAAGTTTATGTAATATGGTAATTAAATTATATACTCCCTCAAAACAGAAATTGTCTTTAAGGGACTTTTGAGGATGCAATAGCAGGGAAGAAAACAGAGAAAAAGAGGGAGTAGGAGTAAGCTGGGTCAGTTTCAAATGTGACCCACCTGGGTCAATTTAAAGTTACTTGAAGGAATTTTTCGAAATAACAGTAGCCAGGATCCATCCCCATTAGAAAGTTAGAGACATTCCATGGTTTGTTAATCCCGTAAAAAAAACCTCCAGAGAATCCTTCATCTAGCAAATAGGGTGGTCTTGGACATCTCACGGAACTTGTGGTAAGTATTGTTGCTTGGGATAACTGGAATATTTACAGGAACTTTGACCAGCATTAAGGTCTTGGAATGTAGTCTGAACATGTGGAACAAAGGCCTCACACTGGCATAGAAGACCAGTGATCTGGAGTCAGGAGGCTAGTGTTCTGGTCTGCGCTCTGACCGTTGTTCTAAAACTTCAGGAAAGTACCTCCAACCCACATCCCCTCTCCAGAAGCCAGGAATCTGTCTGTAGAATGATGGAGTTTGCCTTGGAGAAACTTTTTAAACATCTTGCTGTTTCACACCATCAGGCATTTATCCAAAGGATTCCCCCTGCCTGAAATGTCTCTCTTCTTCACCCCTCTGTGAAGTCATCTTCTTGATTCTTCAGGCACTGCTTCCTTCTAGAAAGAAGACTTCACTATCAGACATCTTCACTGACACCCCTGTTCCAGTCTGAATCAAGAGCTCCTCTTTAGGCTCCCACATCACCTCACACTTATATTACCTGTATCCCAACACTTTACAAAATATGCCAGACATTCCAAAAGCCATTATGGCAATTCAAAGTTGACCCACCTGGGGTTCAATTAACTACCAGCCAATTAACAGATGCTTTAAGTCCATTTTTGTCATGGGATTTAAAAAATAAACAAAACATTTTCCTGAAATGACCTTTGCACCCAGCCTTCTACTCATTATCTTTAAGACAGTTTAGAACGGAAAGGGAACTTTTCTGAAATCCATAAAACATGGTAATTAAGGGGTATTTCAAACTGTAAATTATCTTTCAGTGGCCAAAGCAAGAAAAAATTAAAATGAAGCCATGGAGGAAAGAACAGAGCAGGAGAGAAAGGAGATACACAGGGATAGTATTTAATTCATTCTGAAAATATTAGCAATAAACCCCATGCCTGGTTCACAGTAGATGTGAAACATGCATTTCTGAAAATGATCTGAACCACAGTCGTAGTCAAGTTACCTAAAATAATGAGGTTATATTAATAATAAAGATCCAGTTTCCCAGAAGCCCAAGATAAAGATCAACCCAAGTGTTCCTTTTCAATACCTTTAAATGGACTCCTTTGCAAGGTCTCCATGCAAAGCCATGACATCACCAGTGGGGTTTGTGTCATTTATGTGAGCAATGTCTCAATTGTGCTGTTCCCAAACTGTAGCCAAAACAAGCTGTCCCATTCCCCGAGGCAATGGCCAAGGCTTGGAAACCATGAGAGTACACCCACATAAATCTCAAGGGGAAGAATCATGTTTAAACCTTTAAAGAACTTGCACGTATTTGGACCTTCAAAGTTGTTTGGTTTTATGGTAAACAGGATAGGAGTATCCAGAAAAATGTGAGCATTTAGGGAAGAAGATGTGCGTGTGTTTGCTTCATGGAAGGTGATGGCATTATTTGAAATATTCTGAGAGTTATGAAAGAAGACTCAGACATTCACAAGACTCCTTCTCTAGAGGTGAGTTCCCATCAGTAAAGAGCAGGTTTCATGTCTGCATCGAGTCTCACGATCCTAGAGAGAGAAAATGCACTCCATTCATTACAGCTGTGCAAAGACCCTTGCAGGGGAAAGGAACATGATGCTGAAACTGCCTCCCTCAAGCTTCCACTGGAGAGAGAGAGAGAAAGAGAGAGACTGAGGATGTCAAAAAGGGACTGATCTACCAGAGGTGTTCAAACAATTGTATGTTTTCCTTCCTTCCTTATATTTGACCGTAGTGTATGTTCCCATTTTAAAAAGAAGACACATTACTTTGCCAACAAAGGTCCATCTAGTCAAGGCTATGGTTTTTCCAGTGGTCATGTATGGATGTGCAAGTTGGACTGTAAAGAAAGCTGAGCACAAAAGAATTTATGTGGTATTTGAGAAGACTCTTGAGAGTCCCTTGGACTGCAAGGAGATCCAATCAGTCCATCCTAAAGGAAATCAGTCCTGAATATGCATTGGAAGGACTGGTGTTGAAGCTGAAACTCCAATACTTTGGCCACCTGATGCGAAGAGATGACTCATTTGAAAAGACCCTGATGCTGGGAAAGATTGAAGGTGGGAGGAGAAGAGGACAACAGAGGATGAGATGGTTGGATGGCATCATTGACTTAATGAACATGAGTTTGAGTAAACTCCGGGAGTTGGTGATGGACAGGTAGGCCTGGCGTGCTGCAGTCCATGGGGTTGCAAAGAGTCGGACATGACTGAGCAACTGAACTGAACTAAACTGATATGCTCCTGTTCCTATATGACACCTACCTGCCTACCTGCTTCCCAAGCTACAGGCTGAACTACCTGGTGAACATCAAACAGAACTGTTCATCTAAAGTAAGCCTGCAAACAAACATCCCTAAATACTTCATGCCTTGTCAGGACTCATGCTTTTAATTTTTTCATACCTTCTGCAGTAGTGTTTTTCCCTAACTTTTCTGCCTAAAGGACTGTCAGATAAAATACAGGATACCTAGCACAATATGAATTTCAGATAAACAACAAGAAAAGTTTAGTAAAAGTTTGTCCTAAATATTGCATAACATACACTCTATGTCTACTTGCTAATTCTAGCAACAGATCAGCCTAGTTAATGCTTTTTCATCTTTTCAAATGTTTCATTGTCTATGAAAGAAAGAAAGTGAAAGTTTTAGTTGCTCAGTCATGTCCAACACTTTGCAGCCCTTTAGACTATGGCCCAGCAGGCTCCTCTGTCCATAGGATTTTTCAGGCAAGAATACTGGAGTAGGTTGCCATTCCCTTCTACAGAGCATCTTCCTGACTCAGAGATGGAACCAACCCAAGGATTGAACCAACCCAGGGATTGAACTGACCCAGAAATCAAACCAGGGTCTCCTGCATTGCAGGTGGTTGCTTTACTGCCTGAGCCACCAGGGAAACCCTTCTTTGTCCTTGCTGCTTCTCTAATCCTCTCTCCCCTTTCCCATGAAGTTTAGCAATTCATTTTCCTACCTGCCTTGGTTGTCCCTTGTCCAAGTCACCATTATAGTACTTACATGTTATACTACAACATAACTTCTATATCTGCTTGTGTCCTTACTTCTTTTTCTCTTTCCCACTATCACAAGATAAAGATTCCCTCTACTTTTCAAAGGTCCACTCTTTCCACTTTTGTTGTCCATCCCTCCCTATAACACCCTTTTGTAATAACTCTGTCAACTAGCCCCACATCTGTATTTCCAGCCTAAACTCTTCATTCGAGTTTTATACCTGTATATAAGATGGTCTCCTTGACACTCCTGCCTGGCTGTATCACCAGGATTTCAGGCTTCGTACATGCAAAAGAGATTTCTCTCCCTACTTCTCTCCCTGACCGTTGTGTCTACTGTAACCTGTTTCAGGTTCCCCACCCTAATAATGCCACTTCCATTGATAGAGTGATCAGACTAACACCTCCATTTTCCACCTACTCCTACTCATTCTTCAAGTCTTAACCCTGCTATCACTTCCCCAAGGAAAATCTCCTTTTTTGCCATTCCAGATCTGGATCCATTCTCTGGTTATACACTCACCAAGGATCCTGCACTTCTCTTTCATACTATTTAGTGCAACTCAAACAGCAGATTTACTTGGCCTGCTATGTCTTTCACTTTCTAAGCCCCTGGAAGTGAGGATTATATCTACTCTAGGCATTGCATCCTCATTGCCTGGGACAGGGTTTGACTCAGAGCATGCTCTGTGAATGTCAGCTAGATTCTTGAATGAATGAGTGACAGCTTACTTGCATTTTCCCTTCCTTATGATGTGTCCTTTGCAGATCTGACATTTTTGCTTTGGACATCATAAGGATTAAAACGCAGACTCGAGTTCAACAGACATGGATTCAAGTCTCATGCTACAATTAATATGACTGTAGTCGAATTGCTTCCCCTCATTAAGCTTTATTTTCTGCATTTGTCTGTGGGAGATAATCATGCATAAGTTTTTCTGAATAAAAGACATTTAAAATTCTTGACAATATTAGTGCATAGTTCATTAGCTGTGGCTTATCATTCTGATGTTGTTATTTATTTTGTTAGAAATCCCTCAACTTTCTTGCACAATTCTACTCCATTCTAGGTAAAAATGAAACTATACAACTGTAATGCCAAATTATTTTAAAATAAAGAAAATGTATACGTGAAAACAAGATCACACAATGGAAGATATTCATGAAAATCTCTTTAGCAAGAGGTGAAGAGAGAAGACCTTTCCTAAAATTGAAGAATTCTCATTCTTTAAAACTTAAAACTGTCTCAAGAATGGAGAGTTCAAGGGAAATAAATGATGCAACTTCTCCATAGTAACAGCTCACATTTTCCCCATAACTTAAGAAGACTCACTGAAGTACGATACTGGCCATTTAAGGGCTTATTTGTCTGGAAAAGATGTGCAAAGGGTCAAGCTCAGTATTAATTATACTGGGGGCATGTTGCACTTTTGAAATGCCATGTACTGTTGAAATTCTTAGAAGCTTTATCAGAGCTACCAGTCCATGTGAGGCCGCAGACCCAGTCATAAACACATGAGAAGTATTATTGCATTTAATATTTCTGAGCTGGCCCAAAACAACTTTTATTCGTGATGGTTTTACGTTCCCACATATGGACTGCACCAGTCTGTGAAAATAAAGTGAGGAGAAATAGGAAACCCTTAGTCTATGTCTCCTTTTAAAGAAGAAGAGTTAAATGTAGGTCTCAAAATGATTCAAAGTAGAGAACAAGACTTACCATGTATTTAGCAAACATCATGTGCTGAGCTGGTTGGGAACTTTCATAAACACATCGTTTAATCCATAAGAGAATCCTGAACAACAAATATACTCATTTAGAGAGGGAAAAGCTACAGCTTTTTTCCCCTCCCAGGATTCTCTTAAGGATTAAGTGACATATTTATGAAAGTTCCCAACCAGCTCAGTAAAGAACAGACTTTTGGACTCTGCGGGAGAAGGTGAGGGAGGGATGATTTGAGAGAATGGCATTGAAACATGTATATTATCATATATGAAATACATCACCAGTCCAGGTTCAGTGCATGAGACAGGGTGCTCAGGGCTGGTGCACTGGGATGACCCAGAGGGATGGGATGGGGAGGGAGGTGGGAGGGGGGTTCAGGATGGCGAACACATGTGCCGGGAGCCAGTGTGAGGAACTCTGCCCATCGCAAAAGTCATGAGGAAGGAGGCTTCGGCATACGCAAAGGTGGATCGAGCCTCAGGAAACCCCTGTTAGCGTCTACCCCCAAAACCAGAGTGTACCTACTTTACTGTTCCATGCTCTCACCTAAACCTCTGACTTTATGGGGGGCTGACCCCCATTACCTCTCTCTGAGAAGGAGTTAACTTACAGCTCCAAGTCAATAAAAATTCCTGGCCGTGACAAGAGTGTTTCAACTTACGAACTCCTCTGAAGGTTATCTAGCCTGCCTGTACAGGTTCCTCCGGCCACATGTGATTGTTTACAGCCTCCCAGCCGTGAGAGGCATGAGATGTTTTTGACTTGCTGAAGGCAGATTCTTTTGGGAAGTTGGAAATTGTTAGTATAGTGGATTGGTTAGGAATTATATTGGTAAAGGGTTTTTCATTTGTTGTGCCAATAATTGCTGCTAATTCTCTGCCTTGGGTGTGACAAGGGTGTCTCAGGTCAAACCTCTCTGCTGACAGACTAGCTTGTGTGACAACCTCTCAACCATAAATAGCACACAGAGTTTAGAGTATTTTGAAAGTCTTAATTAGCATAGGGCTTTTCTCATTGTTGAGTCAATGATTGCCGCCAGGCCTCCATATCCTTAGGCACCTGGGAATATATTAATCAATGTATTTGGAATATAGAAAAGGAAATATAGTAGTTTTTGATGTTAGCAATACTAGACTTTTTGAGTTAATGAATTTTCTCTTCTGTTATAGGTCACTGTACTTTGTTATAAATCATTATGTCCTTGCTATGCAAAAATGTAACTTTATCACCATCTTAAGACTAAATAGATCTTAAGGGGAACATTGGTGAAGGGTTTTCATTTGTTGGGCTGATATTTGCTGCTAAATCTCCATATTCCCTGCCCTTATAATGAATACAACTAGCATATAGGAGAAATAAGTATTAACCTTTACGATTAATCATGTTAACCTTAGGTTAAATAAATTCCTTTCTTGATTGTAACCGTTACACCCTCACCCTATAGGAATACAACTTTATTTGGAGGGTGGTGCTTGGTTTAAGAAAAAACACCCTTGGAAAAAATAACTTTTCTGGTTAACTGACCGTTACCAGAAAGAAAGGATCATAAAATGTAAGCAGGCCTCATGGCCAGAAGATGATGTAAAACCCCTAAGACCTTTTTGTGTACTTTTATGTGAAGCACCTGATTTTGATAAAGGTCAGGACTGCTGACCCCTGCGTGACTTTAAAATTTCCATTTGTCTCTATGTGTAACAAAAGGTATATAAGCAAACCTAAAAAATAAAGAAATCAGATCAGTTTCTGGAAAGACTGATTCCCCCATGTCGCTTCTTTCTTGCTCTCCGTTTTTCTGGCTGAATTCCCATCTGGTATGCGGGTACTCACCAAGCCTGCTAATTTTGCCTGGGCTTCTAAGATCGGACTGGGGAGGCCTCAGTGCCTCCTCTCCTTTGGGAGAACAGAAAGACGCCTGTGGCCTACGTAGGTGGTGATTGGTATTCCACGTAAACCAAGTTATTCAGCCTCTTTTTCTCTGCTAATTTTCTAACCTCTCTCTATCTGTAACTAAATAAGTTTTTTTCCTAGGACGCCGATTCCGTCCCCACCTTCGAATTACCCTGGATCCACCGGGGCTGGACCCCGGCACACATGTACACCCATGGCTGATTCATGTCAATGTATGGCAAAACCACTACAATTGTAAAGTAATTAGCCTGTAATTAAATAAGTTCATTTTTAAAAAAGAAATGGAAAAGCTACATTTTGAAAAGATTAAGCTCAGGACTGACTAAATCATTACAGGATCCAATGAAAAGTGAAAGTGTGTCGCTTCTTGTTAAAAAAAATTATTGGGAATTTCAAGATGGCAGAATGGAGGACATTCAACCAAGGACAGGATGCTTCTAAGTGTGGGGTCTTTTGTGGTTACGCAGGGCACGTGTCCATGAAGTTGGCCCTGGTCAGGCAACCCATCTGGTGTCACAAAGCCAGTAAAAGGTAGAGTCAAGGACTGGTATTCAGCCATCTAAAGTTTAAGCCATGATTTTTGCTCCTCTGAGACTCCCGTTTGTTAGTCTTCCTCCACCCCTGCCGTCTGGGTTACTTTGCTTAGCTGTTCACACTGAGCTTGCTCCATTTGACAGAAGAACATCTGACTTTTCAAAATTTGATATTTATTTTCATGTATATGCTTTGGAGGTACATTAATGGCAGAATTGGGCAATATGTCAACTTCCTATTTTCACTTTGCTCGCTAATTTCCCAAGATGTGTGTTCACATCAGGCGGCTCCCCCTGTGTCTTGGGCATGAATCAGAGACTGTTTTTGAGAATTAATCCCCATAGAAGACTTGTTCCTGTAAGTAGACTTTTAGATAGTGATAGCTGATAAAAGACTTGTTGAAACTTGTGGTTGCCAAGGTGGAGGGTGGGTGGGGAAGGAAGGAGGGGGAGTTTGAGATTAGCAGATGCAAGCTAGCGTATGTAGGATGTATAAACAACAAGGCCCTATTGTATTTAGCACAGGGAACTATATTCAATATGCTGAGATAAGCCATAATGGAAAAATATGAAAAGAATATACATATGTATAACTGAGTCACTCCTCTGTACAGCAGAAATTAACACAACATTATAAATCAACTGGACTTCAATTAAAAAACAAAAAAGACTTGTTGGTTGTTAGTTCCAATCAAGAACTACACATCTTTAGTAATCCTGCTGCTGCTGCTGCTGCTAAGTTGCTTCAGTCCTAGTGATTACTTAATCCCATTTTTGTTTTGTGGTAATCGTTTTGTATTCTTTTAATTCCTGTTGTCATAGGTATACTGAGACAGACAAATCAATAACTAACCTAAGAAATATAGCAAATTAATGGCAAATCGGGGGCTAGAATTAAAATATTTTAAACTAGAGACATGGGGTTATTTGTAAAAAGTGAACAGCTAATATCTAAATTATCTTTTTCTTGGCTTATAAAGCAGATTTTCAAGAGTCAGATACATTTTTAAATTAACAGATAACCACTTAAAAAAAAAAAAATCACTGCACCTTGTAGGCAAGACTGGGAGAAGACCAGGTCTTCCGTTCTGTCTCCTATTGCACAACACGGAGAGATGCTGGCTGGGTCATCATGGATCAGATGGGCACCCCTCAAAAACTGTGACATGCTTGCTACTTACATGCTTGAAGTCTTAACTCAGGTGGCGGTCGAATTTTACAGCTTTTCCAAGACAGTCTGTGGTGGTGTCTCTGAAATGTTCATAAACCGCTGTTTGGAAAGACTTCAGTTGCTGCAAAATAAACAGGAACAGAAAAAAGCAAGCTGTCTTCTTTTCCTGGGAAAAGACAGCCATGCAAACTGCTTCCCACCCACAGGGGACAGTACAGTGCCAGGTGAAGTGTGGGTCACTGGATTTCCGAATATCGGGTCTACTGGGCAAGCAAGAACTGAGGCTGTTTAGGGTATACTTTAGTGTGCTGTGCAGCTACTACACTGTTTGGAGAACTGTCTTGCTCCTGATGACTCTACCATAAAATCCTGACTATGTTCTCATGAGCAACCTTGATATTGGTGAGATAGTAACAGCAGACACACAAGAAGTTTCATGTTGAGTTTCTTGTCAGATGCCAACTAACTATGAATGTAGATTGATTATTTGGTTGTATCTAATGATCCATAAAATCTAGAGTAAAGTTCAGAGATGTAAATCTCCTGGCAAACTTAAGTACCTCATAAATATTTATTTTGCTAATACTATGTCAGTTCATTGGCCAGAATTCAGCTAGACAGTCTCAGAGAATATAGAGTTCATTTCTTTACTATTCCCAGGATGTGATTCAGCTAAGAATTCTCACTACTTCCAGAAAGCCCTGTTCTTGAACTTAGCATTCATCTGTACCATTCACTGGACTTTTGAATTCAAGACTGGGTTGGAAGGGATGTCCCTGGCATTTCAGTGCTTAAGACTCCATGCTTCCAATGCAAGGAATGGAAATTTGATCCCTGGTCAGGGAACTAAGATACTACATGTCTTGTAGCAAGAAAAAAAAAAAAAAACTGAGTTGGGAAATCATCCAGCCCAGTATTTCATGTGAGGTATGTATAATACTAGTGATAAACAAGATGTTTGGGGGAGTAAATCAGTAGGCTTAAAAAAAAAAAAGTAAACATTCAACCATACAGTTTGATGACCATTGTGAAGAAGTCATAATCTAAGCCCAGCATTAATGCATTATCACTCTTATTCAGGGGGCTTCCCAGTTGGCACAGTGGTAAAGAATCTACTTGCCAAGGCGGGAGATGCAAGTGATGCGGGTTTGATCCCTGGGTGGTGAAGGTCCCCTGGAGGAGGGCATAGCAACCAACTCCATTACTCTTGCCTAGAAAATCCCACCACTGAGGAACATGGAAGGCTACAGTCCATGGGGTCTCAAAGAGCTGGACATGACCAAGCACACACACACACACCCTAATTCAGACAACAAAATTGATTCAACATAAAATCTATTAAGATGCTTTATCATACTGATATTAAAGGATAAAAGTCAGCCTCAATAAAGACAAAAAAAAATTCAGTACAAGTTAACCTCTACTAGTGAATAAAAAATGGCAACCCACTCCAGTGTTCTTGCCTGGAGAATCCCAGGGACGGGGGAGCCTAGTGGGCTGCTGTCTATGGGGTCGCACAGAGTCGGACACGACTGAAGCGACTTAGCAGCAGCAGCAGCAGCAGTGAATAAAAATGTCAATTTTCAAGGAGCAATAAGAAGTAATAATTTTTTTCTTATTGCTCCTTTCAGATTTATTGAAGTATAATTGACAAAATTGTATATAGTTAAAGTGTACAAACTTGATTATTTGATATGCATATATGTTATGAAGTGATTGCAGCAATCCAGTTAATTAACACATCTATCACCTCAAATAGTTACCCTTTTGTTTGCTGTGGTGAGATGCTTAGATCTAGTTTTTCAACTAATTTCAAGTATATAGTACGTTTTCCATCTAGTCAAGTCTACGGTTTTTCTGGTGGTCATGTATGGATGTGAGAGTTGGACTATAAAGAAAGCTGAGTGCCGAAGAACTGATGCTTTTGAACTGTGGTGTTGGAGAAGACTCTTGAGAGTCCCTTGGACTGCAAGGAGATCCAGCCAGTCAGTCCTAAAGGAGATCAGTCCTGGGTGTTCATTGGAAGGACTGATGTTGAAGCTGAAACTCCAATACTTTAGCCACTTCATGCGAAGAGCTGACTCATTTGAAAAGACCCTGATGCCGGGAGAGACTGAGGGCAGGAGGAGAAGGGGATGACAGAGGATGAGATGGTTGGATGGCATCACCGACTTGATGGACATGGGTTTGGGTGAACTCCGGGAGTTGGTGATGGACAGGGAGGCCTGGCGTGCTGCGGTTTATGGGGTCACAAAGAGTCAGACACGACTGACCAACTGAACTGAACTGAGTATATTTTATTAATTGTAGTCACCATGCTGTACATTAGATTCCCAGAACTTAATTCATCATATACCTTCAAAATTTTACCCTGTGATCAATGTCTTCTCATTTTGCCCTTCACCCTTCACCCTCTGGCATTCTCCTCTATGTTTCTATGAGTTTGGCTTTTTTTTTTTTAATCAGATCACACAAATAAGTGAGATCATACCGTATATGTCTTTCTCTCTGGTTGATTTCACTTAGCATAATGTCCTCCAGTTTCATCCATATCATATATGACAGGATTTCTTCCTTTCTCATGACTGAATAATATTCTATTATATACTGCTGCTGCTACTGCTGCTAAGTTGCTTCAGTCGTGTCCAACTCTGTGCGACCCCATAGATGGCAACCCACCAAGCTCCCCCGTCCCTGGGATTCTCCAGGCAGGAACACTGGAGTGGGTTGCCATTTCTTTATACAAAATATTATTATAATGTAATGCATTATATGTTATATATGAAAGCTGTATCATATTTTTCTTTATCCGTTCATTCATTGACAGACACTTAGATTCTTTCCACATCTTGGCTATGGCAGGTAATGTGCAATGAACTTGGGCATAGATGTATTTCTCTCAGATACAGATTTTATTTCCTTCAGAAGTATATCCAGAAGTGGGATTGCTGGATCATGTAGTAGTTCTATTTTTTAATGTTTTGAAAACTGTCCATAATTTTTTTTCTCTAATCATAGTATCAATTTTCACAAGGGTTCCCTTTTCTCCCCATCCTTGCCAACACTTATCTTTGCTTTTCTTGATTAAAGCTATCTTAACAGACTTTTAAGACTCCATTCTGAAGGAGATCAGCCCTGGGATTTCTTTGGAGGGAATGATGCTGAATCTGAAACTCCAGTACTTTGGCCACCTCATACGAAGAGTTGACTCATTGGAAAAGACTCTGATGCTGAGAGGGATTGGGGGCAGGAGGAGAAGGGGATGACAGAGGATGAGATGGCTGGATGGCATCACAGGCTCGATGGACATGAGTCTGAGTGAACTCCGGGAGTTGGTGATGGACAGGGAGGCCTGGCGTGCTGCGATTCATGGGGTCGCAAAGAGTCGGACACTACTGAGCAACTGAACTCAACTGAACTGAACAGACTTTTGGTGATTTCTCATTGTGGTTTTGATTTCCATGCTCCCGATGATTAGAATACCTTCTCACGTACTTGGCTATTTGTATGTCTTCTTTAGAAGAAAATATTCAAGTCTTTATTACGCTTTTTAATTGTATTATGATTTTGCTATCAAATTTCTGAGTTCTTTACATATTTTGGAAATTCAACCCCTTATCATGTGTATAAAAGTAAAAGTAAAGTGTTTGTTGCTCAGTCATGTCTGACTCGGCAAACCCATGAACTGTAGCCTGCCAGGCTCCTCTGTCCGTGGAATTCTCCAGGCAAAAATATTGAAGTGGTTAGCCATTCCCTTCTCCAGGGGATCTTCCAGACCCAGGGACTGAACCCAGTTCTCCTGCATTGCAGGCAGATTCTTTACTGCCTGAGACACAAGGAAGCCCCTAAGTAATGATGCAGGAATCTACAAAAATTATATAGCTAACTTCATGCTTAATGGTACAACATCAAAACAACTTTATCCATGAAACCAAGAACAAGACAGGATTCAATGATATAATAGCAAGCCTAGTCATTTCAGAAAGGCAACATTAACTAATTAATCAATTAAGCCAGTAAATAAGAAATAAAAATGCTCATCATATATTCTATATATGAATCAGAAATAGATAAATATGTTTAAAATTCATAAGAAAATATAAGACATTTGTTTAAGATAATAGCCAGGACATGGAAGCAACCTAGATGTCCATCAGCAGATGAATGGATAAGAAAGCTGTGGTACATATACACAATGGAGTACTGCTGCTCAGCCATTAAAAAGAATACATTTGAATCAGTTCTAATGAGGCAGATGAAACTGAAGCCGATTATACAGAGTGAAGTAAGCCAGAAAGAAAAACACCAATACAGCATACTAACGCATATATATGGAATTTAGAAAGATGGTAATGATAACCCTGTATGCGAGACAGCAAAAGAGACACAGATGTGTAGAACAGTCTTTTGGACTCTGTGGGAGAGGGAGAGGGTGGGATAATTTGGGAGAATGGCATTGAAACATGTATACTATCATAAATGAATCGCCAGTCTAGGTTTGAGGCAGGATACAGGATGGTTGGGGCTGGTGCACTGGGATGACCCGGAGGGATGGTATGGGGAGGGAGGTGGGAGGGGGGTTCAGGATGGGAAACACGTGTACACTGTGGTGGATTCATGTTGATGTGTGGCAAAACCAATACAATATTGTAAAGTAATTAACCTCCAATTAAAATAAATAAATTTATATTAAAAGGATAAAATTAATAATGATATTCAAGTGTTTTCTTCTCTCAAGAATAGTTAGATAATTCAATTAAAAATATTTTCTAATAACAAATAGACAAGTTGCCTAGAAATGAATCTATCAAATGACATTTGTATAGAAAATTTTTTTAAAAAGAACCTGTACTAAAAGATATTTAAAAAGTCCTAAATAAGCTGATCAATATGACATATTCACAGGTAGGAATACTGACTCTTTGCAACCCCATGGACTGTAGCCGTCCTTTGTCCATGGAATTCTCTAAGCAAGAATATTAGAGTGGGTGGCCATTCTCCTTTCCAAGGGATCTTCCTGACCTAGGGATTTAACTTGGGTCTCCCACATTTCAGGCAGATTCTAAGCCACAAGAGAAGTGAAGTGAAGTGAAGTGAAGTCGCTCAGTCGTGTCTGACTCTTTGCGACCCCTTGGACTGTAGCCTACCAGGCTCCTCCCTCCACGGGATTTTCCAGGCAAGAATACTGGAGTGGGTTGCCATTTCCTTCTCCAGGAGATCTTCCCGACCCAGGGATTGAGCTGGGTCTCCCGCATTGTAGGCGGATGCTTTACTGTCTGAGCCCCCAGGGAAGACACTAGGGAAGCCCCAGCTAATCCCCCAAATTGACTGGATAACTTTAATGGAGCACCAGTCAACATCTGTCTGCATGATTTTCTCTCTTTTTTGTGGAATTGACAAACTAATTCTAAAATTTATATAAGAACTAACAGAAGCTAAGACCCTCCTGAAGAAGACAAATGAGAGAGGAACTTGCCTGGGTATATGGTAAGACTTGTTTGAAACCATGTAATTAAATCACTTTAGATTGTTGCTGGTATAGACACATAAACTAATGGAAATAACAGAAAATTAAGCAATAGGACAGGCATTTATTTAAATAGTTTATGATGAAAACAACATTGAATATGTCTAAAAGAACATATTCATTTATATGACATGTTAAAATCAATTAAAATGTTAATGTATTAGAAAAGAATATATATATATGATCTTAAAGTATAAAAAGATACATAAATACAAATCAGAAATGGAAAGCTTGATAAAGCTAATTACATTTTAAAATTAAAAATCTGTTTACTAGAGATCATCATAAAGAAAGTGAAAAAAAAGCTACAAATTGGAAAACTTATCCATGAAATTTAGCAACAATAAAAAGTGTTAGTATCTAGAATATATAAAGTATAGAAAATGAAACCACATATAAAAGTGAACAAAGATGTGGACAGACACCATGAAAACAGAAACATAAGTGTACTTTTTGAAAAAAATGCTCATTCTCATTAGTTATAAAGGAGATGCTCCCAAAATGGCATAAAAGAACAATTTGGTACACTTGAGATTAGTGATAAAAGAAAGTCTAATAATACTGATTGCTGTTAAGGGTGTAGAGAAACAGCTCTCATATCTGGTTGATGGAACGTAAATTAATCCAACACATTGAAAATAAATTGGCATAACTTACTAAACTTCAAAAATCCTGAATTCAGCAATTCTATTCCTAGGAATATTTCCTAGAAAAACTTGTACATGTATTCCAGGACACATTCAATAAGTGTGATTCCAGCAAAATTGATTTTACTAACAAAAACTTGTAAAATATCAAATTCCCATAAGCAGTAGAATGGATGAATTGTAGCATAGTCATTACACTAGAATCCCATACAGCAGAAAGAAAATAAACTACAGTATAAAAAAATCAATGTGGATTAATTTCAAGATCCAAGATAATTGAAAACAGTAATTCATGAGGAAAATATATGTAGTATGATCCCACCCTTGTAATGGTATAAAACAGGCATAATAAACACAGGGATATGGTAATGGATGTTTCCATGTTACTCTCTTACCCTCTCCTTCCTCTCCCACCTTCCCCTCTGCCTAAACAAAGGGATATATTGGTGGGAATATCTGTGCAAAAAAACACAAAATTTAGAACAGTGGTCACTTCTGGAGGTTGGGAGAGGGACCAATAATGAAATACATGTAGGAAGGGACACATAGGCAGCTTCAAAGTTTCCGTAATGTTCTGTTTCTGAAGCTGGTTGAAGTATTAGTTCAGCTCAGTCGCTCAGTTGTGTCCGACTCTTTGCGACCCCATGAATTGCAGCACGCCAGGCTTCCCTGTCCATCACCATCTCCCGGAGTTCACTCAGACTCACGTCCATCGAGTCCGTGATGCCATCCAGCCATCTCATCCTTGGTCGTCCCCTTCTCCTCCTGCCCCCAATCCCTCCCAGGATCAGCATCTTTTGCAATGAGTCAACTCTTCACAGGAGGTGGCCAAAGTACGGGAGCTTCAGCTTTAGCATCATTCCTTCCAAAGAAATCTCAGCGTTGATCTCCTTCAGAATGGACTGGTTGGATCTCCTTGCAGTCCAAGGGACTCTCAAGAGTCTTCTCTAACACCACAGTTCAAAAGCATCAATTCTTTGGTGCTCAGCCTTCTTCACGGTCCAACTCTTTATTTTCTTTGATTGATCCATCTATCTATCATCTATCTACATGCATTAGATCTATTTATATAGTGGCACAGATGGTAAATTATCTGCCTGCAACACAGGAGACCAAGGTTCGATCCCTGGGTCAGGAAGATCCTCTAGAGAAGGGAATGGCTTACCCACTCCAATATTTTTGCCTGGAGAATTCCATGGACGGAGGAGCCTAGCGGGCTACAGTCCATGAGGTCACCAAGAGTCAAACACGACTGAGCTTGAGCAACTAATTAACTAACTAACTATATATATATTATATTTTACAGGAAAAATAAACACAAATTGACTAGGAGTTTGCCAGCAAATGGGAAAAAACATAAAGGAAAATCCAGAGGGAAACACCATGGACAAAAGTGTTAACATGTGAAAAACGGGTATATATGGATGTGCTTTTGAAGAATGACACCTAGTTCACATATTCAACTTTGAGGTTGGAGAAAGTTTCAGTCAACTGAAAAGCAGGTGACAGCATTGCTGCTCAGATCTGTGTCTTTTTGGAGGTAAGAAATTGCAGATGCAACTCCTTGTCTTGTTTCCCCCTGTGAGACATCTAGGCACATATTCGGTACAATCTACCTCCTGCCCTCAAGGGAAAGGAAACATCTGAAGAGGGCTTGGAAGCAGGTTGAGGTCCAGGCACTGTGGTTTGTTTGGGGGAAGACATGCAGCGAGATAAAGAACACCTAGCTCAGGTTGGCATTGATAATGGTCTCCAGTGCCTACTGCAACACTTGGCACGCAGTGATGCTCAACAAATATTTAGCGGAATGAATAAAGGGAGATTTTGACAATGAGGAGTCCTGGGAACATGTCTCCTTTGCTAATGCCGCCTTTTGCTCGTTTCATTTTTTGGTTATTCTCGCCATGGCTAGAGAAACTTGATAACTTTTCCCCCTTCCCTTTTCAGTAGCTGGTAGGGGTGGGAGGACTTGATGAAGTCCAAGACAAACTGTGAATGGCCTTGATTTCTAGTGGTCCTCGCAGAGTGCTGACAGACATCTGACATGGGAGCTAGATTGGAGACGCTGCTAGCTGGGGCCAGGAGCCAACCGTCTTTTCAGAGGAAATCTCCATAAATGGTAGTGAATTGAGTGTCTCCGTATGCCGACTCTGTGCTTTTTCTTTCCTCCTCTTCATCCCTCATTTCTCCAGCTCACATCTCCTTCCATCCTCTATCTACCTGATCATTTTCCTTTCCTTTTGCTTCTTAAAAGAGCCCTTCACATCCTTTGTTTGGTTAATTTCTTCTTGGACTTCCCTCATGGCTCAGACAGTAAAGCCTCTGTCTACAAAGCGGGAGACCTGGGTTCGATCCCTGGATCGGGAAGATTCCTTGGAGAAGGAAATGGCAACCCTTTGGACCAACACATCTTCTCATGACCAGGAGGACACACAAGAAACTGATTGAGGCAACATCACTTGATTAAAAATTTCATGCTTTTGAAAGTTCATTTTTTCCTATAAAAGTTGTTTTCATATAATTTCATATAGTTTATATTTTTTCATATAATTTCTGCCTAGATTTAGTTTATCCTCATTTTTGAATTTTATTATAATTTTCCTTTAGCAGAATTATACTGTAAATTCACTATAAATGAAATGTGGAGAGGTATAAAAGAGAAAGAAGAGCTATAAACATCGTCCAGGGATAATAGTCATTCCATGTAGTTTGGGGAATTCTATTCTAGTCTCTCTCTGATTTTTACCATTCATTTCTCCTTTGGAAGTTAAGGGTACCACTCATTTAATGTTCTTCCTTTCCAGGTTACAATGAAGATTGGAAGAAGCTCAAGAAGTAAATGTGGAGCTAATAATAATAATGCTGCTGTTGCTAAGTCGCTTCAGTCGTGTCCGACTCTGTGCGACCCCATAGATGGCAGCCCATAAGCCTCCTCCGTCCCTGGAATTCTCCAGGCAAGAATACTGGAGTGGGTTGCCATTTCCTTCTCCACGAATATAATAGAGACTTAATAGTGGTTAATATGTAGGGGTCCTTTATAATGCAGGATTGGAGAATGGATCTTAGGTTTGAAGTAGCCTGCCCATGGGACACGTGCCTTCAAGGCTACTGTGGGCAAAATTACATCAACTATACTCACACAGTTAGCAGCACGGGAAATAGTATCCGCCTCACAAAGAATGGACAGCTGAGGAAATGGGTGAATAGTGGTACCTTCAGCTCACCTATAGGAGGCTGACCTTCAGCCCATCTCCAGGTCTGTGTGACCCCATAGACGGCAGCCCACCAGGCTTCCCCATCCCTGGGATTTTCTAGGCAAGAATACTGGAGTGGGTTGCCATTTCCTTCTCCAGTGCATGAAAGTGAAAAGTCAAAGTGAAGTCGCTCAGTCATGTCCAACTCTTAGCGACCCCATGGACTGCAGCCCACCAGGCTCCTCCATCCATGGGAGTTTCCAGGCAAGAGTACTGGAGTGGGGTGCCATTGCCTTCTCCAATTCTTAGATTAAAAGCAGGTAAACCAAAGAGGAACCCATATCTTCTTCCAAATATAAACAGAGAAATAATATTCCAGAGAAAGATGACTGCTTATTTCTAAAGTTTGGTACAAAACCGTGTCCCCCACCGGTGTATATTCCAATTTGTATCAGGAAGAATCAAATCAGGAACGTAGGCAGGGACTTCCCTGGTTGGGGCAGTGGTTCAGAATCCACCTTGCAGTGCAAGGGACACAAGTTCAATCCCTGGTCAAGGAACTAAAATCCCATATGCCGCAGAGCAATTAAGCCTGAGCGCTGTGACTACTGAGCCTCCGCACCACAGCTAGAGAGTCTGCGGCCCCAACGAAAGATCCCGCGAGACTCAAGGAAGACACAGTGAGCTGCAGTTAAGACCCTAAGATGCAACACAGATAAATATTCTTTTTTAAACTAGGAAAACAGAGAACATAATAGTCATTTTAACAGATTTAATAGAGGGAATTGGAGAAGTAAAAAATAAAATTAACTAAATAAATAAGGTAATAAAAAAATAACTGTAGGAAACAGGTGCCAGAGTGAGAGACGCAAAGAGAAAAGGCTGAGCTTAATCCCATCCTGTGGGCTCCGGCCAGCAGGTACTGGGATATCAGGAGCTCGGAGAAGGAACTTAAAGATCTATGGCTTAGATCTCAAGAAGAGCAGGGCTGGCTGCAGCCAGTCTTTCTCAGGGTGCAGGATGAAACTGGCTCTGACTGCGTTGGGGGGTGGGGGAAGTACAGAAGCTAGATCCTTATCATTACTCGGGCGAGGGGTCACTGCTAGAGCGAAGCTAACGAGAAAAGTAAGTCATCCACAAGGAATAAGTGCCTACCCCTCCCAGACCAAGGCTGTTTCTAGAGCCTAATGGGAGGAGAAGTGGCTAAGGGGAGATGTGGCTTGGAAAATCCAGACCCCAGACTCACAGTTCAGAGTTTAGATGGACACCAGGGTTGGCGTTGCAGCCATTCTGCAGAGACAGGCTAGACCTCCACCCAAAATCTGGTTTTGATGTAGAGACTGATGGTCCCATGCCCACCTAGAAGGTATCAACAGGTTTTTTTAAAATTCACAGAATTAAGTTTTCTGGGGAGAGTAGAACATGATCCTAGGCTGATCTGGAAATAAACTTCAAGGTGCAGACAAAGGGGACTGGCTTGGGTTGTTAATGTGGTCACAGGGTGGGCTGGACTGAGGGCCCCCCTATGTGGACAGGGGCTTGCACAGTTCGAATCCTCCACGGGCCCCAAGACAGGGAGTGCCAGACATTCTCATCAGTCTTCTCAGATGTGGAAGGGAAAGGGGCCCACCATGACCAAGCATCAACAAGTGGAGTCAGACTCTTTATTACATTCAGAAGACAGACAGAGACTTTTCCTTCAGCAAAGGCTAAAAGTGCTCCTGCTGGCATTCTCCAAGAGAAGGTCCGTGGGTAAAGGATGCAATGGGGGAAAGGGGAGATTCTTCCACTTGCCACCCTGAGTTCTAGCTGTGAGCTCTATCTTGAAACTTCCACTTCTTCATCTATTTGGAACACCTTGCCAGGTTATTCACTATTCTTATAAAACGACTTTTAACAGCTGCATGTTATTCTCTCTTTGGATATTTGGATAAACTATGCTTAATTGAACTGGAGAAGGGAATGGCAAACCACTTCAGTATTCTTGCCTTGAGAACCCCATGAACAGTGTGACTCCGAGAGTTGGTGATGGACAGGGAGGCCTGGCGTGCTGCAGCTCATAGGGTCGCAAAGAGTCAGACACGACGGAGCGACTGAACTGAATTGATGCTTAATTGATAGGCATTTAACTTGTTTCTGGATGTCCTTATATTTTTGAAATATGTAGTCTATGCTGAGAAGTCACTACTCCAGTCCCCAGGGATTCACTGAGCCCTTATTAGGTGCTAGGCATAGGATAAAAACAACCTCTGCTCTCTAGACAGAGGTGACCGCTCACAAACAGGGCAGTGCTGTTAATACCCAGAGGCAGATGAAGACAACCAGGCAAGACATACGGTCACATTTTTTTCTTTGTATTTCATTCAATTAAATGATAAAGCAGGAATACATTCTCATTCAAAACATTTCAACTCTATGAAAATACATAGGTGAAAAAGCATAAATATCATCTCATTTTTGCAACCCCGAATACCTGTCCTTCTGAGCCTTTTTGTATGTGTGACAAAAGTACATAGACACACACACATAGACACAGAATGCACAGGATGTAATTATGGGTACACATAATTTAGAGATTGCTTGGATATGAAGAGGATCAGAAAGCAGAAAAATGGAGAGACAGGTGCATAGATTAGGCATAGTCCTGGCATTCAAGCTCTTTTCAGTTAATCTTATATCTTAGAAATGTTCTCTTCTCTGTGAAGGCTGCACTGTTCTCACAGGAAGAATCCTTGAGGATTAATGCAATGTAACCTTTTCTCCAATGTTAGGGTTAGTCTTTCCACTTTTAATAATTACAAAAATGCTACAATAGAAAAGAATATCTGTATGTGATTGTGAAAATAAATCTATGTAGTATGCTAAAAATAAAATTGTTGGATAAAAGGATTGATGCAAGTTTTTAAAAATATATTTTCCTCTTAAAAAGAGTACTGATTTAAATTCTCTGCAAGTGTTCCTCTTTCAACATTATCTTGCCATGATTTGTTATTTTTTAATATTTTTAAATATTGCCATTCTAACAGGAAAAATCTCTGTGTAGTGTTATATTTTTAGCTCTTTAAACACATAGACTTATTGATGTTAAAGATCTTATTTATTTTTTTCTGTTCATAAGAAGATTTGATGCTTAAGGTATAGGATAATGGTATTTTATTTCTTTGACCTTCATATTAAGTCAGGCAGAAACTCTTTGCCACTTTCTAACGTAACATTTTGTTTCTAGAAAGAAAAAGCCAGTGACGTTAACTTTTCAAAAGAATTATTTATAAAACTTTAGAGCAATTTTTTAACTTGTCAAGTATAACACCACACACCCTTGAAGACAGGTCTACTGAGGAATGTGACTGATTATTAAGTTATTGAATAGTTACCTAAGATGGATTCAGTGCGGTTCAGTTCAGCCGCTCAGTCGTGTCCCACTCTCCATGACCCCATGAACCGCAGCACGCCAGGCCTCCCTGTCCATCACCATCTTCCGGAGTTCACTCAGACTCATGTCCATCGAGTCGGTGATGCCATCCAGCCATCTCATCCTCTGTCGTCCCCTTCTCCTCCTGCCCCCGATCCCTCCCAGCATCAGAGTCTTTTCCAATGAGTCAACTCTTTGCATGAGGGGGCCAAAGTATTGGAGTTTCAGCTTTAGCATCATTCCTTCCAAAGAAATCCCAGGGCTGATCTCCGGAGGAACCAGATGAGATCTTACATTGATGACAATTAGATTTGTATCGATGTCTATCTACCTTTTCCTAATAGTTCTCTTTGGTCTTTAAGGCAACTTGATACGCACACAGTCTGCCTTCTTGATTTCTTCCTCAAGATGTGATTTTTATTTCCCAGATGAAGTTTTTGCTTCCTATTACAGACTTTCATAGGATTTTGATTCCTTAACAGAACATGACACTTACATGGTAATATCTTTCATTTCTGTTGCTTCTGCTAGAACATAAGCCAGGGCCATGTCTGATTTGTTCATCGCTGTATCCCTAGCACCTTTTGGGGTTTTTTTTGAGAATTGTAAATTCTCCAATCTGTGATGAGTCGTTTACTTTTGTGAAAGGGAGCAGAACTCTCCCTTCTACAGAAGTGTTGCGGACCCTTGTTGTTGTTCAGTTGCTAAGTCATGTCTGACTCTTTTGCCACCCCATGGACTGTAGCCTGCGAGGCTCCTCTGTCCATGGGATTTCCCAGCCATGAATACTGGAGTGGTTGCATTTCCTTCTCCAGGGGATCTTCTTGACCCAGGGGTCAAACCTGGGTCTCCTGTGCTAGCAGGTGGATTCTTTACCACTGATCCACTTGGGAGCTGTTTGTATATTTAATTTACAGTAAGTGCAGGTGAAAGAGACAGTTGCTAAGTTGTGTCAGACTCTTTGTGACCCCAAAACTCTACCCACAGTGTGGTGAGAAGCATAATTTCTAGATAACTCACTTTCTCATTTATGTGGGGCTTCTCAGGTGGCACTAGTTGTTAAGAATCCACCTTTCAATGCAGGAGATGTAAGAGAGGTGGGTTCAATCCTTGGGTCAGGAAAATCCCCTGGTGGAGGGCATGGAAACCCACTCCAGTATTCTTGCCTGGAGAATCCCACGGACAGAGGACACTGGCAGGCTATAGTCAACAGGGTCACAAAGAGTCACACACGACTGAAGTGACTTCACAAGCAGGCACGCAATTTATATAACTCATTCGTCACTTGATCTCCTGCCTGAACCCCCATCTTCCTCCCTTTCTGATTCCATGATTTTTGTATTTCCATGGACGTCAAAGGCTTAACAAAATATCCAATAGACACCCAGCTCATTTCTCAGGGTCTCCTCTACCTCCTGAACTCCTTATTTTTCTGGTCTCTGATTCTCTGATAACATGAGAAACTCAGCCCTATCTTGAGGTTCCATAAAACCATATTCACAGAAGTCAGCTATTGACCCAGTAGAGTTTAAAGTTAGGGTTCATATGTGATTAATTCAAGTAGTGAAATGAAATATAGGAGTATCTTCATTTTAAAAATATTCTTCCAATGAAACAAAATATTCTTTCATACCACCAAAGACTTTCTCTCATCTTTTCTGAGCTTTCACTCTTTCCCTTCCCTTTCTCTAAAGAACCACAAATCCACCGCTCTTCCATTCTTTCCACGGGCTACTTTGCCTTTTTTCTCTGAAGTCGTAGAATTAGCCAACGTCAACGCCCTTGGTACTTCAATTTCTATCACAGTCACGTATTAAGGGACTTTTCCCTGATAAAAGAAAATTTACTCCCAAAGAGGAAAATGATGCTGGTTGCTACAACAATATGTTGCTTTACTAGTTACATATACATAATACACCTGGGAATGTCTTGCATAGGTGAATTTCAGTTTGCTTTCTGTAAATATAGGAGCAGCACAGTAATTACTGCTCTCTCCTTCCATAAACAGGCAAGACTATGTTATCATTCAGAGAAAGCAGAGCTGGCGCCTCTTGACCCTTTCAGAACACAGAGCATGGCTAAGACCCAGAAAAACATGCCTTTAATATCACGGTAATTTGTGAGAAGCGTGGATTCAGAAGCATTCCACTGAGAGACTGCAAGAAAGGAAGCATGGAAGAATGCAAGTGCAAAAGTCATTAATTTTCAAACCAGTAAGGACTAGCTCAGAATTAAAAAAAAAAAAAATGATATGTGTTATATCACAGCACATTTACAGGAATAACTTAGCTATCTTTCCTGAGCAATTGATGTAGGCAATTCAGGGTAAGGTTTACTTAAAAAAATAAATTGTTTTTAGATTCCATGGAAGTATAACATATGTATAGAAAAGTACACAAATCACAGATTAATAAATGTTCACAAATGGAGCACACATCTGTAACCAGGAGAAAACCAGAAAATTGCCATTTCCATGCTCCTACATCCCTCCAAGACTTCTACCAGGGTGATCACCCTCCTCACTGCTGATACCATAGGTTCCAATACATTCATTTTGTCTATTGTTGAACTTTACATTGATGGAATCATACATCAAGTACTTTGGGGGTCTGAGTGCCTTATCTCAACATTATATTTGTGGGATTCCTCCTACTAGGGTTGTTTACCATTATCATTATTTGATACTTTTAACTCTGCCTCAAATACCATTTATTGAATTGCAACATTGAATTCCTTCTGTCAGAATATTTTAGTTTATCCTTTTTTTTCTGTTGTTTGTATTTTTCAAAAAATAATTTTAAAAAGCCACAGAAAACATAAACTATCTACAATTCCAACGCATGCACATATAATAATCTGTGCTGTCCAGGGAGTGTAACTGACTTCAGTTATGGTCGATTCTATAGGTTCTAAGTCTTAAATAATCTCCTCTCCTCCCCTCTTTTCCTTCTCCTCCCCCACCTTACCTCCCCTCCTCCTCCTTTTTCTTCTCTGCTCTCTCTCTCCATCTCTCTCTCTGTCTCCCTGTCTCTCTCTCTCTCTCTCTCATACATACACATCCCTCTTTGGTTCTCTGATCAAGGAGATCAAGTATTATTCCTGATGCAACCTAGATCTCCCTGTGACTAGGTAATTGGGAGCTAAAAGGTTCCTTCCTCCACCAGGGCCTTACAGATTGAAGAACAATTTTACTCTAGGAAGGAGATGTCATTATCAGACAGAGAGGGTTGACCAGTCACCCTGGGTAGAAGGGAAATATGAACACCACAGTAGAGCATGCTTGCTGTACGTTGTCCCTACCTATTATCTTAGCTTGCGTCAGTACAACAATAACCCAGTGAGCTAAAAACAGGGACTTTGAGTCATTTTCACTCCTGATATCTACATCTAAGGGATATCTCTTGTCTGATGCAAAATAGATTTTTAGCAAGATTTACAGAAAACAGAGAAGGTGATGGCACCCCACTCCAGTACTCTTGCCTGGAAAATCCCATGGACATAGGAGCCTGGTAGGCTGCAGTCTATGGGGTCAGGAAGAGTCGGACACGACTGAGTGACTTCCCTTTCACTTTTCACTTTCATGCATTGGAGAAGGAAATGGCAACCCACTCCAATGGAGAATCCCAGGGACAGGGGAGCCTGGTGCGCTGCTGTCTATGGGGTCACACAGAGCTGAACATGACTGAAGTGACTTAGCAGCAACTTAGCAGCAGAGAAAACTTGAAATGACTTCCATTGAGTTGGCTAGGAAGTCAAGTATGGCCCCATTTACATCTAGAGAGAGAGGAGATAAGTTGTGTGCTGCTGGACCAAAGTGCAAAATAAATAGTCAACCCAGGGTCGCTCCTCCAGCCTTGGCCCAAGAGGAAGCTCAGTGCAGGTACAGTCTCCTTAGAATGGACTTGGTGTACCTTGGCGACAATGTGCCAGCATAGGGGGAGACTGGGCTTGCCTGCTGGAGACATCGATCCAGGCTCTCCAACTGGCCGTCATGGTAATGGCACATGTCTGACTGCCTTATCTCACCACTGCCTACTCTCCCTAGATGAAGGCAGGGTGAGAAGAAAGAATAATCAGAGTTTCTCTGATGTCTCTGTTTCCGGAAGCTGCGAGCCCATAATTGACACCATTATTGCATGGGCTGCTACTTGCCCACATTTCCAGAAAACCAGATGAAGCATTTCTTTTAATGGATGCTGATGTGCATCTTTTGGAGGCAGAGAACTGGTAAGATGCTGTTGCTCTTCAGTTGCTAAGCTGTGTCCAACTCTTGTGGCCCCATGGACTTCAGCACGCCAGGCTACAGACTCCTTTACTTCCATTGAGTTGGCTAGGAAGTCAAGTATGGCCCCATTTACATCTAGAGAGAGAGAGGAGATAAGTTGTGTGCTGCTGGACCAAAGTCCAAAATAAATAGTCAACCCAGGGTCGCTCTGGTCACTGCTTGGCACTGCCTTTGAGACCGAACTCACTGTTTCCTGAGCATTTACAATAGAATGAAGGCCCTTGATGCTGTGTTAGTTTGTTTTCTCATAGTGTTCCCTCTGCAAACAGTAGGTTCTCATTAGTTATTTATTTTATACATAGCAGTGTATATACGTCAATCCCAATCTCACTGTCTACCCCACGCACCCACTTCAGCCCTTGGCATCCAGACATTTGTTCTCTATATGTCTATGCCTCTACTTCTGCTTTGTAAATAAGACCATCCATACCCCTTTTCTAGATTCTGCACATATGTGTCAATATAGGATATTTGTTTTTCTCTTTCTGACTTACTTCACTTTGCATGGCCGTCTCTAGGTTTATCTATGTCTCTGCAAATGACCTGCTTTTGTTCTTATTTGTGTCTGCATTCTAAGAATTGTGGGCTCATACTATATTTAACGGATGTAGAATTCCCCATTCGTTCATACATTTAATGTAATAAATAAATGATAGATAGTTGGATAGATAGATAGGGTCATGGTTACTTTTGTGTGTTGACTTGGCTAGGCCACAGTACCTAGATATTTGATCAAACATTATTCTAGATGTTTTTGTGAGGGTATTATTTAGATGAGATTGGTATTTAGATCAGTAGACTCTAAAGCAGATTACCCTCCATCATGTGGGTGGGCCTCATTTAATCAAGTGAAGACCTTCAGGAAGAAGACTGACCTTTCCCGAGAAAGAGAGAATTCTGCCAGGAGACTGACTGTGGACCAGAGCTGCAGCAGTTCTTCCCCGGGTCTCTAGGTAACCAGTCTGCCCTGCAGGTTTTGGACCTCTCAGGTTCCCCAAGCACACAAGTCAATTTCTTATAATTAATTTCTCTCTCTGTCACTATATCTTTCTCTTTGCCCCATTGGCTCTATTTCTCTGGAGAACCTGGACAGACAGACAGACAGATCAAGCTTACTGATTACTCAGCACTCACTGAAGCAGCCCATGGGAATCATTTCATCTCATCTTTCGAATATGCCCAAGAATTGGGGACTGAGATTAGTCTGCCTTAACAGGTAAGAAACTGGAGTTCAGAAGATAAATCCCTTGTCCAAGTTCATCCTGATGGTTAGTGCAGACCTGCCTTCTCACTCCAGGAAGGGTACCTCCCTCCACACTCGAGGTTCACTGTTCTAGAGAGTCCCCTTGTGTTTGAGGGTCCCCTTGTGTCTTTGGCTCTCATCCATTGTCCTTTACACCTGCGGATCCTTCCTGCTCCCTCTGCGTGCATTCAGAGCAGCCCCTGCACACCAGCGGCATTTTTCCCAGCTGCAGCTCTGGCCCGGAGTCTGTTCACACAGGCTGGTGCTAATAGAGATCCCAGACGCTCCTGGCTTCACCAACAACATCAGAGGCGCAAGAATGCAAAGTAGAAGCAGGGAACAGTTTTCAGAGGAAAACGGGCTTCCTTCTTGAGTAGACCTTGCTTGACCCCTTGAGCAAGGGCAGAATGTGGGAACGTGGCTGCAAGAGACAAAACAGAGGCACCCTAAGCTGCCATGCAAACACAGGCGCGGATTCCACTGGAACCTCGGTATGTTTCTCCTCACCTCTCCCTTTAAATTCTTGCAAATTGTCTGCACTCGTTTCTTCATTCATTTATCTACTCATCTAATCAATATATACTTTGCGAACATGCATGAATATCAAATGCCACACTTGGTGTTGGAGAGATGATGGAGAATAGGAGAGGTCTCCCTGCAGTTGCTAGAGTCTATTTCTTTGATGAAAAAGACAGGTAAATAGCCAGGCAATTCCAGTACATTGTGGTTAAGTGTGAGGGAAGAAGAAAGCACACGAGGAAAGCACAGGGAGGACGCAGAAACAAGTCTGTTCGTTGAGTTGGAAGGATTTCTGGAGGAGGTGATGTCTAACCCAAGACTGGAGCAAAGAATGGGAATTCTCCAGTAATGGTATGTGGAATGGAAAGGATTGTTCTCTGGATGAAGTAAAAATGTGCTAAGGTTGGAAGACTGGATTTGCACCTGATGGTTCCAAAGACTTTAAAGGTATTCATGACCTAGACTTAGGTGGGGTACTAGGAGTGCGGTGGCAGGGTATGAGTATCAGGAGACGAAGCAGGAGGAGAAAGTGCTTGGAGTCAGATTCTGTAACAAAGTGGACTAAGTGAAAGAAAGTGAAGTCGCTCAGTCATGCCTGACTCTTTGCCACCCCATGGACTGTGGCCCACCAGGCTCCTCCATCCATGGAATTTTGTAGGCAAGAGGACTGGAGTGGGTTGCCATTTCCTTCTCCAGGGGAGAAGTGGGCTAAAGAAAGCAATAAGGAGAACAGAGGGGAGATGACAGAAAGCATGATCCGAACACAGTTAGCTTTTATCACCTGCAGCTCCTGGTGTGAGTCCGGGTTCTGTCCTTCCCTCCCAGGCACAGTGTGTTCTGGAGCACATGCTCCTCCCCCATCAAAGGGGAGTAGCCCTGCCCTGGTGACCTCCGGGATGGTGAGGAGGAGCAAGTCAACAGTGGCTGGAAAGTGATGATGCACTCCTTGAGCAGCTCTGTCCTTGCAGGTCTCCAGCACAGGATGGAGATACTGATCAGTGCGCCACGTTCTGGGGGTGGGCAGGCTATTCCAGAAGCCAAGAGGTTCTTCCACTTTGGTGTTTCCCACAGCCTGGAAGATAACCTCTGACTCTAACCCAGTGAGCAAGGCCAGTAGCCGCTGTTCTTTCTGCTCGTGAACCCCGTGCTTTGGCCATACAAAATTCCAAAGCTAGTGTGCCAGAAATAAAACAAAGCAAACAAGCAGAGTAGAGTTAAACCCTCCACTAGACTAAAAGTTTGATTCCCCCCAAAATACAAGGTTAATGCAAAAGACTTGAGACCTGGGTCTGATTTTCAGACGGAAAACTACTCACCACCCAAACTCCTCCCTTTTGAAAATTTTCCTGAGTTCATCTGCACTCATTTTCAGGCCTCTCTCCTTGGGAAGGTTTTCCTGACATTGGTACAGCCATTGCTGGGGTCTCTCCTTACGTGTCCACAGCAAACTGCACCTTCAGTATCATTTTAACCTCTACTAATTGCTTCTCAGATGCAAAGTTAAAAAAAGGTCACATATGTGACCCTCAGTTCCCTGTTTGATTCATTGCTGCATACTACTCCATTATATTGGGTTAGCCAAAACGTTCGCTTGGGATTCTCCATAAGAGGTTGTAACAACACAGTATTACTTCATTATTACACAGATTTGATTTTTTAGAATACCCTTTCCCAAAGACTTATTTTCCCCAAAATAAGCAAACAATAACAGCAACAGGTAAGCCTGGCATGTTGTAATCCATGGGGTCACAAAGAGTCAGACATGATTTAACAACTGAACAACAGCAACAGCAAACAAACAAAATTTGGGCTTATAAAATCCAGATTGAAAGTCAGTTTAGCTTCTGAAATAAAGTACATGTACTTATTTGCAAAGCAGAAATGGAGACACATACACAGAGAACAAATGTATGGATACCAACGGGGAAATGGGCATGGGATGAACTAAGAGATTGGAATTGACATAAATACACTATTGATACTATGTATAAAACAGACAACTAATGAGAAAAATATGACATTGTAAATCAAGTATACTTCAATACATTTAAAAAAAAAATAAGAGGAGTGGCATCAAATAGGAACTTTTTTTGTTTGTAGAGCTGCTGAATCTTTCCTTTGGGAGATCCCTAATCTCTACTCTGACAGGCAATCCTGGACTAATCTTCTCATGAGGCCTCACTTGTCCAAACTCTGTGCCACCTGCTACGATTCTTCCAAGTAGAACATGCTCTCATCCTCTGAACTAAGCCAGGCCAAGAGGCCCCAGTGGCTGGCTCTCCGTTTGAAAACCCTCATGCTAAGTTCATTCAAGTACATGCTCAGCCCTTCTCAGGTTATCAGCTATGCATAAAAATTCTCGTCAAATTGAGTATGAAATCTGATATTTCATTCACCACTTTAGAATCCCCATGCCCTTTTCCTGGGAATTAGCTTAAGAGGAAAGGGAGTTTTTTCATGTACATAGGATCAGATTATCCTTCCCCATTTGTTGAAGCTCCACACTCATCCTTCCAAGAGATGCGCTTTAGTTTCCAATTCTGTTTTGTGATGGCAAAAGAAGGGGGGTGGCAGAGGATGAGATGGTTAGATGGCATCACAGACTCAATGGACATGAATCTGAGCACACTCCAGGAGATAGTGAGGGACAGGGAAGCCTGGCGTGCTGCAGTTCACGGAGTCACAAAGAGTCAGACACAACTTAGTGACTGGACAGCAGCAACAGCAGTCTCAGTAAGTCAGGAGTGATTGCCCTTTCCTGTCAATTGATTCCAGTGTATCTATACATGCACCCATACCTCCACGGTGCCTGCTCTGTTCATGACTCCCTGTAAGAGACCACTCTTGGCAAATGGAAATGGACTCCTGGGAGATACTTTGCTAGTGAAAAGAAGGGAAAACAGAAACGTAACCTCTGGCACGTATCCTAACAAAACAAAACTTGGGATTCTCTATTGCAGTTATCTAGTTTCTTGCCAGGGTGTGCCACTAGATTGCGGAACTATATCTCATGTACAGCCACAAGGTATTGCTTCCTATTTTTATTCATTTCCATAATTTCTAATATAGATCCTAAGGCAGAGTTGGACTCCAGTATTATTTAATGAAAGGAAAAAGAGTAAATTAGCGCATGATGCCCTGCTAGAATCCTTTCTGGGTACCGCATTCAAAATGAGAATGAGCCTTTATTTGTGGCCACAATAATTGTATTTCTGAAAAAGACATTTGTATTTTCCTTTGGTAGATCTGTTTTTATGAAGCCTGGATTTGTGGCTGTCTTCTACTGAGATGCCGTAAACCCAGGCTTGCCTAACAACAATGCAGATGGAAGTACTATGTGCAAAGTCCCTTACAAAGTCCCTTACAAAGTCCCAGGATGGAAAGACCCACCAGGAAGAAAAGTTGCAGTCTCCTCTTTAATAATACCAGATACGAGTGGTATCAGGATCTCTCACACGTATGTACCTACTTGTCAACAAGTGAGTTCGTGTGTGAACATGGGGTTCATGGGTTCTGGCTCCAGCTCTGCTGTCAACTCACTGGATAACCTTGAATAAATCTCTTTCTCTCTCTGAGCCTCAGTCTCCCCTTCTCTAACAAACAGGGGCTTGTATATATCATCTCCTTGCTCACTCAAAACACTGTATTTAATTCCCTGAAGCTCTTCTGGTTTCCACATCTATAGTTAGGGGTGACCTTGTTCTGGCTCACAGGTCTCTACCTTCATCATTTACCCTCAGGTGACAACTTGGCCAGGAGAGACTTGCTCACGGTATCCCAGCGCATGGTCTCCCAAGAGAAGTGCAGTTATCCGACGCTGAGCAGCTGGAGCTTTCAAAATCCTCAATTGTGGCTGTTTACTGCTCCCTGGTGGTACAAGGAAGATTCTGCAGATGCCCAAAGGAAATGTTCCTCTGAAATGTAGATCTCACTCTTTATTTTATTGGAAGGCTTAATGAGCAAAATATGTAATATGCCACACAATGCCTGCAACCAAATAGCTATTGAATGAAGTCGTGTTCACTTGTCCCTTCCAAAGGAAACTGGCTTCAGATTGTTGTGTTTAGAAGATCCTTTAAAATATTAGAGTTGTAGAACAGGAATTTAGAGCATATAAGAACAACAACGAAACATCATCAGTAAATGATGGTTATGTATTAGGCAAAATCAATATATTAAAAGTGATCAAAGTAGAGAAGAAGCAAAGCAACTCTGAAAAAAATATTCATTTATTTATTTTTCATTCATAGTTCATGGAGGTGGCAGGAATAGGCAAAGTCTAACATTTATTAGCTTCTATATGTTCCATGATTGAAAAGCAGAGACATTACTTTGCCAATAAAGGTCTGTCTAGTCAAGGCTATGGCTTTTCCAGTGGTCATGTATGGATGTGAGAGTTGGACTGTAAAGAAAGCTGAGCGCTAAAGAATTGATGCTTTTGAACTGTGGTGTTGGAGAAGACTCTTGAGAGTCCCTTGGACTGCAAGGAGATCCAACCAGTCCATCCTAAAGGAAATCAGTCCCAAATATTCATTGGAAGGACTGATGCTGAAGCTGAAATTCCAATACTTTGGCCACCTGATGCGAAGAGCTGACTCATTGGAAAAGACCCTGATGCTGGGAAAGATTGAGGGTAGGAAGAGAAGGGGATGACCGAAGATGAGATGGTTGGGTGGCATCACCGACTCAATGGACATGGGTTTGGGTGAACTCCAGGAGTTGGTGATGGACAGGGAGGCCTGGCCTGCTGCAGTCCACGGGGTCGCAAAGAGTTGGACACGACTGAGCGACTGAACTGAAAAACTGATAGGTCCCATGTTTTTATAAGTTTTGTTACATTTGATGCACAGAAAAACCAAATGATGTGGGAGTTAGCAGCCTGATTCTACACAGGAGGGGACTGAGCCTCAGAGAGGCAAGTGATTCTCTGAATGTCCATGGGTAACACAGGGCCATCATCTAGAACTTATCTAGTTCTGTGCTGTTTCAACCATGGTTTCTCCAAATAGATCACCCAGGCATCTCAGGGTTTTAAACTTATTTCATTCTTCTACCCCTTTTACAAGTGGGGAAACTGAGACTTAAGAGAGATGCTACAGCAGCGGTGTGCTGGTGAGGGTTTAAAACCAGCTCAGGGTGGTGGTAGTGGTGTCAGTTTAACTTTATAGTATTTGCTCTATAAATTATAGCATTTGCTGTACAAATTATAAATACTATAATATATTTGAAAGAAAGTGAAAGTCGCTCCGTCGTGTCTGACTCTTTGTGACCCCATGGACTGCAGTCCACGGAATTCTCCAGGTCAGAATACTGAAGTGGGCAGCCTTTCCCTTCTCCAGGGGATCTTTCCAACCCGGGGATGGAATCCTTGTCTCCCGCATTGCAGGCAGATTCTTTACCAGCTGAGCCACGTGGGCAGCCCATAATTTATATAGTTTTATATAACTTACATGGTCTATTTCATTGAACATGGGTTGGGAGGAAATGTGCACAGTCTAGCTAACCACTGACCTCATATCTCACAGTGACATCTCACAAGTTTACATTGAGCACCAACATGTCTGAGACTGATGTGAACGAGAGCTGAAGTGCCTGGGTCTAACTCCAGCCTTCTTCTTTCTTGTCTGGACAATATAACCTGAGAATTGAGCATGTCATTCTGCTAATGGTCTCACCAGTTAACCATGCTCAGTTCTGATCTCTCCCTTATCCTACTGGCTCCTTGACATGAGGAGATTAAGCATCAAGGTGAAATACCAAGACATTCATCAGTGTGAAATGAGTGGCCATCAATCTGAAGAAATAGGCCTCCATGCAGAGAGGAGGTGACAGCCTGATGGTGTGGCTCCAAACAGCAACAGTCAGATCTCGACCATATGTTTTATCGCAGTGAATGGTATGCTCCATGGAAGCAGAATGCTTGTCTTTTTTATATGCATTGCTTCCCCAGCTGATAGCACAATGGACTGCTCCACGACAGGTACTGAACCACTACTTGTACAATGCCTTTGCCTCTGGCCATTGTGTTAAGACTTCACTGTAAGGTGAAATCTCACAGAGGATATCAGTACTCTGTGGTTTTGCATAGGTCACTTGAACTCTCTGGACATCAGCTTTTCTACTTTTAAAAAGAAGAAAATATTAGCTACTGTGAGAGTTTGTTGTAGGATTAGAGTAACAAGCTGTATATCCAGTGTTACACAGTAAACAATCAACAAAGAGTAATTCTTATTGTTGTTGTTTTTGTTAGACTTCTCAGGTTTTTAAGATACTCTTGAAGCAGGATTTCTGAGAAAAGTACAGACTGATCATAATACTTTATATATGTTGTGTGGACAATTTTACATCATGTATCTCAGCTGATACTCATAACCTTATTTATGATAGATATCAAATACCTTATTTTATAGATGAAAAAAAAATGAAGCTTGTTCAATCAGTAGCTTCCGGACGTTTTCCCACCAAATAGCTTCTCTACTTGGATAATTTTTCTGTGGTGTGCTTTAAAGCCACACTTCATTGTCCTATTCCCCATGAAGGATTATCCATTTCCTCTTTCCAAAGCAAACTTTGCCATTCCCCTCTCCATGCTCCCATTGCATGGGATAACTGGATCTGCCATAGTAGCTTTCAGCGGTCATTCATTGTTCCATTTATTTAAAAACTTTTTCTTGACTGGCTGCTAACTATCAGGAATACTGCTCAGTTTAAGGTTTTGGCAGGCGAAACAGGTAAGCAAGTAAGAAAGTAAGTGTTAGTTGCTCAGTTGTGTCCGACTCTGCAACCCTAAGGACCATAGGTAGCCACCAGGCTCCTGGGTCTGTGGGAGTCTCCAGGCAAGAATACTGGGGGGTTTTCCCAACCCAAGGATCAAACCTGGGACTCCTGCATTGCAGGTGGATTCTTTACCATCTGAGCCATCAGGGAAACAGATAAGAGTTCTTGCCAAACAGAGCTCAGACCTAGTGAAAGAGATAGACATTAATAGAAAACCATAAACATGACATCAGCTTCCTTGATGGTTCAGTGGGTAGAGAATCTGCTTGCAATGCAGGGGACACAGTAAACACAGGTTCAATCCTTGAGAAGATTCCCTGGAGAAGGAAATGGTAACCTGCTCCAGTATTCTTGCCTGGAAAACCCCATGGACAGAGGAGCCTGGTTGGCTACAGTCCATGGGGTCAGAAAGAGTCAGACATGACTAAGAACGCAGGCACAGCATATATATATAAAACCAAGATGTTGGGGTGAGATAGTAGAGGGTCACTTTAGAGTAGATTGATTTTAAGCAGAAGTAACATAGCATCATACATGGTCTTCTGTGTCACTTTAAGCATCTCATGTTTTTATTCTAGCAACGATAGGAATCCCCAAAATAGCTTGAGAAGAATGAATTAATCAGAATTTTGTTTTAAAATATCAGTGTCTCATTTTTAGAGAATTCTCCATACTACTTGAAGTCAGAGCATCTAGCATTGTGGATGGCATAATAATAGGCATTCAGGGCTGTTGCTGAAATAATGAAGTAGGCACATATATATATATACATATACATATATATGTATTAGTTCAGTTCAGTTCAGTCGCTCAGTCATGTCCGACTCTTTGCGACCCCATGAATCGCAGCACTCCAGGCCTCCCTGTCCATCACCAACTCCCAGAGTTCACTCAGACTTGCATCCATCGAGTCCATGATGCCATCCAGCCATCTCATCCTCGGTCGGCCCCTTCTTCTCCTGTCCCCAATCCCTCTCAGCATCAGAGTCTTTTCCAATGAGTCAACTCTTCTCATGAGGTGGCCAAAGTACTGGAGTTTCAGCTTCAGCATCATTCCTTCCAAAGAAATCCCAGGGTTGATCTTCAGAATATGTATACGCATGTTCAATATATACAAACCCATATATATATACACACACACACACATAGATAATGCTTATACATATTCAATAATCCTGTGAATGATACACTCAAATAGCCATTGCTATGTTAATTGAGAGGTTAGAAAACTAGAATACAGAGAGATGGTGTCACTTGATATTGTTGGCAGTTGAGTAAGCCAGGATGCAAGCTTGTGTAGAATATTCTTTAGGGTCTACATTTTTCTCACAGCTATATGCTCTGACTCTCATTATGCCACGTGGCCTCTCGTGGAAGTTGTTCAACAATGTAGACTCTGAGTCAATGAGAGTTTCCACCTAGTAGCCTGCCTCTCCCAATTTTTTAAGCTCTGGATGCTCTCTTGATAGCTCTCCTGACACCATAATCGTTCTCCCTGTCCAGGCACCCATCTGTCTTATTGCTGCATCCGCCTCTGGCCCCAGTGGACAGCCTTCTGCTCATCATCCATTCCAAAGCCAGACCCCAGAGCTTGACCCTCACTCAGTGTCCCTGGCTCCTACTTAACTCACCTGTAAGCCAGCCTGGGTCAAACAGCATTGGACCGTCATTTCCCTCATCTGGAAATCAGAAACGACCTACTTCAGGGTCTTAGAAGTGGGTCCCAATATTTATAGGGAAATCTATCCTATGGGGTTTTCCTTTCTTTTCAGGTTTATTGTGATATAATTGATTTGAAAGACATGTTGCAAAATAATCATCATTATAGTATTAACTAATACCTCCAACATATCACATAATTACCATGTGTTTTTTTGTGAGACCATCTAAGATGTACTCTACAAACCACTTTAAAATATATAATACAGTATTACTAAATGTAATCATCATGCAGTACATTACATTCCCAGAATTCACTCACTATTTAACTGGGAGTTTGTACCCTGTGGCCAAAATCTTTCCATTTCTCCCACCTCCAGCCCTTGCTGACCACCATTCTACTCTCTGTTTCCATGAATTTGGCTTGTTTATATTCGACAGACAAGTGACGGTATACGGTATTAATCCTATAGTATTTTGAACTCCGTGTTTTCTATGACTTTGTGTAAGCTCATGTAATAAGACTTGCTTTGGTTTTTAGTAAGAGAAACTGAAAATCACATGTCACAGATAAGTCAGGAAGTGTGTCCTTCCTATTATAATAATATAATGGGATATATGTAATATATAGGGCTTCCTGGGTGGTGCTAGTGGTAAAGAACCCGGCTGTCAAGTCAGAGACAGACTTGCGTTTGATCCCTGGGTCTATAAGATCCCCTGGAGGAAGACATAGGAAGCCCACCTCAGTACTCTTGCCTGGAGAACCTCATGGACACAGGAGCCTGGTGGGCTACAGTCCATACGGTTGCAAAGAGTTGGCCATGACTGAAGCAACTTAGCATGCACACGTAATATATTACAACAACAACAACAACAAATCTGGAAGTCAGCAATCGAGGGCTTCTATAGCTATTTTGAGATGCCAATAGGAATACAGGCTGCTTCTGTCTTTTTCCCCAGCCCTTCTTTATCACATTATGCCACTGAAATGGCTGAACCACTTTCAGTAATATAATCGTGACCTAGACAAAGAGGGAAAGAGCATGAATAAAAGGTACATGCTGGCTGAGTGGGCTCCTTTTAAATCATGTGTGCGTGCTCAGTTACTCAGTTGTGTCTGATTCTTCATGACCCCATGGACTATATAGCCTGCCAGGCTCCTCTGTCCACGGGTTTCTCCAGGCAAGAATACTGGAGTGGGCTGCCATGTCCTTCTTTAGGGGATCTTTTCAACCCAAGGATCGAACCCACGTCTCTTGCACTGGCAGGTGGATTCTTTACCACTGAGCCACTTGGGAAGAGCCTTCTTTTAAAGACCGTCCTCCAAAACCCTACCAAATATTCTGCTTATGTCTGGTTGGCTAGAATCTAGTCACATGGCTACTCCCTATTAATGGTTTTAGTTGAATTGTTGATATCTTCATACCAAAGCCATCATTTACTGAATGTCAGTGATATCAATGTCCTCCCTCTGTATTACTTCATTTACCCCTTGGAATAGACCTTTTAAAAGTATGAATTGTAGGTATAAAGTCACATTTTAAATGACTTTGGAGATCCCTGTGGTCCCCCTCTGGGTGGAAATACTTTCTGCACTCATAGCATTTACCAGGCACTTTGTTTTGTGAAGGCGCAGCTTCCTTGAAGCCTAATATTTGTATGAGCTAGAGATCACTTGTTATTCCCATTTTCCAAATAATAACAACTGAGGCTTATGAGATCAAGTCACTTGATTAAGGGCACATGGCTAATATATGGCATTTCCAGCATTCCAACCTGAGTCAGTCTGACTCTGAAGCTCATGGAGTTTTCCATTCTGATGTGTTGCCACATTTGAATCTGTCTAGCTAAGGAGGAAGGGCATCCTTGAAGCACACCAGAATAATTTCTCCCCAGCATCCCCACAGGCCCCGTCCTGACTGAAAAATGCCTATACACATCTTGTATCACTGCTTTCCATCAATTCTGACCCCCATGGTTTCCCCAGAGCTGTTCCCAAGGTCCCCAAAGGACTGAAAATGTCATCTCTGCAGACAAATTGGAAACAAGTTAAAGGACGGCAGAGGGATGGATGGGAAGATTGAGCCAAGGTAAAAAAAAATAACATTCCAAACAATTTTCATTTGGCACACAGTGATTTTTCCTTGGGCATTTTTCCTTTTCCAGTTTTGTAATTCATGTTTATTTTCAGTGAAACTCACTCCATCTGTATCTGATTCATTCACACTTAATTCATCAGCAGACAGTTTTGTCAGAGAAAAAAGATTCCGATGTGCCTCTAGCATTTGACTATGGAATCGGGGTCTGTCGGGAATGCCAGGGCGAGGTGGCCTGTGGGAAACTGCAGAGAAGCAGGTGAAGTGGTTTCACACTTCTGCCACTGTGCACAGGCCTCTGCTGTTTTCTCTTTGTTTTAGGCAGCTTTGGTGGTCTTCCCAATGATTTTCTAATAGGGATTAGGCACAGATCTTTCCCACTCTGCTGGCTCCATTTCAGCTGCCCATAAACACACTCACATTTCTCTCATTCTAAAACACAAAAGAGCTAAGTCACCTCTCAACGAAAGGATCACAAACCACAATTTCCTTTCCCACCCCCATTCATCCTCAAACACATTTCCACACCAGCATCTCAGAAGTTCGCCCTCTGCGTTCATCACCTCTGCTTTATTCCTCATGCCGCCATCGTGGACCTCCTTCTCCGGTACCCGACCGAGATTTTGTAATGAGAGTCATCTTTCAGTTGCCAAGTCCGATGGCTAACGTTCTGTTACTACGTGATTAGTGTCTTGGTTGCACTGGCAGCTGTTGATACTTCTCTTCCTTACTTTGCTCCATTGGCTTCATTCCACCCCTCCTCTTCTTTATTCCCTTCTTTTTAGTCTCATATGTCTTCATTCTTCTTTATTCATTAAAAAAATAATTATGCACCATGACCCCTAAGTCTTGACTGAAGGTTCTGGAAGCAGAATGTCTGGGTCCAAAGCCCACTGTGCCATTTCCAAATGTGTGACCTTGGGCAAGTTTCTCAATCCTCTCTGTGTCTCAACTGAAAACTAGGGAAAGTTATAAATTCTTGCCTCATACGGTTCGAAAGGGATTAAATTAATTTATTACTTATAAATTTCTTTAAACAGCACCTAATATCATATTAATAACTACTCAATAGATTTTAACTGAGAGGACCAGTGCTAAACACAATCTAATAATCTGTAAAAGCGTATATAATAGGGTTGATGATAGATGGGGATGTACTCTCGTAAAATCATTGTCATTATTTTTAAATTATGTTGGGGACTTCCCTGGTGTTCCAGTGGTTAAGAAGCCACCTGCCAATGCAGGGTATGCAGGTTCAATCTCTGCTCTGGGAACTAAAATCCCACATGACACGGGGCAACTAAGCCAGTGTGCACCACAACTACTGAAGCCCCGGAGACCAGGCTCTGCAACAAGAGAAGCCGCTGCAGTGGGAAGGCTGCTCACCGTTACTAGAGAGCCCACGTGCTGCAGTCCAGAGCAGCCAAAGATAGACACAATGATGCTGGGTGCATACCCTAATCTACAGGATACTATGTCCAAACCTATGGATGGAAAACAAGTCCATATGGTTTTACTAATGTATATACACGTAAAGATAGAATGAATGTGAAGGTGAAGTCGCTCAGTTGTGTCCAGCTCTTTGCGACCACATGGACTGTAGCCTGCCAGGCTCCTCCGTCCATGAGATTTTCCAGGCAAGAGTACTAGAGTGGGGTGCCATTTCCTTCTCCAGGGGATCTTCCCGACCCAGGGGTTGAACCCAGGTCTCCTGCATTGTAGGCAGATGCTTTACCCTCTGAGCCACCAAGGAAAGAAGGTATATATACACGTAAAGATAGAAAGTGAGGTTAAATCTTTGCCTCAGGTTCCTTTTAATATTTATATGACCATTCCAGCTTTCTTGTAATTAATGTTGGTAAGTTATACATTTTTCCCATTACTTTTTCCTTTTGTTGTTAATAATATTATTTTACTACGTTTTTTTCATGTGGGGAATATTTAATGACATCCTCTCCCTTATGATAAAGAGAATTTGTGTGCCTGTATTTTTCTTAATGAATCCTTGAGGAGATTTATTAATGTTTTGTAATTTTCTAGAAAGCTATATTTGGCTTTATTAATTTTCTCTGTTGTTTTTCTATTTTATTGGCTTATGACCTTAATTTCATATACTTTTTTCATTTACTAATTTTACATAAATAAACTCAACCACTTATGTGAAATGGGAAAAAAAGAATCTTTAAAAAAATACATAACTTAGTAAAACACTGATATAAGAAGAAGTAGAAATCTAAAGAGCTCTGTATCTTTTTTTTCATGGAAAGGCATTTTATTTTAAGTATAGCAGTGTGTACATGTCAGTTTCAACCTCCCAGTCTATTGGTCCCCTTTCCCCTGCACCCCTGGTAACCATAAGTTTGTTCTCTAAGTCTGTGAGTCTGTTCCTGTTTTGTAAATAAGTTCATTCATATCTATTTTTTCAGATTCTGCATATAAGTGATATCATATGATATGTGACTTTCTCTGAATACTTTACTTAGGATGACGATCTCCAGTTCCATCCATGTTGCTGCAAATGGCATTATTTCATTCCTTTTTATGTCTGAGTAATAAGCAGAGACATTACACTGCTGACAAAGATCCGTCTAGTCAAAGCTATGGTTTTTCCAGTGGTCATGTGTGGATGTGAGAGCTGGGCCATAAAGAAAGCTGAGTGCCGAAGAATTGATGCTTTTGAACTGTGGTGCTGGAGAAGACCCTTGTGAGTCTTTTGGGCTGCAAGGAGATCCAACCAGTCCATCCTAAAGGAGATCAGTCTTGGGTATTCATTGGAAGGACTAATGTTGAAGTTGAATCTCCAATACTTTGGCCACCTGATGCGAAGAGCTGACTCATTTGAAAAGACCCTGATGCTGGGAAAGATTGAAGGCAGGGGGAGAATGGATGACAGAGGATGAGATGGTTAGATGGCATCACCGACTCGATGGATATAAGTCTGAGCAAACTCTGGGAATTGATGATGGACAGGGAAGCCTCATATATTGCAGTCCGTGGGGTCACAAAGAGTTGGACACGACTGAGAGACTGAACTGAACTGAATATTCCATTGTACCCCTTCTTCCATATCCATTCATTTTTTTGATATACATTTAGGTTGCTTCCATGCCTCGGCTACTGTAAACAGTGCAGCAATGAACACTGGGGTGCATGTATCTTTCTGAGCCATGTTTTTCCCTGGATATATGTCCAGGAGTCATATGGCACTAGTGGTAGAGAACACACCTGCCAATGCAGGAGACATAAGAGATGTGGGTTCAATCCCTGGGTTGAGAAGATCCCATGGAGGGGGCCATGGCAACCCATGCCAATATTCTTGCCTGGAGAATCCCAAGGACAGAGGAGACTGGCAGGCTACAGTCCATAGGGTCGCACAGAGTGGGACATGACTGAAGTAATTTAGTATTCATGGCAGATCTATTTTTAGTTTATTAAAGAACCTCCATCCATTCCTATAAATTCTCTTCCATATATTCCCATAAATTCTCCTATCAGCAGTGTAGGAAGTTTCCCTTTTCCCCACACCTTCTCCAGCATTTATTATTCACAGGTTTTTTGGTGTTGGTCACCCTGACTGGTGTGAGATAACATCTCATTGTAGCTTAGATTTGGACTTCTTTAGTAATTAGTGATGTTAAGCATCTTTTCATGTGCCTCTAGGCCATCTGAATGTCTTCTATGGAGAAATGTCTCTTTAGGTCTTCTGCCAAATTATGATTGGGTGTTTTATTTTGTTTTGATATTGAGTTGCATAAACTGTTTATAAATTTTGGAAATTAATCCCTTGTCAGTAGCATTATTTGCAACTAAATAGTTATTTTTTTAAATGTGGTTTTATAAGTGTGCCCCTCACCTAACCAGAGCTATCAATATCATACCTTACCGTATTAAAATGAAAATGTTTTATCCTCACCTCAAAACTAGTGAACCAGGAACTGTGAAAACAATGTTCAACAGTTTTTTTAAAGCCCTCCAGGAATGAACCTAGGAGAAACATCCAAAACAAAATATTACCAAATTAAATCGAAAACACATAAAAAAGATTAAGAGAACTCTGTCCCAAGTAAAATAAGTCACTTTCATATTTAAAAAAACCAAGCAATGAAACTAATTACCTTGCTAATATGCATTAATATGCATAAAATATATTAATATAAAACATATATCAATTGCACTGAGTAAAAGAGAAAACTAATAATATCTTGTATGTCAAGTTCCTTCAGTCATATCTGACTCTCTGCAAACCTATGGCCTGTAGCTCGCCAGGCTCATCTGTCCATGGGATTCTCCAGGCAAGAATACTGGAGTGGGTTGCCGTGCCCTCCTCCAGGGGATCTTCCCAACCCAGGGAGAGAACCCACGTCTCTTATGTCTCCTGAATCTGCAGATGGGTTCTTCACCACTAGTGCCATCTGGGAAACCCACTAATATCTTAGTAAGTTCAAAAAAACTATTTTGAACAATTTAATATCTATGCATGATAAAACCTTTTAACAAGCTAGGAATAGAACACACCTTTATCAACATGTTAAAGGCATCTCCAATAGCAGTAGTAACAAAGGACAGACTGTGAATAGCCTATAAGCACATGGAAGTTCTTAGCACCACTAATCATCAGGGAAATAAATACACTCGTGAACCACAATGAGATGCCACTAAGAGAACAGTAACATAAACACTGGTGAGGTTGGGAGAACGATACTCTAAAATGTTTCTGGCGGGAGTGTAAAATTGCACAGCTACTTTGGGACAATGTTTTGATATTTTCTTATAACAAACCTCTGCTGTGTGACCTGGCAATTCTAAGTGTTTAGCCAAAGGAAATGAAAATCTGTTTTTACAAAATGACCTGCAAAAAAAAACACAAGTTCACAGTAACCTTATTCATAATAGTCTAAAACTGAAATGGATAAGCAAACAGTGGTATATTCACATAATGGAATAATATTAAGTAATAACACCAGCACCTTACTTGTATATTCAGTAACATGGTTGGATTATACAGACATTATGCTGAGCACAGAGGCCAGACACAACAGAGAAGGCACTGTTATATGCGATTCCATTTACAGGAATTCCTACCATAGACAAAACTAATCTAAGCTGAAGAAAAATCCAGAATAGCTGTGCCTCTGGGGGACAGTTAAACTGGGAAGAGACTGAAGGGAAAATTCTAGGTTGACAGTTAAACTCTATAGATAGGTATGTAGGTTGCATGCTTGGATGCATTTGTCAAAACTAATGGAATTGTAACTTAAGATTGTGCATCTCCTAGAATTCAGTTTTATCTTAAAAAAATGTGTGTTAAGAAAAAAAATCTGTATGCTTCTTGAATTGACAGCCAAACTGCTGGCTTGGTTAACCTTCAACAGCAAAAGAGTTGATTAAAGTCTAACTTAAATGGAAAGATACTGAATGCAATATTGTAAGGTTTTTCAAATCTTCCATATGTCTATTGTATTTGATTTTGCATGTGATTATTGCTGCCTTAAATCCAATATCAATATTTATCTGCAGCTTGGGAAGCCCTTTTCTTGCCAGAAATGTGTAAGCTCTCTTTCCCTCTTGATATAAATGGGATAAGTCCTACCAAACACTTTTTAAAAATAAATGAGTGGAACATTAATTTCCTGATAGCTCAACACCCCAGCTTTTCAACAGCATTAACTGATTTCATATGTTTAGTCTTTCCTTGGTGGAGTTATTCATTTCTGAATATAGATCTCTTTTTTTCTGGGAAATTAGAGATACAGTTAGTTTAGTTTATACTTTCCTTCTAATCATTTTCAAAACTTAATAACCTTCATTTTATTTTGACATTGCTTAGCAGGAACATACAGCTGAAATAATCTGTTGATGCCCACAATCGGATAGATATATAAACAGGGAAACTATTCTTTTTTTTTGCACAATATTGGATATATTGGAGAATAAAACAAGATGAAGAGAGGTAAGTAAAGCGCTGGTGAAACTTTTGGTGTTGACTCACATTACATTATCTTTATGTGTCAACATGATATAATACACAGATTTTTAAAAATTTGAAATTTCATTCAATGCCTGCTTACTCTACCGGTCTGCAAGTTATCATAAATCTTTGACAAAGATTTCTGAAAATTATTGAATCTCAAACTTTGAAAATACAGAAATGAAAATAAAATTCTATGCAGCCTAGGGTAGGGGGACAGACAACCGTACTAGCAATAGTCATTTTAATAGGATATATTACATGCTAATACATGGAAACAATGGGTTATGAATATATCAATAGCTGTGTGTGAACACTAACCCAGTTCTGTGGGAGTATATTGGGCAAGATTCTAAAATTCTTCACTTTCCTTACATTTCCCTCCCATCACCTTCAACTTTACCTGGCTTATTTTAACTTCTTTCAGGTCTCAGATTAAATATCATGATTTTAGAGATTTCTTTTCTAAACTCTCAGACTATGAGGCATCCTTATTTTATACTTTTATGGTTCCACACAATTTTCTTCATAATATCACAACTGTAATTAAATAATTTGAGGATAATTATTTCTCAAACATTGAACTCATCTGCTGGAGTGCAGGTACCTTGTTTGTTCTAGTCTTTGTTTTATCGGGTTTCCCTGGTGGCTTAGTGGTAAATAATCTGCCTGCGACCCATGAGACCCGGGTTTGATCCCTGGGTCAGGAAGATCACCTGGAGGAGGGAAGGCGACCCACTCCAGTATTCATGCCTGGAGAATTCCATAGAGAGAGGAGCCTCACAGGACACAGTCGATGGGGTCACAAAGGGTTGGACACAACAGAGCAACCATCGTCTTTCACTTTTGCTTTATCACCAGTGATTGCCATGTGATTCATGGCGTGATCAATGAATGATCAACAGATTCTTATTTAACAGCCACAACAGCAAAGAATGAGCTAAGTCTTGAAGGGCCAATGGTTTTCAATGCAGAACTTTCCAAAGTTCTTTTCTTCTGATACCTAAACTACAACATGCAGCTGATGTGGTTACTCTGCCAACCAAGGTACTGATCAGAAGAAGCCTACAATGAACTACCATGCCGTGTGAGCAAAAGCAAACCTGTGTTGCTGTGAGCTACCAAGATCTGGGGGTTCTTTGTCATAGCAAAAGGACTTAACTCATCCTAACTAATGCAATGATCACATCCAAAATTCACTTTGACTAACTAACCCAGTATCAAATATGCACTGAGTGCTATGGAAGTAGATACAGATTAATTAAATGTAGCTCCCAAATTACTACACCTCATAATTTCACAGTGCCTTTTTTGTAATGAAATGAGTCTTCCCTTAGTCCAGAAACTATGCCATCTTCATATTTACTGTGAATTCATATATGAGTAGTTTAGGTATGAGTCATGAAGTCAGATCTCAGTTATAAAAGCTAGAGGTTAAGTTTTCTAATCTCTATGAAGTTTACATTATTTTTGTCATTGTTAAGATGGGAATAATCCTCCTCATGAAGAAGTTAAACTTTAATATTATAAATGTGTTTACCTCAGTCCAGGCCGTAATTAGCAATTATTTATAATAAAATAAGAAGATGGGAAATGTGATGTGTGGTTATTGTCAGAATTTTCTTTCAAGTTATTTGATATGAAATCAACTCTTATTCATTATTAGAGAAGAATTGTGTCTTACTTGTCTTTATATATCTAGTGATTAGCACAGAGCTGGACACACAGTTGGCACATGATAAATGGTTGTTGACTTGAAATCTGTGAGGGTTGAGAGGAGAATAACAGGAATTTCCAGTCTGGAGATGTCAGGGGAAATTTCAAAATGTCAAGGAAGTAGAAACATTTCAACTTAAATCCTGAAGGTTAGGCATAATTTTGACATGCTGGAGATAGAGCATGATTGTCAGGGAAAATAGAAAAAGTGAAGACGTGAGTTAGGACCTTCTGGGATATGTGAGGCAGATACTGAGTAGTTTAGTTTGGGTATATGTAAGACACATAAAATAAGAATTTTTTTAAAAGATAGCCAAGGTCAGAATATAGAGAGCATATGAAGGCCACATAAGGAGCTGAGTTTTCAGTCTATAGCAAGAAAGAGTTACTGAAAACAGCAAAGGAAAAGTGAGAGGTGTAAAGAGCAGTGCTTTAGGAAACGTGTCTTAAGAGGCAATACTGTATTATGGGCTTTATAATCACAATTATTCTATGAAATGGAGAATGTTATTTTTTTTTCCAGGAGAAAACTGAGGCTCAGATGTCAAATAACCTGCCTCATTTATAGTCATCCATCAGAGGAAAAGATAATATTTAAATCCAACATTTTGTTTGATATCAATCTATATTTTTTCCATCTAAAATGAAACAGAATAAATTTTACTTCAAGATTTTCCAGATGTACAGGAAAAAGTATTATTGTAGATAAAGCAACTCTATGATTTGTGAGGCAAGTCCAAGGTGAGTTTCTTTAAAATATTTGTTTTTCCTCAAGATGTATTTCAAAGATGACTTGCAAAGTGCAAAATGTTAAAAGAATACAAACTGTTAATATTAATATTAGATAAATTATACTTATAACAGTGTTGTTTAGATCATATAGGTCTTATGTTACTCTAGCAAAAAAAGAGATTAATTACTTTCTCATTTTTAATTTTATTTCCCTAAGCACAATATTTACAAATCAAGAAGAAATTCATCCCAGAATCTATTTTTCATTTTAAGTTCTTTAGAAGGTTAAAAAGATGCCCAGACTATGAAAGCTGAAAAAATCCAAGTGCTTGTCCTACAATGGAGACCAAATCCAAGGAACATTTCAGTGGTGTGGGATATGACCTTTTTAGTCCAAGTGACATAGGACATCTGCACGGGATTCAGATGGTTTAAACAATTTTTTAAAGGATCCATGTGTGCTGAGTGCTTATTCCTAGTAATTCAACATTTACACTCAGATGATGAGTCCTGGAACAGAGTAAACAGAAGGGGTCAATATAAAAGCAATTGTCTTTTACTAAATGTCCACCATGAACTGGATCTTTTATTCATTCTATTTGTAACTTTCACTACATCTTTTCAGAGCTTGTTTTGCTTTCCACTTTGTAGCTAGAGAAGATGACCTTCGGAATACTTTTAAAAACACTTATGTGCTTGGACTTCCCCAGTGACCCAGTGGCTAAGCATCTGCCTGTCAATGCAGGAGACACGGGTTCCTGGTCCGGGAAAGTGACACGGGCTGCAGAGCAAGTAGGCCCATGTGCCACAGCTACTGAGGTCTGCACATGCTAGGCCCGTGTGCCACAGCTACTGAGGTCTGCACACGCTAGAGCCTGCACTCTGCAACAAGAGAAGCTACCTTGATGAGACGTGCACCACACGAGAGAGGAGCCCCCTTTGCAGCAACTAAAGAAAGCCGACACGCAGCAAAGAAGACCCGGAACAGTCCCACAAAAAACCAAGTAAAGAAAGAAATCAACATCAATAAATAAATAATAAAATTTTATAAAACCTCAAAACACACACACACACAAAACTAGCATGTTTTTAAGTGGAGATCTTTCACCTATATTTTTGGAGTCATCACCTCACATGCTTTCTATTTAACCACCTTGACCAAGTTCCCTTCAAATGTGATGCTCTGTGATTCTACCTGTCACCTCTGGTTCTTTCTCTTAAAATTGATTCTACCTGTCACCTCTGGTTCTTTCTCTTAAAATGGAAAGAGAGGTTTATTGCAATTGGGTCCACATGAGTTGGCTTGTTTTATCCAAGAATGACCTCAATAGAACATTTTCTTCTTGTGTTTTATTTCCCAAGCATTGAGACACAACGATAATCCTTCTGTTCCATGGTTTATGGCCACTCTTCCCATTATACTCTTGATGAACAACAACTGTTGACACAGAACTCTATAAAACAGTCAGTCCTACAAGACCTGAGGGGGCTTCCCTTGTGGCTCAGCTGGTAAAGAATCTGCCTACAATGTGGGAGACCTGGGTTCAATCCCTGGGCTGGGAAGATCCCTTGGAGAAGGGAAAGGTTATCCACTGCAGTATTCTGGCCTAGAGAATTCTGTGAACTGTATAGGTCATGGGGTCGCAAAGAGTCGGACATGACCGAGTGACTTTCACTCACTCACTCTTAAGACCTGAGGAAGTCCCTTCTCTCTTCATCCCATCTCACTCTTTGTGCTGCAGAGGCAATCGATGCCCTGAAAACCGTGGGAATTACAACACTTGTGAGGCTAGTGATCGATAGTGTAAGTCTTGGCATACAGAACATCTCAGAGTGAAGACAAAGACCATGGGACAATTAACTCTATCTTAAATGGCTTAAGTGCACCTAGAATTTGATCTTTGAGCAGCAGGCTTTGTTTGACTCAATTTCACAGACATTTTATAATTGTTAGTATCAGAAACTGACTCTATCTGTCTAAAGGATTAGACTAAGGAACAAACTTCAAAAAATGTTTGTGCCTCCAGACCTACTGAGTAAGAATAACGAACAGAGAGGGGTGGAAAAAAAAAGAATAACAAACAGAGAAAAACTCTTTGAAATACAGCCCTGGATGACTCTTCCATCCTTCCTCCTTCTCATGTTTCCATACACCCCAGAGAGACTCATTTCTTTGTCTTTCTGTCACCCTCTCCTCACTTGTGAGGCTTTCTGCTTTTGCTCCAGCTGTTACCTCTGCCAGGCTGGTCTTTTTCCATTCTACCAGCTTAAGCAAACTCTAACTCATCTATTTAGGTCTTAGTAAGATGCTTTTACTCTCTGTAGCTCTCCCTAGATCATCACCATCACACAGAACATGTTTCCCTCATCTGTACATCCTCAGGATGAGCATCTTTTCTGTGTTGTATATCTTATACGGTATATCAATGCTTACTGTGTTTTATTTCCCTCCTATTGAAACCCCAAGTACAGTGCCAGAGACCCAACATGAGCTCAGTAAATTGTTATTTAATGCACACAACCTAGATCAGCTGCTGTTTTCTCAGGGAGCCACTACTCTTATTTATACCAGCAGTCTGTAGCCCCACGCCAAACCAGACAGGAGCAGGGTTACACCATGACTTCTCCAGCTGCAAAGCGATGTAGACTTTACTGAAGCTCTCAAGATAGACACAAACATTGCATATGACTAAAACTTCTCATTCTGCTTAGTCGCTTAGTTGTGTCCGACTCTTAACGACCCCATGGATTGTAGCCCTTAAGGCTCCTCTGTCCTTGGGATTCTCCAGACAAAAATACTGGAATGGGTTGCTATTTCCTACTCCAGGGGATCTTGCTGACAGGGATCAAACCTGTATTTCTCGCATCTCCTGCATTGGTAGGAAGATTCTTTATCACTGTGCCACCTGGGAAGCCCCCCAAATTTCTCATTATATAGGTCTATTTTCCCCAAAGTCCTTGTTCCTTTAGGTCACTACCAGGATGTTTTTCTTTTTATTCTATTTTGCAAGCAGTAAATAACAATCTTCAGACACTCTCTTCATCTAATTCTCCTTCAGTAATAGTCCCAATTGAACTTTAATTGCAAGAGGATCCAACCAGTCCACCCTTAAGGAGATCAGTCCTGAGTGTTCATTGGAGCGACAGATTTTGAAGCTGAAACTCCAATACTTTGGCCACCTGATAAGAAGAGCTGACTCATTTGAGAAGACCCTAATGCTGGGAAAGATTGAGGGCAGGAGGAAAAGGGACAACAGAGGATGAGATGGCTGAATGGCATCACCGACTCAATGGACATGAGTTTGAGTAAACTCCGGGAGTTGGTGATAGATAGGGAGGCCTGGTGTGCTGCCGTCCTTGGGGTTGCTAAGAGTCAGACACGACTGAGTGACTGAACTGAACTGTAATTTTCAGACCTTTGTATTATTTAAAAACAACTTCAAGTAATCCTCTACTTTTAACCATTCTTCCAAAATACCGACCTATACCCATCAGGGTACTCACTAAATATGGGTAGTTGTGTTTATCTTATAGATGACACATTAACCACCTCACCCAGGGCTCTTCAGTATATTTTTTTCTCTAAGAAATATAATACTTTCTCCAAGGCAGGATTTGGTGAATGTGGCTGCTCACATTTGATCACATGAATATTTTCTCATTGGAGTGTCTTATTTGTTGGCTGTTGAATCATCTTAAATTCTTCTAAATACACAAAGGTTAGATAAAGAGAGTGAGTGAGTGTCAGAAGGAGACTAGAAAGCAGGTGATCTGACACTCTCGTGTCTTGCTTCACATATTGAAGAGTGGAGAAAGTAGAAACTAGATAAACAATGGAAAAAAATAATTGTCTGCCATTTATTTCTATTTTCTCACTGACTGTGCTAGGTATCTCATAAACATGTGCGGTTTTATTTCTCACCACTGTCCTGAAATGCAAACATTATCTCCATTTTACAGGTGGGGAAACTGAGGCTCAGAGTGGTAGGGCCCCTTATCTACCTAGGTCTTCCATGCCGCTTCATCGTGTGCTCTGACACAGCCCTTCTCAAATCCTAGTTTCAGTGTGATAGGGCACTACTATTTGCAGGATTTTTTTTTGAAAATTAATTTTTATTTGAATTAGTTTTGAAAGAATGTCATACTGCTCTGAACTTTCATACTGAGGTTTGTTTAAAGTGGAGGTGGTAGGAAGTGCTTAGATTGGACTTCTGGAGAGATAAACAGGGATTAAAAAACAGAGGTAAACTGTCCAGCATATACTTACCCACCATGCAGTGGTGAAATGGGCCAGCTGAGAAAGTGATGCTTGAAAACAGAGCTTCTTTATGCAGCAAAGCCTTGTTCATTATGTCGTGGGGGATCCCCAAGATCCCAGGACACCAAAATGTAATATTGGGTAGTGGCGGTTGGAGGACATCTCATTGTAGTTGTATGGTTCCCTAGAGTGACCTTTAAATGTTGCAGCTGGCCTACTGAGGTCACGATGAAGGGACTTTGACAAATGGTATGTGGCTTTTCTAAGAACAATCACCTCCTTGAATCTTTTCTGGAAAGACTGACGGTAGGAAAACTCAAAGAGAGCCCTGCTAACATTTTGCCAATGCTGTTCTGTTCCAGGTGGGTGACAGGATTCAGCCCCTAGACTGCGCAGCTCTGGGACACAGGTACTGGAACTTACTCATCTTGGTACTTTCCACTCCTGGCAAATTGCTTATCAGTTGCCTTTTATTCAGTTCACCATGCCTGTCAGCCACCAGAGATTCAGTCTAGGAAGACAACAGAGGAAGCAACAAGCATAGCCTTGCAGAAGAGACAATGGGGAAATTAACCTTTGAGAAAGGACAGGAGTTAATGGGCCAAGAGGAAGTGACGACCATCATCTCAGGAAGAGAAAACAGCGCACGCCAGTGCACAGAGGGTTAGGCCACAAGCGTGCTGGCTTTGTACTTGTACCTGGGTGCAGAGCTGGTGCAGAGGACCAAGAGATAAAACTGGGGGCTTTTCGAAACTACAACATTCAAAGCCCTGTCAGTCAGCAAAGGGATTTAGACTATCCTGAAGGCAGGTAGCAGCCACTGTTGAGTCTTCACATAAAGGTCAGACTTACGCTGTGGCTCAGTTGGTAAAGAATCTGCCTGTAATGCAGGAGACCTGGGTTCCATCCCTGGGTTGGGAAGTTCCCCTGGAGAAGGGAAAGGCTACTCACTCCAGTAATCTGGCCTGGAGAATCCCATGGACTGTATAGTCCAGGGGGTCACAAAAGAGTCGGACACAACTAAATGACTTTCATTTTCACTATGTTTTGGAAATCTGACTGTAAGCAAAACTAAAAGTACTCCAAACTAGAGTATGGCGAAGGCTACATAAACAAAGAAGAAAGGCAAGTTGAATAAAGATTGGCAATTAAGGAAGCAAATATCCCTACTAGAAACCGGAAATTGACTGAGGTGATCCCATTGCATACTTATTTGAATGCAGAATAAAACAGTAAGCAATAATTTGTGTCAACTGATCAACACATTTAAGGCATTAAAAGCATCTACTGCTAATAAAGGTGCATATACAGTGTTGTGAAGTTGCTACAGTTTTGGGGGGTAATTAGATAGCAACTATAAACATTTAAGACTTCCAATACCCTCTGAGTTGACCATCCTACAAGTAATCATCTATCTAGCAGAACTAAAAGCCCAGTATGCGAAGATCCACGTTATAGCATTTCTTGTAAGAAGCCAAATAGAACAAAAAATTAAGGAGGAATGACCTCTGTTGGGTGGGCTTCCCAGGTGGTGCTAGTGGTAAAGAACCCACCTGCCAATGCAGGAGATGGAAGAGACATGGGTTTGATCCCTGGATTGGGAAGATCCTCTGGAGGAGGGCCTGGAAACCCACTCCAGTATTCTTGCCTGGATAATCGCATGGGCAGAGGAGCCTGACATGCTGCATCCATAGGGTCATAAAGAGTCAGACGCGACTGCAGGGCCTTAGCACACGTGCACGCGTGCAGCCTCTGTGGGTTTGTCTCCTTTTGCCTCTCTAGCTCCACGCTCAGTTGCTGTTGACGACATCTCACTGGGCTCCTGGCCCTCTGGTTTTCCAGCAGGCACTGGAATATGGGAGAAGAGAGAGAGGCTGGGGTATTTATCTCTTACCTTGTCCTTGCTCCGTAGTGCTCAGCCTTTACAGTGGTTGTGTATCCCTGCTGTGACCACAGCTTTATGAAGCTCATCTCTATTAAGAAACCACAGCTCCCATCAGATTCTAGTAACTATGTTCTGTTCCCCCTCCTCTGCAGGCTTGGCGTTTAGTGGTTTCTCTCCCCAGATAATTGCTCTTTTAACTCTCCTTAAGTCACTTTTTGTGGGGCTTCCCAGGTGGCTCAGATGGTTAAAAAAAAAAAAAAAATCTGCCTGCGATGCAGGAAACCCAAGTTTGATCCCTGGGTTAGGAAGATCCCCTGGAGAAGGACATGGCAACCCGCTCCAGTATTCTTGCCTAAGAATCCCATGGATAGAGGAGCCTGGTGGGCTGCAGTCCTTGGACTTGCAAAGAGGTGGACACAACTGAGCGACTAACACTGTCACTTTCAAGTCATTTTTTGAGTATGTCAACTGTTTCCTGCTGGAACTCAATTGAAGACTCAGGGATGAGTTAGAGGGGGTAAAACTTAATATGAACAGGTAGGCTGGTCCTTACAGGATTCCCACATGACCTGAGAGAATGGTGGCCAATTCTAGTGATGATTCAGGCAATAATGTATCTAGTATACAAAGCCTGTCTCTCGTTCAGTTCAGTTCAGTTCAGTTCAGTCGCTCAGTCGTGCCCAACTCTTTGTGACCCCATGGATGGCAGCACGCCAGGCCTCCCTGTCCATCACCAACTCCCGGAGTTTACCCAAACTTATGTCCATCGAGTCAGTGATGCCATCCAGCCATCTCATCCTCTGTCATCCCCTTCTCCTCCCACCTTCAATCTTTCCCAGCATCAGGGTCTCTCCAAATGAATCAGTTCTTCACATCAGTTACTTTCTTTCTCAGTTATTCTCAGTTACTCCCAATGAATTGTCAACTCATTGTTTAAGATTAAGGAACAGGGGGCCAAAAGAAAGGACAGGTGCTGTCCCACCGTAAGAAACTTTCAAGGAGACAACTTTCCTTAAATTTGCTTGCCTCTAACACTGGAAGGACTGATGCTAAAGCTGAAACTCCAATACTTTGGCCACCTGATGTGAAGAACTGACTCATTAGAAAAGACCCTGATGCTGGGAAAGATTGAAGGCAGAGGAGAAGGTGATGACAGAGGATGAGATGGTTGGATGGCATCCCTGACTCAATGGACATGAATTAGAGCAAGCTCTGGGAGTTGGTGATGGACAGGGAGGCCTGGTGTGCTTCAGTCCATGTGATTGCAAAGAGTCTGACACAACTGAGCGACTGAACTGACTGAACTGAACTTCAGGAGCATTTGTTAATTCTCCTAAAGATTCAGGAGCTCACCACAGGCAGTAGAAAGTGCTTAGGGTTACACACACAGGCTTTAGCAGCCAGCTCCCTGAATTCATACCCTGGTTCCTCACTGTATATCTATATGATCTTAACAAGTTGCCTACCGTCCTCCAGACCTCATTTCCCTCATTGTGAAGTAGGGATACTACTTACTAAGTACCTCTCTTATTTAGTAGTTATGAGGAATAAATGAGCTACTACACATGAATATCTTACAACCATGCCCAGCACATGGGTAGAGGCTTAATAAATATGGACAGTTATCACTGGCTACTCATGCTGGGCTGCTATATACAGAACGGACACAGAATCAAGCTGCAAAGACAAAAAGGAGCAAATGAAAATGATGACCTCATCCTACTTCTCTGCCTATGCCTGTGGTTTGGCACCTAGGATCATATAAAAAGAGAACATGTGGAAACCATTATCCAGACAGTCTCATTTCCGTTTTTGATAGAGTTGCTAGACTGATGGATGGGGGATGGTTTTGGAAGCAGAGAGTCTTGATTTTTGAAAAGCACTTGATAGGGTTCTCCCCCTGGCCCGTTTCAAATCCCTTCCTCTCCAGATAACTCCTGGAGCCCCTGCATGGGGTTATCCCCACACTGTCTCAAATGCCAGAAGTCCTATGGCCTTCTCCTCTTCAGGAGAGACGGCAGCTTGCCCTGTGACTGAGTCCTTTACGTGTTCATGGCATCCTCCTGGACGGAGCTGCTGGAGGTCAGTGTTCTCAGTCTTAAGAAGCTGGCAGACAACAGAGAGTAGCACAGACTACCTAGACTTTGGCATCAGACCAACATAAATACAAGCACTGGTTCTGCCTCTCAACAGGAGGGTGTGTTCAAACACACCCTCTGAGTTGCTCCCTCTCAGTTTCACGTTCTTCATCTCTGAACCTGAGCTAGTGACGTCATTCCTTGTATCCTAGATAACCATTTATTACCATTCATTCTGTTTTGGGCTTCCCTGATAGTTCAGTTGGTAAAGAATTCGCCTGCAATGCAGGAGGCCCCGGTTCGATTCTTAGGTCAGGCTGATTCACTGGGGAAGGGGTAGGCTACCCACTCCAGTATTGTTGGGCTTCCCTTGTGGCTTAGCTGGTAAAGAATTCTAACTGCAGTTCAGGAGTCCTGGTTTGATCCCTGGGTTGGGAAGATCACCTGGAGAAGGGAAAGGCTACCCACTCCACAATTCTGGCCTGGAGAATTCCATGGACTGTCCATGGGGTCGCAAAGAGTTGGACATGACTGAGTGACTTTCACCGTCACTTTCACTTCAGTTCTGTTTCAGGTAAAGCATCAGATCACTCCATGGTAAAGATACTATCAGGTGTATAATACAAGAACACATGTACACCCGTGGCTGATTCATGTGAATGTATGGCAAAAACCACCACAATATTATAAAGTAATTAGCCTCCAATTAAAATAAATTTAAAAAAATAATAAAATACAAGTGGAAGTCTGTACTCTGACTAACATCTCTTTGCTTCTCCCACCTCCCAGCTCCTGATAACTACCATTCTACTCTGTCTCTATGAGTTCACTTTTCTGGATTCCACACACAAGTGATATCATCCACTATTTGTCTTTCTCTGTCTCACTTATTTAACTTAGAATAATGCCCTCAAGGTTTATCCAAGTTGTTGCAAATTGTCGGATTTCCTTTTTTCTCATGGCTGAATAATACTCAGTTGCATATATACGTGTATTACTGTATCTCTGCCCAGTCATCTGCTGACGGACACTTTGGTCGTTTCCACATCTTGGCTATTGTGAATAATGCTGTGACAAGCACGGGGATGCAACTCTCTCTTCCAGATCGTGTCTTCATATCCTTTAGAGGTACACCCAGAAGTGAGATTTCTGGATCAGATGGTAGCTCTGTCCCCAAGTTTTTGACGTACCTCTGTACAGCTTTGCATGTTGGCCTAACACATTTTTGTGCCTGCTAACAGTGCATAGCGTGTTAGTCGCTCAGTCGTGTGCTGCTGTTTACAACCACAAGGGTTAAAGCCCACCAGGCTCCTCTGTCCATGGAATTCTCCAGGCAAGAATACTGCAGTGGGAATCTTCCTGATCCAGGGATCGAACCCAGGTCTCCTGCATTGCAAACAGATTCTTTACCACCTGAGCCACTAGGGAAGTGCATAGGGTTGCCTCATATCCACGTGGTGTACTTGAAAGTTGCTAAATGAGTACATCTTAAACGTTCTCATCACACAAAAAAAGAAATGTTATTCAGGTGACATGATGGATGTGTTAGCTCATGCTTCAGTGGTCATCATTTCATATTATGTAAGTGGGTGAAATCAACATGATATACACCTTAAACTAATACAACATCACCTATATTAGTAGTATCTCAGTAAATCTTGGGAGAAAAAGAAATTTAGTATTGTGATTACCAATTTACAGAGAGGGATACGTTGAAACACAGAAAGATATCCAACAGAAGATCATCCAAGCTACAGAACTGATAAGCAGTTCAGTTAAAACTGAGCCTCAGGCAGTTGAAGCTAACATGGCTAACCATTGCACTGCACAGTTTCACAGACATGCAGTGCCTGCCTTTTCACAGATGTTCCATACCATTGTTTGTTGAACAAAGGTTTACTAAGTGCCTAAGGTATGCTTTGTATTAAATTCTGGGCGTAAAGCAGTGATGCAGGCCTGATCTCAGCAATATTACCCTCTAATGTAGAATACAGACAATAATCTTAGAGAAAAATAAAGAACTCCTTACAGGTTGTAATTGGTGCTCTGAATGAAATAGACAAGGTGATGAAATAGAGAAACTTGTGATACTAGTGAAGACCTCTTGCAATACCTCTGCCCTAGTGAGGATTCAAAATATTTATTAAGTTTAAATAGGCCTTGAAAGGAACAAAGTGGGGGCTGCTATGAAATACAAGGTAGATTTACAACTGGCCAACTCGCTTTTGCAAAGGCTGCTCAGCAGAACACTGCTGTCAGTTTGGAGATAGTGCTTACCCTGTCCAGGTCCTGAATCATTTAAAAAATGATATCCAGTTTAATACCTTCCAGAAATGATGAGATTGGATTTTGAAACATGGGTAGTTTCAGTCAGATAGTGTGGAAGTGATAGACTCTGCTTTGTTTGCCAAATAGTATGGAAGTCATTCATTTTAGACATCCACAAATGCAGGATTTTAAATTGAGAAGCCCCAGTATTTCCAAACTTTTACCTTCTGTGTTGTGTCTGGATATTTCAGGGATTAGCTAAGGCTTCCTTATGGAGCCTCTATATTGGTTCCAAGGTAGGTAGGATGTTCCAAGTACTTTCAGCAAGTCATTTCTCATCCACACACGCAGGAATTTATGAAGGAGAAAGACCCAGTGTTCTGTGTCATACAGCAGTCAGCTTAAACATCTTCTCCCCACCTGTAGCATGTGCCATGGGCAGCTTTCAGTTTTCTATCTCCTGAACTTGGCCCTAGTTCCTCAGGCTCTGAATTCCCCTAGACAAGAATGTTATCTTGATAAGAAATCATCTCAGAAATCTGACACCAACTGATAACTTATACGGTCATCAAATACTGATTCTGATTAAAGTTAGTGGGTCTTTCTGGTTTCTAAATGTGCACCAGGATGAATGAATTTAGAAAATTAATATCTATTGGCAGATAAACTCCCTACATATTTTTTAAATGACAGTATTTATTTTGGAATTGAATATTTGAAACACTACAGGATGGAGAATACCAAAAGAGAAGAAACAGGGGGTTGGCCATGTAAGAAGAACATGAGGGAGAACTGGGGGATGCAGGCGATTTGATGAGGCCTGTATAGGAGAGCTGAATGGTTGTGCCATTTTGGACAAGCACTCATACGTTCTGGGCCTCTTCCATACTCAAGTTCTTTCTTTTAAAATAAGAATGTACAGCTACATAAGAGGTAGTATTCTGGGTACGTAGAATAAAAACCTGCAGACTTTTGTGCTATGATTTCTTTTGGGGGTGTGGTTTTTATTGCTTTCTTTTTATTCTTTTGAGTTTTTGATAACTTTTTTTTTGGATAAAATTTTCATCTTGTAGAACTGTTGAAAGGGTAGCACAAGACACTCCCAAATAGGAGACTCACAAATGGTTATTTTATCTCTGATCAATGAGAGTGGGCTGGGACGGTTGTGGTCCTTTCTTCTAATTACTTCTGTGTATTTCTTCAAATCAAGGAAAGCATGTTTATAGCAATAGTACCTTATCAAAATCTTTTGCTCTATTTGTTGTTCAGTTGCTCAGTCATGTCCGACTCTTTGCAGTCCCATGGACTACAGCACAACAGACTTCCCTGTCCTTCACTATCTCCTGGAGTTTGCGCAAACCCATGTCTGTTGAGTCAGTGATGCCATCCAATCATCTTATTTTCTGTTGTTCCCTTCGCCTCTTGCCCTCAATCTTTCCCAGAATCAGGGTCTTTTCCAATGAGTTGGTTCTTCACATCAAGTGGCCAAAGTACTGGAGCTTCAGCTTCAGTATCAGTACTTCCAATGAAAAATCTATACTTAATATCATACTTAATCACAAAAGAGTGACTGTTTTCCTTCTAAGATTAGGAATAGAGGAAGGCTAGATGATCTTAAGAATTCTTTTAACCCTCTACTGGTGTTGGTTGCAGATAACTTCAAGAAGACCTAAGCAAATGTAGACATAGTCCATATTTATTGATCAAATGATATCTATGAGTTAAGGTACCAATGATCCCTAAATCCATAGATTCAAAGCAATTCTAATCAAAAATTCCATCATGTTTTTTCTCTTTTAGAAATGAACAAACTAACTCTATATTTATAAGGAAAGGCAGAGGACCTAAAGGACCCAGAATAGTCTAAACAACTTGAAAAGAGAACGAATTTGGACCATTTATGCTATCTTATCTCATGATTTATTATAAAGCCGCATTGTTTCAGGCAATGTTGTATTGCTAACATAGTAGACAGATAGATCAATGGAACAGAACAAAGAATTCAAAAATAGGTCTGTCAACTACATATTGGCATTTGCCATTGGCACTCACAATCTGCCTCTGCAAGGATAAAATCACATGCTAGTGCAGCTGCTGACTTTCAACAGCCCCTAAAAAGAGTTCAGGGTGGACCGCAGAAAACGAGGCAGTCTGTGCTCAGGGAGCAACTGGCAGAACAGATCTTCAGATAGTTGATAGTTTTAGGAGACGGTTTTATGAGGCCAATTCTCGTATCTCCTCCTATCTAGAAATGCTCTCAAATCATTCATGGTGACGACTGCTCTTCATGACTATCAGAACTCTTCTGCAAAAAATATGTGCCTTACTGCGTGTACTCCCCTTCACCAAAATCACATGCTCTACTGACTGCCCCCGACCTCTTTGGAGCAGTATTTAAGAGCTCTCTGAGATGCTATCTCTCGGGCCTTTGTCCTCATTTTGCACCAGATAATTTTTTAACCCACAAACTTCACACTATGCATATTTAAGAGGGTGAGTTTAAGCATATTTTAAATAGATTTTCAACAAAGCTTCAAAAGCAATTGAAAGGAGAAATAAATTTTTTCAACCAAGGCCCCATAAAAATTAGATATGGGTATGCAAAATTTAATTTTGATCCACATCTCATATCATATACTAAAATTAACTCAAAATGATCGTATATCTACATGTATATCCTAAAAGTATAAAGTTTCTGGTAGAAAATATAAAAGAACATTTTTGAGGTCTCAGGTTATGCAAGGATTTCTTAGATATGGCAGAATTAAAAAAATGAACAAATTGAATTTCATCAAGTTATTAAGGTCTATTCTTTGAAAGACATTGTTAAGAAAATGAAAAGGCAAGATATGACCTTCCAGAAAACAATTGTGAATCATATATATGATAAAAGATTTTTCACATACTATATAGCAATCTTTCAAATACTCAAATAATAGGAAAACAAATTATACAGTAAAAAAAAAAAACTGTTTAAAGACATTATCAGAGAATGTACATATCTGGTAAATAAGCACACCGTTGTTACTCCTGAAAGAAAGGGAAAGCAAAACCACGTGGAGATGTAGGCTTTCCCACTATCTAAAAGCAGCGCATTCCTACGAAACCTTTTCTGAGTCAAAACAGCACAGAGAAAAGAGTATCCACGGCTTTCTGAAAATTTGAGTTTAGTCATTTTGCTTTTTGGAAAGACCCACATTAGTGTGGTGATTTTATAAAAAGGAAAATCCTATTTGAATTTCTTTCAGTTAGTGAAAACCAGTACTAACATACTTCTTTTATGAAAGGAAAGTAGCATAACTCTTAAAAAAGCAGGATAAACCTAACTATACTCATATCGTTGACTAACATTAAAACAACGGATCATCCACTCGAAACGAAGTACTGACGATGACATGGGATGACTTTCATCTCTTCTGGTGAGGAGCAGAATAGCACACCTGCTTAAGAAAACAGTTGGTCAATTTCTTTAAAATGTATACATGTGTCACTTATCATATAACCTACCCATTCCACTCCTAGGTATTATCCAAGAGGAAGGAAAGCATATGCACATACAAAGGCTTGTAACCGAATATTCTTAGTAGCTCTGCTTGTAAGAGTCAAAATGTTGAAACAGCCCAAATGTTAATTAAAGGATAAATAGATAAATGATGGTATCACTATGATACAGAATATTACTTAGGAATATATAGGAGTAAACTATTGGCATACATTGAAATAAGGATACATCTTAAAATAATTATACTGAAGTAAGGCCCAAATCCAGCATGCATCACAAGAGTCCCTTTGTAGAATTCTGAAAACACAGACTAATGTCACGACAGAAAATAGCTCATTGGTATGTGGGTTAGGGACAGGAAGGGGATGGGCAAGAGGGAAGGATGACAAGGGGATTCTGGAAAACTTGCGGGAGACGAGATAGGTGTTTATTATCTTGACTGTGGTGATAGTTTTACAGTTGCATACATATGTTAAAACTTGTGAAATAGTACAATTTAAATATGCGAAGTTTATTATAGTCCGATTACACCTCAACAAAGTTATTAAAATACATATCAATACATTTGATTAAGTAAAAGCAACAGACTGCAAGCAATAAACATAACAGATTCCCAAGACATCAAAATGTAAATGACAGAACACACCTGAAAGTAAATTAAGCCTAAATCAATGAAAGTGTGTTAGTTGCTCAGTCGTGTCCGACTCACTTATGAACCTCATTTTAAAATAGCTCTGTTAGTATATTTTTTGAGACATTAAGACAACACAGTCAGAAAGCATCTCCCTTTTGTATGTTCGTGCTTGTCTGACAGTAGATAGTAGGCAAGTGTGTGCTAAAATCCAGCTTACTCTTCGCTCACCAGGACAAGCACCCTAGGCTGCATTTCTCCTGAGAGATCTCCTATTTTCAATAAAGCTCTTTATGCTCTCTCCATATTCTTACAGCTAATAACAATAATCAGTAATCAGTGACTTGTATTCATGCAATTCTCCTAACAGTCCCGATAGCGTCTGCATTGCTCTCTCTATTTTCCAACGGAGGAAGATGAAGAAACTTAGAAACTTTCCGCAAAGCTACACATTATCAAATGGGAGACACTGGATTCAATCCAGATCAATGTTGTTTTCAAAAGTGCCCCTACAGGAGAAACAAAAGGAGACACACCACTTTCTCTTGACTTTAGCTCCTCGGAAGCCCTGCAACCTCTCCACGACATCTCCTGTGCACTCAAAATGAAAGCAACAGCAACAGCAACATGAACAGTCATCCCAACCTACACACCATTTTAAAAAGTCTTGTTCTTTCAACGTTTCAGAGGGATAGTGAGAAAGTTATCAACAGCCTGACATCTTCTCCTCCAACAGAGTTACAATTAATCCCTTTCTGTCACAGTCTAATCCTAAGTAAGCTAAGGGAATACAGTGAACTGCACACAGTACAATATTTGCTTATTTTTAAGTGGCTAATTTCTATTTTATTTTGACATCATTTTAGAGCTCCTTTTTAGATCCTTTTACAGAGGAGTTGTAAAAGCAGTATAGATTTCATAAATCCTTCATTCAGATTCCCTTGTAATGTAATGTAATGCAAGGTCCCCTAATAATGTAATGTAGCTTACATTATTAGAGGACATTGCCCAAACTAAGAAATTAACTTTGATATAATACTATACATCTGAAATGCTGGGCTGGATGAAGCACAAGCTGGATTCAAGATTTCCAGGAGAAGTATCAATAACCTCAGATATGCAGATGACACCACCCTTATGGCAGAAAGCGAAGAGGAACTAAAGAACCTCTTGATGAAAGTGAAAGAGGAGAGGGGAAAAGCTGGCTTAAAGCTCAACATTCAGAGAACAAGACGGTGGAGGAGTAGGTGGACACGGAGTACATCTCTCTCCTCGGATACATCAGGAATACAGCTTCAGACACAGAAGTTCATGCAGAGCATAGCTGAGAGCAGACAGAGTACCCGACCAGAGGAAACGAATATATAGACCACACAACACTTGGTAGGAAGAAGGAAGTAGGGGGAAAAACAGGAGTTTTAGTAGGACTGGGCCTGCCCTCGGTGGGTGGGGAAACTGAAGTAGGGGTCTGATCCCCACATCGGGTCGACTGTCTGAGTCAGAGGAGAAATCTTTAAGGCTGAGAGTGAAACAGCTAATCTATGGCAGCCTAAGTGGAATGAGAACCAGACAGCCCTTCCCACAGCCATACATATCCTGTACAGGGACACATACGTACCCTGTACGCCTTCCCCTGGAAGGCATAGCAGCTGGGAGCTGGAGTTTAGGGACTATGGAGCAATCCCAGGCCAAGGGCTGCTGTTGACCCTGAGAGACAGATCAAGGGGATGTGAGCGAGGAGCTTGTGGTGGGATATGCCTGTGAAGGAAAGCCAGGTAGCTATGGAAGCAAGGTGATACTGCTGAGTCACACATAGTGGGTGGAGCCATCACCATAGCCTCTCCCTCCCCAACATGCCAGCATTGGCAGCTGAACAGTAGAGAGGCTGGCCCATCAAATGCCTGTCGCGGTAGAGTAGGACCCCACCAAGCTGCCCCGTAGAGTGCCTGATGCGCCGATCTACAGAGTAGAACCCCAGCCAGGGGGGCCCTCTATGTGCCTGATGCATGGAAGAACAGAGAAGGACCCCAAGCAAGGGAGCCCTCTAAGTGCCTGAACAGGCGGAGCTATGGAGAAAGACTGGCCAAAGAGGCCTTCTGATTGCCAGCCACAAGAGGCTTGAAAAAAGACTCTGACAGGGTCCTGGGGTGGAGGCAGTCTGTGTCCTTGCATACTTAGTGCTGCCAGGGTTCCTGCAAGCCAGGCAGCTGCGCCACCTTCATGCTCAATTCTCACGGAGGCAGAGCTGTCACAGGCAAAGGAAGTCTCGTGTCTACGTGCACAGGCTTGTTTCAGCAGTGTCCGACTCTTTGCAATCCTGTAGACTGTGGCCTGCCAGGCTTCTGTCAGGAAGGCGGGTTCCCCCGGCAAGAATACTGGAGCGTATTGGCCAACACTGGTTGCCATACCCTTCTAGAGCACTATATTTCTTGCTGCCCTAGCCATCATCTCCCCTACCTGGTGCTGCCAGAACCCCTGAGGCCCTAGCAGCTGCACCACCTCCACACTTGGGCCTCATCAAGGCAAACCCAAGTCCTCCAGGGAAGCCTCAGGAGCACACCCCAGTGGGCAACCCACTCGCAGAGGTGGAAATAAAACCACAATTGAAATCCAGGGGAAGTATGGCTAAGGAAAATGACCCAAACCCTTCCCACCAGCTGTTCAAGCTGCAGATTAAATTCACAGGATCAACTAGCCAGACTCTGTGTCTGTGGAATATATGAGAGGTCATTGAGAGCTCCCACAGAAGAAAATGCACTAGTTCTGATAGCTGTGGACACTGGAGTCAAGAACACACAGGAGTGGGGCCAGATTAGAATCTGAGCTGCCCCCACAGCAGGTCCAGAGATCAGCACAGTGATAGCGTGCATCCTGGGGAGGTGAGGTGGACTGTGGCTCCCAGCGAGGAGAAGGACTCTAACAGCAGTGACTCAAGAAAAATATGTATTATTCGTATGCTTTGACTTGTTCTATAGATTCTTTCGGATTTTTTTCTTTTTTTTTTTTCATTCCTTTTTTTACCCCCTCCATTGTAGTTGTTGATTTTATTGGCATTATGAAATCTAACCTTTTGAGCTTTTTAAAATTTTTTCCTCAGTCGCATTTTTAATTGTTGTTATAAACCTCTGTCTCTATGTTGAGCTTTCACAGTTCTGTGGAGTTTCCCTTTTTTCTTTTTCTTTTCTCTTTTTTTAACTTTAATTTTTTAAACCTATTACTATTTTTCTACATTTATTCCTTTGTTTTCTTTTCCTACTGTTCTTTTCCCCTTGCAGTTAATCGTTAATGCATATAAATCTTCTGCATCTACTCTATTTAATGTTGCATCTCTATTCTTTCTTTATTTTCTTTCTTTCCTTCCCTCTCAACATTTTGCTAGTCTTATTTTCATCGCTTTATTCCCCTCGGCACCTTGCTTTAGTTTCGTTTTCCAGTTTGTGCTTTAGTTAGTTTTGTTCTGGTAGATATAATTTTTGGTTTCCTTTGTTCGCTGGGTCAATCTATTGTACTTTATTTTTGTTGGATTTTTTGATTTTGCTTGTGGCCAGGTATGCATATGTGTATATTCAGTCACGCTTTTTATTGTTTCTATAAACCTCCACCTCTATGTTGGGCTTTTGCAGTTCTGTGGAGCTTTGCTCTTTTTCCCTTTTTTTTTCGTCTTCCATTTTTTTTCTTTTCTCTTTTTTATAGTTTTTAATTTTAAAAATCTATTATATTTCCCCACATTTCTTCCTTTGTTTGCTTCCCTACTGTTCTTTTCCCCATGCAGTTAATCTTTAATGTATATAAATCTTCTTTGTCTACCTCTACTTAACTTTGCATATCTAGTCTTTCTTTCTTTTCTTTCTTTCCTTTCCTCTCAAACTATTTGTTAGTTCTGTTTTCATTGCTTTATTCTCCACTTGGCACCTTGCGTTAGTTTTATTTTCAAGTTCTTGCTTTAGTTAGTTTTGTCCTTAACTGGTAAATATAATTTTTGATTTCCATTGTTCATCGGGTCACTCTACTGTACTTTATTTTTGTTGAATTGTTTTGACTTTGCTCATGGGTATATGTGTTTATGTGTATATTCCATTATTTTAATTATTATTTGCTTGATTTTATAACTGCCATTTGTCTGGGGTTCATCTTTGGCTTCTCATTTTTGGATATTTGGTTTAATCTCACTTAATGCCATAACAAACCACTTGTGGAATCTTTGTTCCTAACCAGGGGTCAAGCCCTGAGCCTTTGGAGTGGGAGCACTGACTCCAAGACCCTAGACCACCAGAGAACTAACCCTGCTGCTGCTGCTAAGTCGCTTCAGTCATGTCCAACTCTGTGTGACCCCATAGACAGCAGCCCATCAGGCTCCCCCGTCCCTGGGATTCTAGGAGTATCAAATAGTGAGAACTCACACAAAGGAAACCATTTGAATAAGAGACCCCACATCACCCAACAACCAGTAGCACCCTGTGCAGGATGCCTCATCTAAACAACACAACGAAAATGCAAACCCAATCATCAGCAGACAGGATTATCACCGCACTCAGTCTTGCCCATCAGAGGAAAAACAAATAAACAAAAACTCAGCACAAGTCTCACCCTACAGGAAGCTTACACAAACCACTGGACCAATCTTAGGAGGGCAGAAACCAATAGGGAGAAAGAATTCAAATGTGAAGCCTGGGAAAGGTAGACCTCAAACACAATAAGTTTAAAAAAAAAATGAAAAAGCAGAAACAAACACAAATGAAGAAACAAACTAGAAACACAGAATCCAAATAAGTGAAGAAGAAACAGGCAAACTACCTGAAAAATAATTCAGAATAATGACAGTAAAGATGATCAAAAATCTTGAAAACAAAATGCAAAAATCAATGAGCAAAGACCTAGAAGAATTAAAAAATACATACAGAGACAACACAATTACTGAAATTAAAAATACTCTAGAAGGAATCAACAGCAGAATATCTGAAGCAGAAGAATGAATCAGTGAGCTGGAAGATAAAATGGTGAAAATACCTTCTGAAGAGCAGAATAAAGTAAAAAGAATGAAAAGAACTGAGGACAGTCTCAGAGACCTCAGGGACAATATCAAATGCACCAACATTTGAATTATTGGAATCCCTGAAGAAGAAGAGAAAAAGAAAAGGTATGAGAAAGTTTTTGAAGAGATAGTAGTTGAAAATTTCCCCAACATGGAAAAGGAAATAATAATCAATGCAGTCCAAGAGTCCCATACAGGATAAACCCAAGGAGAAACACGCCAAGACACATACTGATCAAACTAACAAAGACTAAACATAAAGAAAAAATATTAAAAGCAGCAAGGGAGAAACAACAAGTAACATACAAGGGAAAACCCATATGCTTAAAACTCTGCAGGCCAGAAGGGAATGGCAGGATATATATATAAAGCACTTACAGGGAAAAATCTACAACCAAGATTACTGTACCTGGCAAGGATCTCATTCAAAATTGATGAGAAATAAAAAGCTTTTCAGACAAGTGAAAGTTAAGAGAATTCAGTACCACCAAACCAACTTTATAACAAATGTTAAAGTGACTCATATAGTCAAGAAATACAAGAGAAGAAAAAAGATCTACAAAATCAGCCCTAAACAATTAAGAAAATGGCAACAGGAACAATTATATCAATAACGACTTTAAATGTAAATGGATTAAATATTTCAGCCAAAAGACACAGACTGGATACAAAAACAAGACCCATATATATTCTGTCTACAAGAAACCCACTTCAGACATAAAGACACATATAGACTGAAAGTGAGAGGATGGAAAAATATATCCCAGGCAAATGGGAATCAAAACAAAGCTGGAGTAGCGATCCTCATATCAGGCAAAACAGACCTTAACATAAAGAAGATTATAAGAGATGAGGAAGGACACTACATAATGATCAAGGGATAAATCCAAGAGGAAGACATAACAATTGTATATATCTATGCACCCAACATAGAAGCACCTCAATGCATAAGACAAGCACTAACAGACATAAAAGGAGAAATTGACAGTAACACAATAGTAGGAGACTTTAACACCCCACTCACACCAATGGACAGATCATCAATACAGAAAATTAATAAGGAAACACAAGCCTTAAATGATCCATTAGATGAGATAAATCTCATTGATATCTTCAGGACATTCCATTCAAATGCAGAAGAATACACCTTCTTAAGTGCACAGGGAACATTCTCCAGGTTGGACCATATCTTGGGTCACAAATCAATCCTCAGTAAATTTAAGAAAATTGAAATAGTATCAAGCACCTTCTCTGACCACAAAGCCATGAGACTAGAAAACAAGTACAAGAATAAAACTGTAAGAAATATAAATACATGGAGATTAAACAACATGTTTCTAAATAACCAACATGTTACTGAAGAAATCAAAAGGGAAATAAAAAAACAAATAACAAAACACGACAACTCAAAATCCATGGAATGCAGTGAAAGCAGTGCTAAGAGGGAACTCTTTATAGCTATGCAACCCTACCTCAAGAAAGAGGAAAAACATTGACTAGATAACCTAACCCTACAGCTAAAATGACTAGAAAAAGAAAAACAAAACAAAAAACCCAATGTTAGTAGAAGGAAAGAAATCATAAAGATCTGAGCAGAAATAAGTGAAAAAGAAAGATACAATAGTAAAGATTAATAAAACGAAAAGTTGGTTCTTTGAGAAGATAAACATAATGGGCAAGCCTCTAACCAGGCTCATCAAGAAAAAAAGAGGGAAGAATCAAATCAACAGAATTAGAAAAGAAGGAGAGGTTACAATAGATGATGCAGAAATATAAAGGATTATAAACTGTTATGAACAACTATATGGCAATAAAATGGATAACCTGGAAGAAATGGACAGATTCTTATAAAAGTTCAGTCTTCCAAGACTGAACCAAGAAGGGACAGAAATTATGAACAACCCAATTACAAGCACTGAAATTCAAGCTGTGATAAAAAAAAAAAAATTTCCCAAATAACAAAAGCCAAGGATCAGATGGCTTCACAGGAGAATTCTATGAAACATTTAGAGAAGAGCTAATGCCTATCCTTATAAAACTCTTTCAAATAATTCCAGAAGAAAGAACACTTCCAAACTCATTCTATGAGGCCACCATCACCCTGATACCAACCCCAGACAAAGACAACACACAAAAATACCAAAACTACAGGCCAATATCACTGATGAACATAGGTGCAAAAATCCTGAACAAAATTTTAGCAAACAGAATTCAGCAGCACATTAGGAAGCTCATACACCATGATCAAGTTGGGTTTATTCCAGGAATGCAAGGATTTTTCAATATATGCAGATCAATCAATGTGATATACCATATTAACAAATTGAAAGATGAAAACCATATGATAATAGAAGCAGAAAAAAAATCTTTGACAAAATTCAGCACTCATTTATGACTAAAACTCTTCAAAAAATGGGCATAGAAGGAACCTACCTCAACATAGTAAGGACCATTTATAATAAGCGTACAGCAAACACTTTTCTCAATGTTGAAAAACCGAAAGCATTCCCCCTAAGATCAGGAACAAGACAAGTGTGTCCATTTTCCCCACTATTATTCAACATAGTTCAGGAAGTCCTAGCTATAGCAATCAGAGAAGACACAGAAATAAAAGGAATCCAGGTCAGAAAAGAAGAAATAAAGCTCTCACTGTTTGCAGATGACATGATACTGTACATAGAAAACCCTAAAGATGGTATCAGAAAATTACTAGAGCTAATCAGTGAATTTAGCAAAGTTGCAGGATAGAAAATCAATACACAGAAATCACTTGAATTTTATATACTAACAATGAAAAATCAGAAAGAGAATTTAAGGAATCAATCCCATTCATCATTGCAACAAAAAGAATTAAATACCTAGAATAAACTTACCTAAGGAGACAAAGGAGATGTACACAGAAAATTATAAGACACTAATGAAAGAAATCAAAGACAACATAAACAGATGGAGAGATATCCCATTTCTGGGTAGGAAGAATCAATATTGTGAAAATGGCTATACCACCAAATGCAACCTACAGATTCAATGCAACCTCTATCACATTTCCAATGGTATTTTTCACAGAACTAGAACAAAAAATTTCACAATTCATATGGAAACACAGAAGACCCTGAAAGCCAAAGCAGTCTTGAGAAAGAAGAATGGAGCTGGAGGAATCAACCTTCCTGACTTCAGATTATACTACAAAGCTATGGTCATTAAGATGGTATGTTACCAGCGCAAAAGCAGAAATATAGAATGGAACAAGATAGGAAGCCCAGAAATAGACCCACGCACCTATGGGTACCTTATTTTTTACAAAGAAGGCAAGAATATACAATGGAGCAAAGACACCCTCTTCAATAAATGTTGTTGGGACAACTGGACAGTTACATGTAAAAGGATGAAATTAGAACATTTCCTAACACCATACACAGAGATAAATTCAAAATGGATTAAAGACCTAAATATAATACCAGAAACTATAAAGCTCTTTGAGGAAAACATAGGCAGAACACTCGACATAAATCAAAGCAAGATCCTCTATGACCCACCTCCTAGAGTAATGGAAATAAAAACAAAAGTAAGCAAGTGAGACCTAATTAAACTTAAAAGCTTTTGCACAGCAAAGGAAACTATAAGCAAGATGGAATGACAACCCTCAGAATGGGAAAGAATAATAGAAAATGAGACAACTGACAAAGGATTAATTTCCAAAATATACAAGAAGCTCATACAACTCAATACCAGGAAAAAAAAAAAAAACAGTAAAAAAGTGGGGAAAGACCTATACAGACATTTCTCAAAAGAAGACATACGGATGGCTAACAAACACATGAAAAGATGCTCAATATTGCTCATTATTAGAGAAATGCAAATCAAAACTACAAGATATCACCTCACACCAGTCAGAATGGCCATCATCAAAAAGTCTACAAACAATAAATGCTGGAGAGGGTCTGGAGAAAAGGGAATGTTCTTGCACTATTGGTGGGAATGTAAATTGATACAGCCACTATGGAAGATGGTATGGAGATTTGTTAAAAAAACAAACAAACAAACAAAAAAAAACACTAGTAATAAAACCACCATATGACCCAGCAATCCCACTCCTAGGCATATACCCTGAGGAAACCAAAACTGAAAAAGACACATGTGTCCCATTGTTCACTGTGGCACTATTTACAATAGCTAAAACATGGAACCAAAATAGATGTCCATTGACAGATGAATGGATAAAGAATTTGTGGTACATAAACACAATGGAATATTATTCAACCATAAAAAGGAACACATTTGAGTCAGTACAAATGAGGTGGATGAACCTAGAACCTATTATATAGAGTGAAGTGAGTCAGAAAGAGAGATAAATATCGTAGTCTAATGCATATATACAGAGCCTAGAAAAATGCTACTGAAGGATTTATTTATAGGGCGACAGTGGAGAAACAGACGTAGAAAATAGACTTATGGACATGGGGACGGGGAGCAGAGGGTGAGATATATGGAAAGAGTAACATGAAACTTACATTACCATATGTAAAATAGATATTCAACAGGAATTTTCTGTATGGCTCAGGAAACTCAAAACAGGGGCTCTGTATCAATCTAGAGGGGTGGAATGGGGTGGGAGATAGGACAGAGGTTCAAAAGGGGAAGGGATATATGTATACCTTTGGCTGATTCATGTTGAAGTTTGACAGAAAACAACAAAATTCTGTAAAGCAATTATCCTTCAATTAAAAACGAAAAACTCGACATTCAAAAAACTAAGATCATGGCATCCAGTACCATCACTTTCTGGCAAACAGATGGGGAAACAATGGAGACAGTGACAGACATTATTTTCTTGAGCTCCAAAATCACTGCAGATGGTAACTGCAGCCATGAAATTAAAAGATATTTGCTTCTTGGAAGAAAAGCTATAACAAATGTAGGCAGCATATTAAAAAGCAGAGACATTATTTTGCAGACAAAGATCTGTCTAGTCATAGCTATGACTTTTCCAGTGGTCATGTATGGATGTGAGAGTTGGACTGTAAAGAAAGCTGAGTGCTGAAGAATTGATGGTTTTGAACTGTGGTGTTGGAGAAGACTCTTGAGAGTCCCTTGGACAACAAGGAGGTCAAACCAGTCAGTCTTAAAGGAGATCAACCCTGAATATTCCCTGGAAGGACTGATGCTGAAGCTGAAACTCCAATCCTTTGGCCACTTGATGCAAAGAGCTGACTCGTTAGGAAAGACCCTGGTGGTGGGAAAGATTGAAGGCAGGAGCAGAAGGAGACAACAGAGGATGAGATGGTTGCGTGGCATCTCCAACAACTCAATGAACATGAGTTTGAGCAAGCTCCACGAGTGGTGATGGACAGGGAAGTCCAACACGCTGCAGTCCATGGGGTTGCAAAGAGTCAAACATGAAAGAGTGAGTGAAGTTAACTGAACTGAATACTATTCGGCTGACCTCTCTGATGCTCAGACAGTAAAAAATCCACCTGCAATGCAAGAGACCTAGGTTCAACCACTGGGTCAGGAAAATCCCCTGGAGAGGGAATGGCTACCCACTTTTGTATTCTTCCCTGGAGAATTCCATGGACAGGGAAGCCTGGCAGACTACGGTCCATGGGTTTGCAAAGTCAGACACACTGAGCAACTAACACTTTCACTTCACTTTTCATAATATCATTCGCTAGAGTTGACTGATTTCAATAGATTTTACACTAAAGTTCCTTTTCTGCTCTAGGAGCCAATCCAGTTTTCCACATCACATTTAGCTGTCCTGTTTCGATAGACACCTCTAATCCTGACAATTTGTCAGATTTTGCTTGTTTTTCATGACCTTAATACTTTTGAAGAGTAATGGTCAGGTTAGTTATTTTGTAGAAAATCCCTCTACCTGGATTTTCTAGTTTCTTGTGATTATATTCAGGTTTTGTATTACTTCCCAATAAGAAAACCACAGAGGTGACTTACCCGTTTTCAGTGTATCTTTTTAACTTTGTGTTTATGTTATTCCAACATACTTTACTTTTTTGGATGCTACTGTAAATGAAATTTCTAGGAAATCTTCTTTCTCTTTCCATGAAACAGAGGGGACAGAAACATTTTTGAGTTTAGTAAGTCTTCCAAACTTGGAGTGAGATTTATCTCTAACCACGCAAGCAGGATCTGATGAAATTTTCCATCTTGTCAGGTGTTTCTCAAACTTAAAACAAAGGAATACACATGGTTCATACTCTGTAAGATTCTTATATCATGCATCAAGGGGTACAATGTCAATATGTATTATTGGCTAGAGTGATACACCATCATTTGGCTATGGTGAGTGATGACAGAATTATTTTTTGCAAACATAATAGTTTCGCTTTATAATCACATAATATTTTGGTAGATTCTTTGACATTGTGCAAATATCCCATTTCTGCTTAACAGTCTATGATGCATTTTAGCAACCTTTGATGGACCTTGCCTGTTGCAATTATTTCTGTGATGTTCTAATGGTTATTTTCTAGTTCTTGCTTTCCTCCTATAATACATTTATTATTTGGAATTCGTCAGTAAGGAAATGTGTATTTTTCTATATCTATTTATTTGAAATCTGGGAAAGTTTTTTTTTTCCTATGATGGACTTTCAACAGGAAAAAAATGACCTTAAAAGATAATTTTTAAAACTACTACTTGGCAATATGAACTAATTTCAAGGAAAATGTCCAGCCCTTTCTAGGTAAGAGAGGAGACAGATTATATATATATATATACTTTTATATATATATATATATACTTTTATATATATATATATACTTTTTTTTTTTAATAAGTGTTCCAAATCTTAAGTGAGATTTACCTCTAGCCATGTAGGCAGGACTTGATAAAACTTTCTATCTTCTAGGCTTACCTCTGTTGGTACCAGAGAGAAATACATAATTCACACCTGCAATGCCCCTATCACCGTTCCCCTTCTCTTCCTACCTCCTTCATTCTTGGGAACTGAACCTTGCCCTGTTATACTGGTGAATTCAAGAACCATTAACTTTGAGCCCAGAAATAAACCCATGTACCTAGGTCAACTAATCTATGACAAAGAAGACAAGGATATACAATGGAGAAACAGTCTACCCAAAAAAGTGGTGTTGAGAAAGCTGAACAGCTGCATGTAAATCAAAGAAATTAGGACACTCCCCCGCATCATATATAAAAATAAACTCAAAATGGTTTAAAAACTTAACTATACGTCATGACTCCATAAAATTCCTGGAAGTTTTACAGGCAAAACATTCTCTGACATAAATTGTAGCAACAACTTAATATCAATAAAACAAACAGTCAAAAAAATGGGCAGAAGACCTAAATAGATATTTTCCCAAAGAAAACATACAGATGGCCAGAGGCACATGAAAAGATGCTCAGCATCACTAATTATTGTGCTCACTCAGTTCTGACCCCCTCTTTGTGTCCTCATGGACTGCAGCTCACCAGGCTTTTAGGCAAGAACACTGGAATCAGTTGTTCATTCCTCCTCCGTGGGATCTTCCCAACCCAGAGATCAAACTCACATCTGTGTATCTTACATTGGCAGGCAGATTCTTTACCACTGTGCCATCTAAGAAGCCCTAATTATTAGATAAATGTAAATCAAAACCACAAATCACATGCTTACCAGAATAACTATCATCAGAAAGTCTATATAATGAATGCTGAAGAGGGTGTGAAGAAAAGAGAACCCTTCTAAACTGTTGGTGGGAATATAAATTGATGCAGCCACCATAAAAGCAGTATGGAGTTTCCTTAAAAAAACTAATAGAGCTCCTATATGATCTAGCAATCTCACTCCTGGTTATACATCCAGAAAAAAATTGAACACTAATTCAAAAAGATACATGTACCCCAATGCTCAGAGCAGCATTATTTACAGTAGGCAAGGCACTGAACCAGCACAAGTGCCTGATAGCATACGACTGTCTTCAGAAGATTTGATGTAGACACATATACACACACAATAGAATGTTACTCAGTCAATAAAAGAATAAAACATTGCCATTTGCAGCAACATGGATGGACCTAGTGAATGTTACACTTAGTGAAGTAAGTCAGAGAAAGACACAGGCTATGCGGTATCTTTTATATGTGAAATCTAACAAAATAATGCAAATAGATCTGTATACAAAACAGAAACAGTTTCATAGACACAGAAAACAGATTTATTGCTACCAAAGAAGAGAAGGAAGTGGGAAGGAACAAACTAAAAGTATAGGATTAACAGATACAAACTATTACACATAAAATAGATAAGCAACAAGGATTTATGCATAACATGGAATTATATTCAACATTTTATAATAACCTATAATGGAATATAATCAGAAAAAATAACTGAATCACTATGCTGTATACCTGAAACTAACACATTGTGAATTAACTATTCTTCAATAAAAAAGAAAAGAATAATTCGCTTTAATTGGACATTTTTTTCAAGTCCCCAAATCCTAAGGTTTTTCTAACCTTCTCTGCCACAGAAGTGTCCCTAATCACAAAAGATGATCCTCAAGATTTTGGAAGACAGTATGATAGATGGATGAAAATCAGTTGTATTTCTATATGCTAACAATAAACAACTCCAAAAGGAAATTATAAAAAGAATTTCATTTACGATAGCATTCAAAAGAACAAAATACCTAGGAATAAATTTAACCAAGGATGTGGAAGACTTTTACAGTGAAATCAACAAGACTTTGCTGAAGGAAATTTTAAAAGACCAAACAAATGCGAAGATCCTGTGCCTCATGGATTACAAGACGATGTTGTTAGGATGGCACTACTGTCCAAAGCTGTCTACATATTCAGTTCAATTCCCATTAAAATCGACGGTGTTTGCTGAAGAAATGGAAAAACTGATCCTCAGATTCATATAGAGTTACAAAAGTTTTTTCAAGTGGCGCTAGTGGTAAAGAACACCCCCTCTCCACCGCCCCCGTCAACACAGGAGATGTAAGAGACGCAAGTTTGATCCCTGGGTCGGGGAGATTCCCTGGAGAAGGGCTCGGCAAGGCACTCCAGTATTCTTGCCTGGAGAATCCCACGGACAGCGAAGCCTGGCGGGCTGCAGTCTATAGGGTCACAAAGAGTCGGACACACCTGAAGGGACTTGGCATGCAGAGTCGCCAAAACAATGTTGTAGAGGAACCAAACCACAGGAAACGCACTTTCCAATTTCAAAGCCGTGAAGCTACAGTGGCACGGAGACAGAGCTAAACATATGCACCAAAGGAACGGAATTGGTGACCAGGTAATTTAAACATCTAAGGGCAATTCAGTTTGGACAAGTGTGCCAAGACCTTTTAAAGGGGAAAGGATAGTCGCTTTAACAAATGGTGCTGGGACAACTGGCTATTTACATGGAAAGAATGAATTTAGATTTCTGCCTTACACCATGTAAAAGAAATTAACACAAAATAAAACAAACTATTAAAAATATTCAGTTGTTTACCCCCTCCTTCCCAAAATATATAGGAACAAAATGACCAAGAATACTTTAGTCTCATCTACTTCATTAAAACACTAAGAAATGAGAATTAAAGTCATTAAATTAAATCCTTAGTAGATGGATGAAACAGCACATTAGGCATAACTCATGAAAAAAAATTATCCTAAGGTCATTCTGAAAATAACATTAGAGTACCGCACAAAGAAACAGAGATGGGCTATGTCAGAACGGGTTAAAGAGACCTAGAGAATGGAATAGAATAAAAGAGTCTAATAATACACACTGTTCTGAGCGTGAAGAACAATCCCAGAACAATAATACAAAGAATATCTTTCAAGCATCCATATAGAAAAGCCAGCTAGCTGCAAAGGAATAGCAAATGGTCCAAGAGTAGATTTCTCAGCAATCAAAATCAAATGAGTAGCAAAATGACTTCAGAGTAGTGAGAAAAAGCAAATATGTACCAAATGCATACACGTACATGGATAATTGTGTACCTACAAAAATCCCTTTCAAGAAGAGTGAAGGTGGCAGAGTGAGAAGGTCCCTAGCTCTCACCTCCTCCCACAGACACTACGACTTCATACAGAGCAACTCTCTCTGAGAATGGCCTGAAGACTAGTGGAACAGCTCTTCTACAATTAAAGAGGTAACACACACACCCCCCCAGGTGGGGGACCCAAAAGAGGAAGTGTTTGCGCTGAGTTGTGTCATAGACTCTTCGTGACCCCATAGACTGCAGCCTGCCAGGCTCCTCTGTCCACGGAGTTTTCCAGGCAAGAGTACTGGAGCAGGTTGCCATTTCACACTCCAGGACGTCTTCCCAATCCAGGCACTGAATCCATACCTCTTGCATCTCCTACACTGGCAGGCAGATTCTTTACCACTTGTTGTTTTTGTTGTTCAGTCACTAAGTCTTGTCTGACTTTTTGTGACCCTCTGGACCCTATGGAAGCACACCAGGCTCTCCTGTCCTTCACCATCGCCCAGACTTTGCTCAAACTCATGTCCGTTGAGTTGGTGATGCCATCCAACCATCTCATCTTCTATCACCCACTTCTTCTGCCCTCAATTTTTCCTAGCATCAGGGTCTTTTCCAATGAGTTGGCTCTTTTCATCAAGTGGCCAGAGGACTGGAGTTTCAGCTTTAGCATCAGTCCTTCCAATGAATATTCAGGGTTGTTTTCCTTTAGGATTGACTGGTTTGATCTCGCTGCTATCCAAGGGACTCTCAAGAGTCTTCTCCAGTACCACAGTTTGAAAGCATCAGTTCAGCGCTCGGCCTTCTTTATGGCCCAACTCTCACATTCATACATGACCACTGGAAAGACCACAGCTTTGTGGTCTTTGCTTTTACCACTAGAACCACTTAAACGCAGAGGTCCTCCCTAAGGAGTGAGGGGCTTGAGCCCCACATTCAGCATCACAGCCCTGGGGACTGGCACCAGGAAGACAAGTCCTCATCGCTGGTTTTGAAAACCAGCAGGGTTTTCCACTGGGATAACCAGAAGCTGTAGGAGACTGAAAGCCTGCTCCTAAAGGGTATGTGCACGAACGGGCTTGCTCCGAGTCCCACACGGAGGCTGCCAAGTGAACAGTGCTTGGCTCTCTAGCTGGTCCACCAAGGCTGCTCCAGCATAGCCCCCAGCCTACATCGGACTCTACTTCTGCCCTTACTCTCTGCCAAGGTAGTGGCTTTGGACATGCCTGGGGAGGCCATACCTTCAGCTCTAGCCCACCTGGCTTCAGCCCAGCCCTGACAAGGTGGCAGCTTCCAGTGTGCCCAGGGAGAAGCCCCAGCCCACAACTGCTCCCGCTCCAGCTCCAACTTTCCCCCTAAAGCCACCAGGCACACACTGTCTGCATAGGGATACTCCTACAGGCATCAGTGCAGTGAAATACTTACCTGTCACAGGTGTGGGATGTGGTAAGAACAGTGTTTCAAGAGGTATGTCAGCCTCAGTCGTATTAGAGAAGGGAAATGGCGATAGATCAGTCACGTGAGCACTGGACAAGTTATAAAGCAACAAGCAAAACTAAAGAAAATAAAATTAATGAGTTAATTAAATAATGATTGAATAAAAATTTAAATGCAGATTTTTAAAACGGTAACAAAATCAAGGAGGGGTTGTTTGAAAATGAGGCCCGGGAGCTTCCCTGGGAGTATAGGGGCTAAGATTCTGTGCGGTCAGTGCAGGGAGACGGGTTCAATCCCCAGTCAAGGAACTAGATGCCACCTGCCAAAATTAAAAGATCCCAAATGCACAACGAAGACGCAGCAGAGTCAAATAAATAAATATTAAAAAGAAAAATGGTGCTTAGATTCAACCCAGTAAATGTGGAAGGGAAAAGGAGGGCTGACTCACTGCCTTGGGTCAGAGCCAGAGAAGCTGCTGCATTGTGACTGCCCTGCAGTTGGGTTTGCCAAGGAGGGAACCTTTGTTTGTTTCCCCAGGAACATGTGTAGGCCAAGGGAGAAAGAGAGTTAAGTGGGGTCTTCTTGCTGGGCATTGTCCAATCGATCTATGTGGAGGATCAAGGAAAACTCAGCAAAAAGGGAACTGGGGGTGGAACGCTGAAGGCCTGTGGAATGAGGACAGAGCCCCAGAGACCTCCCAGAATAGAGCTGGAGAAGCCTGGGGTCAAGCAAACTGCAGGGAGAGGTGTTCGACATGGAAACTCTGACGAGTGGAGGAAATTACCCTCAAGAGACAAAAGGGCTGTAATTCTCTACTAGACGTGGAGAGTGAGGAAGTCCACCAGGCATGAGAAATGGCCAGTCTCCTTGCCCCAAGCGTGCCCTAACCCAGAGAGGAGCACAGCAGATGCTGGCAAGTGCAAAATGTGGGATATTGCTCTGGCTAGGCAAGGCACTGCTGCAGTAGCAAGTAATCCAGAGCTCTCAATGACGGTGCAGAGTTGACTTCCTGTTCTCACTGCAGCCCATCGTGGGTGGTGGGGGTCTCACCTGAGCACAGCTCATGCAAGCACATAGCCTAATAAAGGCCCTTTCTGGATACATACTTCCAGAAGACATTGTCTGCACTGTCACTGTGTAAGCCTACACTGGACCGCTGCATGGTGACCGTCCTTCTATGGGTCTCAACGGTCTGATTTTACAATGGAAATTAATGTCTAGGTGCAGGAAAAAGAGCACTAGATCAGTACTTACTTTACAAATTGTGTTCCAGGGAGCACGTGTCGTCTGCGTATGTATGCATAACTCAGAGTTGAAAACTTTAATTAAAAAATGGTTTCCTCAAATGTATATTTTAAACAGCACACTTTTATTTCATGTTGTGGCTGCTGGTGTCATCCCCTTCTTCTGAGGCCAGGCAGTGACCACACCAGATAGTCTCCGGGCAAACAGCATCCAGCTTTTATGTTGCGATTCGTAATTCTGAGATGCCATCAAAAGCATAAAAACTGGACAGCTTCGTGTAAAAGAATGAAATTAGAACACTCCCTAACACCATACATAAAAATAATCTCAAAATGGATGAAAGACCTAAATGCAAGACCAGAAACTATAAAACTCTTAGAGGAAAACATAGGCAGAACACTTCGACGTAAATCACAGTAAGATCCTCTATGTCCCACTTCCCAGAGTAACAGAAATAAAAACAAAATAAACCAGTGGGACTTAATTAAACTTAAAAGCTTTTGCACAGTGAAGGAAACTATAAACAAGGTGAAATGACAACTCTCAATGGGAGAAATGAAACAACTGACAAAGGATTAATCTCCAAAGTATACAAGCAGCTCATGCAGCTTAATACCAGAAAAAAAAAAAAAAAACAGTCAAAAAGTGGGCAGAAGACCTAAACAGACACTGCTCCAAAGAAGACACACAGATGGCCAAAAAATACATGAAAAGGTGCTCAACGCTGCTCACTATTAGAGAAATGCAAAACCAAACTACAATAAGGTATCACCTCCACCCGTCAGAATGGCCATCCGCAAAAAATCTACGAAACAGTGCTAGAGAGGTGGAGACATGTGGAGGAAAGGGAACCCTCTGGCACCATTGCTAGGAATGCAAATTGATACAGCCACTGTGGAGAAACCTAGGAATAAAACTACCATATGACCCAGAAATCCCACTACTGGGCATACACCCTGAGAAAACCATAAGTGAAAAGAGACATACGTACGCCAAAGATCATAGTAGCATTGTTTACAATGTCCAGGGCATGGAAGCAATTTAGGTGTCCGTTGACAGATGAATGGATAAATAAGATGCGGTAGGTATACACAATGGAACATTGCTCAGCCATGAAAAGGAACACATTGGACTCAATTCTAATGAGGTGGATGAACCAAGAGTCTATTATATAGCGTGAAGTAAGTCAGAAAGACAAATATCCTTATTTGTCTTATAACACATATATGTGGAATCTAGAAAGATGTACTGATGCGCCTATCTGCAGGGCAGCCGTGGGGATGCCGACAGAGAACAGAGCTGTGGACACAGTGTGGGAAGGAGCGGCCGGGACATGAGAGAGAGTTGACATTGAGAGCAGCGTTGGACCGTACGCATTACGACATTGAGAGCAGCGTTGGACCGTACGCATTACCACGCGTCAGATTAGAGCCAGGGGGAATTCGATGTGCGACACAGGGAGCCCAAACCTGGTGCTCCGGGACAACCTAGCGGGGTAGGATGCGGTGGGAGGTGGGAAGGAGGCCCACGAGGGAGGGGACAGGCATACACCTATGGCTGTTTCATGTTGATAGATGGCAGAACCCAACACAATATTTTAATTATCCTCCAATTAAAAGTAAATAATTTTTTTAAAAAGAAAGCATCTCTTAGCTTGAAGGCAATATGACCACTAGAGGGAAGCAACCGCCAGACAGAGCAGTTTCTTTGCACCAGGCATGCCTTTCATCTCTCTTGCTCAGACTCTTAACAGTTTGAGTAAATGTCTCGTTGTATCAGCATTTTGGAGGAATGAGAGCTGATTTTTGTCAAGCTCTTTCTCTGACTTTGAGCAAACTGGTTCTGGGCTCTCTCTGTCTCGAGGTCCTTCTAAACACACAGTGACTACAGGAAAGAAGTGGCCTCTGTATTTCTTTTCCTAACCATCTTCAGTGGCTGTCCTGGTGAAACCCTTCAGTCTCCATTTTTAAAGCTAACCATAGAGCAAGGGACTCCTCAGTGGAATCAGAACTGATCTTCTCTCCATCCAGCCAGGTGGCTCTCTGACCTCACAGTTCTCTGAGCTGTAGGGGGCTTTGTACGTGAAAGTCAATGCTCACTTCCCTGTAGGCAGGAAAACAGGTCACAGTTAAATGAGCCAGGGACCTTAATAAATGCAGATGTCTTTAAATAAACAAGTAATTTGGGGGATATAAATATAAACAGAACCATCCTTGACAATTAGAGATGAATGATAAGTGAATGAATCAGCTGAAGGGGGATTAAAGCACTGGGTCTGTGATCAGCAAGTCTGAATCCCAGCTCTCTCCCTCACTGCTGATGTTTGCTCCATTGGTTAGTCTCTCTGAACTTCAGCTTCTCCATCTACACACAGAAATTGAGGATATCTACATGTCAGTTGAATAAAAAAAAATGCGTGCACCAAGTCAAGTCCATGACAGTGACTAAATATTCATTGTAAGAAAAAATGGTGCATATCGGAGGGCAGGGGAGGAAGAGCAAACTTTGTGTGTCTACTAACTGGTATGGTGGGATCAACAGGAGTTTAGAACATACCAGGCTTGTTTACAAACCCCAGTTCTGCCACATTTAGGCTGTGGGATCTTGGACGTGCCACTGACTCATCTTGGACTTCCGTTTCTTATTTGGAAAGCTGAAGTCATTGATGGCTATTGTGTTGAGATTTAAGATGACAAGGAATGTGAAGTAGCATCAGATCGGCAGATCCCAAATTGATTATTATTTTCTATATCAGACTCTTGTCCAAATGCCTATAGAAGTGAAGTCGCTCAGTCGTGTCCGACTCTTTGTGACCCTGTGGACTGTAGCCCACCAGGCTCCTGCATCCATGGGATTCTCCAGGCAAGAATACTGGAGGAGGTTGCCATTTCCTTTTCCAGGGGATCTTCCCGACCCAGGGATCAAACCCAGGACTCCTGCATTACAGGCAGATGCTTTAACCTCTGAGCCACGAGGGAATCATGCTATAACACCAGCTTATCATCAACCTCCTAAATCAGATATTATTATTCCCATTTTGCAGACTAAGAAATTGAGTTAGAGTTTCAGTGACCTGCTCAGAGGCACAGAATTTGAAAGCAAACAGTGTCTGCTTTCTGACCGGATCGAGTTCTTACTCTAATGTCTCATGATGCCATTAGCCACGGTACGGACACGTTGCCCCATGCTGACTCCCAGAGCTACATACTAAGGCTCCTACCTTAGTCAGTCGAGGCTGTTACCACAGCAGAATCTCCTCTGAACCGAGAGAGCACACTTTTCCTTCGCTCACCTTTTTCTCCCCTGGTGTGGGCACTGGCTACACATGCCCACTAGATGGCGCTGGTATCCTAGCTTTGGTGTACTTTGGTTTCCATCTTGGGTGTGACTTAAACATTTACCTTCTCCAACAGCAGATTTAAATCTCTACATGAATCCCAGCTTGTGAGACTCATACACTGGTAAAGATTTTTTAAAAAATATTCAGAGTGAACTCTAGAGGCTTAGTTACCTTGCTTAAAAATGCGGACCAGGCCTCTATAAAATTCACTAGCGGAGGCCCCTCAATGGCCACGGGCCATCACAGTGCTACGTGGTATCTCTGCTCCAGGGCAAAGTGGGAATTATTAGCAGCTTTTTCTCGGAGTGTATAGATCGATGGGCCCATGAGAGCCCACCAGCACTTCGTGGCTCTTGCTCACTGTGCTATGGAATGAGACAGAGAATATAGGAAGGCTCACAGCTGGTAGGAGGATAGGGCAGGCTCTTCGGGAAGGACAGATGACTCCCTCACCCCAAATTCTTCCGCCTACTAGCCTGTTACAAACGTCTATAACAACACAATCCATTTAAGGCAATGTACTGCTTTATTATGGGGCTTCTCTTGTGGCTCGGTGGTAGAGAACCTGCCTGCCGATTCAAGAGATTCAGGTTGGATCCCTGGGCGGGGAAGATCCCCTGGAGAAAGGAATAGCAACCCACTCCAGTAGTCTTGCCTGGAGAATTCCACGTACAGGGGAGCCTGGTGGGCTACAGTCCACAGGGTCGCAGAGTCAGATTTGACTTAGCCACTGAGTTACTTCTTTATTATAATAATCATAACAATAACATAGCAAAAAAACCCAACCTCTGCATTGTCTTGTATAGTTTACAAAGTACAGCTCTCTCAATTATTTTATTTAACACACCCGAATTAACATGGCTGAGGGCATTTACTGGGTTGGCCAAAAAGTTATTTTGGGTTTTTCCGTACCAACTTAGGGACAAATCCAAATGAACTTCATGGCCAACCCAATATTCCATTTTACAGAGTAGAAATTGAGCTCAACAGGGTAAGTCAGTTCCTAAGAATCTCCAATCTATTCAACTAAAATGCTAGAACTCGAATCTGAGTCTTCTAATTACAAGTATCATATTCATGTCACTGCATGAGATAAAAAAACTTGTATGGCATCCTAAGAAATTCGGTTATAATGGACAGCTCCTCTATTGCTATTCCCCTACTCTTCTGATCATCTCTGAATTTCACCTCTCCCCAAAGGTCGGAGTCCTTGGAGGGAGATGCCCATTCTCCTTCCTTCCTTCCTTTTCTTCCTCCTCCCAACCTCCATCTCATATCCCAAGCCCAACAGAGAACACAGGTCTGTGTCCTACGTACAGAGCACCAGAACTGGAAGAGATGGTTGGAATTATCTCCTCTAACGACCCTCTTTATATGTAAGGAAACCAAACCACGGAGGAGGAGAAACATTCCTGTATGTGATGCCACGGGATTTATCTCAAATGACCTGCTTTTCATGAAAGCCAGTCTACACCTTGATAGCAACACATTCGCTTGGAAACTACGCCCATGCCAGCTGGTTATCCTTTAAAAGAGGGCCTCATATAAGTTTTCCACAGACGCAATTGCTTCCCCACACACATGTGTACAGTCACCAAAGAAACTTCATGCTGTGAAATCTTATCAGTGTTGAAATCTGTATGTCACAACTTTTGTGCTTTGGAATCGAAGGTAAAGTCAGTTCACCAGAAATCTGAGCTGTAACTAGCCTTTTTGTGTTTCATTTGTCTCATACCTTGTATTTGTCTTGTCCACGCTGCTGTTGAACCCATCTCAGTGAATCACGGTTGCTGTTCTCCTTGCCTGATTCTACCGTGGAGCAGAACATCCCCAAGCCAAGAACTAAATCTTAGAAATCTTTGTAAATCCATATGCTAGTATAGTTTTTGGCAAAGAGGAGTTGATCAATAATTAATCGCCAAATTGAATTACACTGCACTGAATTGAACCTACACATTACAAACTGCCTCCCTGCACATGTATCATCAGGGTTTTTAAATCCAGATACAGATGGGAAAGACACCTGTTAATAGATATTTAAGCTTTAAGATCTTTTAAGACATTTAAGGTTTAACAAGCACATTCTTTACCCTTAGCTCAAGGTCCTTACCGTGTCTCTGGTTAGATGAAGGCAGATAAATTAAAGATTAAGTTACACAGAATCTGGTAATTGAATACATATTTATTGAGCTCCTTCTACGTGGAGAAGTAAGTAATCAAGAGTTCTAAAGACAGCAGAAGAATTGATGCTTTTGAACTGTGGTGCTGGAGAAGACTCTTGAGAGGCCCTTGGACTGCAAGGAGATCCAACCAGTCCATCCTAAAGGAGATCAGCCCTGGGTATTCATTGGAAGGACTGATGCTGAGGCTAAAACCCCAATACTTTGGCCACCTGATGTGAAGAACTAACTCCTTGGAAAAGACCTTGCTGCTGGGAAAGACTGAAGGCAGGAGGAGAAGGGGGGTGACAGAGGATGGGATGGTTGGATGGCATCACCGACTCAGTGGACACGAGTTTGAGCAAACTCCAGGAGATTGTAGTAAAGGACAGGGAAGCCTGGCGTGCTGCAGTCTGTGGGGTGGCAAAGACTCGGACACAACTGAGTGACAGAAGATCAACAAAAGACAGAAGAATTCCTATGGGCAGCAGCAGACCAAGGACCAGCGCCAGCAGGAGGATGGGTGGGGCCAGGTCCTGAACGCAGGATTGACTATGGAAGGAGGAGTCCTTCCAGAGGGAATGATTGTTGTGTGGTTTGGGCATCACCATAATAAGAAACGGAGAAGGCAATGGCACCCCACTCCAGTACTCTTGCCTGGAAAATCCCATGGACAGAGGAGCCTGGTAGGCTGCAGTCCATGGGGTTGCAAAGAGTCGGACACGACTGAGCGACTTTACTTTCACCCATTGGAGAAGGAAATGGCAACCCACTCCAGTGTTCTTGCCTGGAGAATCCCAGGGATGGGGGAGCCCCGTGGGCTGCCGTCTATGGGGTCACACAGAGTCGGACACAACTGAAGTGACTTAGCAGCATAATAAGAAACACTGCCTAGCGCTCTGGCTCCATGGATGTAGAGCTCCATCATACTCAGAGAAGTGGCTTTCGGGTAGGTGTTCTAGCTGAAACTTGCCTTAGTTGGGGAGACCGAGGCCCAGAGCAGGGAGGTGACTTAGGCATGGCCCCCGCAGTGACGGTGTGCGTGACAGAGCTGGGATCAGAGCTCAGTGTCCTGACTTCCAGCTCATCGCTCTTTGCTTGAATAATCCACTGTGCACCTGGTGATGCCTTTCTTTCAGAGTCCAGCCACTACTCGGTTTTCTGTGCATGGCAGGCAGCCAAGAGCCGTGAACTTCTTCATGTTACCATTTTGCCCTCTGCAGAATTGGATATTCAAGTATTCACTTGGGGGGTGGGGATAGGTCATAGGGTTCCGTCAATAGATGTTTGTGAATTGCTCTGAGCTCTTTGGGCCAGAGGGACTCCAGAAATGGGAGATCCCAGTGGCAGTGGTGGTGGTATCTGAGCCCTTTTTGAGGGCTTGCCTTTACTCTGCAGAATGAAGAGAGATGGTTTAAGTGATAAACTATTCCTTATGAGCTGTATTTGTGTTGAAAGCCCAGCATGAGTTCCCTGAGTGCTTCCTCTCGCGCAACCACAGCTATGCACCAATCCTCCTGGGTTCAGAGATGGAACTTTGCTTAAATGCATGGAATTTATTCTTGGTCCTTTTCTTAATTACAACTTTATTTCTCTTGTGTTCTCTAGGGGAGGGGTTAGAGAGCAGAGGAAAAGGAAGGAAGGAGGCAGGGAAATGTGTTGTAGATCCAAGATTTTTTTTGTTTTGTTTTGTTTGTTTCTGAGCTGCTTGCTGTCTGAAAAGTAGAGGGATGGAAAGGATCTTACAGAGATGCAAACTTCATTCCAAGGAAACCCGAGCCCAGAAGACATGTCCCAAACACAATGAAAACATGACTTGAGGTGAGGTTAATTAATATTTGACTAATAAATCCCCTAGGCTGATAGGAAAAAAAAAAAAAAAAGACTAAACCTTTTTATTCATCATTTATTTCAGTAAACAAAAGGGGTAGACGTTTGGGGTAAGATGACCGTGTAGTCATGCTGAGGGTATTTCAGCAAATGGCTATGTCATAAGCACCCCTGTTGCTACCCCAGTTTAGTCATGCCCTCTCCTCCTGCGTCCAATTTGGTGTCTCACGACACTGAGAACTTTACCCCCTCTTATGCAATGGTCCATGTTCAAACTTCAAGTCAGAACAGGTCAACTGGAGGCCTACATCTGGGTCCTGTCTTAGGGAGATGTCCTCAATGTCTAGAAGTCCTGCAAAGTCAATGACACAGATGTAGGCACATCCCGATCACCTTTTCTCTTCCTCCTCCTCCTGCCCCGTCTGCATCTTCCTTTCTTTCTTCTTCCTCCCTGCCATTGTTATTTTCCCTTTTCACCAGGATCGTTATGCCACCTGCTCTAGGACACGTTATCATCCACAGGGGAAAGGAGTAAAAACAAACTGGACTTCGAAGGAAAGGAGGGAAATTTCTTACTGGCGCTTCTTGGCCCTGGTAGAGACTTGCTGCGGGAAAATAGAGCAAACCCTGATATTGCACAAGGCTTGCAAGCTCTCACTCACAAATTGAAGGAAAGAGTCAGTGGTCCAAAGGCTTCTGGTCAGGATAACCTGAGACAGTGAAGTGAAACACCACAGAGCCACCTGGAATGAGCATTTGACAAATGTGAGTGTGTGCAGTCTCCTTTGATCTTGGGATCAAACGGTGGGGACTAGGAGCTCTCTCCTTATAAGCAGAGCTAGAGAGAAGATGCATGGCCTGGGGGAGACCCAAGGGACCTCTCCCCAAGTGCTTCCAAAACTCCCTCCTCTCCACCTCCTCTCTGTCATGGAACAGCTCAGCCGTCTGCCCAAGGAGGTGGTGAGTGTGGTATGTAAGAAGGTGGGTTAAGGAGGAGAGGATGACTGGGAAGGAGCCCAGCTGCTTCAGTGACTAACCCTGTGATGCTGGACAGATGACTCATCCTTTATATCAGCTCCAGTTTCCACATCCACAAAAATGAGGATAATACCTCCCGCGTATGAGTAGCTAGTGAGGGTGAGGTACTTCAGATGATACCTGGCACACGGCAATCTTGGTTACTATTATTTTCCCAAGAGTTGCCTGGGGAGGGCAGCTGCTTGGGGCTGTGGGACTTTGGGGGGAAAAGAAGGCCTAGGAAGCTGGTGGAGACCATGCTTTCCTTCTGAGTGAGTCATCCTCCCACCCCCCTCCCTCATGTAGAACTGGTCAGTGGTGTGTACACACTTCCAGTCCAGCTGGGTTTCTGCTCCATAAAGCCTTCTAGTTCTGTCTCTTTCCTTCCGTCCATCCTTAGACATGGCCACCCTTGCCCTTGCCTCTGAGCTTCCAGAACATGATGTGTCTTCTTTGGTGGCAGTCGGGAATGTCTAACTGGTGCCACTGAAATGGATACTCTGGGCTTAGTTTTCATGCCAGGACATGAGTTCCTGGAGGGCACAGGTCATTGCTTTTACCCCTCACTCTCTCTCTTGAGTTAGGTTGCTGTAGTTGGTGCTCATAAAATAAACAGGGGGGTGAATGAATGCCTACCAGTCACAACTCAACTATGTCAAGATAGTGATTTTTGGGGACTGTATGGGGTACTTTCTGAAGGAAGTGTCATGAGCCATGAGAGGTGATGAACCTTGGAAAGTGATTTGGCTTTTCAGAAGCAACCAGGAAGGTATTTTCAAGAGTGGATTTGAACTTCCTCAGTTCAGCTGTTCAGAATGAAGCACGATCACTGATTTGTAGCAGCAAATGGCAAAGGCAAAGACTAACGGAACAAAAGGGGAGGCTTTCTCCTACTCTGAATTGGTTGTTGAAGTTGTCAAAGTAACCCGACGTTGTTGAATGCTGTCAAAGAACAGACTGAAAGAAAAACAACTACATCTCAAATGCCCAGTGCCTGAATGGGTAGAGAGGTTTTATTGTGTTGGCCATAAATAGCTCTCATGAAGTTAGAGTGCTTACTTGAACCCTACTTGAACTAGCTGGCTGCTGGTGTATTCACGACTCAGAGAAGAAATTTTTTTTTAAAGCTTTGGGGTTGCTCCCACTTCTTGTCATGGAGAGAGCCAATTTATAAAAATTGTTTATTACTCCATAGCCCAGCTGGACCCCAGAAGGACGGGGCTGCTGTGACCACGGAAGGCAACGCAAACGCACACAGACACCAGAATGAAGCCAGGGACCTGCTGGAGGCTTAGATAAACAGTTAGTCCCACAGATAAATACATTATCAGACCACACAAAGCACTTCCTACCCGGCCTCTTCCTCAGAAGTCACACTCTAAATAGCTCCTTTAACTTGTCCAGGTTTAGAGGATCAAGATGTGTTTATTGATTACCTACTAGATAACCAATTTCAAGCCCTGCACCCCAAGAAAAATGGTAGGAGAAGCCATGGCCCTTTGCTTCTTCTAATGATTTGGAATTGCGGACATAGAGGCAAAATGCACAAACTTAAATCAATCAGTAACAAATGCAAGCCAGGTTGAACACCATCCTGTGATGTCTTGGGGAATGAATTGCAAGGTATGAGACCTGAGGCCCAAAGCTACTATCAGTTGGCTGGATGACTATCCATCCGCTCTTTTGATAAGCAAACAGATCAGCACTTATCATGGATTAGGTATGTCAGTTACTGAAGACACCTTGAACAAATCATTTAATTTGTTTTTTGTCGTTGTTGTTGTTCGCTTATTCAACGGACAGTTAATGATTTTATAATAGGTGAGGGGAACTGTCCTAGATGCTAGGGAAGGAGGGAAGATGAGCTCCTGCCCTCTGTCGGGCACACTCCTCATCATGACAGTGGTGAGTGCTGGAGTGGGGAAGGGTGGTGGATTCATTGGTCTCTAATGTCCTTTCTGCCAAGAGTATGCTAAGCAGTCCATGGGCGGATTATGTGGTTCATTTGCTTAGTGTCAGGTCAAGAAGATGAATGGTCATTTGTAAAAATTGGGATAAACCACCGGGCTTCAAATTGCAGACTTTTGGATGGGACTCCCTCGAGAGCCTCAAAGCACAGCACTCACATGCCTGTGTGTTCCTTTAAGAATACAGCTTAGCTCTGCTCATCCCCTTGTACATATACATTTCTTTATAGTTTACAAGTCACTTCCATGTGGACAGTTTTATTTGCTTCACATAACACTCTCATGAAGTCAGGGGTTTAATACTCTCTTTTCAAAGATAAAGCAACTGAGGGCACAAGTGGCTGAGTTGACTTACTCATGTCTGTGAGGCATAGTGCTGGGGTCAGAGCCCAGGGCGCCCACGTCCCAGACTGGTGCTTCTGCAATGACAGCAGTATTTATCCATGAGGGATGTGTGTTCTGAGGGCCGCTTATGGCTCAGGCATTTGGAGAAGTCCCAGGGAAAGTCATGAAGAACCAGGCAGCCATCTCAGTGATGTTACAGCCAGTTCTCCTCTGACTCTTACTCAAAACTAACAAGAACTTACTGCTTTGTGGGGCTTCCCAGACGGTACTCGTGGTAGAGAACCTGCCTCCCAATGCAGGAGACGTAAGAGATGTGGGTTCAGTCCCTGGGTGGGGAAGCTCCCCTGGAGGAGGGCATGGCAACCCACTCCAGTATTCTTGCCTGGAGAAGCCCATGGACAGAACAGCCTGGTGGGCTACGGTCCATAGGGTCGCAAAGAGTCAGACACGACGGAGCCACTTAGCAGGCACGCGTGCACCGCTTTATAGCTTCTTGGGTACTTTCACCTGCAATTTAGAGTATGAGCTCCTAGATCATAAGTTCCTGATGTCAGGTAGCAAGTAAACCACTCTCGATAAAGTACTTTCATACCTTCGTATCAGTTTAATTGATATTGATGGGGATGTATGTGTTGCGTGTACACATAAAACATTGTTTCTATTCATTAGTCATGAAGTGTATATTCTGTGAGACCCAAAATTATACACGTGGTTAGTAGAAGATCTAGAATTTAATCCTAATGCGTTCATCAGCCAGCACTTTATCAGGTCTGTTCCTTAACACTCCATCCCACTGTGCCATGCAGAAGACCGAGGAGAATGTTTCACCTACAGGAGCAACTCTGACAGCCACAGCAGAATGAGTAGCTTGCACGTGAATCAGTTTAATCTGTGAATGGGCTCTACAGTCACCCCCTAACACTTAACTGTCCCAAACTCTAAGAAATAAGTTTCCTCCTAGACACAAAGGTACTTTGAGATCTGGGGGAGCAGAGAGAAGAAATCAAACAGTGAAAGATGAAGGAATGCTATAGTAAGGGAGGCAGAAAGACTGAGAGCTTTGGTGTTAGACTTGGGTTGGATGTTAGCATCACCACTCACTTGTGTATACCTTCAGGCTGATATTTTAACTCTTGGGTCTTAAGGGATATTTAAGAGGATTAAGGACACAAGCTGCAATCAAGATTGCTGGGAGAAATATCAATAACCTCAGATATACAGATGACACCACTCTTATGGCAGAAAGTGAACAGGAACTAAAAAGCCTCTTGATGAAAGTGAAAGAGGAGAGTCAAAAGGTTGGCTTAAAGCTCAACATTCAGAAAATGAAGATCATGGCATCCGGTCCCATCACTTCATGGGAAATAGATGGGGAAACAGTGGAAACAGTATCAGACTTTATTTTTTGGGGCTCCAAAATCACTGCAGATGGTGACTGCAGCCATGAAATTAAAAGATGCTTACTCCTTGGAAGGAAAGTTATGACCAACCTAGATAGCATATTGAAAAGCAGAGACATTACTTTGCCAACAAAGGTCTGTCTAGTCAAGGCTATGGTTTTTCCAGTGGTCATGTTTGGATGTGAGAGTTGGACTGTGAAGAAAGCTGAATGCCAAAGGGTTGATGCTTTTGAACTGTGGTGTTGGAGAAGACTCTTGAGAGTCCCTTGGACTGCAAGGAGATCCAACCAGTCCATTCTAAAGGAGATCAGCCCTGGGTGTTCTTCGGAAGGAATGATGCTAAAGCTGAAACTCCAGTACTTTGGCCACCTCATGTGAAGAGTTGACTCATTGGAAAAGACTCTGATGCTGGGAGGGATTGGGGGCAGGAGGAGAAGGGGACGACCGAGGATGAGATGGCTGGATGGCATCACGGACTCGATGGACGTGAGTCTGAGTGAACTCCAGGAGATGGTGATGGACAGGGAGGCCTGGCGTGCTGCGATTCATGGGGTTGCAAAGAATGGGACATGACTGAGTGACTGAACTGAACTGAACTGAACTGAAGGGCAATAATATATGGCGAACATTTAGCCCGATGCCTCATCTACAGTAAATACTCAGTAAACACTAATTCTTCATTCTAATACAAGCTGAGAGAACTGTAAGTGAAAACACAGAGTTGTAAGGAAATATAGCATATGCTTGGGGTGGAGGTAGCTCTGAGGAGGACAAAGTACATGCATAGGGACACAGGAAGAGGAGAATTTGAAAGAGTACTATAGAATCTTATTTTAAAGGGCTGTCAATGCCAGTCTAAAGAGTCAGACTCTATCCTGTTGCCCCAGGGGGTCTATAACCACTTGGGTCGTTTATAAACAAATAGTGAAGTTAGGCAGGGAAGCATCAGTAAGTAGGGAGATGAGAAGCTGCACAAAACTGGAGTAACATCCACAAACATCCTTTCCCCCAATGTGCCTTTAATAATGGCTGAAGGAAAAAGTACCTGGTGCCCCACTGTACAAACCTGAACCACTCTGAGTTCCTCCAGGACACAAATCTTTATCCACGCCATGGCTGGAAAAGGATACATACATATATTTTATGATGGATTCGTTTTTTTGGATGGTGGCCACACCATAGAGGGTTTTCTAATCTATTTTGAGTTCTAATTGATTACAGCATTTGGAAAAATGTACAGCAAATTGCTCCGTTAATCAAGGTAAATCAAGCTGATGTCATAGATGCTAAATATATGTTTTTGCAGTAATAGTATTTACATGGCTGGAACCAAGGCTGCTGTCAGTGTTTCCACTTGACAGCCCTGCCTTCTCCAAAGGGGCTCATGGATTATCTCGGAAAACATTCAGCGGTTCATCTCCAAGGCTGGATTCCTGGGTCCCTCTCCCCACATGTAAGGAAGGGGTCTCAGGAAAAGATGAGGCCGCCTCCTTCTGAACAGACTCCAAAGCAGTGGGAATGATGTCACACCACAAAGGTTTAGGAAGACAAGGAAGGCTATATCAAAGGCAGATGATTTTATGAAGCCGGAAGGACCCTGAATGTCCCATCCCTTGGCTGATGAGAGAAGTGAAGGGTAAGCAGAGAACTTTGCTAAGATACAGAAGATCATAGTCTGAAAGAATGCTCAAAGACCATCTCCCCTTCCTCAGATCTTTGAAGCATAGACAAAAAGAGGAGTTTATCAGCAATCACATAGCAATTTGGTTTTCAGAGCTAAGATTAAAAATTAAGTGTTCTGACTCCTCATGCTCTCTCTGAATGACAGAAAATGTTGTGGTCCTTTTCTTTTTCTTTTCCCTTTTCCTTCTTTCTTCTCATCATCTCTAACGTTCACAGTTATCTCAAATGCTCACTAGGTGCCAGGCTGTTGTAATAAGCACCAAATATTATAACCCTGTGAAGTTAACATTACTTACATCCTAATTTTTAAAATGAAGGAATGGAGACTTAAAGAAATAAATTAACTTGACCAAGGGAACTCTGCTAACATGTAACAGTAACAGGGATTAACACATGAAAGGATCTAATAGATATGCAAGTGCACTTCATCATCATTATCCATTTTCCATCATGTTTTCATACTTTTAAATGACTCTTTATATATGGTGCTATGCACTTCATGCACAGTATTTTAAAAAGTTACTAATGATATATTTTAAATGATGCAGAGAGTCATACGTGATCACTGTCTTGCAAACGATCACTCTCTTTAGGTGAAGTAACTTGTTGAAAGTCACACAGCTAGGGGGTTTTCGGACCAGCCATCAAACCCATGGATATTTCTGAGAGTCTGAGTATAGTCATGAGTATGTGATAATGAAGGAAGGCAGAAGATAAAAGGACTAAAAGTCAACTCTGTCCCCGAATGGCTATATTCTAGTCCTAACCAATTTCCTTTTCCCCTTCTGGGTCTCAGCTAGCATATTGGTACCATGAAGACACTGAGGTTCCTGCCGAGTATTGTTATTCAAAGAGAAACACCAATAGCAGAAGAAAGAAGAAGGAGGAAGAGGAGAAGAACAAGAAGGAAGGGACTGGGGGGGGGGGGGGGAAGGAGAAGGTGGAGGGGAAAAGATCCAAAAATGCACACGCAGAGCTTCTAAAACCACTAAGGATGGAAAGGGTGGGGATGGAAAGAGGGGATCAGAAAAGTCATGCTTAGGTCAGTTCTGGAGGATCATCCATGGCCTGGGAGGTGCCCCATCAGGACTAGATCAAAAGCAGACAATGACGCAATCAGCTGTTTGTGTACAGATGCTGGCCCTCACATTCCCACATGGGAACATCTGCTGGGGACAACCACTTGACAAATAAGCAGGCAATTAGGTAGCAGATCCATCTGGGCCGAGAACATGGGACCACCAGCAGTGGGGAGGCTGCAGCAGGAGAGAGGGCTCTGCTGGGAAGGAGGCTCACGTGAGTCAGAGCATCTAAGACAGAAGAAGGGAGACAGGGTCAGGAACAGAGTTCAATGCAGAAGATCGTTTGCTGCGTGTTTTGCAGCATGGCTTTATGATTCTCAGGCTTGGCTATAAGTGATAATAACCTGCAGATCTTAAATATCCCGATGTCTAGGCTGTACCCCCAAACAACTCCATCAGAGTCTTTTGGAATGGAGCATAGGGAGCAGGGTTTTTTAAAGCTACCTAGGTAATGTCCATGTGTTGATAAGGTGGAAAAACAATGGTCTGGAGGCCTCTAAACTTAACCAATCAAGTTGGTGACACAAAGATAATGGTCTATAAGAGCTACCATTTTAATGCCCCTATGCTTCTCTTTGGAACAAATCTAAGCATACCTTTTGAGTTTATACAAGCCTCATTTCAGTGGTCTAGGATCAAGTAAAGTCCATCTATTCTATGAAACAAATACAAACTACTTCTATCTCTTCTATTAGCTAATCTTAAACAAGCTGGTTCTTTCTTCAAGGTTCCATTATCTTATCTGTTGTCCCATAGAGTTATCTGTTGGGAAGTAACATTGATAATGTATACTTAAGGGTTTAAAACAGGCTGGAGATATAATAAGTGCTCAGTAAGTGTTGGTGGAACTTGATTCTGAGTCACATACACGAAAGGAAACGTTTTAGCAAGTCAGTGGGGTGCTGTTATTGATGCTCTTTTCTCCATTAGACATGACAGCCAATCTATCACCAATCTTGCAGCTATCATGCCCTAAATACTCTCCAACCTATTTTTCGCCAGTCTCAATGCTGTAGTTTAGACGTCCACCATCTTTCATGTGAACCATCGCAATAGTCAAGAACCAAGAGCTTTATATCCACAATTGTGTACTGTTAAATGTGTTCCATACACCACAGACAGAAGAATTCAAAACAAACAAATATCAGCTCAGCTCAAAACCTGGAAGGGATACTCTCTCATCCAAAAGACGAAGACCAAGCTCTTAATGTGGCACATAAGACTCAGACTTGCTTCTCCTGGCCTTTCCACACTCACTTGTATATATCAGCTCTTTCCACATGTTCCCCTCTCTCCTACCATAACCACCTTCATATCCCAATGCTATCAACCTACTTGTATTTTTCTCTGTATTCACTTGGATGTTTACACAACAGACCCTTTTCTTGTGCTGCTTTGCTCATCTCAGAGTGCCTTTCTGACCTAGCTAACACCTGTCTATTCCTTAAGCTCAACTCAGGCACTACCTTTCTTTAGAAAGCCTTCCCTGGTTCCTTTACCTTGTTTCTATTAAAGGCTATGCCTTGCATTTCCTTCTGCAATAATATTTTACATTTTGCTGGAATTGTCCAAACACAGTCATGAATCTCAGCCAGTTGGTTGTTAGCTCCTCCATGACAGAGGCCTTCTCTGGTCCTCCACTGTGTGCAGTCAGCATACAGAGGACACAGATGCTGTTCCAACTCGAGTAGATGCTCCATCGCTTATGAAACTTTGGTCCAGTGAACCTGAGACATTGTACTGAACTTTGCTCCCAAGGAAGAGGTGGTTTGCTCTCCCACATCTTCTTTTCCGCTTACTCATGGGGAAAGGCCAGGACTGTGAGATCTGTGTTCAAATCTTGCTGGTCAGTCAGCTCCTAACTAAGGCTTAGTTCCTGAAGGCAGTCCTCTGGGAATCATTTGCAGACAGAAATGGAGCCATGCAGAAACAGATCTCAGTCCTTTTTCTTTCCTCTGAACCAAATTGGCTCTGAGTAATGCCTTTGCGATCCTGACCACATCCTCCTCCTCCACTGCCAAAAACAAGGGGCTAGAGATAAACCATAGCTCAAGCTCGAAGAATTTGGAGAAGGTGACTCGCTTGCTGGGTCAGGGCCATATTCCAGGAAGGCTCCTTCAACCCCCTTGGGTCTTAGATTAGACTGTGTCCTTCCAGTCTTGTAAAAAATGAGCTGTCAACAGCAAGTCAGAAAATATTAATGGGGTAGGCAAGAGATGCCCCCCAAAGGGGGAGGATTGCAGAAATTGCTTAGAAAACACTCAGTAAGATGACATTTCTAAAGAATTGTTTCTAGAGACTTTCATACAAAGTTACTGCTAACTCCCCCAACTGCATTGGAAATATTTAGATTCTATATTTGATTTCAAAAAATTAAGCATGAATCGAAAGTGATGTTAGAGATAATCTGGGCCAATCCCAGAGCTTTTGTTGTTGTTGTTGTTGTTGTTGTTTGGTTGTTTGTTTGTTTTTAAGGGAATGAAGGATTTTGTTTTCCTGGTTACCCAATATTTAATCTCCTTTTTTAAACCAAACTCCCATTGTCCTTTGGTTGGACAGAATTCCAAGATGGCACAAAAATTTCTGCCTCTGTATACATTCTATGTGTAACAAAAACCAATGGAATACAATTGTAATTATAATAGATTGGCAATCAGTCAACTTTGAGTTGATCAAAAGGAGATTATCTGGGTTACCAGACCTAATCTGATGAGTCATTTACAAAAAGGTGAAGCCATTAAAAAAAGAGAGACATATTTGCTGACTTTAGGACAAAGAACACTGTCTTATTGTGAGGCTGGGGCCAAGTGTGAAGGACCTCAGGATGGCCTCTAAGAGCTGAGGGAGGTCCCTGCCAAAAGCCAGCAAAAAAACAGGGGCTTCCGTCACATGGCCAAAAGGATGTGAATTCTATCAACAACCACGTGAACTTGGAAGAGGACTCTGAGTCTCAGGTGAGACCACAGGCCTGGCTGGCTCACACCTTGCTTTCAGCCTGGTGAGACTTTGAGCAGAGAACTAATTAATGTTTATGCAGTGCCTGGACTTCTAATATCCTAAAACCATGAGATAATAAAAGCATGCTATCCATTTCCTGACCGTTGGTTATGCGAACAGGACTCTCTTCCCTCCATCTTCAGTCATGGCATAGGACCCAAGGGTAAATTAAGCACTGTGCTCCCTCCTCCTGCCCACAGGGATTGGGTCAAGATGGGTATGTGAGTTAATCTGCGCCTATGAGAATCAGGCCAAGCTATTTTGTTGGATCTGTTTAGGGAAGAGAAGTGATCTCTTTTCACTGAAATTGAAGCTGAAGGCATTTAGGTCTGGACCCGTTGTCAACTATATTGCCGCCATGTGGAATTTGGGAATGAAGTGAATGTCGAGAAGAACAGATGTCAGCAGTGTTGAGAAAAACACAGATTTCTTGATGTATTTTGAGCCCTGGATCAAGCTGAACCTAGAGAAGAGATTACCTATGAAGGTTTGAATGACCTAAACCTGTAATACCCACCCTTTGTTTAAAACTGGTTGGGAGCAGATCTTCATCCCATGAAATGGGACTCTGTCTGAAATATGGGGCAACGAGGGCCAGATAGGAATATGTTGACCCAATCACACAATTAATAACAAAATGACATAAGTGAGACTTCCTCATGCCCAGGCAAAGGATTCAACATCGCTTTATTTTTATGCTGAGCATCTCCCTGGGCGGGTGCCCTGAATTGTTGACTGAAAGAATACAATACAACAGCGATGGCAGCAACAACGATAACTACAGTTCAATGAGTTTATTATGAGCCAAGCTATTTGTGATGAAATACAAATGGCATTTAATATTATATCCCTATAAACCTTGTGAATTTTATATCTTAATCATTTCTATCCTAAAGATGGAAGTTCAGAAATGTAATAACACAATCAAAGTCACATAGCTGGTAAGTAGAGGAGCCAGGATTTAGTCCTTATCTGTCTGCATCCAGAGTCTATTCTCTTAACTAATGGGTTAATTGTTGCTAGGATAAAAACAGAAACAAAACAAACCCAGGGGATGTTTATTACTTCAAACTGATTGCAAGAATATGTCATAAAGACATCTTTTTTTTATTGATACAGATTCTCAAAGACTGGTGTGTATTTCTCAATCAATCAGCACTACATGCTTGAATAAATCTCTCATCCCTAATGTTGAAATATTAACTTGTACATCTCTTGTCCCTCCTTTATTTTGAAGATTATACAGGAAGTACAGAAAGGGAAAAAAATGCAACTTGCTATGAGGAGAATAAATTCAAACTAGCATTTGGGGCACTTGTATTCAAATTGCTATCTTCCTGCAATTGCCTATGTGATCTTGTGCAAATCATGTCTCTATTGGCCTTTATTTTGTGATCTATAAAACAAGGGGATTTACATTAAAATTGATGTGCAGAAAACCTTGCTCCATTATGAAGACGTTTTGATGGGACTCCAAATACCCCAGGAACATTTTTGGCTAAACCAACATTGCCTTCAATTGGATACTTCGTTTCAGTCCTGGAATATCTCTGAGATGTTCAGCCACTGGAAAACCACTATGCCCAAATTATAAAAGTATAGTACATCACTTAAGCACTTGGATTTCCCTGGTGGCTCAGTGGTAAAGAACCTGCCTGCAATTCAGGAGACCCAGGTTCGATCCCTGGGTCAGAAAGATTCCCTGGAGGAGGACACGGCATCCCACAAACCACTCCAGTATTCTTGCTGGAGAATCCCATGGACAGAGGAGCCTGGCAGGCTACAGTCACCCATAAGGTCACACAGATCTGGACACAACTGGAGCAGCTTCAGTTCAGTTCAGTTCAGTTGCTCAGTCGTGTCCGACTCTTTGTGACCCCATAAATCGCAGCATGCCAGGCTCCCTGTCCATCACCAACTCCTGGAGTTCACTCAGACTCATGTCCATCGAGTCAGTGATGCCATCCAGCCATCTCATCCTCGGTTGTCCCCTTCTCCTCCTGCCCCCAATCCCTTCCAGCATCAGAGTCTTTTCCAATGAGTCAACTCTTCACATGAGGTGGCCAAAGAACTGGAGTTTCAGCTTCAGCATCATTCCCTCCAAAGAACACCCAGGGCTGATCTCCTTCAGAATGGACTGGTTGGATCTCCTTGCAGTCCAAGGGACTCTCAAGAGTCTTCTCCAACACCACAGTTCAAAAGCATCAGTTCTTCAGTGCTCAGCTTTCTTCACAGTCTAACTCTCACATCCATACATGACCACTGGAAAAACCATAGCCTTGTCTAGACGGACGTTTGTTGGCAAAGTAATGTCTCTGCTTTTCAATATGCTATCTAGGTTGGTCATAACTTTTCTTCCAAGGAGTAACTTTTCTTCCAAGCAGCTTAGCGTGCATACATTCAGAAATGAAGCATTAAAATACTGAATAGTGTGTGCCAACATGGATGCAGCAAATTAATGATGACAGTTCCCTCAAAAATAATAGCACAAATAATCTCACAAGGGAGAGGTTATTTATTATTATCACCATCATTTGACAGAGGAGGGTACTGAGGCTCAGATGTTAAGTAAGATGCATGAGGGATGAGCCCGAACTGAAACTCAGTTCTGTCTGACTCTTGAACCTGTGCAGAAAAGCGCTAGATTATAACTAGGCACCCTTTCCTCTTCTGCAGAGACTTTCTGTGTCTGATAGAACTGTAATGTTCTATTTGGGGATTGCTTTGGGTTGAAGCAGAGCTGTCACTTTTAACGACTCAATCAACTCATCTGAAGTATACCAGATCTTTTCTAGGAGAGCAGAGGGGAACTAAATATTCCCTAAAAAAATGGAGATCACTTTGTTCCTGTAAGAAAAGCCTGCTTTATAGCCACACTGTGCAAATCGCCCTAGGGCTTGTTTCTTTTTTTTTTTTTTTCTTTTTTCAGGCTTTGTTTCTCTCTTTGAGAGTCATAATTGCTAAGATTTATGCAGGAAACTTTTCTCTAGACAATTCCAAATAATTTTACAGAATTTCTTAGCCTCTTTAGCTGCCCCTTGGGGTCCCGGCAAATTGCTCTCTCATGAAAGAAGGAGTGCCCTACCCAGGCTTTTGGGGAGAACATATTCAACCCTTTCTCAGATGTATCATATATATAGGAGATGGGTGGGAGTTGGGGGGTCCTCAGGCATTAGATCATCTGGTTTATCCCAATGCTGGGAGATTGTTCCCAGTTGGATATATCACGTGTTGTGAATGGCTGCTAATCTAAAGGACTGCACATCTGTTATTTGAAGCCAGCCCCCAAGCAGCAAGAGCTCCTGACAGAACAGGTATAGCTTTTCTTTCTTTCCTTCTTTTTTATTTTTGGAGATTATCCATGGCAAGTTTATAAGATGAGAAATGCCAGAGAACGTCGCTCTGTACACACTAATAAGGCTGGATTAATGAAAAAGCTGGCTTAAAGCTCAACATTCAGAAAACGAAGATCATGGCATCTGGTCCCATCACTCCATGGGAAATAGATGGGGAAACAATTGAAACAGTGTCAGACTTTTTTTGAGGGGGCGGCTCCAAAATCACTGCAGATGGTGACTGCAGCCATGAAATTAAAAGACGCTTACTCCTTGGAAGAAGAGTTATGACCAACCTAGATAGTATATTCAAAAGTAGAGACATTACTTTGCCAACTAAGGTCTGTCTAGTCAAGGCTATGGTTTTTTCTGTGGTCATGTATGGATGTGAGATTTGGACTGTGAAGAAGGCTGAGCGCCGAAGAATTGATGTGTTTGAACTGTGGTGTTGGAGAAGACTCTTGAGAGTCCCTTGAACTGCAAGGAGATCCAACCAGCCCATTCTAAAGGAGATCAACCCGGGGATTTCTTTGGCCACCTCATGTGTAGGGTTGACTCATTGGAAAAGACTCTGATGCTGGAAGGGATTGGGGGCAGGAGGAGAAGGGGACGACCGAGGATGAGATGGCTGGATGGCATCACGGACTCGATGGACGCGAGTCTGAGTGAACTCCGGGAGTTGGTGATGGACAGGGAGGCCTGGCGTGCTGCGATTCATGGGGTTGCAAAGAGTCGGACACAACTGAGCGAATGAACTGAACTGAACTGATCCTGGTGTTATGACTTGATGCTAGAGAAGGCAGAGACACCATGTGCCCCGTCCTTGTGCCTCGTCTGGGAGGGAGGGAAAGTTGAGAAGGAAGAAAAAGTAACAGAAGAAATGTGAAAAGATGAAAGAGAATCGCCCTCTGTCCTTTCTGCCTCTGTAGCCAGTATCATCCCCATCTATCTCCTAACACAGCTCTCATTTCTTCCCCTGCACTTCCAGTGTAACTGAGGGTTTAATCTATGCAGAATCGGTTGTACTTTCTCTTTCACTGCATTTGCAGCGGGTATACAACATGTCTTCATTAACTCTCTGTGACATTTAGAATAGCTTGGGATAAAAAAGACACTCAATCAAGTAGGAAAAATAGTCCCCCACCCTCCCATCTCCAACCCAAGCATCCCCCAGGGCATGTATTAATTACTGAAGATGAATGCTGGACCTTCATTCTCAGCAGGGGCTTTTAAATTGTATTGCTCTGTCAGGTCAGAAGATGGTATTTCATCTCACAAACTGGTAACAGAGTTTCAACTTTTAGTGGAAGTAGCAGCTAATAACAGCCTCCCTTTGAGCGCCTACAGTGTGTCTATGTGCTCAGACGCTCAGTCATGTCTGACTCTTTGCGACCCCATGGACTGTAGCCAGCCAGGCTCCTCTGTCCATGGGATTGTCCAGGCAAGGATACTGGAGTGGGTTGTCAAGCCCTCCTCCAGGGGATCTTCCTGACCCAGGGATCGAACCCATGTCTCTTACGTCTCCTGTATTGGCAGGTGGGTTCTTTACCACCAGTGCCATCTGTATTGCTAAATTCTTTCCATGAGTTAGCTCATATAATCCTCACACGGGTACCCTACAAAACGCATTATTATTCCCATTTGTTGGGTGAGGAAACTGACTCCAAGCACCATGCTATTTCCAGACCATAGGTGGCTCCTGATGGTTCGAAGATGGAGGGAGGTCTAGAGTTCCTCAAAGCGATCTTGTGTCCATGAAGACACTGCTGCGATATCTCTACTGTTGAAGTCTTTCAATTCCACTGTGAACTGAGAAGATGGTTCTCATATTCCAGTTCATGCATGAACCTTCCAAGGAAGATGTCCAGGCTGCAAATAAGATGAAACTTTTCTTCTGTTGTATATCCAGTGGGGCTGTTACTGTTTCCATAGAGGAAACCACACTCAGGTGGATTTGACCTTCCTTTGCCTCACTGTTGTGTTGCCAAAGTACCTTTCAGGCATACTCCTTTTATCTCCTCCTGGCCCAGACTCATCCCAGTAGCTATCAACATTCCCTAGATGAAGCTAAAGGGATATTGAAAGTTCAGAAGGGCAATGGGTCTCAACCTGTTTTCTTAGAAACACTAGTCTCAGTGTTTGTTTTCAGAATTACAAAATTTTGAGAAATCCTAAATAGTCTCCCCTGCCCTTTACTCTACTCATTATTCCAAGAAACATGTGCTCATTGAGTATTCTGAGGCGTCTGACAGGAAAAAGCAAACAAGCAAACAAAGAGAGAGGGAAAACAAGGCACACACAAAAATTTCTGTCTCACCACTCTGCCTTTTCCTCTGATTAAATTTGTTTTAAAAAGAAAAATTTCCCCTAGAAACACCTGCTCATAGATGGAACTATGACATAAATGAGATTAGGAGTTCACTGATTTCCCGATAGATGGACACTCTCCCGCTTCTGAAATCCTGCCTTACTTTATCTTTATTGCTCTTTCGGCTTACAGACTAAAGATACTAAGCTGATGGTGAGAGACATGTATAAACAGATAAAGGTGAGCAATATATCCTATCTTGTTCTTTTTATCCTGTTTAACTTGTTTTCCCTGATTACAAATGAATATACATCTGTTATAGAAAATTCAAACTGTACCAGCATAGAATCCATAGGATCTACCCAGGATTATTATACCAAGGTTTCCCTCACGTGCTCTCTCACATAGGGAAATGCTGTTAGAATGGGCACAGAGACTGATGCCTGGGATCTTTCAGATTCTCAGGAAAGGTGATTTGAATGGGTGAATGAGTTCTGTTTTATTAAATTTGCTCACGCCACCGTGAGTCTTGCTCAAGTTGACGCACGCATCTCTGCTCCTCCATACCTAACATAGTGCCCGGTGCATCGCGCATGCTTAGTCACTCAGCCATGTTCGACTTCTCGACACCATGGTCTGCAGCCCACCAGCTCTTCTGTCCATGCGATTCTCCAGGCAAGAATGGGTTGCCGTTTCCTGATCCAGGGATCAAACTGCATCTCTTGCCTCTCCTGCATTGGCAGGTGGATTCTTTACTGCTGAGCCACCAAGGAAGACCCTAGTGCACAGTAGACACTAAAAAAATAAAAGTTTTGCTACAATCTTTTGCCCTATGGGACTGCTTCTGAGCCTCCTGTGAAGGAAGGTCTCTGCAGTTAGAGCCAGATACACCGTCTGTCATGTGGTTGCCATGTAAGTTTATTGAAAACTTGGTTTCTGTATCTATGAAATAAGGCTGACACTACCTGTCCTATAGAGGTGCCCTTATGCTCACATGAGGGAATATTTGTAAACGTGCTTTGTAAACACCAAGAGGTTGCTCAAGTTAGCTATTTTATGATTATATGGAAAAAAATGTTCTGTTATTAAAATGAGCTGTTTATTCAAATAAACAAGCATTAACTGAGTTTTAGTGCCAAAGAGAGAAATGGATACATACAGAGGCAGTGGCTGGCTGATGTGATCAATGGTGAGGGTCAAGATTAGGGTGGGCAGAGGAGTCTGTGAAACCACAGAGGAGGAAGACTTTCTGATGATATTGAGGCTGCAGGTGAGACAGGTGCTGTCACAGGTATGAAAGAGCAGGGAGAAATACTCTAGGCAAAGAGAAGAGTGTGCAGGATACAGGATGCTTGGGGCTGGTGCACTGGGACGACCCAGAGGGATGGTATGTGGAGGGAGGTGGGAGCGGGGTTCAGGATGGGGAACACGTGTACACCCGTGGCAGATTCATGTCGGTGTGTGGCAAAATCAATACAATATTATAAAGTAATTAGCCTCCAATTAAAATAAATAAATTTATATTTCAAAAAGAGAAGAGTTTGAGCAAAAGAATGAAAAGATGGGCAATACATATACATATATAGGGAACTACTATTGTTTCAACAGGAATGCCAGACAAAAGCTCTTGTAACAAGCTATCACCTACTTTACGTGATGGCGTGCCCAGGTTTGCAGAAGAGAAAGTCAAGGGTACTTCGTCAAGCTGTCTCCCATCTATCGTGTGATAGAGCATGGATCCCTTCCCATCATGTCCTGAGGGCTTCTAGAGCTCAGAGAAGGTAGATAACTTCTACCAGCATCACGCAGGCAGTGCCTGTGCGCTGAGCCACTTCAGCTGTGCTCCACCCTCTGTGATCCCATGGACTCTAGCCCATCAGTTTCCTCTGTCCATTGAATTCTCCAGGCAAGAATGCTGGAGTGGGTTGCCATGCTATTCTACAGGGGATCTTCCCGATCCCGGGATCAAACCTGCACTTCCTGCCTTACTGGCAGATTCTGTACTGACAGAGCCACCAGGTAAGCCCATCACACAGGCAGTTGGGGGTCTAAACTGGGATTACAATTATGGCTTGGACCAAATGGGCCTGTCCATCACACACCCAGCCTTAATCCATCTCTCCTCATTTGTCCTGAGTTGAAGAGAGGAGGGGATGTGAATTCCTTTTCTATAATAAATCCTTCTTTTGTGGTGGGCTAGTGAAGGGCACTCAGGGTCTGAGCAGGGGCTTTTGTTCCAAATGGCCACGTTAAGCCAATTGCGGCTGCTGTGAAAGTAGGGTCCCATGAAACCTGGCTGGCTGGTTGTAATTAATCACTACAAGGCAGCAAAGAAGGAGCCCGGGCTGTCAGAACACCCAGGAGGTTATGGTTGAAGAGTTCCAACAATTCACATTTGCAGCTCGGTGTCTCTGTAGGAGCCTGGAGTTTTGGAAACTCTGGAGCTCAGCACAGATTCTGAGGCTTGGGAGCCTTGTCCTTTTGGACACCTTACCCCAAGGAGCTCTCCAAGCCCCTGACATTTGGGGGATTGTCAGAGCTCTGGGCCGCCAGCAAAAGACCCTGTCTCAGAAGCCAAAGTCATCAACAGAAATGGAATTGAATGAGCAGGTTTTTCAGAGGCTGGAAGAAAAACTGTTTCTGAAATCTGTTTTGACTTTTGCAAACACTGCCTTTCCCTCTGGCCCCATAATTGAGTGGGGCTGGCGATACTTATTCATCTTTTAGTCTGTGGCTGAGTCACCCCCTCCTTCTCATCAGAATGTCATGAGTATGCAGAGGAAAGGTGTTTATTGAACAGTTTCACTCCATTCTAGGGTGGTAGTGATGCTGAGGCTTACGGCTGTTGTCCTCAAGAGAAACCCGGAAGGGTCCCACACCAAGTAATTGAATAGGAAAATGACTGACACAGATGACTTAAGTTTTCTTTCAGTGAGGATGAGAGAAGGAAATCTCTTTGGGCAACAGATCAGGGAGCCAAGTCCCTTGCATTCATTAGGACCTCATTGACAGTTAAGTCAATTCCTTTGAAGGTACTCGGCAGGTTCTTGGGGTACTAACGGCTCTGCATTTCCTTATGTGCCTTCTGGTTTTGTCTTCCTTTTTGCCTGGAGAATTCCATGGACAGAGGAGCCTGGCGGGCTACAGTCCACAGGGTCACAAAGGGTCGGACACGACTGAGCGACTAACACAATTTACTCCCTCCCTTTCTTCCTACCCAGTTCCTTCCCTCTGATTCTATTTGCAAACCAAGACTAAGTTCTAAAGAGCTTTTTTTAGCCAAGGGTCATATATGAAAATAGTACTGTTGGTAGAGATGATGTAAGTGAATCTAATAAAGTTATTCTTTATGCCCCAGGGCTCTACAGTTAATAAGAAACACCTCGCAGCTGTATAGCCCCATATATACACCAAACATTAGATTAGCTACCTCATTCACTCTGCATTTCAATTTCATGAACAAACAGGTAAATAGTATTTTCCTCATTTTACTAAAGCTGAGATCTGAAAACAGCTATGAGCTGATGATTCCCTAAATATTTTCTTCTGACTGTTTTTTCTTTTGTGTTCCTTTCAAGATTAGTTTGAAATATATCCATCGACTTACTTGACATCACCACAGTAATAAACCACAGGCCCTTCAAACTCAGCATATCCATAACTGGCCTTGTTGTTGTTGTTTAAATGTTACGTCATGTCCAACTCTTTGAGACCTTATGAACTGTAGCCCACTAGGCTCCTCTATCCATGGTGTTCTCCAGGCAAGAATACTGGAGCGGGTTGCCATTTCCTCCTCAAAGGGATCTTCCTGACCCAGGGGTTGAACCCAGGTCTCCTGCATTGGAGGCAGATTCTTTACCATTGAGCCACCATGGAAGCCCCTTCACTGGCCTTATCACCTCTTCTCTCTCCCTCTTTTCCCTCTTAGTTTTTCCTGGTACTGATTCAGTGGAAAGCCCCTGCTGTTCATCCAGTTATCCAAGAGAGACCTTTTTTTTTTCTCTCTCTCTGCAGATGCACATTCAGTCAGTTTCCATCTTTTATAGACTCTCCCTGCTTAAAATCTCAAAAAGCCGCCTCCAACTCAGTCTAAGCCACAGCCATCCCCAGCCTCCTAACCAACCTCTGTATGTGGAGTTTGGTCCCACACAGTCCACTTTATACAACAGACTGGGTGTTCTTTGTAATATGAAGGTCTGATCATAGCACATTTCCCCTCCTGCAAGTTGAAACTTTCTTTGGTTCCGTGGACCTAGAGGGTAAATTCACATACTTGATTATTTGTGTTAGTCTATTTTAGTCTGTCTCTTTTTTTTAATTGGATTCCAATAGGAGCCCATTGAACGCCTCATCCCAAGCCACAAGACTCTGTATTTCCACCACGTTGAAACTTTTCACTTCTACCCACGCCTCATTCATTTGTGTATCCCCTTTCATGTTTGGCTAACATCTGTGTGCTTTCAGGGTTCCCACTGCTTCCTCCAGGAAGGCTCCTTGGGACCATTTCTAAGTTGTCTCTATGAGGTTTTCGTGGTGTTTTTTGCTTCTCTCTACTATCCCACTTCTTCCACTGCAGCGTTTTTTTGTTTTGTCTTTCTTCTGTTTTCTTTCTGAGTGCAGAGTCTGCATCTCATTCCCTCAGTGTCAAAGCCTCTAGCAGTAGCCATGCACACTGTACGTTCTAGAAGCAGCCTTGCACACTGTAGGTGCTCAGCAAATGCTGGAGAGGTCCAGTGACCTGTCTGAGGCCCTCCACTAAGAAAGAAGTGGCCACTATTGAAGCTTAAATCTTGTTTCTCTGAATCAAATGCTTCATGGAGGAAAAAAAAGATAACCACATTGCAGGAATGATCATAATTTCTTCTGTTCCAATCGACAGATAAGATAAACTACATACCATTTATGATGTACTGTAATGAAATGTAGTTTGAGTGTCTACATGTCTTCTATGAAGAAGTCTTTCTGGTCTCATCTTTTCTCCATGGTTTCTCTACTGTCTTCTCTAGCTATTCCCTTGAGGACACTCTGGGTCTGCCCTTCACATTGCCTTTGACTCTCTTGGAAGAAGAGAGAAGGGTCCTGAGAAGTTTGGTGGTTCTTACTTTTCTGTTTTCCTGGAAAGGTGCAAAAATTGTAGGTCTGACTGACCAGGCTCACCCTCACCTATCCCCCAGAAAGCCCCCTACCCCACAAAGGGAAATGCAAATAAACTAGCAGTCACTACGTCTGTAAAACCAGATACCTGGAGCAGTACTTTTCTCCCTCATCAAATGCTTCCACCAGTGTTTACTAAGCTAGTAATATTAACATAACTAAAACAGCTTTCATCATCCCTGGAGAGGACTGCAGAGTCCCACGAAGAACATCTCTGCCAACAAGCCTGGTATCACATGTGAAGACTGTTATGAAGTTTCCACTTTCCTTGAGAAGGAACAGGAAGCCAGGGGGTGGAAGATGTGCCCAGGACCACTCACTCAGTAACGAAACCACACAAACCCAGAACCCAGGTCTGTGGATTCCCTACCTTTCACCCTTTCAGCTGATCTAACAACTCAAAGGTTGAAAAGCCAGGAAAAAATGAACTCTATTTACCCTGGATCCAGAGGCAGTTAGCATCTCATTATGTTCTTGAGGGAACTGGAAATCTGAGTGCATTTCAAGGGATGGAATGGTCCATTAATCATGGAAACCGATAATATACATTCATTTGACCAATTTTTTTTTTCAGAGGCAATACTAAATATCCACCATTTTCTATTACATTGATAATCTCTGTTTCAGAGAAGAATAAAGAAAGGAAGGGAGGAAGGAAGAGAGAGTAAGAAAGAGAGAGGGAGAAAGAAGGAAGGAAGGAAGGAAGAGAGAGGGTGAAAAAGAAAGAGAGGGAGAAAGAAGGAAGGAAGGGAGAGGGAAAGGAAGGAAGGAAGAGAGAGCGAGAGAAGGAAAACAAGAAAAGGGGAAGGAAGCAGAATGACCCCATGGACGTGTTTGGCTGTGATGGAATGGACGGGCTGGTTTAAATTTGTCAGTTGCTGGCTCAGATTCCCAGTGCCCTGCCTCTGAAGTGTGTTCCTGTTGAGTTTTAAAAGGGAATGAAATTAGGTCTTCACATAGGACCTTTCATACTTTTATTTCCTTGGGTGTTCCTGAATGGCGCACCAGGATGGAAAGCAGCGCTGTGTGCGTTTGACCCTGTGAGAAGCCACCAGGCTCTGAAGAAGAAATTACTCACTGCCTCTGTGCTGTTAGTTGAAACACATCTAAAGTCTGGCCACGCAGATGTTAATCATGAGCATTGGGAGGCTTTAAAACACATTAGGAAAGAAAATTTAGGTTATGAGGAACCTTACTGCTGATTTATCTGAATCTTTTTTTTTTTTTTTTTTTTAATGAGAAAACCATTAGGCAGGGTTAGGAGGTGACATGTCCCAAGGTCACACACTGAGTCACAAAAAGATCAGAGATGAGGTGACCACCCCTGTTTCTTAGCTGAGTTCTACTAATGATGGGAGCCTTTCAGCACTGTCACCATGGTTGATGGCAGGGGCCCGGTGGGCAAAGCAGCACTTGGTCCTTACTCTTTTACTGTTTCCAGTGTAAAAGGACAATCTGTACAGTCTTCTGTGTTAACTCTCATTTTTAAGGATCGTGACTCTTCCAGGGACCCCGCTGATACTTTTCCAGGCTCTGCCCCTTCCCTCTCCTTTCTTCATGATGGTTGCAATGTCTTCTATCTTCCTTAGACTTTCTTTAGAGTTACACTTACTGGGTCACTGAAAAGTATCTTTCTTTTGAACACAAGAGACTGAGGCAATGCTTACATTCTAGTACTTTCTTGGGACTTTCACCCCAAAGGATGGTGGGGGAACGGAAGCGACAGAGGCAAGGCAGGCACAAGAGGATAAATTACCAAGCTATCTTCAGCTCATGGGAGGTGACATAGGAGAGGTGTGCAGGACCACTATGTGTCAGAACAGTTCAGGGCTGAGTGAAGAGAAAGGAAAAGCTGCTTGTCTCTTTAGTCTTTACTTATACTGTATCTCATTGGTCAGAATGTTCTCCAAAGAAGTTGATTCTCCAACATTTTCAATTAGCATCATCTGGCCCCTCCAGAGATGACTACAGAAGCCAGAGTATCTATCAGTTCATGGTACCTGAATGAGCTGGAGGCTGAAGCTGCTGGAACCTACATTACAGTGGAGGGTGACCGAGGCCATGCAGAATCCTGTCCTTGCCCCTGGGGAAGGCTCAGACCAGTGTTGAGAGACGAGGTGACAAAAAAATCCAAGAAACACTAGCTCAGATGATTGTCTCAAGCAGATTTAAGACATGTAACTGTAATTAGAGCACTCTGCATATCATGGATGGAGAATGTCAAAGCCCTTAACTTAAGGAGGGGCCTTGAGCAATCATTTCTCTATTTGAATCCAATGCTTTGCTGAAATATATCAAGTGTTTATCAACCCTTCTTCCTTTCTATTTGGCTATCACCCTGCCCTCTGATTCTCTACTCCTTCTTTCTCCCTCTTATATATTCCTGTCTCTTTAGATAAAAGCATTTGACCTTAGTTACTAACGATGGATTGATATGTCCCACACTCCCATTGCCAAAACAAAGCAAATGTTTGAAGACAAAGATTGAGGGTAGGTTTTAGGGTGCCTTATGCTTATTTAACTTATATGCAGAGTACATCACGAGAAACGATGGTTTGGAAGAAACACAAGCTGGAATCAAGATTGCCGGGAGAAATATCAATAACCTCAGATATGCAGATGACACCACCCTTATGGCAGAAAGTGAAGAGGAACTAAAGAACCTCTTGATGAAAGTGAAAGAGGAGAGGGAAAAAGCTGGCTTAAAGCTCAACATTCAGAAAACAAAGATCATGGCATCTGGTCCCATCACTTCATGGGAAATAGATGGGGAAACAGTAGAAACAGTGTCAGACTTTATTTTTTTGGGCTCCAAAATCACTGCAGAGGGTGACTGCAGCCATGAAATTAAAAGACACTTACTCCTTGGAAGGAAAGTTATGACCAATCTAGATAGTATATTCAAAAGCAGAGACATTACTTTGCCGACTAAGGTCCATCTAGTCAAGGCTATGGTTTTTCCTGTGGTCATGTATGGATGTGAGAGTTGGACTGTGAAGAAGGCTGAGCACTGAAGAATTGATGCTTTTGAACTGTGGTGTTGGAGAAGACTCTTGAGAGTCCCTTGGACTGCAAGGAGATCCAACCAGTCCATTCTGAAGGAGATCAACCCTGGGATTTCTTTGGAAGGAATGATGCTAAAGCTGAAGCTCCAGTACTTTGGCCACCTCATGAGAAGAGTTGACTCATTGGAAAAGACTCTGATGCTGGGAGGGATTGGGGGCAGGAGGAGAAGGGGACAACTGAGGATGAGGTGGCTGGATGGCATCATGGACTCGATGGACGTGAGTTTGAGTGAACTCCAGGAGATGGTGATGGACAGGGAGGCCTGGCGTGCTGCAATTCATGGTGTCACAAAGAGTTGGACACGACTGAGCTACTGAACTGAACTGAACTGAAAAATGAAGCTTAGGAGCTTGGCCATTACCTACTGTAGTGGGAAGTGAGAGCAATGCTCACCCCATTCCTCATACTATACATCCTTTCTTTTCTTCTCTCTAACTCAAGTCTTACCCATTTTCAAGACAAACCTAACTTTATCACCTTTGTTTTTCACCCATGCTCCCACTTATGAGATGGTCTGCAGTTACGGATGCATGTCTCATTGCATGCTCAGGCATGTCTAACTCTTTGTGACCCCGTTGACTGTAGCCTGCCAGGCTCCTCTGTCCATGGGATTTTGCAGGCAAGAATATTGGAGTCTGTTGTCATTTCCTCCTACAGAGGATCATTCTGACCCAGAGATCAACCCAAACCTGAGAGTGTAACATTTCCAGCACTGGCCGGCAGATTCTTAGCCCTTAGCCCTACCTGGGAAGCCTTTGTAGTTCTGGGGCATCTCCTCAATTCTTGGTACAGAGGAAGTTTCTGGGTGCTATTTAAGTCTGGCAAGAACTGTTAAAAAGAGAGCATGACAGTATCCTGTGAAAAGTTCTGGGACGTGGGGGGATAGCAGGTGCCTGCAGGAGGGGCCCCGGAACTGTCTGGGAAATGATCTAGGCAAGGCTCCTCAGGAAAAATGGCATCGAGTGTATGGAATGAAGGGTAAGAAAGGGTTAAACTAGACTGCTATAGAGGAAGCTCTGTATAATGGCTGGGAGGCAAGAGAGCACAGTGCTTCTGGGACTCCAGTATGAACAGACCGACTGAAATCCTCAGAGCATGAGAGGTGTGGGAGCCAGGCTCCTAGGCGGCCTTTGGTGATTCTAGGCCTCTGGCATTTTTATACTCTTGTGTAGTTCCCTCCTGCATTAAGTAGGGTGAATCTGTGTCATCACAAAGACATTTTGAAAATGATAGTGTGTGAAATTCAAGGCCAAGTCAAAAAGACATTACAGTTTGTACTATTCCTTTTCTTGGATCACTCAGTCTCAGGAATGCTAAGTGCCATGTCATGAGGACACTCAAGTGGTCCTGTGGAGAGGACCACATAGAGAAGAACCAAGAACTTCTGCCAGCAGCAAGCCTCCCCTTGCCAGGTGTGTGAGTCAGCCCCATTGGAGAAGATCCTCCAGTTCCAGCCCAGCCTTAGATAACTGCAACTCCGGATGGCATCCTGACTACCAACCTTACAAGAATCCCAAGCCAGAGCCCCCCAGCTGAGCTCTGTGAGAAACTGTGTGAGATAATAAGCACTAACCATTTTAAGGCCCTAGACTTGGGGGCAATTTGCTGCATGGCAATAGAGAACGGATACAAGAGGAAAGCGGGTGTGCGCTAAGACCGGGGACGTGGGCCAGAGTCAAATCACACAGGGAATTGTAGGTCCCTTTAAGATTTTGGAACTTTAGAGCAGCAGAAAATCTTTAGTGAGCTTTAAAGCTGAGGAGTGAAGTCATCAGGTTTATGATGCTATGGACTCCAAGATCAACTTCATGCTTAAATTTCTCTTTCTTATATGGCACTGAATACAATACTTTTGTATTAAGTATGACAGGTGAACATTTCAACCAGAGAATAATAGATTGAAGACAGTATAAGATCTCTTGGCTTCCCTTGTGGCTCAGATGGTGAAGAATCTGCCTGCAGCGTGGGAGACCCAAGTTCGATCCCTGAGTCAGAAAAATCCCCTGGAAAAGGGCATGGCTAACCACTCTGGTATTCTTGCCTGGAGAATTCCATGGACAGAGGAGCCTGGCAGGCTACAGTCCATGGGATTGCAAAGAGGTGGACACAACTGAGCAACTCACACACACACACACACACACACACACACACAGGATCTCTCTGTAGCATCAAGAAAGGGAGGAAGATCTCCAGTTCCCAGAACAAGTGAAATGAATGGAATGCAATCTCAACATGCCCCCACTCCCCACGAAACCCATACTTATGGATGAGTGAAGTGCAATGCCTGTTACCAAGTGTGTTCAATGCAGTCTCTTTACAATGTGGATGTGGAAGAGACAGAAAAAACATCTGCCTAACAGACATACCATAATATAACATGATTTTTCCAAATACACTTATATTCTTGGTGTGGGAGTTGGAGCAATGATTTGACCCCAAAATGTGTGAAATAAAACGATAGAATCATAAGGTCCTAGAGTAATAAAGAGACAGTAGAAGTAATTTAGTACAACTTCCAACTCAATGTTGAATTCGTCTATAGAGAGACTAAAAATGGCACTTACAATTTATTGAGGATTACTGGTTAGGTACTCTGCTGAAACCTTCCGTGACACAATTTGATTTATTGTTGAAGCACACCTGAGAGGTAGCTGCTATTTTCACTTTTTAAATAAATAAATAACCAAGCCAAGGTTTGGAAAACCTAGGTCAGTGCTTCTCAAACTCTAGAGTGCCTATGAATGGCCTGAAGACCTTGTTAAAATATAGCTTCAAACTCTACGTCTAGCGTGGAGCAAAGTTTCTGCATTTTTTAAAATTGGAGGATAACTGCTTTACAGTAATGTGTTGATTTCTGCTGTAGAGCAATGTGAATCAGCTGTATGTTTACTTATATCCCTCCCTGTTGAGCCTCCTTCCTATCTCCTCCCATCTCACTTCTCCAGGGTATCACCTCACACTAGTCAGAATGGCTATCATCAAGAAACCTACAAATGGTAAATGCTGGAGAGACTGTGGAGAAAAGGGAACTCCCCTGCACTGCTGGTAGGTAAGGGTACAAATTGATACAGCCACTATGGAAAACAGTATGGAGTTTCCTTTAAAACCTAGGAATAAAACTACCCTATGATCAAGTTTCTGCATTTCTAATAAGCTCCCATGTGATGCTAGCACAGCGCAAAGGTAAAGAATACAAAGTCTCAAGGCTGGGATGTGGCAGGTTGAAAACCTCTTCTGTCTGACTTCAAAGACTGAGCCCTTAACACACTAACAACCCCTTCTCCTTCTCACTGAAGTGGTGGTTGTCCAGTCTCTATTTGAATGCTTCTGCTTATTCAGAGTCCTCCCTGGCAGCTTTGGAGGAGGAAATGGCAACCCACTCCAGGATCCTTGACTGTGGAATTACATGGACAGAGGAGCTTGGGGTTGTAAAGCATTGAACACGACTTAGCAACCAAGCCCCCACACACTTCACAAGGTGGTTCTCCTTTGCAGCTTTGAATACCAGCTGTAAAGCAAAAGATTTTTTATGTTGAGGCAAATCCCATGCCCAGTGGAACCTCAGTAGATCACTTGTTAAACCATTATTAAAGAAGCACTTTCTCTAGGATTGAATTATTTGAGTGCTCCATTCTCCAGGGGGCAACGGAGAGAAGGAGAGGAGAAGTTGGATACCAACACACCCCCTTAACCCATAACATTAGTTAATGAATGATTGGATAAGTGGTGGGAGACAGAGGTGCAGTGTTCTAGAACAAGTTAAAGCATTTACTAATCTGCATTTGAGTGTGTGTGTGCTTAGTCATGTCCTCCTCTTTGTGACCCCATGGACTATAGCCTGCTAGGATCCTCTGTCCATGGAATTCTCTGGGCAAGAATACTGGAATGGGTTGCCATTTCCTTCTCCAGGGGATCTTCCTTACCCAGGGATCGAACCCGTGTCTCTTGTGTCTCCTGCATTTGCAGGCAGATTCCTGACCACTGTGCCACCTGAGAAGCCCTTTCCAAAACTAGAGCAATGCTAATGTAGAAGAAGGAGCCGATTGTAATCAGGATCAGCTTCCCCTTTTCACACTATGTCCAGTCACTGATAGAGATATGGCCATAGACATGTTGATAAAGAAACTACATATTGAATCATATAATTAGATACTCACCATAAAAATGAACCCTATTGATTCATTTAGTCCACTGTCGCTCTCATTCGTATGGACCAAGGCATAACAAGTTGCCCATTAGGAGATGAGTCAGAGCTGTGGTGGACTGAATTCACAAGCTATGAGTAGTGAGAATAACTTTCCTATAAACTGGCTGTAGGCTCTCAAATACTAAGCTAAATCATTTAGTCTCCAAGAGAACACAGTAGTATGTAGAAAAGACACTGAGCCAGGAGTCAGAAAACCTGAGTTCTAAAATTAACTTTATAGCCAATTTACTTATGTCACCATCTAACTTGCGAAAAGAGAGCCTGGGAGGGGATCAGACCAAACATTCATTCCTCTTCTCAATCAGAAAATCTAGGCATTATCTTCAGAGAGTGCAAGTGAAACGTCAGGTTCCAAAGATGTGCGTTAAGTTGCTTCGGTTGTGTCTGACTCTTTGCGACCCCATGGACTGTAGGCTGCCAGGGTCCTCTGTCCATGGGAAGAACGGACAGCTTCTTCTCTCCAGGCAAGAATACTGGGTTGCCAGGCCCTCCTCCAGGGGATCTTCCGACCCAGGGATCAAACCCACTTCTCCTACATCTCCTGCATCACCAGACAGGTTCTTTACCACTAGCATCACCTGGGAAGTCCACAGGCCCTAAGTGCCTCAAAACCAAGAACCAAACTGCCAATTACTTTTCTTCTCTTTCTAACAACAGCATAAGGAAGAAGAAGAAGAAGAAGAAAAATCAAGGATGTTAGAAAAAGAAACAGGGATGTAGAAAAGAATTCTAATGTGTCACTCTCTTTTTCGGGATGGGACATATTCTCAAAAGCCAGCTGAGATAAAAGAACCACGGACGAACGGTGGCAATTCATACCACCTTGCCACTCAGCTCAGAATGTACTAATAGACACTTGGAAACCTCTCTCATGTCCATATCCTCGACTCACAAATAGGAATTACGAGGTCTTTGACATCCTGCTGATATTAGATTGTTTCTTGATGTTCTTCACGGAAATTTCTTTAAGTGTCTCTACCCTCAGCTGAAATGATAGCTTATAATTTTTTCCATCAATAATCCTTAGTGACTTGTAGAAGATGGGCCCTGAAAACATTGCCATCTACCATAGGGAGACCAAGTTTCCATTTAGATGATGAACCACAAGAATTTTAGAAGCTATGGGCCAATTTTTATGGAGGTTTCTTGTTAATATTACTCATGATATATTTTCCCCCCATTACTCCAAAGCCATATCCTTTTCAATGACTGGAAAGAGTGTGTATTGTCTGAGTTCAGTGTCTGTAAAGGCCGAGGCTTGGGGAAAATGAGGCTTCTTGGGTGTGGAGTCAGCACCAAGAGAGTGTTCCAATTATGGAATTGCAGAATCAAAAATGTAATAGTGCCAATCATTTTAAAATCGGATTTGAGAGAGTGTAGGGAAAGAAGCAAGGAGGACCTAGTGTTTATCGACACCAGCTGTGTGCCAAATGCACGCTATTACCTTTACTCATATTTACCTAAGTCCTAAGAGGGAGCTATTCTCTGCTGTCCAAGTAAGGAAATTAAGTGAGTCTGCAAGAGTTTAAATAACATGTCCATGTTCACATAGCTAGTGAGTTGCAAAGAACCAGTGGCTCCAGCAGGCCTTTTGAGATTTGGAATCTAAACCCTTTTCAACGTTCCTGGCTCTGTTGCTTGTTTGCTAAGTTATCCTGGATGAATGACTTAACCCATGGAGCCTCCACTTCTTCGTCTATAAAAGAAGGCGTGGAGGGTGCTTGGGACACTTTTCCCCAGAGGGAACAGAGTCCTTAGCAACAAATAAGCACACTAAAAACTAAACACTAAAGTTGTCAACATCGTCATTATCGTAGCCTGCTGCCTCTTTTAAACAAATAAATACATAAATAAAATATTAGAGTCATGCGAAGGCAGAGGAGGTGGAAGGCGAGGGAGGGAGAAGAAGAAATACAAGGCTATTTTCTCCCTGAGTTGCATGCTGACATGTGTTTTGACTCTGTGGGCATGAAGGTGATGCTTTAAGTCTCCATCATGTGTTCCTGACCATAGTCAGGATGAATGGAGGCAACACGTTTTCTTCTTTTGCCCTCCCTCCAGCTCTCACCCCTCCTCATTTTTCACCCTGGCTTCTTATCTATTTTTAGGCGAAAGTGAAAGTGTTATTCGCTCAGTTGTGCCCAACTCTTTGTGACTCTATGCACTGTAGCTCTCCAGGCTCCTCTGTCCATGGAATTCTCTAGGCAAGAATACTGGAGTGGGTAGCCATTCCCTTCTCCAGGGGACCTTCCTGACCCATATAAAGCCTCCTTATCCTCTCTTATCTCTGGATGTATCCTCATCTTGCGAGGTGGGCTGTGCTGCTATGCTGTGCTTAGTCGTTCTGTTGTGTCCGACTCTTTGTGACCCCATGGACTGCAGCCCACCAGGCTCCTCTGTCCATGGGGATTCTCCAGGCAAGAATACTGGAGTGGGTTTCCATGCCCTCCTCCAGGGGATTTTCCCAAACCAGGGATTGAACCCAGGTCTCCTGCATTGCAGTTGGATTCTTTACCATCTGAACCACCAAGGTTCAGAAGCCTGAGGTGGGCTGCAGAGATAGAGAAGAAGTGGTCATAATATTGGATGTAACTGGTCCGATTTATGAGCAAGGGGAGCTGAGAGAAAATGCAAAGAAGTACATAGGTTGTACAGTTAATCAGAATTACCCAAATTTAGCTTCCTAAACTGCCAGTGTTGAGTAGAACTATGAGTTATTTTCTGAAAACTAATACAGATTGCATAGGAAGATCCTTAGGAATCAGCTAGAATACTTGGCCCAGTTTACACACAAGGAAACTGAGGCACAAGGGCAAGGGGTGGAGATGAAGATCATCCTAGCTGCCAGTCTCTCTGAGACACTCTGGCCCTCCATCTCTTTCTTATCTCCTGTTTGGAAATATATCAGAGTGATCGCAAGTATTCTGACTTCTATTTTTGCTTTGTCCTCCTTAATCCCAGGTTCCTACTTGGAAGCTTCAAAAGATGTTTGTCAATTTTACTTTCTTTATCCACTTCAAAACCATCTAACTTTCCCCAAAATGGATTACTTCCTTTTCAAATCCTGAATTTAAACCCTGGAACATTCTCCAGTAAGAACTCAACAGAAGGAAATCAATCAACAACAAATATGTTTCAGACTCATAAAACTAATATCTGTGTGTATGTATTTTAGGGACGTGTGTGTGTGTGTGTGTGTGTGTGTGTGTGTGTGTGGTTGGGGGGATTTGCCTAGGTTACTCTAAGTTTTCATCTAACCCTGGAAGTACAGGGTCCCTCTGAGTTGTTTGTTATTGTATCAATATTTGAGAGTGCCCTCTTTTCTAACTGACCACCTTGGATTATGAAATGGACAAACCAAGTCAACTACTAAAAGGAGGCATAACCAGGGAGTAGAGATGCATTTTAGAGAGTGCCAAACTAATTTTTGCAGAATTGTTATAATTTTTCCTTTTTCTTTCCTTCTTCTTCTTCTTTTTTTTTTTTTTTGAAGTTTGGAAGACTTAGGATTAAATGTCTTGGTGAAAATAGATAGATAGATAGGGCAAGCTAATGAATTGGTGTTGTCTTCCACTTGGAAATCTTTGTGTTTTTGTTTGTGGAATTCCTTACCCCACCCCCTTTTTAGGAGATCAAAAGGTCCTCTTTTGGATCAAGGGGAAAATCAGGTTTTAGAAATGGCCACACTTTCCCCACCCTCCCTCAGAGTGGGCGGCAGCTTCGGCTCCTTGGATCTTAGCAATTGCATTCCCTTTTTGTCCCTGAGGTGGTCCATGGGAGGACCCAGGCCATTGTCCAAGGCTCCAACCTTTGTTGGATTCTTGAGAAAGGGCTGCTGAGGCAGACGTGAGGCCTGCTTTTAAGTTTTCCCGCCTCAAAAAGTCTATTGAGGCGTTTTGTGTGGTTACTTGTGGGGGTCAGGCTTCTGATCTGACCCCTGGCATCTCCGGGTAATTACAACATGCAGAACAGCACCTCCTCCCTGGCTAATTGGCTCTCTCAATGAACCTTTCAGGGAGGAAGTCTGTCTATGACTCACTTGCCCTCCACAGCAAACTTCAGGCCCCAGCACATTCGTTTGTCGATGTGATGGGATAGCGACTTAGGAAGTGATTAGGAGTGGGATCAAACAGGTTCCTGATTGCCCCATTAGGAATGGGGCCCATTAACTCTTTGAGAGCTCTCTACCACCCTGGTGGGAAATTGATTGCAACTGAAGACACTTTCTCAGGCCTGGCGATGCTAACACGTTTATAGCTCATTATTGGAAGATGTGGTAGCTCCTGGGATTTACCTAGAAATCAACTGGCATGGAATACAATCGGCAACATGTAGCTTGATATTAATAGATACCTTAGAAAAAGATAGGATGTAGCCAAGGAACAGAGCTGAAGTAAAAAAAAAGAAGAACATTTTAATAAATCACGCTATGCTTTTAGCAGAAATCGGGGTATAGGAGGCAGTAAAGATTCTGCCCTACAGCTATTATTATGGTTACCAGTTGTATGGAGATTTGTGCAGTTTGATTCAAGGAAGCAGGTATGAATGCTCTTAAAATATCCTAGGCACAAGACCTCCTTGTACAAAATCTTTGTAGACTGCCCTCAAGCCAGGCCACTCCATCTGGAGATGGCCACATTACATTTCCTGCTGGAAAGAATAAGAAGCATTCTTAGCAGCCTCCAGTGCAGACAAATTAGGCCCTGGTTTTGTAGGTCATCTCTTGTGTTTCATGAATGATTTACCTCTTACTTTCCTGACGGATGCCCAGTTCATTCACAAACGGTAACTTGACTCTTCCCTGACAGTTTCTGACTTTTAGCAGTTCTTCAGTGGTGACTTACATGAGCAAGAAATGTTAAATGTTAAAAATAAAGACAAACGGCGGGCTACTAAGACTGATTACTTCAAGGGTGGTGAGGAAGAAAAGGGGAGTGAGGGAGTCGGAAAAGAGAACTTTTTTTCTTTTTACAGCTTTGTGAATATGTATCTTATGATGATGCAAAACATTTTACTTTTAACAATGTTTAAAAACTTAAACTTTTTTTAAAATGTATTTTTCACAAAGAAATATACCAATCAGTGTTTATTGATCTTGGCTTTTTCACTCGATCCATCTCGTGTCCCATCAGTTATTAAGCATGAGATTTTGCTGATGGTAGACATTCATACTGAAGAATCCATACAGAGACTGCCCTGGTGGTCCAGTGACTAAGACGCTGTGCTTTCAATGCAGGGGGCCCAGGTTTGACACCTGGTTGAGGAACTAGATCCCACATGCTGCAGCTAAGAGTTTGCATGCCACAACTAAAGATACTGATTGCTTCAACTAAGACCCGGTGCAGTCAAATAAATACATCTTTTTAATAAAGAGTTCATATAGGTCAACCTATATATTTGTATGTTGAATCTCAGTTCTACCTCTTACTTGCTGGATAGTTTGGGACGGGTAATTTATTTCTCAAAAATCCAAGATCTTTTCCTACTAAATGGAGCTATTTCATAAATGTCTTAGGGGGTTGCCATGGCACTTTAAAAGAAAAACAAAAAACAGCTCAGGGACATCCCTGATGGTCCAGTGGTTAAGACTTGGCCTTCCAATGGAGGGGTGCAGATTTGATCCCTAGTAGGGGAGCAACCCCACATGCCTCATGGCCAAAGAAACCAAAACACAAAACAGAAGCAATGTCATGACAAATTCAGTAAGGACTTTAAAAATGGTCCACATCAAAATAAAAAAAGACAAGGTGCATACAATGTCCAGCAAAACACTGAATTCCAGGGTGTGGTTTGTCAATGGAGTGAATGGTGGTACTTCCATTATAATTCGGAGAGCTATGATCTAGGGGAGCCAAGTCAAGGTTACCTGGAGGAGAGACAGTACACTTCAGACCCTCTGATTCCAAGTTTGCTCCCCTCTCAGGATCCCGGGGTGGAGTTGGTGGGGTGGAGGCTCCATCCTCTCCGGATCCGACTGCCATCTTGGGAGTTAAACAGAGCATGCTTGCTTTACTAGCTACACTTTACACAAGAGGAAATAAAATGAAATGTCTAATCATGGCTCAAAGAGTCTGGAACTCTCTTTACAGCCTAACCAATGCCACATTTTCTTGGGACTCCTCCTGAGATTGCTGGGGTACTCCAGATGATTTCCTCATCTGTGGGAGAGCAGCATTCCTGTCATTTTTCTCACCATGGGGTTTTAACAACCTGAACTCACTGGTCGAGATGGTTTGATTCCTTTCTCCTGCATTGTAAGCTCCTTGAAAACATGTATCAGTTATCTATTTACAGTGCCTATAACCTGTCTTCACCTTTGAATGGGCAGTAATCCATATTTAAACAGTGAAAACAAATGAAAAAAAATCCGTGAACATAGCATAGAGAATTTTTTCCAACTAGATTTTAAATGTTAAATGGAGAGACAGTCTTATTCATTTTGGCACCCCAAGCAAAATGTGCTGCACCTATAAATGCTGGTTGAGTGAATTTAGCTAGTATTCAAAGTCTAAGAAAAAAATGAAGGTATCAAGGAATCACCACTTCACTTGTTGCTAGCAAGGCATGTCCTTAGATAATCACTCAGAGAGAAAGTTAAGGCCAGACTTTGAATCTCTTTGCACCAAAAGAAAGAAAAGGAGGGGTAGAGGAGGTGACAGGGAGAGGAGGAACAGGAGGGGTTATGTGGAGAGGGTGGAGAAAGAAAGAGGAAGCAAGAGAAGGAGAAGAAAGAAGTCAGGTTGGTGCCCCTAAATCCTATCTTATGGAAAATGCACACAAGGGGCTGGAATGCAAATGAGTCTTGGCATGTGAAAGCAACAAGACAAAGGGTCAGAACTTTCTGAATTAACAATGGAGGTATTTGTAACATGCTCAGTGGAGTATGTGACAAAGACTTCTATTTTCAGGCCTTACTATGAATTCATGCCTATTTTACTGAGGTGCGCATCAACTTCCTTCTCTCGTTTTCTCTCTACATATATACACACAAACATACATACATTTTTAAAAAATCTTTCTATGTACATACTTTAGAGGCAGCAGTATATGCTGCAAACTTAAGTTTCACACTCAAGTTCATGGTTCAGAGAAAAGACTGGGCCTGGAAGCTGATATTTTTCTGCCAGCCCACTTTGGACTACACAGTCTAGGAGCACTTAGATACAGAATGCTCTCCTAGAAAGCTCCTGGGTCTTGGATCAGAAGACCAGGTTTCTAGGCCTTTGAGTTCTGCCACCATTTACCTAGTCACTTCAGTCGTGTCTGACTCTGTGACCCTATGGTCTGTAGCTCACCCTATGAATCTGTCCATGGGATTCTCCAGCCAAGGATACTAGAGTGGGTTGCCATGTCCTCCTCCAGGGGATCTTCCCAACCGAAGGACTGAACCCATGTCTCTTACGTCTCCTGCATTGGCAAGCAGGTTCTTTACCACTAGCGCCACTTGGGAAGCTACCTGTGGACCTAGACCCATCCTTTTCCTCTTACAGCCTCAGTTTGCTCTTGGGAAAGGAAGAATTCAGCACAAAGAAATCTTCAAGGTTTCTTTGGTTTTTGGAATTTTCTATTTTGTCTTTTTTTCATGACTACTGAGGCCTAGACCTTGGAAAGAAGGTGCCCTGTGGGCTGGTAGCTACTTTTATTGAATATGTTGTTGTCTGGCTTCATGCTTAGGGCTTTATGTATCTCGCTGAATCCTCATAGCATCCTGAAAGAGGTCATCGCTCTTCTGTTTGGTAGGAGAGGACTGGAAGCCTCGGGAAATGAACTTGGTTCGTGTTCTTTTACTGTAACTCTGGAGAGGATCCCTTTTATAGGAACACCTTCACAGGGTCTTCACATCATAAACTCTGCCCAGACATCAGCTGACTGCCTTTTTTCCTTCCAAGTGCTCTGCTGCATGGGCCACCTAGTCGCACATATCACAGTGATATGAAGGCAGTGCCCAGGAGTCATTTGTTGACATCACCTCCTCCAAGAAACGATCTAGTGAAAATCCGATACATAGGCTGGGAAGTGGGAGGTATAGAGTTTACCCTTTCTCTTCATAAACTCACTTTTCGTCCTTGAGAAAAACATTCCCTCTTCTTGGATTCAATTGCTTCAACCATAAATTATGGGAACAATATGGCACTGATCAAAGTCATAATAGCGTGTTGGAGAATAGCATACAAACAATCATCTGTTACTTAGTTTCAATCCTAAGGTCCTCTCTTCCAGATGTGTGTCCTTCTGCAAGTTACTTAACCTCACTCAGATTCAGTTATTCAGCTATAAAATGGGACCCATATGACTCAGTTCCCTGCAGGACTGGTGTGAGTACTGAGTGGGCTAATGCCTGTGAACAGACTAGCATGGCGCCCAGCACATGCTGAGGTCCTGATGAACTATTATTAGCCATCTCTTGATGAACGTTCTTGTGAATAGCATGTTGTAGACCGGTTGGTTTCTAAGAATGCTCCCTGATATCTTTTAAGAATGAACACTGTAGAGATATTGAACGTGGGACCATGAGTATAGTCATAACCTGGGGAAGGGTGTTCTAGGAGGATGGCTCAGCATCTACACAGGATGGAAGCAAGAGCGCAAGCTACATTGAGAAGTAAAATCATTCCATGCTGTTGGGGCGCTGGGCATGTGTTTATGGAGTGGGGTGGGCTTCAGTGGGAGAAGAGACAGGGAAGACAGGCAGGGGGTAATCCTATAGCACCTTAGACTGTATCCTGAAGGAACTGGGACTGGAGTGTCAGATTATGTTTGCAGGGCAAAGTGAAGAACAGGGATGATGTACGTATTTCTATGGAGCACATGCTCAGCTAATGAGCTGGTTTTATTTAGACTGTGTGTTGATTTGGAAATGATTTGGGAGGCTGGGCTTGAATGAGTGATGAGGTGTCCTGGGGGCTCTCCCAAAACCGCTTCTTGGCACTGCCCCTGGTGGGATTCATAGGGAAGACAGAGAAACTGGATGCCTGGAGGCCTGCAAAGAGGAGCGATGCTGTGAGCTGGCCTCTGGCAGTGGCCCCGGGCACGGGGAGTAGCAAGTCCCAATCCACTTGGAGGTTGGAAGGGCAGCCGTCTCTAGCCTTACCGCCAGTCTGGCCTTCATGCTTCGGTTTAGAAACCTGACCGCTGAGCCGTTTCTCCATCCCAGGACTGCTCTGTGGACCCGAGGCCTAGCACCCATGAAGGATGGTGAGCTCAGCTCCCGGGCCCCTGGGAACCATCGCTGCCAGGAAGAGCACAGGTATGCCAGGTAGGAATTTCTCAATGTTCGTCCTCCACCCCTCAATTTCGGGAATGCATAGGGAACGACTGTGGCTTGGATGTGAGACTTGAAGCTCAGCGGCCAAATGAAGTCAGGCTGTCCGTCTGTTCTAAATTTAAATCCTTAACCACGTTTGGGCACAGTACCTTGTCTGAGGTTGTTTTCTATCCCAAATGTATAATGTCAGGGCGTGCCAGGGAGGGATGCGGGCGATGACGGCAGAGGGCCTCGGAGAAGAAAACACGAGCAGTTCCTGCAGCCAATCTGATTAGCGCATAAACTCCAGCTCTCCCCTCACCCCGAAACCTCACTCGGTCAACAGTGACTGCCTACAGGAAAGCTGCTGCCTTCCAGTGGAATTTCACAGAAGGACCATTTCAGAGTCTCTCGGCATAAGTGCGATTCAGTACTCCTTTCCTCTAACTTCTTTTAGGGGCATACCATTTGGAAAATATTAATAACTGCTATTTTAAGTGTTCTCCATGTACAAAACACTGGGCTAAGCATTCCCTATTTGTTATCTCATTTAATCCTCATGGCAACTCTATGAATTAAGTCCTATTATTAGCTTCCTTCTGAAGATTGGGAAAAATTAATTGTTCAGGGATTAAATAACTTGCCCAAGTCTTCAGAGCTAGGCAGGAAAAGGGTCTAGATCTGAATTCAATATTATCTCAAATTGAACAGTACTGCATAGGATCCTAAATACAGCGAAGTACCTCCGTGGACCACCTGAGCCAGCCTGCTACTCGGTCAGAGGTAAAATATTGTAATCCCCTTATAAAGACGAGGAAAAGGAGGACCAGAGAAGTTAGTGACTTGCCCTAAATCATACAGGAAGACAACAGAAGAGCATGTACTATATCCTGGAACCAGGATGCTTGTCCTCAAGAAAACAATTCAGAATAAGCAGCCAGTTTGCTGTCAGATATTTTTGCAAAAAAAATTTTTTTTTAATTTGAACTACTTCTAAACTTACTAAAAACAACAAAAATAGAGCACAGAGTTTCCATGCATCCTTTTCCCAAACTCCCCCGATAGTAACATCTTCTACAACTAGAGTGTAACCATCAGAACCAGAAAAAGAACACTGGTACAATACCACTCACTACAGGCTTTTCTGAAGCTTCACCAGGCTTTCCATTTAGGCTCTTTTTCTGCTCCAGAACCCCATCAGGATCCTTGTCTTCTTAGTCTGCTACAGTCCATAACAGCTCTTTAGTCTTTGTCTTTCGTGACTTTGGCACTTTGGGGAGGTATCGGTAAGTTATTTCATGGAATGTCCCCCAGCGTGTGTTTGTCTAGAGTTTTCACGTGACTGAACCGAGGCTCTGCATCTGGGCCAAGAGTATCAGAGAAGGGATGCTGTGGCTTTCTCAGGTACCGTATCACCAGGCGTATGCTGTCTACGTGCCTTATTGGTGATGTAACCTTGATTGCTTGGAGAAAGCGGTTTCTGCAGGGGTGCTATGCTCTAAAATTGTTATCCCTCCCACCCCTGCTCCTGTACTTAGCAGATATCTTAGAGAAGATACTTTGAGGCTATGTCCCTCCTTCTGCTCATACTTTCTCTCACTGGTTCACATCCATTAGTAACACTTGTGTGCAGCAAGTGCTGTCTGTCTGCTTGCTACTGACTTCCCTTCTGCTAATATTAATATGAATTCTGTCATAAGGGAGGACTGTCCATTCACTCCCGTCTTTCTATTTAATCTCAGATATTTTTATATCCTCATAAACTCATGGATGTGTATTTTAGTCTATGGATTATGGTCCAATTCTATCATTTTCTATTTTGTTGCTCAAATTGTTCAGTTCTGGCCACTCAGAGCTCCTGCGGGCTTGTTTCCAGATCTCTTGCATCACAGGGCCCTTCAACTTTCTTTTCATTAATTTGCAGCAGCTGCCTAAAATAGAAATAGCCATGATCCCTTTAGTTCCTCTTTTTTCTCTTATTTCCTACACCCTCTTCCAACTTCATCCCTTGTTTCCAAAGGCTGTTAGTTTCAGCTCCAAAATGTCTCTCAAATCATCCCTCATGGTCTCGTCCCAGTTTGGAATGTATTACTTGTCATTTTAACCACTATGACATTTTGGTCTTTCTCTTTCTAGTCCCTACCCACACCCCCCGTGAATCCCTTTTCCACACTGCTGATTAAACGGTGTTCTGAAGAGGTGAAGATTATATCACCTCTCCCCTACAAAGGCTCCTGCTTGCTCTCAGAGAACTGGAGTTTCTGGCCTGTCTGTAAGACCGTCCATGATTTGGCCACAATCAGCTTCTTTAATTCCATCTACTGCTTCTCCATCTGTTTTGCTCTCTGTCCCTTGAGTCCCTCACCTTTCCCATCATGTGCTACAGCATTTCATCTTTTTGTGTTTCTGCACATGCTGTTGATTTTGCTTAGAATGCCCTTACTCTTAAAGATGTATTATTACCCCAATTCAGAGCTACTGGTGATCTATGGAATTGGTGAAGAAGTGCCTCAGTCAACAGATACCTATTGATTGAAAGGACTCTCAGTTGTTTTCACAACTCCTTGAACACCTAATTTACACTTTTTTCCCCTGGAATAAAGAGAAGGAGGGCATATGGAATAGCCTTAGTTATTCTATTTGAGCTGTAATCTTGTGGCAGAGCCAGCAGAATTGTGGATGGTGATGGGGGGTTAAAATCCACCTTTGCTGAGTTGACTGCCTCTCTTTTTGTGGGATAACACCATCACCACTCTCATGATTACTTCATCATCACCTCCATTGCCTAGCCACTACTACCACCTACTTTAACACTACTGCAATCACCATCACTGCCACCAACGAATTTGTACCTACCATTCTGACTGCTACCACCACCATCAGACCAACACCAGGACTAAATATGACCATTACCTTGACACCACCATCACCATCAGTGATGCCACAGGACTGCCACACCACTAACCCACCAAATCTGTCCTTTACTGAGTGTCAAAAGGATGCTAAGCATCTCACATATGTTAACTCATTTATCCCTCTTTATACTTTTGTGAAGAAAGAAAGTGAAGTCTCTCAGTCGTGTCCAATTCTTGGCGACCCCATTGCCTGGAGCCTGCCAGGCTCCTCCATCCGTGGGATTTTCCAGGCAAGAATACTGGAGTGGCTTGCCATTTCCTTCCCATGACCCAGGGATTGAACCTGAGTCTCCTGCACTGCAGGCAGACTCTTTACTGTCTGAGCCACCAGGAAAGCCCATGCTTATACCTTTGTGCTGAGACAAAGAACTAAGCAATTTATTTAAGTTTACTCAATTGGTAAATACTAGAAAAAAATAGAGATATTGAAAGTGAATACTAAACGAACTTAGATGTCTGTTAATTCAACTTTTACATTGTCTCATATTTAATTTTCTTATTTTACAGGTGGGAAAAAACTGAAGACAAGCAGAGGATGGCTCATATCTTCCTCTGACTCTTATACCAGGACTATGTTCGTTGTGCTGCAGTCTGTGTTACATAGACCACTTTCCTCTCTGTGCTCTGAGGTTATCTTTGGATTTTTCCCACTGCAAAATTATTTAAGCATCTCATACATGCATGTATTGGATCAAATAACAGACAAAAATTAATACAAAATCCAGGAAGAAGACTTAAAAGAGGCATATTCCTTCTTCCCCAAATCCCAAAACTAAACTTGACAATAAGTAGCTTTTTATTCACTTGAATTCACTCCATTAACACCACATGAATTAAACGTGACATTTCAGAAGGAACGTGGTGGCATCATTTAGCGTCCCAGACCACAACTTGGCAGCCAAAAAGAGAATCCGGAGTCCGTGACAAGGGAGAGAAGATGAAGTCTTCCAATGTGATTTCCAGAGATGGAGAAGCAGTGGTGCAGAGAAATAAAGGGTGGCAGTGCCAAAGGGCAGGGGCGGATTTGGACAGTCCTCTCTAATCTCAGTGGTGGGAAAAGGCTTGGCCTTGAGTGACATGGATTAGTTGCATATTTGAGGGATGAAAGGATTTGTAGCTTCTGAATGGTTTTCTTCCTCAGGTGAGGCCCAGCCAGGTCTGCAGGAAGAAAGAGCAAAGCTGCCACAAGTTAAAAACAGTTTAGATCTGGGTCTTCTGGGAACTGGCTTGGCCATAGAGCCTCTGGGTAGGTCTGAGATATGCTCCTCCGGGCACATTATGAAATGCTTTCAACATCTTATACCTCCTCCTTTTATAAATTCAGGCCTATTCCATGGCCCCTCTGCACTCAGCCTTTCTAATGTTCTCATTTCTGTGGACACTGAAGTCCCAACTGAAACGAAGTCAAGACTTAATTGCCCACTTTAGATTCTCTGTGGACATCTGGTCTACCCTGTCGTGATCCCTCAATTCTATATCCCTATTAGAATATTCATGGATATAGGGGTAATAGAAAGAGCACTGGACAGAGAGACAGGAGGCTAGGACTTGGTTCCAGAACATACATGGAATGAAGGAAGCAGGAATCTTACACACAAGGCTGCATATTGATTTTGAATCTAGTTAAATGTTGCAATTATCAGGAGTGCCAGCTTGATCACTGTGCTCATTGCTTTCTGGCCCCTGTTTCTCCAACAAACTTCAACATATTTTCCAGGAGACTTGACTGGTTTCCCAGCTTGCTACCACCCAGCAAACTGCCTCCGTATTTGGGCTTAGTCACGTTTTGTGCTGCGCATATTCTGCGCGTGTCATTCAGATAGTCAATAAGTATTTTTGTGACTCTACGATACATACCATATATGTATATATATGGGGAGAAAGAAGAAGAAAAGGAAGAAGGAGGAGGAGAAGAGAGAGGAAGAGCAAGAGGGATAAGAGAGGACGGTAAGGGTTGGTTTTCTGCTTTTAATGAGATTAGAGTCAAAAGAGGAAGTCACCTAATAAAGCAGAATTACAAACATTTGAGTGTCCCAAGGACTGTGTAAAAGAGAAGCACAGAGAAAACTTTACGTGGGGACCTAACATGTGCAGGGAAATTGTTGTTGCTGTTAGTTGCTCAGTCGTGTTTGACTTTGTAACCACATTCACTGTAGCCTGTCAGGCTGAGGAGTCCATGGGATTTTCCAGACGAGAATATTGGAGTGGGTTGCCATTTTCTTCTCCAGGAGATCTTTCCAATCCAGGGATCAAACTTGTACCTCCTACATTAGCAGGCACTGGCGTGTAGATTCTTTACAGGTGAGCCAAGAAGAGCCATCCTACATCTGTGTAGGAGAGTCAGGATGAGTTCTTTTGTGTCACTACCATTTTGAAGGATGACTAGATTTCAGCCAGATGAAAAGAGCAAAACTGGTTCTAGGAAGAGCAAAAAAATCAATGAGCAAATCCTACAAACGAGAGAGAACGTTGGAGGAACTTCAGCTGTGGTTGTAGAGAATCAGGGTGAGGTGAGAGGAGCGATGAGAGCTGAGGCAGGACACCTAGGCAGTGTTCAGATCCTGCAGCGCCTTAGAAGTGAGGTGAAGGATGCTAGGCTCTTGTCTGGTGCTGTGTTTGTGTTTATGGGGCCACTGCTGAGTAGAGCCTTGCCTACAGCACCATCTTAGCAAATGCAAAGTTCAATGTGCAGTTGACTCAGAAGAATCCCCAAAAGTATTTCTCTTTGTTCACTTTTCAGACTCCTCTACTGAAGTAGAGGTATTACGGGAAGTGGGATCTCTGTGTACCTGGGCCTCAGTTTTCTCATCTGTTTGATGGGACATTAAGATAACTACATGCAGCAGTATATGAAACGGCTTCCCAGGTGGTGCTGTTGGTAAAGAACCTGCCTGCCAATGCAGCAGACGAAAGAGACATGGGTTCAATCCCTGGGTCGGGGAGATCCCATGGAGGAGGGCATGACAACCCACTCCAGTATTCTTGCCTGGACAATCCCATGGACAGAGGCACCACAGAGTTGCAAAGAGTCAGACGTGACTAAAGAGAGTTAGTGCATGCACACACACACACACACACACACACACACACACACACACACACACACAGTGTATGAAAAGATCCTAGGTTATTGAGTAAAAGTTCTTAACCTTTGCTCCATTCCATGCTTTTAAGTTTAGATAATCACTGATACTATCATATAAAGGAAAATTATCCTACATTGTTAGGCTATACCCACCTGGTGATCCCAGGAAGAATGTCAAAATTAAAAAAAAAAAAAAAAAAATATATATATATATATTCCAAAGTCTCTTTTACAAAGCATACTGATATCAGAAAGCTGATTCTCAGAAAGTTGAAGCAATTCAACTCTTACTAAGGTACTTGATGCTAATACCTGAAAAGGAACCCAGTCTTACTTGTCCAGGCTTCCTCTTCTCTGCTCAGGTTTTTCTGCAGCTCCTCATCTTCAGTTCCTTTCATCCTCACTGCTCACACAGTGCTTAGTCCTCATTCTGCCTCTAAATATATGCCCCAAGGGCAGCCACTCAGGGGTTTATTGTGCACCGCTGCTGTCTCCTGTAAAGTAAGGACAAGCAGACCTTATCCACGCATTCTTTTCTCAGATCAGCTAATGTAGTCACATGAAACAAAGCAAGTGCGAGAGTGCACCGTCCATTCCCCATGAATCCTTGCTGAGCTATCATCACGACATCTGTGCTGCCCAGTTTTGTGGGAAATGAGACCAGAAGGAGGCGAAAGGACTTTCATTAAAATCCCAGAGGAAGACTAGGTCTTGTTATTCATATGAAGAAAAATGATAACTCAGAACCCCAATAGCACTTTGGCATGATTTCAAATGCTAAATGTTCTAATCCTAAATCTTTCTCAATTGAAACCTTTTGTCTCTATTTGGTCTATAAAACCTAGCTTTCCTCTGATACAATCTCTCAGCAAATCATTCCAAGTTTACTCTTCAAATACCTCGCCCATCAGTTTTTCTCTCCGTCTACTTGCTATTGTCATGATTCAAGGTCTCAGAACCTTCCCTAGGTCTCTTCACTGTGTTTCTTTTTTCCTATCTCAATAGATAGTTATATTTTCCCAGATGAATCTTTCTAAATCCTAGTGTTGGTCAAGTCTTAACCAAAATTAGGTTATGCTTCCCAATCAACTACAGAAGACGTTCTAAGCTCAACTCCAAGCCTGAAATCCCAGGCCCTTCACAGCTGTTCGAGTTTTGCCCTTGTCAGCATTGCCAGGTACTGGTCTCCTTTGCATGAGCGCATGCTGAATCACTGCAGTCATGTCTGACTCTGTGTGATGCAATGGACTGTAGCCTGCCAGGCTCTTCTGTCTATGGGATTCTCTGGGCAAGAATACTGGAGTGGGTTGCCATGCTCTCATCCAGAGGATCTTCTTGACCCAGGGATTGAGCTCACATCTCTTGTGTCTCTGCACTAGCAGGCAGGTTCTTTACCACTAGCACCACGTAGGAAGCCCCTCAGTTCAGTTCAGTTCAGTCGCTCGGTCGTGTCCGACTCTTTGCGACCCCATGAATCGCAGCACGCCAGGCCTCCCTGTCCATCACCATCTCCCAGAGTTCACTCAGACTCACGTCCATCGAGTTCGTGATGCCATCCAGCCATCTCATCCTCTGTTGTCCCCTTCTCCTCCTGCCCCCAATCCCTCCCAGCATCAGAGTCTTTTCCAATGAGTCAACTCTTCGCATGAGGTGGCCAAAGTACTGGAGTTTCAGCTTTAGCATCATTCCTTCCAAAGATGTCAGACTTTATTTTTTGGGGCTCCAGAATCACTGCAGATGGTGACTGAAGCCATGAAATTAAAAGATGCTTACTCCTTGGAAGGAAAGTTATGATCAACCTAGATAGTATATTCAAAAGCAGAGACATTACTTTGCCGACTAAGGTCTGTCTAGTCAAGGCTATGGTTTTTCCTGTGGTCATGTATGGATGTGAGAGTTGGACTGTGAAGAAGGCTGAGCCCCAAAGAATTGATGTGTTTGAACTGTGGTGTTGAGGAAGACTCTTGAGAGTCCCTTGGACTGCAAGGAGATCCGACCAGTCCATTCTGAAGGAGATCAGCCCTGGGATTTCTTTGGAAGGAATGATGCTAAAGCTGAAGCTCCAGTACTTTGGCCACCTCATGAGAAGAGTTGACTCATTGGAAAAAACTCTGATGCTGGGAGGGATTGGGGGCAGGAGGAGAAGGGGACAACAGAGGATGAGATGGCTGGATGGCATCATGGACTCGATGGACGTGAGTCTGAGTGAACTCTGGGAGATGGTGATGGACAGGGAGGCCTGGCGTGCTGTGATTCATGGGGTCGCAGAGAGTCGGACACGACTGAGTGACTGAACTGAACTGAACTGAATCTCCTTCAGAATGCACTGGTTGGATCTCCTTGCAGTCCAAGGGACTCTCAAGAGTCTTCTCCAACACCACAGTTCAAAAGCATCAATTCTTCAGCGCTCAGCCTTCTTCACAGTCCAACTCTCCCATCCATACATGACCACAGGAAAAACCATAGTCTTGACTAGATGGACCTTAGTCGGCAAAGTAATGTCTCTGCTTTTGAATATGCTATCTAGGTTGGTCATAACTTTTCTTCCAAGGAGTAAGCGTCTTTTAATTTCATGGCTGCAGTCACCATCTGCAGTGATTTTGGAGCCCAAAAAATAGTCTGACACTGTTTCCACCATTTCCCCTGGTCTCCTTTATTTTCCCTAAACTTGAACTAAAGGATTGACTTTGTTTGCTGGTACTGCTCTTTTGATCAAAAAGCTCCCTCTGAGGGATGGTACGGGAAGGGAGGTGGGAGGGGGGTTCAGGATGGGGAACACGTGTATACCTGTGGCGGATACATGTGGATGTATATGGCAAAACCAATACAAAAGTAAAGTAATTAACCTCCAATTAAAATAAATAAATTTATATTTTAAAAAAAAGCTCTCTCTGGTTGTATTCTTCCCTGCCCTCAATCCCAAACTATGCTCACTTTTACATCTTCAGCATAACTGTCTCTTCTTCCATGAAGGTGCCAATGGTCATCCAACCTCATCCCTAAACACCAACATTTCCAGCTGGAAATGTCCTCCAAAGTCTTTGTAATTTTTTCCCCCGTTTTCAGGCAAAACATTGGTTTATTCACTTACCAAAAAGCTCATTTATGATGAGGTTTTGGTCTCTGATTCTATGCTATAATCCTTTTGAAGCTGGGGGCTGTATCTCATTCTTCACATCAACCTCAGTACCCCACCATAATGCTTGACAAGTAAGAGCTCAGCATATCGTTTGGAAATTAACTGACTCTTGTGAGTAGTTTCTATAAATTACAGTAAAGAAGTCTGAAGAGAGCCAAAGGTAGCTCTGATAGAAACAAGAATAACCCCTGAACAATGGTAATTCATAATGTAATTCAGACTGAGAAATGGCAAACCCGGAGAGGGTTTTCTCCCTTCATGTTTATCTTTGGAGGCCTCATGTGAAATATGGCTATGAGAGTCTTGGTCTTGCTCAAAACTGTTTTGTTTTTCTTCTCTTTCCTGGCCCTCCCCCACCTCACTTTCTTTTTATAATGTTCTTAAAAGTTGAGAATGGTTTATCTTAGCATTTGTAAGTTTATTTGTGGATGCAATTGCAAAGCTCATCATGTCAGTTTTATGAGAAGTCTGAGTCCATTGTCCTTAGAAAACGAAAATGATTAACATTGATTTGTTTTGTTACCCAATTGTTTAAATTATAATAACTCTCCATCAGGGTTTTTTAAGTACAGCTGTGTTTATGGATTAAGATCTACTGACTCAAATATTTACAGTGTTCCAAAAATTATGAGAACATACAGTGTCAGGAATTTTCCATAGGCTGTTCATTTGAGCCGAAGTGAGTTTCTGTTCAACTTGAAGAGAAGGCTTTAGACAATTTCAGAGGACACGGACAGGTCTATGTAATTCATCCCCAGACAGGCACCAAACGGAGTAGCTCCACAGAAGGGAAACATTGGTTAAATGGTCATATTAACAGTCATCCCAGGCTGTATTAACAGAGCACAGACAAAAGGGTAGAGGCCCTGACATTATGAAGGACAGACCCTACTAGCTTATCAAATCTGACCTGTTGCTTTCCCTTCACTTCTATATTGCTTAAAGATGCCTCTGCCTTTAAACATTTGAAACACAGCTGGCCTGGAATAGGGACAGAGATATGCCATTTTCTAGTTCTATGATCTGGGACAAAGCATTTTTCTAGATCTTTTGTTCCAATATATGAAATAGCGGTATGTAGGGGAACATGAAAAGACATTATGATTCTCGGCACATATACATGTTCAGTGGAGTCTCAGGGGATTCTTTTTGCTTTAAGCCAGATTCTGCTCTTGGAAACATTGGCTTCGAAGTGGTAATTTTCCCAGATGAATCTTGTAAATAGATGGAGAGGACACTATCTTGGAATTTGAAACTGAGGGTTCCAGCTTGTCTCTTCAGCTGTGCCACTTCTCCTCCCTTGGTTCCGTCACATATCTGTGTACTCTCTGTGCCTAGCTTGAGGCTGCTCAATGACAGGGTTGTAAATGCCTTAATTGGCTGCGCGCAGTGTCACAGCGGCCAAGTTCATGGTAAGACCTAAAAAAGGGGTTTGTTGAAGAAACAGAGAAAAGGAAGGAGGTAGAGAGGGAGGAAAATGTGAAGGAAGGAAAAGAAGGAAGGAAGGACGAAATCTACAAATAAAATAAGCATATTTCAGTTTAGTTCAGTCACTCAGTCGTGTCCGACTCTTTGTGACCCCATGAACTGCAGCACACCAGTCTTCCCTATCCAACACCAACTCCCGGAGCCTGCTCAAACTCATGTCCACCAAGTCGGTGATGCCATCCAACCATCTCATCCTCTGTCGTCCCCTTCTCCCCCCTGCCCTCAATCTCCTCCTGCCTTCAGTAAGGTGAGCGTATTTGTCCTGCCTAATCCATAGGATAGGTGGGAGATGGAGAGAGAACACACACATAAATAACCCACACCATCGTTATAGCGCTTTATAGTTTACAAACTACTTTCATATCCATTATCTAATTTGACTTCCCAAAGTCCCTTGAACTAGGTTGGACAGGGATAATAACCCCCTATCTGATAGGTGACTGAGCTGATACTCAGGTCATTGAAATTATTCACCCAAGGTTACACAGGTAAATTGTGGGTTGGGACTTGGCCTCCATTTTTTAACTTAAAATACCCTGGATAATATACCATGCTAGTTGGATGCACTTTTGGAATTCAGAGAAAGAAAATATAAATTTGAATTAAAAGAATGACAAAGAAGACAGTTAGGAAATATATTTTAGATAAGCTGGTCATCAAAACTTTATTTGTTCAGAAAGAGAATTAAGTTCTATAAGAATCACCAAAGTAATCAATAGAACAAAATGTTTAAACCATCTCTTTCAGAATTTTCCATAGTTTATTGTAATCCACACAGTCGAAGGCTTTGGCATAGTCAAGAAAGCAGAAATAGATGTTTTTCTGGAAATTTCTGGCTTTTTCAATGATCCAGTGGATGTTGGCAATTTGATCGCTGGTTCCTCTGCCTTTTCTAAAACCAGCTTGAACATCTGGAAGTTCATGGTTCACGTACTGCTGAAACCTGGCTTGGAGAATTTTGAGCATTTCTTTACTAGCGTGTGAGATGAGTGCAATTGTGAAGTAGTTTGAGCATTCTTTGGCATTGACTTTCTTTGGGACTGGAATAAAAACTGACCTTTTCCAGTCCTGTGGCCACTGCTGAGTTTTCCAAATTTGCTGGAATATTGAGTGCAGCACTTTCACAGCATCATCTTTCAGGATTCGAAATAGCTCAACTGGAATTCCATCACCTCCACTAGCTTTGTTCGTAGTGATGTTTTCTAAGGCCCACTTGACTTCACATTCCAGGATGTCTGGCTTTAGGTGAGTGATAACACCATCGTGATCATCTTGGTTGTGAAGATCTTTTTTGTACAGTTCTGTGTATTCAGAAAACTAAGATCATGGCATCTGGTCTGTTCACTTCATGGGAAATAGATGGGGAAATAGTGGAAATAGTGTCAGACTTTATTTTGGGGGGCTCCAAAATCACTGCAGATGGTGATTGCAGCCATGAAATTAAAAGACGTTTACTCCTTGGAAGAAAAGTTATGACCAACCTAGATAGCATATTGAAAAGCAGAGACATTACTTTGCCAACAAAGGTCCATCTAGTCAAGGCTATGGTTTTTCCAGTGCTCATGTATGGATGTGAGAGTTGGACTGTGAAGAAAGCTGAGCGCCAAAGAATAGATGCTTTTGAACTGTGGTGTTGGAGAAGACTCTTGAGGGTCCCTTGGACTGCAAGGAGATCCAACCAGTCCATTCTAGAAGAGATCAGTGTGTTCATTGGAAGGACTGATGCTAATGCTGAAATGCCAATACTTTGGCCGCCTCATGTGAAGAGTCGACTCATTGGAAAAGACTGATGCTGGGAGGGATTGGGGGCAGGAGGAGAAGGGGACGACAGACGATGAGGTGGCTGGATGGCATCACCGACTCGATGGACATGAGTTTGGGTGAACTCCAGGAGTTGGTGATGAACAGGGAGGCCTGGTGTGCTGCGATTCATGGGGTTGCAAAGAGTCAGACACGACTGAGTGACCGAACTGAACTGAACTGAATGCTTAAACCAAAACACTAATAAATCCAACTAATTGTTATGGTGTTTTGAGGGCAAAGATGAAGGCATTTGAAGTCAGACCTCTCTGCTTTTCAGTACCAATTCAGCTACTTATCCATTCTGTGACTCTGGATCATGTGGACTTTGAGTCTGTTTTTCAATCTGTACGTGGGTTTAGTAATACTTTCTTCATACAGCAGTAATGAAGCATAAATACAATAATCTATAGAAAACATTGTACATGTTAATAAATGGCCATTACTCAGAAAGGGAGAATGGTTCCCTTTGAGAACTTCCTTCCATTTCTGGGATGCTATCATTCGAGGTGAGAACTGTGTCTTGTCCTGGCATTCTCTTCATAACCAGAGAACAAGAAGCCTAATCCTTGTCAATCCACCTGACAACAGATGTAATCCTGAAGAACGCTGAACCATGGGCAGTTCTCTCCATGGGAACATCCTGTGCCAGGCAGTAGGAAGGAGCTGAAAGAGCAGCAGTGGAGGCCTGCTGAACTCTGCTTGCATCAAGTACCTCATCTTCCTGGAGACACTCCCTCCCAAGATTTCCAGCCAATATCCTAGCCTGGCTTTTTTCACCTTTTATACCAATCTATGACTGTGTCTGACTTCTTTGACTTCTTTATGAAAGTGAAACTAATCTTGCAAAAATTTGCTTGATTCATTCACCCATTGCTTCAATCATTCATTCATTTATCCAGACCATCGTGACTGCATCTGAATGTCAGGTCCCTTTCTGATTTTGCACAAAAATAATGATTTTAAGGCAAGGGTCACTGAATCCCCATTCTAATAGCTGAGGACTTAAAGACAGCTTCGTTAAAAGAAATGGTGCAGGACTGAGAAAAGAGATCTGAACTTGAATTCTCAGTAGCATCACACATTTGGAATAAGTTATTTTATCTCTTTGAGCCTCAGTTTCCTCATTTGATAAAAGGATGTGATCCCTTCTGTTCAGGGTTCCTGGAAGGATTGTTGAAGAGATGTGTTTAAATCACTCAACAGATAATAAATACTCATTGTATGCCTCCTCTTCCTTGACATAATATTTCAGAGAAAAAGGGAATTGATTGTTTTAAAGGAGGTGATAAGAAGACATAAGAAGGCTAAGACATTCATCTCTCCTTGACATGTTCACAACTAAATATTTTTGAATGAATTATTGAAAAAGTGGGACTCTCAAACTTGATGTGTGCTTACTTGACATTCTTCAACATTTCTACCAAAACTAACCACTCAATAAAATTCGAATTGTGAAGAGTTCATGCATCCTGAGAACCAAGGAATTACAACATTCTAAATAGATAAGGGTCTACAGAAACAGTCCAGTACATTTCCATTTTTTCTCTCCTCATTCTACAGGGGTCTTTGCTACTTTATGCCTGTTAAATATTGCTGGACCCATCAGAATAGCTGAAATTTAAAAAAAAAAAAAAAAAACACCACATGGACGAATATGTAGAGTAACTTGGTACAATAAGAAGGATAATTCAGGAGAGGTTAATGAAGAGATGATTTATGAAGGCATGATCGTGATCAGGGAAATCAACAAGAGATTGTGTAGCACACGAGACGAGCAATAGTGGGAGCTACTAGCACCCTTAGCCTGATGGCAAGAGTCAAGGGAACAGTGTTATTAGAGTCTAGAGAGAGCAGCCTGTGGTTGTGGTTCATGAGCTCTGAAAGTGGTGGTGGGCTCTGGATGAGCAGAAGAATAAAATGCCAGTCTCAGTCATCTCTCTCCCTTCAATCCCTCACCTGTTCCTCCTAGAGGCCAAATCCACCTGAACATCAGTGGGCAGGGGACCTCACTGATCTATCATGGAGAGGTCTGCCTTTCAGGTCAGAGAGCAGATGGGAAAGCAAAGCCTTCTAAGTATCATAATCAAGAGAAAATAGAGGCTTGAGGAGGAACGGTGATGTGGCTGGCCCACGTGAAGTCTCCTTAGCAGTTACTTTGTGGCAAGCACTATTTCACATGCGTTTCCTTGCATTAATTAGCTGTGGGGACCTACATGGAAAGGAAATCCAAAAAAGAGGGGATATATGTATTTGTATAGCTGCTTCACTTTGCTGTATAGGAGAAGCTAACACAGCATTGTAAAGCAACTATACCCTAACAAAAATTGAAATTAAAAAAAGACATTCTCTCTGATTCATTTTAAATAACGACTATTTCATGGAAAAAATCCAACAAGGCACTGTGAGTCTTGAGGGTATTCTTTAAATAGCTCAAAAAACAATTATTTATAGAAACTGACTACCAGCACAAGCATTTCATATCCTTTCTGGATATGTGAACAAGATTGCTTTAGGGGTTAAACAACATGTTTCATAGGGTGCTCACAAAAAACACTGCCAACAATAAGATGCCTTAAAAACATGTATATATGCTGCTTAGCAATCCACACTAAGACCTTCCTTCTCTCTTTCTCTCTCTCTATTGCTGACTTGGAAGTTCAGAGTCTTTGAAAAATGTTCTTAATGATACTTAATATGTTATTTTTGCTCCTTGTATAAAAATAAACTAAAATAAATTTCTTTGGGAACCAAAAAATAAGTTATCTCATTGAATTCTTACACCACTGCTATGAACACTCTTAAAACTACCAAGTGAAACTGAAATAGTCCCTATTAAGCTGTTCTTGATTGGGTTATATAAAATACCAGAAGCATTTAATCAGAGTTGACAAAATGTTGACAGAGGGGGGAGAAACTGCAACAGTGTGGAAGGTGAAACCTCAGACTCCAAAGCCTGTAGTCTACCAGAGGTCTGGGCATTTGTCACTTAAAGGAGCCATGGCTGAAGAATAATTGCTCCACATAGACGTCTGTGTCCTAATCCCCGAGTCATGTGAACGTGTTAGATTACGTGTCAAAGGAGGCTTTGTAGATGTGATCGAGGTTACATATATTAAGATAGGAAGATTATCCTGATTTATCCAGGCTGGTCTTAATGACATGAGCTCTTAAAAGCAGAGAACATTTTCCAGGTAGAAGCAGAGGAGCTGTGGTAGAAGGGGAAGTGAGGGTGATTGCCAGTACAAGTATAATCCCCAACAGCCAGCTTCTGTGATGAACAGGGCAGGTATGAGGGCTGAAAAGAGGTCCTGAAGAACTCATAGTGGCCTCCAGCTAACAGCCACGAAGGAAATAGGGACTTTAGTTCTACAACCTTATGGACCATGGACTCTGCCAACAACCTAAATGAATTCTTCCTTGGAGCCTCCTGTTAAGAGCCCAAGACAGCTGGCAGGTTGATTTCAGCACTGTGAGACTGAAGACAGAGGAACAGCTGAGTGAACCCAGGTTTCTGGCCTAGAAAACAGTGAGATAATAAATATGTGTTGTTTTACTTCACTGTGTGTGGTACTTTTTTGTTTTGTTTTGTTTTTCTTTTTTAATGGCAGCAATATAAAGCTAACACAAGTATGCATATAACTTGGTTTGGAACCCCAGAAGCTCTGAGCTCTGTGGAGACATTCCTGTCCAAGCTCCTCATACTAAAGGAATCTTAACTTCTACTTGCCTCTTAAATATTGTTGTACCCCACCAGAATAGCCCAAATTGAAAAAAAAAAAAAAAAAAAAAGAATTGACAACACCATATGGCTGAGCATGTAGAGCAACTGGAATTGTCATACAATGTTCATGGAAATGTAAAATGGTATGACCGCTTTGGAAATACTTGTTGCTATAGAACTAAACATATAACAATACTATCCACCAGTAATCCTAATTGTAGGCATTGGCCTAAGAAAATAAAATCATATGCCCAAAAAATACCTTTTACATGAATATTCAAAGAAGATGTAGTCAAAATAGCCCCAAACTAGGAATAGCCCAAGTTTATATCAATAGGAGGATGGAGGAGAAAAAAAAAAAAAAAAAACAACACTGTGATAACTTCATAATACAGAATATGACATGAAATGTTCAGAATAGGCAAATCCATAGAGATATAAAGTAGAATAATGATTGCCAGAGGCTGGGAAGAAAAGATTAAAAGATGCTTACTCTTTGGAAGGAAAGTTATGATCAACCTAGACAGCATATTGAAAAGCAGAGACATTACTTTGTCAACAAAGGTCCATCTAGTCAAGGCTATGGTTTTTCCAGTGGTCATGTATGGATGTGAGAGTTGGATTATAAAGAAAGCTGAGCGCTGAAGAATTGATGCTTTTGAACTGTGGTGTTGGAGAAGACTCTTGAGAGTCCCTTGGACTGCAAGGAGATCCAACCAGTCCATCCTAAAGCAGATCAGTCCTGGGTGTTCATTGGAAGGACTGATGCTGAAGCTGAAACTCCAATACTTTGGCCACCTCATGCGAAGAGCTAACTCATTTGAAAAGACTCTGATGCTGGGAAAGATTGAGGGCAGGAGGAGAAGGGGATGACAGAGGATGAGATGGCTAGATGGCATCACCGACTCAATGGACATGGGTTTGGGTGAACTCCGGGAGTTGGTGATGGATAGGGAAGCCTGGCGTGCTGCAGTTCATGGTGTCGCAGAGTCGGATATGGCTGAGCGACTGAACTGGAACTGGAACTGGGACGAAAAGAAGGGTTGAGGAGTAACTGCCAATGTGTATGGGGTTTCTCTTGGTGGTGATGAAATTTTCTGGAATTAGATAGTGGTAATGGTTACACAACCTTGTGAATATACTAACAACCACTAATCTGTATACTTTAAAGGGGTAAATTTATCTCAGATTCTTAAAAAAAAAAACCATAAAAGAGAAAGAACAAATTACAGACTCATACTATAGGAATTTTTTTTAATTTACTTTTTTATTGAAGGATAATTGCTTTACAGAACTTTGTTGTTTTCTGTCAAACCTCAACATGAGTCAGCCATAGGTATACACATGAATATGGAATGGTTCACAAATTTGCATGTCATCCTTGTGTAGGGACATGCTAATCTTCTCTGTGTCATTCCAGTTTCTGTATATGTGCTGCTGAAGTGAGCTCTCCAGGAATCTTCATTACTATATGCCTCTTAACTATGTGATGACACAGATGAATCTCAAAAACTTAGTGCAAAAGAAGCTTCACACAAAAGAGTAAATGATTTCTAATCTCACTGATGTGAAGGACTAGAAGAAGCAAAATTAAACTATGGCAAAACCAATTAGGAAAAATAGTTGCAGTTAGGATGATAGGAGTGAAGACTGTGGAGTGGGATGAAAAAGTTTTGGTGTGATGGTACTGTTTTATATCTTGATAGATGTTTGGATCACAAAGGTATATGCATTCGTCAAACCTCATCAAATAGTAACTTAGGATTTGTGTATCCACTGCATGTAAATTTCATCCCACAAAAAATAAACCAATACTGAACTTCAGTAAAGGCTATGTAGGCATAAAAAACAATATTGTATTGTCAGATAAACAGAGGGATGGATAAAGCAAGCATATAGGAAGATGCTAATTGTAGAATCAAGAATTCTGTTTGAAATGTTCATAGTAATCAGTTGGCCAAAAAGTTTGTTTGGGTTTTCCATACCATCTTACAGAAAACTGAAATGAACATTTTGGCCAATCCAATAAAATGACAGAAAAATACTGCTTTCTCTTTTCTTGAATATTTATAATGAAAGGTGCTGTTGTTTAGTCACTAAGTCATGTCTGACTCTTTGCAAACCCATGGACTGTAGCCCACAAGGCTCCTCTGTCCATGGGGTTTCCCAGGCAAGAATACTGGAGTGGGTTACCATTTCCTTCTCCAGGGGATCTTCCTGACCCAGGGGTCAAACCTGCATCTGCTGCACTGGCAGGAGATTTCTTCATGGCTGAGCCGCCAGGAGAGCCCCATAATGAAGGATATTCATCTCATAATATCGTCCAAATGATTGCTCAACAGCTCTTGATGTCAGAATCATCTTCCAGACAGTAAGATCTTGCTTTAATTCCATCCAGCAGCCCTTGTTTCATCTTCTGGGATCCTTCTAGATAAAGTCTACTCCCAAAACTCTTTAGAAGGCTGCCTGGGGTAGCATAAGAACCTGAATTATGGAGGGTTCATGACCTGCTTCTGTCCCTACTACATCACTGCTCTAAGTGTAGTTCTCCAACCAGCCACCAAGGCATCACTTGATAGTCTGTTAGAAATGCAGAATCCTGGGCCTTGTCTCAGCACTACTGAATCAGAATCTGCAATTTAACAAGATCCTTGAATCCTCTGAGTGCAAGTCAAAGTTTAAAGAATAAGCTGGAGCAATAAAGCAAAAATATAAATGTGCTTGTACCAGGGTAGTAGCATTAGGGAGAGTGAATTCAACAGAATAAAGACACATTGAGAAGCAATAACTTAAAGAAATAGTAGAGTGAGAGTGAGGGGGATGGGTTAGAGAGAAACTGGACCCGAGTATTCTTAGTGTCTGCTGTTTGGCTGACAGGGACACAATGCCAGGCTTACAGGAATATGTCTGTCCTTAGCTGCTTCACCTCTCGAGCTTTACTTTGATATGCTCTCCAAAGAGTTTTGCTTTGATATCCTCTCCAAAGCTTCCCTGGTGGCTCAGATGGTAAAGAATCCACCTGCAATGCAGGAGACCTGGGTTCAGTCCCTGAGGGGGGAAGATCCCCTGGAGGAGGACATGGCAACCCACTCCAGTATTCTTGCCTGGAGAATCCCCATGGACAGAGGAGCCTGGTGAGCTACAATCCGTGGGGTCACAAAGAGTCAGACAGGACTGAGTAACTATGCACACACCAAATATAAAACCTCCTTCTTCCAGTCTGATGCTTCTGTGCACAAAACTCTTGAAAACCTTCTTTGCAAGGTTTTGCCCTCATTTTGCTCATCCAAAAGCACTTTCAAAGTGAGTAATATGGCTTTCCTTCCATTTCCTGCCTCCTCCTTCCAATTATGTAAACACACCACCAGTGTTTTAAGCATTAAAAAGGAAAACATGATATAGATCAATTCATCAATATTTCTAAATGAGGCTTTTTCATGATAGAATGTCTACCCAGGGACTAGGGCTCTGCCTTCTTAATACTGATAACCTTGGTTACTGGGACTTCCTGGAGGGTCTTTTGTTTTGATGCTGTTTTAATGAACACACAAACACTGTTTTCCAACTCAGAACAAATGCCCAGAAACACCTCCCCTCCTCACCCTTCAGGAATCCTTTCCTGATTTTGCAACTTGTTTTAACTCTAATGGTCCTTGCTGGTGGTGAATGTTCCCTCTGAGCATGCTGGGAGCTCACCTAATTGGGTCTGCCTCATTGTGACCTGAAATAGCATTGACCTAGGGCTGACTCCCTGGCTATCTCATCCTTCAAGATTCAGCTCCAATAGCACAAATGACACATGCTTAGTGACGCCCGCTCTAACTTTCCTACCTGCCTCTCAATGTGGCTCAGGCAGTTCGCAACCTCTTGGATTATGTACATCCTTCTGTTCTAATTACAGGGGGAAGAAATAGATATATTAACTAACAGCTGCCATAAAATCCTCCTGGGGTGGGAAATGTTTGTCTATCAAAGTACCTTGATTAACTCCTTGTAGAGGAAGGTGAGACCCTGAGGACACGGTTAGAAAAAGTCAGGAAGTAAAAGAGATTCGTAAATTGCTCAGTAATGGGAAATCAGTGAGGCTGAGGAGTAGAAGAGAGCAGAGAAGTGAGGGGAAAACAGCAATATGGCAAAAGATTAGAGGCTGAATGCTGAGCACCTGTGGAGCTGGAAGGCTGCACTCTGGTCATCCGATTACCATAACTGAGAGCACAATGGTTATCTCCACCTCTCCCTGGAGGAGAAGGAGTGCAGGAAATAAAGAACGGAAAGTCTTTATGGAAAACGTGCTATGGACGTGGAGATACATTGCTAAGCACAATATCTCACTTATTCAAAAATAACGAATTCTAACACAGTCCATGACCTGGGGAATAGACCATGAAAGGCATGTAACTGACATAAAAGTGTAAATAGCAGTCCTCAATAATAAGGCATAGCTGTCATTGACAGAGCTTGCACAAGGCATCAGACACTTGACTGAATGTCTCTCCTCATACACCATAGTGTGCAATACATGAAAATATCACATACACAGTTCCCGTTTTTCTCATAAGGAAGCTAAATCTTGGAAGGCTAAATGAATGCCAAAGTGCTCTGCGTTTGACTGTGATGGACCTTGCTCTCATTCCCAAAAGCTCATTCTTCACCAGACACATCTTCTGCAAGATAACCCAAAGTGCCTATTAAACTATCTCTCCATCTTTTAGCCATAAAATAGTCCCTTGGGTTACAGAAGAGTTTATTTACACTATATATAACAATTTAAGGATTTCCCAGGTGGCACTAGTGGTAAAGAACTGCCGGCCAACACAGAAGATATAAGAGATGTGGGTTCGATCCCTGGGTCAGGAAGGTCCCCTGGAGAAGGGAATGGCAACCCACTTCAGTATTCTTCCCTGAAGAATCATGTGGACATAGAAGCCTGGCGGACTACAGTCCATGGGTTGCTCAAAGTCAGACACAACTGAAGCAACTTAGCATGCACACACACACACACAACAACAACAACAACAACAATTTAATGTTATGCAACTATTTGGGTGATTTATTTAAACATCCAAAACTAAATATTTAATGAGAAATGGTGGTAAGGAAATCTGAGAAGTAGATGCATTGATAACGCCAACAAGTGTTGTGAAGCTGAATACCACTGGCTGAAGATAAAAGGGATGACAGCAACAACAAACACACAATCCAAACATGAAAAAATATGGGTTCTAGGTCAAGCAGCCAAAGTGGTCACAGTACTTGGTTACAGAACGCGGCTATGAAGAGCGTTAATAAGAAATCTTGTTTTCTGTTTCCCATTTCAACGTAGCATGAAAGGACAAAATCCAACAAAAATTCAACGCAAATGGCTAAGATGAACAGTGGTGCAATGGAACAGCTCTCGCTATGGAAAGAGGTTTACGCTGGCCTTGCTCATGTCAGGGCTGTGACCAGAGGACCCCACCGTCCTGAGTCATCCCTTGCTCTTCTCCATAGCTGGAATATTAATTGTACCTATTTCTGAGGATCTTTGTGAAGAGGAAATGATGACATCTGTAACAGGCTTGGCGCGTGTTATGCTCAGTACAGCTCTGTTAAGTCACATTTAAGGACAGCCTCATTGCCCAAATGGAAAAGTTCTGGCATTCGGAAGGGATTTCCAACATGGAGCAGGTCTTTTCTGAAAAAGCGTATGGTACTCACTCATCATTAGGAGGAGAAACGGGAGGCGGCTTTCCCACCCCTGGGTTATCTGTCTCCACTCTGTAAAAGAGAGCCACAATGTGCCAGATCCACTTGCTCTCACTCTTCCCATCCCAAGCAGCATTGCCCAGGAGACAGAAATAGCATTCATCGAAAGCCGCAATTACCTCATTTCACTGGCCTGTTTATATGAGATGTGCCTTGCCTCACAGTGACTGCACGGGGCCAAAAGTCCAGCAAACAGAGCCGCTGCTTGTCCAAGAAATGGCCCTGCAAACAGGAGGGGACAGCATGTTCCCTGAGTAGATTGGGACCCTTGGCTGTTTTGTGGGTGTTTTTGTTTTTCAAGCCAGAAACAGTGTCTGCAAACTCCTGGGGATTTCCCAAGCCCTATTCGTCAGGCGGCCAGGCTTCCTCTGACATCATCTCTGAGTGATGCGGGGCAGAGAGGGGGTCACACACGAGGCAATCCCGGGGCAACACTAGCACGATTGCGGGAAGTGAGAGGGCTGGTTGCCAGTGTGGTCAGAAAAACAAGGCAAACTTTCTGAAACAGTGCCTGGCATTTGGTGGGCATTCAAGCAGTCAGTCTTGAACAAAACTGACTTCCAGATTGTGCATCCAGTATACGACAGAGATGAGATTTCAACTTGGGTGACCAGTTGTCATGGTTTACCTGGAGCTAATGGGCTTCTCTAGAGATGTGACTTTTGGTGCTAAAATCAGGAAGTGTGCACAAGCTAAGTTACTTCAGTCATGTCCAGTTCTTTGTGACCCCATGGATGGTAGCCCACCAGGTTCCTCTGTTCTCAAGGTTCTCCAGGCAAGGATACTGGAGTGGGTTGCCCTTCTCCAGGGGATCTTCCCAACCCAGGGATCAAACCCTCATCTCTTATATTTCTGGCATTAGCAGGTTGGTTCTTTACCACTGGCACCACCTGGGAAGCCCCCCAAATCAGGAAAGTCTTGTGCAAATTGGATTGAGTTTATCACATTAGTTTCAACCCAGATTTGTCTGACTCTAGAACTCATGCCATTAAACATAAAACAAAAACCTGTCCTCAAGGAGACTTAGGTTTAATAGGGGAATTAAACATGGGAACAGATAGTCATCACGTATATTGAGAGGGCCTATTGCTTTAGAGAAGGATTAACAGCTAAGCCAAGCACCATTCGGCAGCATCCATCATTCCTCCTTTCTAAGAGTGATCCAGTTTTGTTCAGGAAATCTTTTGACTAAACGTGTTTCAATGATCCGGGCCCTGAAACTGCATTGCCCTTGTCAGTGACTGGTTTAGGAATGGGCATGTGACATTATGCTGGCCAATGAAACATGAGAAAAAGTCTTAGGGTCAGATTCTTGGAAATGTTTCCTTGTTCTTAAAAAGAAACCAAGGTCAACAAAAGCTCTTTTCACACACTGGCTGTATTTGTCTGTAAGTGACATTTAGAACCATGGTGGCTGTTTTCGATTTATCAAGGGACTAGAGCTAGGCTGGATGATGGGGAAGGGAGAGAGGACCTGCATCTTTTATGACATCATTGAGCTATTAAATGAACTGACCTACAGCCATCATACCTCAGGACTGAAGTGCATTGCCTTTATGACTGAAATTATTTGAGACAAAGTGTTTTGTTCTATAGTCCACAACATTAAAAAAGAGATACTATCCAAATATGACAAGCCATCAGAGGGAGCAGAGATGCTTACCGGTTAATGACACAAGGGAAGGCTTTAGGAAGGATAAAACACTGAAATTGTGCTGTGGAGGAAGGATATAATTTCAGTCGACAAAACAGGCATAGGAAATAACACTAGTAAAACTACAGAGGAAGTGTAACCTAGGAATAGCTGGAGAAAAGCAAGTAGTCTAATGTGGCTAACGCAGAGGCTTATGAAAGTGATCAATGAAACAGGAAGCAGGAAATGTACTCAGGAAGTAAATCATAGAAGACTAGAATTCCAGGCTAAGTAAACTAGACTTTCCCCATAAATGATGAGAGAGTCACTAAAGACAGGTGCCTAGAACATCACCATACACCACCCCCGAACAATTGTTGATCACTTAGATTTCTCCTTCATTAGATTTGCTGACTATACAGAGCTATAATTCTCAACTTTGGAAGCATGCTAGAATCATCTGAAGGTGATCATAGTCACCTCTTTCCTGTCTCTATATGCCACAAACATGGGATGTGAATGGAGTGTACTGCTCCGGAACTGCATGGTTTTTACTTTGTGATAAGCACCTCATTTCAAATCATGTTTGAGAATAATGGACTTGGCCATCTATAACTGTCTATCTTCAGTTTCACTTTCAATTCAGTCTGTTCAGTTCAGTCGCTCAGTCGTGTCCGACTCTTTGCGACCCCATGAATCACAGCACGCCAGGCCTCCCTGTCCATCACCATCTCCCCGAATTCACTCAGACTCATGTCCATCGAGTCCGTGATGCCATCCAGCCATCTCATCCTCTGTTGTCCCCTTCTCCTCCTGCCCCCAATCCCTCCCAGCATCAGGGTCTTTTCCAATGAGTCAACACTTCCCATGAGGTGGCCTAAGTACTTGAGTTTCAGCTTTAGCATCATTCCTTCCACAGAAATCCCAGGGCTGATCTCCTTTAGGATGGACTGGTTAGATCTCCTTGCAGTCCAAGGGACTCTCAAGAGTCTTCTCCAACACCACAGTTCAAAAGCATCAATTCTTTGGCGCTCAGCCTTCTTCACAGTCCAACTCTCACATCCATACAGGACCACTGGAAAAACCATAGCCTTGACTAGACCGACCTTTGTTGGCAAAGTAATGTCTCTGCTTTTTAATATGCTGTCTAGGTTGATCATAACTTTCCTTCTAAGGAGTAAGCATCTTTTAATTTCATGGCTGCAGTCACCATCTGCAGTGATTTTGGAGCCCAAAAAATAAAGTCTGACACTGTTTCCACTGCTTCCCCATCTATTTCCCAAAAAGTGATGGGACCAGATGCCATGATCTTCGTTTGCTGAATGTTGAACTTTAAGACAACTTTTCACTCTCTTCTTTCACTTTCATCAAGAGGCTTTTTAGTTCCTCTTCACTTTCTGCCATAAGGGTGGTGTCATCTGCATATGTGAGGTTATTGATATTTCTCCCATTAATCTTGATTCCAGCTTGTCATTCTTCCAGCCCAGTGTTTCTCAAGATGTACTCTGCATAGAAGTTAAATAATCAGGGTGACAATATACAGCCTTGATGCACTCCTTTTCCTATTTGGAACCAGTCTGTTTTTCCATGTCCAGTTCTACCTGTTCCTTCCTGATCTGCATATAGGTTTCTCAAGAGGCAGGTCAGGTGGTCTGGTATGCCCATCTCTTTCAGAATTTTCCACAGTTTATTGTGATCCACACAGTCAAAGGCTTTGGCATAGTCAAGAAAGCAGAAATAGATGTTTTTCTGGAACTCTCTGTTTTTTTCTATGATCCAGCAGATGTTGGCAATTTGGTCTCTGGTTCCTCTGCCTTTTCTAAAACCAGCTTGAACATCAGGGAGTTCACGGTTCATGTATTACTGAGCTTGGAGAATTTTGAGCCTTACTTTACTAGCGTGTGAGATGGGTGCAATTGTGCGGTAGTTTGAGCATTCTTTGGCATTGCCTTTCTTTGGGACAGGAATGAAAACTGACCTTTTCCAGTCCTGTGGCCACTGCTGAGTTTTCCAAATTTGCTGGCATATTGAGTGCAGCACTTTGACAGCGTCATCTTTCAGGATTTGAAATAGCTCAACTGGAATTCCATCACCTCCACTAGCTTTGTTCATAGTGATGCTTCCTAAGGCCCGCTTGACTTTGCATTCCAGGATGTCTGGCTCTAGGTGAGTGATCATACCATCGTGATTATCTGGGTCATGAAGCTCTCTTTTGTACAGTTCTCCTGTGTATTCTTGCACCTCTTCTTAATATCTTCTCCTTCTGTTAGGTCCATACCATTTCTGTCCTTTATTGAGTCCATCTTTGCATGAAATGTTCCCTTGATATCTCTAATTTTCTTGAAGAGATCTCTAGTCTTTCCCATTCTGTTGTTTTCCTCTATTTCTTTGCCTTCATCTCTGAGGAAGGCTTTCTTATCTCTCCTTGCTATTCTTTGGAACTCTACATTCAGATGCTTATATCTTTCCTATTCTCCTTTGCTTTTGGCTTCTCTTCTTTTCACAGCTATTTGTAAGACCTCCTCAGACAGCCATTTTGCTTTTTTGCATTTCTTTTCCATGGGGATGGTCTTGATCCCTGTCTCCTGTACAATGTCACAAACTTCCATCCATAGTTCATCAGGCACTCTGTCTATCAGACCCAGTCCTTTAAATCTATTTCTCACTTCCACTGTATAATCATAAGGGATTTGATTTAGGTCATACCTGAATGGCCTAGTGGTTTTCCCTACTTTCTTCAATTTCAGTCTGAATTTGGCAATAAGGAGTTCATGAGAGTTGGACATGACTGAGCGACTAAATTGAACTGATCTGAGCCACAGTCAGCTCCCAGTCTTGTTTTTGCTGACTGTATAGAGCTTCTCCTTCTTTGGCTGCAAAGAATATAATCAATCTGATTTCAGCATTGACCATCTGCTGATGTCCATGTGTAGAGTGTTCTCTTGTGTTGTTGGAAGAGGGTGTTTGCTATGACCAGTGCATTTTCTTTGCTAAACTCTATTAGCCTTTTCCCTGCTTCATTCTGTACTCCAGGGCCAAATTTGCCTGTTACTCCAGGTGTTTCTTGACTTCCTACTTTTGCATTCCAGTCCCCTATAATGAAAAGGACATCTTTTGGGGGGTGTTAGTTCTAAAAGGTCTTGTAGGTCTTCATAGAACTGTTCAACTTCAGCTTCTTCAGCTTTACTGGTTGGGGCATAGGCTTGGATTTCTGTGATATTGAATGGTTTGCCTGGGAAATGAACAGAGATCATTCTGTCATTTTTGAGATTGCATCCAAATACTTCATTTTGGAGTCTTTTGTTGACCATGATGGCTACTCCATTTCTTCTGAGGGATTCCTGCCCACAGTAGTAGATATAATGGTCCTCTGAGTTAAATTCACCCATGCCAGTCCATTTTAGTTCGCTGATTCCTAGAATGTCGACATTCACTCTTGCCATTTCCTGTTTGATCACTTCCAATTTGCCTTGATTCATGGACCTGACATTCCAGGTTCCTATGCAATATTGCTCTTTACAGCATCAGACCTTGCTTCTATCACCAGTCACATCCACAACCGGGTGTTGTTTTTGCTTTGGCTCCATCCCTTCATTCTTTCTGGAGTTATTTTTCCACTGATCTCCAGCAGCATATTGGGCACCTACCGACCCAGGGAGTTCTTTCAGTGTCCTATCATTTTGCCTTTTCAGTGTACTAGTATGTCAATCTGTAAGGAATACTTCAGGCTTTCTAACACTTCTCATTTCTGGCTAGTCACTGTCCTATCTACCTCTAAAATAATGTAACAGCATTGGCCTTGTAAATAAACTATTACCACCACGACTGGTATCATTTTAATTGGAATTAAAAGGAAATACATAGAAGTTAAACGACCTGTTCAAACCCATCCTGAATATTAGTATCAGATCTGGGACTAGAAACAAAGCTTCCAAATTCTTTATCTAGCTAGCATTCCTTCCACTAAACTGAGTTGTTGTTCCAGTTATATCTATTTCCCCTAAAGTTTGCTATTCTTTGTGTAGAAAACATGTGTTATATTTCTCTATCTCCTCCCATCTACATCCTCCCACTGTAGCATTCCTGAGTAACTTCTTTTTATATGATTGATTAAATCGCACTTATTTGGCAATTCCAAAACAGTAGCCTCCGCCAGAATTACCTGGAGAGCTTGTTAAAACAAACATCTGGGCTTCACCTCCAGTGTGTACAAAGTGATTCATATTCATCGAATATTCTCAGGTGAGGTCTAAGCTACTAGTCCAAAGACCACACTGAGAATCACTGTCTGTGTGTGCTAAGTTGCTTCGGTCGTGTCTGACTCTTTGTAACCCAACGACCTCAGTCCGCCAGGCTCCTCTCTCCAAGGGATTCCCCAGGCAAGAACACTGGAGTGGGTTGCCATTCCCTTCTCCGCATGATGGGGGCTTTTCAGGTGAGAATCAGTGCACTTGTCCAAATCCAGAGGTGGATTTTTTTGTCTGAAGTTTATTTTTTAGCCAAGAAAATCTGGTCTGGATCCTGGATCTGGTGCTGTGTGACTTTGAGTAAATTGCCTCCTCTGTTTAAGTCTCAGTTTTCCAATCTATAAAATGGAGATATTTATAAATACCTAGAACGCTGCATCATACAGTTGGTCACATATAGAAAAGCATCACTAATTGTCCGTTTCCTAGCTCCTCGTCCCTTCGCTGACTTTCTGCTGATGCTCTACCTTTTGCCCAAGAAGGGGAAACACAGCCTGGCTCTAGCCTTAGATTTGTGACTCCCCTTGTGACTGGCTCTCCTTCAATGAGCTTGAGTTTGCACTTCCTCTACCAATTGCTAACAGACATATGGAGTCTATTTCTAGGAAATGTTATGCAAATCATCTCAAAGAGGGGGAAATATGATAGGCAAATTATGTCAATATTATCCTCAAAGCAGTGTTTTGGAGATAAAACCTACTCCATATGTTCTGCTTCACTTACTTTCAAATTTTTAACAGTTTAACCATAGCAGCTGCTCCTGATCACTAATTGCCTGCAACATTAAACAGTGGATGTGTATCAGTTCCCAGACTTTTCCTTCTGTGTCAATCTTAGCTTCCAGATATTTACAGATTTCTCCAGGTCGCTTCATTCTTCTCATGCTAAACTCTGTCAGCCTATGACTGAGCAAAGGATGGGATGGGATAGATCCAGGTGACCTTTGGCACAAACCTTGGTGAAATCAGAGCAGTAACAGATGGGGTTCCAGACCCAGAGACAACATGACTCCACACACAGTCTTTTCATGACTCAAGGACCTTGTCTAAATTTCCATCACCACTTCTGGCTGACGGGTGCTTTTCCATGTGGATTTCCTGGGAGCTTCTTCATCAGAAACTATGTATAGCCGTGCATCTCATTGTCCACGCAAGGAACTCGGCATTCGCTGCTGATATTTTTTTTTTTAATCTACTATTTCAAGTCAGTTTCCAAGGACTGTTGGTGTTTCCATTTTAGCTCTTGATTTCCTCTGTTCTCTCAGTCTCCACTGCTCCTGAATAAGCTATCATTTTTTTAAGTTAGGGTCAATATAATGTCACCCTAACTAATATCTCCTGACTTCTGTTGAACCCCACTCCACCCACGCTTACCACAGCTGGAATGATCTAAGATACAAATTGTATCATGTCATTCCTTTGAATCCCCTTCCAATGGCAAGACTCAGTCAAAACTAAGCTAAGTCCAATCTCATCATCCTGGTTGATCCTAAAGCTGCACTGTCCAATATGGTAAACACTAACCACATATAGTACATTTACATTAACTATAATTTCATAAAGTTGGAAATGACATTCCTCAATCACACAAGCTATATTTCAAGTGCTCAGTAACCATGTATCCCTAGAAGTTACCATTTGGGGTAATGAAGATACAGACTATTTTCAGGATCACAAAACTTTTTATTAGAAAACACTGCTCTAAATGTTGAAAACTGGTTAACACTGTTTACTGTAATGCTATGAATGGCCATCACATCAGGGAACAGTGCCTTCAAACACTGCTGAAGGGAATGTAAACTGATGTGAGCATTCCATAGTGCAGCCGTTCTTAATGGAATTAAGGATGCTTATCAGCTTGAGAACTATCACACAAGTCACAAAGAGTACACTCAAGGATGTTTGTCACAGCAGTATTTGGGCTAGCAGATTATGGAAGACGACCAAAGTGTTCATGAGAAGGGGACTGATGAGTAAAATATACAAGATGCATATAGCAGGAGTGAAGCAGCCAGAAGCAAGTGACTAGATACACACATATTTGTCTTAAAAACATATTATATTCTTACTGTGGAATATGAGTTGCAATAAAATAATAATTTTAAAAGTTCTAATACATGCCCAAACTTGGATGGATCCCACAGATATTAAGTTGAGTACAAAAAGTTGGACATAAAAGAGTACATACTTTATGATTCCATGTTTATGAAGTTCATTGAACATGCAAAATAATTTTGAGTAATTGAAATCAGAAGAGAGGCTGCCTCTAATTGTAGATTTACTGTAAAGGGACTGAAGGAAACTTTCTGGGGAGATGGAAATGTTCAATGTTTTGATCAGGGTGTCCATTACATGGAAACATACATCTGTCAAACTTCCTTAACTATAAGCTTAAGATCTGTGTGTTTTACCGTATGTAAATAGACCCCAATAAAATTAGCTATTTTTTAAAAAAATACGTAGTTTTAAAGGCAAAAAGATTAGTTTCAGATGAGATACCCACGTATATATGCATTCAAAAACCACAATACATATTTTACAAAGTTACTCATAAACAAAAGGATATATAACAAAAACTTTGAATCAGTATTTTTGGTGAGGATCGGGGGACATAAATGCTAATGGGAATTAGGGATGAAAGAGATATAAATTAGGATAAAGTAAACTAGTAAAGTAAATTAGTAAGGGTCCTTAAATGTACCAGAGGTGATTAGCCATGTGTGATCAAGTAATCCAACTTTCTGTGCATGTGAGCTAAGTCGCTTCAGACAAGACCAGCTCTTTGCTACCCTGTCAATTGTAGCCTGCCAGGCTCCCCTGTCCGTGGGATTCTCCAGACAAGAATACTGGAGTGGGTTTCCACGTCCTCTTCTGGGGGATCTTCTCTACCCAGAGATTGAACCCATGTCTCTCACGTCTCCTGCATAAGCAGGCAGGTTCTTTCCCACTAGGAACACCTGGGAAACCCCAGCTTTCTGTACTTGAACCCAATAAGACCTTACTGGAAGAGGGTCTCTTTCTTTTCCTCCAGGGGTGGCTGATCTAGGATTGTGTAATTCTTGTGTGAAGTGGAGCCTGGAGACTTGGGGAAAGACAAGGGATGAGGTAGAGAGGAGGGAAGGAGATAACAGCAGGAGGGAAGAAGACAGGAGGGAGCAGGGGAAGAAATGGAACATCCAGACATTTGAATCTTCAGAGTTTCTGAGCCAGCTCCATCTCTGGAACTTTCAGGAATGTGAACACGTACTTTTTCTTTTTTCTCCCCTTAAACTAGTTTGAGTGGATTTCTCTCATTTGCTCTCAAAAATGTACTAGCACCCTAAAGTAATTTAGTGTTTTAAAGAATCTGTGTTAAGCCCTATTTTAGCATTTTAAAAACTTTTAAACGAGGAAATATTCGAATATATACACATATTGAAACATTAACATAAAGAATTCTCAGCTTGAACAAGTTTTGGTAGATTGCTATACACTATATATTTCACACATTAATACCTACCTATTTCCATATAACCACAATAGTGAGATCATACCAATTTTTTTCCCCTCAAACATTACCAAATACACAATATTCACATTTCCCTGTTGCTTAATAAATGTCATTTACCATGTTTTTTTTTCAAAGAAGGATTTAAATAATATCTAAAACAATCTGAGTAACACATCTCTTAAATTTAATTTACAACTTTCTCCTCCCACTGTGTGTTTGTGTATGTGCGTGCACATGCGCAGGAGCCTGCATTTATTTGATGAAGGAACTTGGCACCTTCTGTAGAATTATCTTTTTCTGGATTTTTAGATTGTATTCTTGCTTAATATCTTGCTTTGGTTCTTTTTTTGTTTGTTTTTTTAAGCCGCACCTTAGTTCCCCAACCAAGTATGGACCTCAGGCCCTCTCAGTAAAGTGTGGAGTTCTAATCACTGGACAGCCAGGGAATTCTCAGTCCTGTATTTTCTACGAGTTGATAAATTTTATTTTAATTTAGAAACAAGAATATTTGATCAGAGGTAGTCTATAGTTTCCATTGTACATTAGAGGAAAATTAATGAAGAAAATTAATGTCTGATTATATCTCTCCCTGTAATGTCGAGAGTGATCAGTACAGTCTGGTGTTTTCAACTGGATCCAAAGACATGATACAAATGAATTTATTTACAAAACATAGACGTCCTTATCAGCTTTTACTCTAAGGTTTGAGAAGCCACTGATGACCATTCATCATTTCATTAAAGGTGCCAAAATGTTCATATTCTGTTACTCCTGTGTATAACAGTTGCAATTTCTCCATAAAGAAAGATTTCTTTCCAATGATTTGGATATATGAGGTACAGTTCTTATGGGAAATATAAGTTAATGCTTGATTCTTTCCCCAGGTTTAACAGTTTTCAGAGTAAGTTGAAGCCTATAAAGGTAAAAAATGAAAGTTTGGGATTTTTGCTTAAAAGTATCTTTATGAGCTCATAGATTACAAAATATTTTATATGTTTAAATCTATTTCACTCATTATTCTCTTTGTGGACCAAATGTCCTCTTTTTGGCCAATGGGAGCTCTTGAATCCTTTTGACACAGTCTCATTCATTGATAGAATTACCTTCAAGTGGATAAGATATCCTGGGCTTCTCTCCTGTTTCTGACTCCAGATCTGGAAGTAATCAATTATTTCTCTGAGGTGCCCTTTTTCTTTTTGGTGGGAAATGGCATTTTGAAACAACAACCGTCTGGGGACTAGGGGTGATCATTGCTACCAGTCATTACCAATCAAACTTTTTTTTTTTTTTTTTCAGAATTTTCAGTGATCAGAGCTAGGAAATAGACACATTTTAAAGAGGAAACCACATGAGACAATTTTTGATTTGGCCTAACCCCTTGATTTTAAATTTTTATCTCACCTGCTGACAAAATTTTGATTTTTAATACTTATTTTCTTTCTCTAATACTAATAGATAATATATTAGTATTAGACTAAGAAGGCCAATATTATTACTAACTATCATTGTTGAAAGCAGGGTTATTTTGGCAGTTTATTTTGTCTTTGGTATATGCTATCTTATTATCCTATTTATAGTCAATTAAAATGAGTCTTCCATGTGTGGCTAAGTCACCAATTTTGTTACGTTTCACTTTTTGATGGCTTGGTATTTGATTTTTATGAATTGTCATTTTTATATCTGATTTAAAAAAATTATTTCAAATATTTTCATGGCTTCAAAGTCATGTTTACAAAATGAGGTATTTTCACACAAAGTTAGATTTTATTTTAACCTTTACCTGTCTCCCTCTTCCTCCCTATAGATAATGGCTTTAATTTCCTTATGCTTATTTATTATTCTGTTTCGATATATGTGCATATATGAATCTCAGATAAGACTAGGCTATACATGCTGTTCTGGACCTTGTCAAGCCTTATTTCAGAAATGAAGAATCCTTCCTTTGAAATATTCTATTTTCCTGCACCTACCCCAATTATTTAAGTAAAAGCAGGGGTTTACTTAGACCAAGTTTTATTAACAAAAGGCACACATAATTTGTAACCAATGGGAAAAGGACTTGAAAAGTTAAGAAGTTCTTTTGAAGGCTAATATCTACGACTATTAAGACTCAGAGCAGAGTTTCTTTCCTCTTTGGAGGTGAACAGATTTTTAATGAAGAAAGTATAGGTTTTACTAATGGAAATCGCCTTGTGTATATACTGAACTGGGTTTGTGGACATTAAAAGCTATTTGACATGCACCGATCTTCTACCAGTAAGAATTTGGGAATAGCAATTTCTTTCCTGCCCCTTTGATCTGCTCCCAAGTCCCATGGTGGTATATTATGGCTGCAGAGAGCTGTAAATGTTAGCAAGTAGCAATTTGAAAGCCCTAAAAAAATGTAGTTGCAAAGGCAATTCAAACATCAGGTATTCTTCTCATCATCCAGACTCTGGTTTTAGAGCTATTGAGGGAATTCTGTCAAATCTCAAACTGCAGTGGACCACTGATCTGGTATGAATACTCAAGTTACTCTGAATAGCTGTATTTTCAGTGTAAGAAAGCAGCTACTCATTTTTTTTCTCTTTCCTTAAAACTCAAAAATAAACAAACAAAAATACACACACACACACACAAACTTATTTCACTGAAAAAGCATTTCTTTCTGAGGACAAATACAGTGGTTTTGAATAAGGAGGCTACCAGTCTAGATGAATTTTGATTCCTGCTCTTTTCTCATTGAGGCTTCCCCGGTGGCTCAGATGGTAGAGAATCCGCTGGCAATGCAGGAGACTGGGATCGATCCCTGGGTCAGTAAGATCCACTAGAGAATGGAATGGCTGCTCACTCTAGTATTCTTGCCTGGAGAATCCCATGAACAGAGGAGCCCACCAGGCTACACTTCACGGGTTGCAAAGAGTCAGACACGACTGAACAACTAAGTAGGCATGCACGTTCTCTCACTGAGGGCCTAATACATCCATTTGCAATTTGGGAATCATATTCAGTAAGTGTGTTGGTGTGGCCAGTGACAAAGAGAGACATTGTATGCCTCCCACAAGAATAACTGTGAGGAATTTGAAGGATAATGAAAAAGACAAAGATACATATGGAAAATCCTATGCTCTCTTTCTCCTGCTTATAGATTGCAGTATAAAAGATAAATGCATCGTTTATTTTTAGCTGTACAAAATAAATTGCCTTTTACTAATATTGTTCACATTCAAACACAAACACTGTATGTTAAGTGTTTAACTGTTGATGCTATTTATTGGGGTTTCCCATCTTCCACCATTCTGAATTATGAAAAAATAATCTCTGTCCACAAAAATGGAAGGTATTAATACTTGCCTCAGGGAGACTGGAGAAGGGGGAAGAGGGTGGTGGGGAGGATACATCTTTCCTTAAAGATCTTTGTCACTAACACTTAAGGACCTTTGTGACCTCAAAACCTCTGAGTATCTGTCTGCATCCTTCTGAGTAGATAAAACAGAAATTGACGTCAAAACAATTGGCCGTCTCCATACATTCTAACCAAGTCAGTAATTACTCCAGAAGAGATGAGCTGCCTTTTACTGTGTCCTTTGGGATTCTCAAACTGTCTGGCAAAGTATTTAAGCCCCTTTTCTAAACTGACCTGCCCACACTCGACTCCCACTGCCTCCCTGCCTGCTCTCCCCAAAGCACCCTTACATCTCCAGAATCAGTGGAGATGCGTTCAGGAGAGACAGCTGAACTAGGCGTTGAATGGGATTCTTGTCCAACAAACAGCATGCTGTGTGGCCCTAGGCCAGCCATTTTCCTCTCTGCACATCAGCTCCTCTCACCATAAAATGAGAGTCTTGGAATAGTGATCTCCATGGCTTCTTTCAACTCTGACATTTGGGGAGAATCTACAAAAATGCTCCAAGATATTAGAAGAGTTCCATTTAAACACCTGGCCACTTTAGAAGGGCTTTGCATATATATTGTATTTCACTTGCTAAATCGCCAAATAAATCTGACGTGAGTGATCCCCAAGAGGACCCAAGACCAAATTGCAAATGTCTGTTTGTGATGATGGAGGTCTTGTAATCTGAGCATTGATCCTAGAAAGCCTTTGGGTGCTTCTCAGAGTAATGTAAGATTATAAAGTGATGTATTACCCACGAGAAATCCTTTTCCATTTACATTTCATTTTCCTCTGTGGTATTTAACTTATTTTTTTATTATATGCAGCCATCATAAATATTTATACTGCAATGTATGATTGGTCAATAAAGAAAAATCAATACTGGGTTTTTGCTGCCCAGAAAAGAGATTGTGCTTTACCTGATTCTAATTAAGAATGAATCTTAAAAAGAAAAAAAAATCAAAGGTGAGAAGGTAAAATAGGGAGCTAAGTGGAAAAAGGAAAAAGAAAAAATATATTATTTATTTTATATTTTAATATATTATATATATTTTACACTTACATTCACATTGATACACAAAAAATTTTCATTTAAAATTGTCTTTGCTAGTAATGCTCAGTCAGCCTAACTGCCTTCCTATAGTGCCTATGAACTACAGAAAATGATGAAATTAAACACAGAAAGCCATCGCAGTTACTTCATCATGGTTTTATCTGTCATTATACATAAAGGAGATAAACTTAGAAGTAAGAAAAAAAGTTTGCTTCTCGCTTTCATAAACCATATTTGAGTTCAGTTCAGTTCAGTCACTCAGTTGTTTCTGACTCTGTGATGCCATGAATCGCAGCACGCCAGGCCTCCCTGTCCATCACCAACTCCCGGAGTCCACCCAAACCCATGTCCATTGAGTCGGTGATGCCATCCAACCGTCTCATCCTCTGTCGTCCCCTTCTCCTCCCGCCCTCAATCTTTCCCAGCATCAGGGTCTTTTCCAATGAGTCAACTCTTTGCATGAGGTGGCCAAAGTATTGGAATTTCAGCTTCAACATCAGTCCTTCCAATGAACACCCAGGACTGATCTGCTGTAGGATGGACTGGTTGGATCTCCTTGCAGTCCAAAGGACTCTCAAGAGTCTTCTCCAACACCGCAGTTCAAAACCATCAATTCTTCGGCGCTCAGCTTTCTTTATAGTCCAACTCTCACATCCATACATGATCACTGGAAAAACCATAGCCTTGACTAGATGGACCTTTGTTGACAAAGTAATGTCTCTGCTTTTTAATATGCTGTCTAGGTTGGTCATAACTTTTCTTCCAAGGAGGAAGCATCTTTTAATTTCATGGCTGCAATCACAATCTGCAGTGATTTTGGAGCCCATAAAAATAAAGTCAGCCACTGTTTCCACTGTTTCCCCATCTACTTGCCATGAAGTGATGGGACAGGACGCCATGATCTTAGTTTTCTGAATGTTGAGCTTTACGCCAACTTTTCACTCTCCTCTTTCACTTTCATCAAGAGGATCTTTAGTTCTTCTTCACTTTCTGCCATAACGGTGGATTTACCAAGTATCAACTGTATGCCAGGTAGTATTTTGATGTTTGTGTTCTAGCTGAAAAGAGCATGTTCTTTTTTTAATAATAGAAAGGGTAGACAAACAAAGAGGATAAATCCTGTTAGGTGATAAAAGCTTATGTGAGGCGGCAGTCCTAAGATAGCAGAGGAATAGGATGGGGAGACCACTTTCTCCCTCAAAAATTCATCAAAAGAACATTTCAACGCTGAGCAAACTCCACAAAACAACTTCTGAATGCTGGTAGAGGACATCAGGAACCCAGAAAAGCAGATCATTGTCTTCAAAAACAGGTAGGAAAAAATATAAAAGACGAAAAAAGAGACAAAGGAGGTGGGGAGGGAGCTCCATCCCAGGAAGGGAATCCCGTCCCGGGAAGGGAATCTTAAGAAGAGAGGTTTCCAAACACCAGGAAACACTCTCCCTGCCAAGTCTGTGGTGAGCCTTGGAAGCACAGAGGGCAACATAACAGGAAGGAAAAATAAATAAATAATTAAAACCAACAGATTACAAGCCCAACAGTAACTCCCCCAGTGGAAAAGCAGCACAGAAGCCTGCATCCACCACTAGCAAGTGGGGGCAGGGCAGGGAGGTGCGGGAGGCGCGGGCTGCAGTGCTTTTTTAGAATCGGGCAGGAACGCCCCAAGCGTAACCAGAATGAACTAACTTGGGCTAGCAAACCAGACTGTGGGATAGCTACCACGCAAAAAGTTCAAACATAAGACACCGCCAGGACCGCACACAGAACAAAGGACGGAAGGGAAATAGCCGGCTGCAGACCATCCCCCTCCGGTGACAGGCAGCCAAAGCCGTAGGGCTGGAAGGCAGCAATCGCAGCCCCGGAGAGGAGATACTTTACCTACCAAACTGCAAGCAGGCTTCTTTGCTAAGACTTCTGGGGGTGCTGGACAGTCACCATCTGCCTCACAAGGGGCGCCAGCGGTACACCCAGAAAACTGAGCAGCAGAGATGGGAAAGGCAATAAGTCGCAGCGACCGCGCTTGCCAAACACCTGAGCTACTTGGACCTGGGAAGGGCACAAAATGCAGTCCAAACCGAATCTGCACCTCTGAGGGCTACCTGAGCGCCGAATCTGAGCGGCTTAGACCTGGGAGGTGCATGCAGCCTAGGGCCAGCCTCAGACGGTTCCCAGCGGAGCAACGTAGAGCCAGAGCAGTGTGCCGCGAGCAGGTGCAGGCCCAGCGGGGCTGAGACACTGCGAGCACATGCCAGTGTTATTTGTTTGCAGCATCCCTCCCTCCCCACAGAGCGACTGAACAAGTGAGCCTAAAAAAAAAAAGAAGAAAAAAAGTGTCCACCACCGCTCCCCTGTGTCAGGATGGAAATCAGACACTGAAGAGACCAGCAAACAGAAGAAGTTAAACAGAGGGAACCGCCTTGGAAGTGACCCCACACTGCCCACAACACCAGAGAAAGGGCCAGATATATCTTTACTATATTTACGATCATTCTTTCTTTTTTCTTTTCTTTTCTTTTTTTTTTTGTTTTTTGTTGATGTTGTGTGGTTGTTTTTTCTTCTTCTTTTTTTTCTAACTTTTTAAAATTGTTAAGTCCTCTATTTCTCCTTTAATTTTTATTTCTGTAACCGACGATTACTTCCCCAAAAAAAGACCCTATTTTTTAAGGCAAACGCCATATATAGTCTATGTGTGGTTGTTGTTGTTGCTGTTTTAATAATTCTTGCGGCTTTGTTTTTTCTTTTTTCTTCTTCTTCTTTTCTTTAATATTGTATTTTTGAAAATCCAACCTCTACTCTAGATTTTTAATCTTTGCTTTTTGGTTTTTGTTGTCAATTTTGTACATTTAAAAAGCCAAACTTCACTACCCAATTTTACCTGAGAGCGAGATTACTACCTTGACCACTCTCTCCTCCCTTGGACTCTCCTTTTTCTCCACCAGGTGGCCTCTGTCTCTTCCCTCCCCCTTCTCTTCTCTACCCAACTCTATGAATCTCTCTGTGTTCCAGATGGTGGAGAACACCTAAGGAACTGGTTACTGGCTGGATCTGTCTCTCTCCTTTTCATTTCCCTCTTTTATCCTCCTGACCACTTCTGTCTACTTCCTCCCTCTCCTCTGTCTATTTCCTCTGTGAGGAAATACCTCACGGAGAGGTATTTCTGTGAATACCTCTGAGTGGTCCAGACTGTGGAGCGCACCTAAGGAAGTGATTACTGGCTAACTTGCTCTCTCCTCTTTTGATCCCACCTAATCTCATTCCAGTCAACTCTAAGTACCCCCTCCCTCTTCTCTTCTCCATGTAACTCAGTGAACCTCTCTGGGTGTCCCTCAATGTGGAGAAACTTTTCATCTTTAACCTAGATGTTTTATCATCGGTGCTGTATAGATGGAGAAGTCTTGAGGCTACTGTAAAAATAAAACTGAAAACCAGAAGCAGGAGGCTTAAGTCCAAAGCCTGAGAACATCAGAGAACTCCTGAATCCAGGGAACATTAGTCAATAGGAGCTCATCAAACGCCTCCATACCTACACTAAAACCAAGCACCTCCCAAGGGCCAACAAGTTCCAGAGCAAGACATACCATGCAAATTATCCAGCAACACAGGAACACACCCCTGAGCTTCAATTTACAGGCAGCTCAAAGTTACTCCAAACCATTGATGTCTCATAACCCATTACTGGTCACTCCATTGCATTCCAGAGAGAAGAAATCCAGCTCCACCCACCAGAACTCCAACACAAGCCTCCCTAACCAAGAAACCTTAACAAGCCACTGAAACAAACCCACCTACAGTGAGGAAGCTCCATAATAAAGAGAACTCCACAAATTCCCAGAACACAGAAAGGCCACACCAAACACAGCGCTATAACCAAGATGAAGAGACAGAGGAATACTCAGCAGGTAAAGGAACAGGAGAAATGCCCATCAAACCAAACCAAAGAGGAAGAGATAGGGAATCTACCCGAGAAAGAATTCTGAATATTGATAGTGAAAATGATCCAAAATCTTGAAATAAAAATGGAATCACAGATAAATAGCCAGGAGACAAGGATTGAGAAGATGCAAGAAAGGTTTAACAAGGATCTAGAAGAAATAAAAAAGAGTCAATATATAATGAATAATGCAATAAATGAGATTAGAAACACTCCTGGAGGCAACAAATAGTAGAATAACAGAGGCAGAAGATAGGATTAGTGAAATAGAAGATAGAATGGTAGAAATAAATGAATCAGAGAGAAAAAAAAAACCGAATTAAAAGAAATGAGGACAATCTCAGAGACCTCCAGGACAATGTTAAACGCTCCAACATTCGAATTATAGGAGTCCCAGAAGAAGAAGACAAAAAGAAAGACCATAAGAAAATACTTGAGGAGATAATAGCTGAAAACTTCCCTAAAATGGGGAAGGAAATAATCACCCAAGTCCAAGAAACCCAGAGAGTCCCAAATAGGATAAACCCAAGGCAAAACACCCCAAGACACATATTAATCAAATTAACAAAGATCAAACACAAAGAACAAATATTAAAAGCAGCAAGGGAAAAACAACAAATAACACACAAGGGGATTTCCATAAGGATAACAGCTGATCTTTCAATAGAAACTCTTCAGGCCAGGAGGGAATGGCAAGACATACTTAAAGTGATGAAAGAAAATAACCTACAGCCCAGATTACTATACCCAGTAAGGATCTCATTCAAATATGAAGGAGAAATCAAAAGCTTTAGAGACAAGCAAAAGCTGAGAGAATTCAGCACCACCAAACCAGCTCTCCAACAAATGCTAAAGGATATTCTCTAGACAGGAAACACAAAAAGGGTGTATAAACCCGAACCCAAAACAATAAAGTAAATGGCAACAGGATCATACTTATCAATAATTACCTTAAACATAAATGGGTTGAATGCCCCAACCAAAAGACAAAGACTGGCTGAATGGATACAAAAACAAGACCCCTATATATGCTGCCTACAAGAGACCCACCTCAAAACAAGGGACACATACAGACTGAAAATGAAGGGCTGGAAAAAGATATACCACACAAATAGAGACCAAAAGAAAGCAGGAGTGGCAATACTCATATCTGATAAAATAGACTTTAAAACAAAGGCTGTGAAAAGAGACAAAGAAGGCCACTACATAATGATCAAAGGATCAATCCAAGAAGAAGATATAACAATTATAAATATATATGCACCCAACATAGGAGTACTGCAATATGTAAGACAAATGCTAACAAGTATGAAAGGGGAAATTAACAATAACACAGTAATAGCGGGAGACTTTAATACCCCACTCACACCTATGGATAGATCAACTAAACAGAAAATTAACAAAGAAACGCAAACTTTAAATGATACAATAGACCAGTTAGACCTAATTGATATCTATAGGACATTTCACCCCAAAACAATGAATTTCACCTTTTTCTCAAGTGGACACGGAACCTTCTCCAGGGTAGATCACATCCTGGGCCATAAATCTAACCTTGATAAATTCAAAAAAATCGAAATTATTCCAAGCATCTTTTCTGACCATAATGCAATAAGATTAGATCTCAATTACAGGAGAAAAACTATTAAAAATTCCAACATATGGAGGCTGAGCAACACGCTGCTGAATAACCAACAAATCACAGAAGAAATCAAAAAAGAAATCAAAATATGTATAGAAACAAATGAAAATGAAAACACAACAACCCAAAACCTGTGGGACACTATAAAAACAGTGCTAAGAGGAAAGTTCATAGCAATACAGGCATACCTCAAGAAACAAGAAAAAAGTCAAATAAATAACCTAACTCTACACCTAAAGCAACTAGAAAAGGAAGAATTGGAGAGCTAGTAGAAGGAAAGAAATCTTAAAAATTAGGGCAGAAATAAATGCAAAAGAAACAAAAGAGAGCATAGCAAAAATCAACAAAGCCAAAAGCTGGTTCTTTGAAAGGATAAATAAAATTGACAAACCATTAGCCAGACTCATCAAGAAACAAAGGGAGAAAAAGAAAATCAATAAAATTAGAAATGAAAATGGAGAGATCACAACAGACAACACAGAAATACAAAGGATCATAAGAGACTACTATGGCAATTATATACCAATAAAATGGACAATGTGGAAGAAATGGACAAATTCTTAGAAAAGTACAACTTTCCAAAACTGAACCAGGAAGAAAGAGAAAATCTTAACAGACCCATCACAAGCATGGAAATTGAAACTGTAATCAGAAATCTTCCAGCAAACAAAAGCACAGGTCCAGAAGTCTTCACAGCTGAATTCTACCAAAAATTTCAAGAAGAGCTAACACCTATCCTACTCAAACTCTTCCAGAAAATTGCAGAGGAAGGTAAACTTCCAAACTCATTCTATGAGGCCACCATCACCCTAATACCAAAATCTGACAAAGATGTCACAAAAAAAGAAAACTACAGGCCAGTATCACTGATGAACATAGATGCAAAAATCCTTAACAAAATTCTAGCAATCAGAATCCAACAACACATTAAAAAGATCATACACCATGACCAAGTGGGCTTTATCCCAGGGATGCAAGGATTCTTCAATATCTGCAAATCAATCAATGTAATACACCACATTAACAAATTGAAAAACAAATGCCATATGATTATCTCAATAGATGCAGAGAAGGCATTTGACAAAATTCAACATCCATTTATGATAAAAACTCTTCAGAAAGCAGGAATAGAAGGAACATACCTCAACATAAGTAAAGCTATATATGACAAACCCACAGCAAACATTATCCTCAATGGTGAAAAATTGAAAGCATTTCCCCTAAAGTCAGGAACAAGACAAGGGTGCCCACTTTCACTGCTACTACTCAACATAGTTCTGGAAGTTTTGGCCACAGCAATCAGAGCAGAAAAAGAAATAAAAGGAATCCAAATTGGAAAAGAAGAAGTAAAACTCTCACTGTTTGCAGATGACATGATCCTCTACATAGAAAACCCTGAAGACTCCACCAGAAAAATTACTAGAGCTAATCAATGAATATAGTAAAGTTGCAGGATATAAAATCAACACACAGAAATCCCTTGCATTCCTATACACTAATAATGAGAAAGTAGAAAAAGAAATTAAGGAAACAATTCCATTCACCATTGCAAAGAAAAGAATAAAATACTTAGGAATATATCACCTAAAGAAACTAAACATCTATATATAGAAAACTATAAAACACTGATGAAAGAAATCAAAGAAGACACTAATAGATGGAGAAATATACCATGTTCATGGATCGGAAGAATCAATATAGTGAAAATGAGTATACTACCCAAAGCAATCTACAGATTCAATGCAATCCCTATCAAGCTACCAGTGGTATTTCTCACAGAACTAGAACAAATAATTTCAAGATTTTTATGGAAATACAAAAAAACCTAAAATAGCCAAAGCAATCTTGAGAAAGAAGAATGGAACTGGAGGAATCAACTTGCCTGACTTCAGGCTCTACTACAAAGCCACCGTCATCAAGACAGTATGGTACTGGCACAAAGACAGAAATATAGATCAATGGAACAAAATAGAAAGCCCAGAGATAAATCCACACACATATGGACACCTTATCTTTGACAAAGGAGGCAAGAATATACAATGGAGTAAAGACAATCTCTTTAACAAGTGGTGCTGGGAAAACTGGTCAACCACTTGTAAAAGAATGAAACTAGATCACTTTCTAACACCACACACAAAAATAAGCTCAAAATGGATTAAGGATCTAAATGTAAGACCAGAAACTATAAAACTCCTAGAGGAGAACATAGGCAAAACACTCTCCGACATAAATCACAGCAGGATCCTCTATGATCCACCTCCCAGAATTCTGGAAATAAAAGCAAAAATAAACAAATGGGACCTAATGAAAATTAAAAGCTTCTGCACAACAAAGGAAACTATAAGCAAGGTGAAAAGACAGCCTTCGGAATGGGAGAAAATAATACCAAATGAAGCAACTGACAAACAACTAATCTCAAAAATATACAAGCAACTTATGCAGCTCAATTTCAGAAAAATAAACGACCCAATCAAAAAATGGTCAAAGAACTAAACAGACATTTCTCCAAAGAAGATATACGAATGGCTAACAAACACATGAAAAGATGTTCAACATCACTCATTCTTAGAGAAATGCAAATCAAGACCACAATGAGGTACCACTTCACACCAGTCAGAAGGGCTGTGATTCAAAAGTCTGCAAGCAATAAATGCTGGAGAGGGTGTGGAGAAAAGGGAACCCTCTTGCACTGTTGGTGGGAATGCAAACTAGTACAGCCACTATGGAAAACAGTGTGGAGATTCCTTAAAAAATTGCAAATAGAACTGCCTTATGACCCAGCAATCCCACTGCTGGGCATACACACTGAGAATGAAAAGAGACACATGTATCCCAATGTTCATCGCAGCACTGTTTATAATAGCCAGGACATGGAAACAACCTAGAAGTCCATCAGCAGATGAATGGATAAGAAAGCTGTGGTACATACACACAATGGAGTATTACTCAGCCATTAAAGAGAATACATTTGATTCAGTTCTAATGAGATGGATGAAACTGGAGCCGATTATACAGAGTGAAGTAAGCCAGAAAGAAAAACACCAATACAGTATACTAACACATATATATGGAATTTAGAAAGATGGTAACGATAACCCTGTCTGCGTGACAGCAAAAGAGACACAGATGTGTAGAGCGGACTTTTGGACTCTGCGGGAGAGGGAGAGGGTGGGATGACTTGGGAGAATGGCATTGAAACATGTATACTATCATGTAAGAAAAGAATCGCCAGTCTATGTTTGATGCAGGACACAGGATGCTTGGGGCTGGTGCATGGGGATGATCCAGAGAGATGATATGGGGTGGGAGGTGGGAGGGGGGTTCATGTTTGGGAACTCATGTACACCTGTGGTGGATTCATGTCAGTGTATGGCAAAACCAATACAGTATTGTAAAGTAAATTAAAGTAAAAATAAAAAAATAAAAAAATAAAGCTTATGTGATAGTCACTGGATGTCTGTTTAGATTGGCCAGAGACATTTTTGAGACCTAATTTTAAGACTTACAATCAGATCATCAAGAAAATTGCTACAATCCAATTGAGCAAGTCAAACACACAAACAAGTGGTTGTAACATAAAACAAGAAGTGACCAGTGCTCAGAAAAACTCTTGTTATATTCAGTGGGTGGTTTTTAAGCATGAAGCATCAGCATTACCTGGGAACTTGATAGCATGGGAGGATAGAAGATCCTACCCTAGATCTGCTTCATTTTAACACATTTTCCAGGTAATTCATATGCATGTGCATATTAGAACAATACTGCTCATTAAACAAACAAACAGGGAATTCAGAAGAAAAAGAAATCATATCCAGCTTGCAGTTGGAAGGGTTCCTTGAGGAATAATTATAAAAGCAACCCAAGAAAATGAATAAGATGCCAGTCATGCTCTATTTATGATTTCTTCTCAACATTATTTAGAGGGATTCATAGCTAGACCATACAACAAGAGCCATCAGGCTAGAATTAACTGTAGCATCAAAAAGAATAAAAATACTTAGGAGTAAATTTAATCAAGGAGGTGAAAGGTATATACACTGAAAACTGTAAACACTGAGGAAGGAAAGCAAAGAATTCACAAATAAATAGAAAGCTATCCCACATTTATGTATTGGAAGGATTAATATTGTTTAAAAATTTCATACTACCCAAAGAGATAGATTCAATGCAATTCCTACCATGACTCTAACTGCATCTTTCAGGGGGAAAAAAAAAATTCTAAAATTTACGTAGAACTGTAGCAGTCTCCATATAGTCAAATTAATCTTGCAAAATAAGAATACAGTTGAAAGCATTACCCTGCTTGATTTCAAATGGCATTACTAAGCTATAGTAATCAAAATAGTATAGGACCATCTTAAAAACAGACACATAGACTAATGGAACAGAATCAAAACCCCAGAAGCAAACCTATGCATATATAGTCAACTAATTTTCAACAGAAGTACCAAAAATAAACAATGCCAAAAGGATAGCCTTCAGTAAACAGTGCTGGGCAAAGTGTATGAAAGTGTTGGTCATTCAGTCGTGTGTGACTGTTTGCAACCCCATGAACTGGAGCCTGCTTCTGTCCATGGAATTCTCCAGGCAGGAGTACTGGAGTGAGTCGCGATTCCCTTCTCCAGGAGATCTTTCCAACAAAGAGACTGAACCCAGATCTCTTGCATTGCAGGCAGATTCTTTACTCTCTGAGCCACCAGGGAAGCCTCTAGGCAAAATGTATATCCACACACAAAAGAATGAAATTTAACCTTTATCTTATACTATGAGCAAAAATCAACTCAAAATGGCTTAAAGACTTAAATGTAAGACTTCCAGAAGAAAACATAGGGTAAAATTTCCTTGATATTGGCCTTCACAATGATTTTTGGATGTGGCATAAAATGCTTGGATAACAAAAGGAAAAATAAACAAATGGAATTATATAAAACTAAAAAGCTTCTGCAAAAAAAAAAAAAAAAAAGGCAGAAAATCATTAAAAAGAAAAGGTAACTATGATTGGGAGAAAATATTTGCAAACCATAAATCTGAAAAGAGATTAATATTCAAAATCTATAAGAAGCTCATACAATTCAATAGCAAAAACCCATCCAGTTACAAATGGGCAGAGTCTTGAAATAGATGATTTCCCAAAGAATACATACATATACAATAGTCTATGAAAAGATGCTTACTAATCATAATTGGGGAAATGCAAATCAAAATGACTATGAAATATCTGTTAGGTTGACTATCATCTAAGAGACAAAGGATAAAAAGTATTGGCGGGGATGTAGAGAAAATGGAATTCTTGTACCCTTTTGGTAGAAATGTAAATTGTTACAACCACTATGGAGAAAGCATGAAGGTTCCTGAAAAACATAAAAAACAGAACTACTACATGATCCAGCAACCCCACTTCTGAGTATATATCCAAAGGAAATAAAATCACTATATTGAAGAGAAATCTGTACTCCCATTTTAATCACAGCTCTATTTGCCATAACCAAGATATGGAAACAACCTAAGTCTGCTTTCACAGATGAGTGGATAAAGAAAATGAACTGCAAGCGTTGATCTGGCCAGTTAGTTAGCTAGAACAGGATATTATTCAGCCGTTAAAGAGAAGGAAATCCCACCATTTGTGACAACATAGATGAATCTGGGCTTCCCATGTGGCGTAGTGGTAAAGGATCTGCCTGCCAATGCAGGAGATGCAAGAGGTGTAGATTTGATCCCTGGATTGGGAAGATTCCCCTGGGAATGGCACTGGGAAATGGTAACCCACTCCAGTATTCTTGCATGGAAAACTCCGCTGACAGAGGAGTCTGGCAAGCTACAGTCCATGGTGGTGGCAAAGAGTCAGACACAACTGAACACTAGAACAAGCTGAAGGAGATGAATCTGCAGGACATTATGCTAACTGAAATAAGCCAGACAAAGAAAGAAAAAAACTGCATGATCTCATTTTCATGTAGAACCTCAAAAGTCAAATATATAGAAACAGTAAAATGGTGGTTACCAAGAGCAGAGAGGTGGGGGAAATGGGGAGATATTGGTCAAATGGTACAAATTTGCAGTTGTGTGGGATGAATAAATCTAAAGTTTTAATATACAGCACGATGACTATAGATAATAATATATTGATTACTGGAGATTTTCTAAGAGGGTGTGTTTCAAATGCTCTATGGTGGCTCAAATGGTAAAAAATCTGCCTGTTATGTGGGTGATGCAGATTCAACCTCTGGGTTGGGAAGATCCCCTGGAGAAGGGAATGGCAACCCACTCCAGTATTTTTGTCTGCAGAATCCCGATGAACAGAGGAGCCTGGTGGGCTACAGTCCATGGAGTCGCAAAGAGTCAGACATGACTGAGCGACTAGCACTTATGTATTAAAAAAGGGAACAAAGAGGTAACTAAGTGGGGAGCTATGTTAATTAACTTGACTGGAGTAGGAATTTCGCCTGCAATGCAGGAGGTGCGGGAAGTGCAGGTTTGATCCCTGGGTCAAGAAGATCCTCTGGAGGAAAAAACGGCAACCCACTCCAGCATTATCACCTGGGAAATCCCAAGGATGAGTGACTAAAGAACAAGTAGGCATTTCAGTACCCAAATGTATGTCCAATCATTACATATACCTTAAATATATACAATTTTTACTTGTCAACTCCCTCAAAAGGAAACTATATCTTGGGAATGTTTGGCCTTCCCATTCCTGGGATGGAAATTTAAATTCCAAGTATAGCAGTTTTGTTGTGTAACAAGAATTTGGTGGTATCTTCAACTCTGGCAGTACATCATCTGTGTTAAGAATGGTCTCTAAAATCTGTCTCATTAGGGCAAAGCCACCTTGAGACATGCTTCATTAATTCCTGCACTATGGACTGCCTTTGTAAACTTCGCTAAATAAACTTGATATTTTATTAGGAAAAAGACACCTTATGTGTCTCACCAACATAGTTAGGCATTTTGGAAGGATCACCAATTAAAATGGTATAGTCTGTTATGTGGTGACTTCTGGATGTGTGACCCTGGAGGGACTCTGCTAAACAGACCATTTGTCATGCTGCACCTGTGTCGAATCAGAAGAAGTTCAGTGCAAACAAAAATGGACACATTTGTATATTTGTGTGTATGTGTGCATACACGTAGTGATGTAGAGGAAAGAGCACAGCCTTGAAAATGGCATCAGTCTGATTCAAGTTATTTGATTTCTCTAAGCCTCAGAGTTCTCCGCAAAATGGGATTAATAAAAATTACTTCATAAATATGTCAGAAGAATTAAATGAGATAAATGGAAGTCACCTAGTCCCATGCCTGGCACAGTGTATGTGCTCAATGTTAGTTACTTTCTGTTTAATAAAAACAATACATTATCTATACCACCTGTCCTAAGGGGGAAAAAATCCAGACATTATTATCTCTACAACTAGGAGACATTACTTAGAGTCTTCACACCATAGATAATGAAAAATAAGATTTTTTGATACTGATGTTATTACCACAGGAGTGGCAGGTAGATTTTTTTGGACAAATGTAGGGCATAAATAATAAATAAATTAATATACACTGAACAAATCAACATCTCTTGGGCTTTCCTTGTCATTACGACACAATTCCATTTGGGAAAGGAACAGAATAAATAATGCTCTGTCAGTTCCTTGGTTAATTACTAGTGATCATGTCAGCTGTTTTAGGACAAGATGTAATGGTCACATGTTCAGATCTAACTTTACTACCCTTTAAGAAAACCTGTTAATTATCTAATTTGTCTGGCAAATTAGGTTGAGTTAAGACCCCCAATATACCTGCTACATTCTCCTTATAGTTTAGAATGTTCAAAACTTATGAGAAAATATGATTGGCTTGATTTTTCCATTATGGAAGTATAGTTCTTTATTAGATTCTACCCCATCCCCCACCCCAATTCCTAAATTATCTTTGATGAGGCATCAAGAAAGACAGGACTCTGGAGAGGGCCACTAGGGGTTACACTGATTGAATACTGCTATCAAAACTAAGGAATCAGGAATCTTGAAGGTATTTAATTCTGGCACAGAGAAAAAAGACAATACATAGCAAAAAGGAGAAAAAATGAAAAGGAACTGAAGACACATTCAAGTCAAGGTGAACATAAGCACATCATTCTGGCTTATTTGCCCTCATCCAGTCAGCACTGGACAAGACCTCAAGGAGTTAAAGTCTTTATGAAAGAAATTAAGATGACTGATAAAATGTCTCAGAGGTAAGAAGTGGTTAAAAGGGAAAGAGTGGTGGAGTTTTGCAGCTAATGTAGATTAAAAGACATTCTAGGCTCTCTTTTCTTTCTTTTTCTTATCTTTTAGTCCCCTCCCACCCTATGCTCCCGAGTCACAAGACAAAAACATCTTGAAGTGGTTTCTTCTGTGCTATGTTCTTAGAGGGAAGGGAGGAGAAGTCTTGGCATTTCAGCCTTGCTTGGAATATGACAGCAGTGTATAATCCATGATACCCCTATTGCCTCACCTGCGCACTGAAGTATTTAAAATGAAGGTGTTAGTTGCTCAGTCGTGTCTGACTCTTTGCGAGTCCATGTACCATAGCCCAACAACTTCTCTGTTCATGGAATTCTCCAGGCAAGAATACGGGAGTGGGTTGTCATTCCCTTCTCCAGGGAATCAAACCTGGGTCTCCTGCATTGCAGGCAGATTCTTTACTGTCTGAGCCACCAGGGAATCTGGGAAATATTTAAAGCATATGCTCATCATAGACCTGTCTTTCTCTGGACAGAAATAGAATAAAGGAGAGACAGGAGACCTGAGCTGGCATCTAGGGAGGTGTGAACTCAGAGGACTCCCTGTCTCCTTTGCTGCAGGATCCTAGTCTGTTAATAGGTGTAAAGTAGTGTGAAGTGCCCTGGCATAGGGCCACACTCACCTGACGCCTGCCTGGATTTCATTGTGGAGGGATTCTAGCTTTCAGCAAAGTGGTTTTGTCTCACTCCAGTAGTTGAAGGCTCACCCTTTGGAATATTTTAGACCTGAATATTTTAATTCAGGGCCCATGAATAATCCTTCAATCGCCTTATCTCTAAGGTGTAGACAATAAGCTTTTCAGTGCTTTTCAGTGTTACTCGTGTGTGTGTGTGTGTGTGTGTGTGTGTGTGTATGAAAACTAAATGACACAAACACAATGCCTAATGAACAGTAAGTCTCTGATGAAAAGACAGAGTCTTTTACAGAACCCACTTTTTTGTCTTAGGATTCACTAGTGTGAGTATTGGGATTTGGTGCTTCGGAAGCCTTTGTAAAACCATGAGATAACAAGTACATAGATGAAATCCTGGGTCCCTGATGGCATCACTGAAGCACAGAACCAGCCCTGGAATTGTCAAATACCAGATTTCGTGATAAGTCCATTAATACATATGTGCATGCTCAGTCACTCAGTTGCGTCTGACTCTCTACGACCCCATGGACTGAAGCTCACAAGGCTCCTCTGTCTCTGGGATTCTCCAAGCAAGAATACTGAAGTGGGTTGCCATTTCTTCTTCTAGGGGATATTCCTGACCCATGGTCAAAACTACATCTCCTGTGTCTCCTGCACTGGCAGGCTGATTCTTCACCACTGAGCCACAGTGGATACATATCTGCATTATTTTAATGACTGTTATTCAGAATTTGCTTACTTATAATTGACATTCTAGATGGTACACAATAAGAGCCTAATTGTGGAGAGGTCATGGTAAAAACTCAAGTATGGCCTTTTGAAATGATAAGTATTCAGAATGGTAGTTGTAATTTAGGTGCCGCATAAAGGCTTCATTTTTCTCCCTTTTCCCAACTTGACTCTGAGCTCCTTGGGAGCATTGATTTCTGTCACCAGCGTCCAACAACTGAAGATAACACACTTTAAAGCTTCTGGTCTATTGGCAGGAATCAGATTCACTTTTACAATGCAACTTTATTATAAAGTCTGATGGAAGAGAGGTAGGTAAATTTGAGTTAGAATTCCAGTCTCACTCAGACTTTCTTGCTGTGTCACTTTGCGTAAGTCACTGATACTCTCTAAATCTTATATTCCCCCTGTAAAAAAAATGGTGACAATACTTTCTATGTCTTATTGCTATAGGCATTCCAAGATATAAAGGAAGTAGAAGATGCTAAAAATATGATAAAATTTTAAAGTGCGTCCCCACTCTGATTTGAGTTATTACCCAAACTTTGGTCATTGGAACAAACTAGAAAAATGAGGATCCTCTTTAAATCTACATCTCAAATGCAGTTGAGCTTGGTCGTCCCTGTGTATTCTCTAGCATGTTTGGAGGCTTTGCTCCAACACATCTGGCTGTTTTATGACTTTAATCCCAATTTAAAATTCCAGAATGCCTCACACAGTCATTTTTCTTTATCCAGAAAATGTTTTGCATCAGACCAGATAAGGAAAGCAAGAGCCTCATGTGTAATCCTTCCAGTTGTCTTTTGATCTCTCTTCTGCTTCTACCAAGAGTTCAATACATAAGTCACTTCTCCATCACTAAAGCAAGGGGCTGTACCATAAAGGCCAGTGATTCCTTTATTTCATAATGGTAAAAGCATTTTAGCAAGTAAGCTAGGTTTAGGTCTCTGTTCTGACACATAGCAACTATGGTATCCTGGGAAGACAGCTCGCTGAACTACTGTCTTCTCATGAATAAAATAACATGGAAAATACAGGCTTGATGTGGGAACAAAATGAGATCATGCATGTGAAAGAAAGGTCCTGGTAAACAAAGAAGTTCTGCACGCCATCATCTGTATTAAAAATCACATGATTTGTGAATCATTTCAGTGGCCTGTTTCTTTTTCTACAAAAAGCAACTGGAACAATGGTTTACAATGCACTGTAGGTGCTTCCCCTGATTTTTCCAAGGAAATTTATTTTAAGAACTCTTTATTGTGTAATGAAATCAGCGGATCCAGATAGGGCTTGCAAAAGAACAATCAGATATCAGCTATTTTCTTTTTGCTCTTTTTCTAACCAGTGCCTATAGAATCTTCCTGCAGAGGTACTCCTTGAGGCTAAAGAAGGAAAAGTATATAGAAGAAGATATAGGATGTGAAAAAAATACACCCACATGTATATTCCTTTCCTAGGACTGCTGAAACAAACTATGAAAAACTTGGTGGTCTAAACCAACAGAAATTTATTCTCTACAGATCTGGAGCCCAGGAGTCTGAAGGCTTGGCAGTGATGGATCTCTTTGGAAGGCCTGAGGGATACTCTCTTCCATGCTTTTCTCCTCACTTCAAGTGGCTGCCAGCACCCTTGCACTCCATGCCTTATAGCCACATCACTCCAATCTCTACCTCTGTTTTCACACCACCTTTGAAAAATGGTCTCCCTGCCTTCTTGTGCAGAGAAAGGCTAGGAGCTGGAACACAGAGATTATCTGGACATTCACAAAAAGATGCATGTAACCAGGCCTGTCTGTGTAATCCATGAGGCTTCTTGTTCAAAATCAGGACACAAATGCCATTAGGTACTAAAATATAATAGCTTCCTTCCGTCCACAGTCTCTCTCAAGCTATCAGAATGCTTTATGTCTGCTAATGAATGCTGCACTCCCTCTGGCAGGAGGATGCTCATGGTGTGAGGGCAGACCTTCCTGGGTGCCCTGGGCCCCATCACACGCTTGTGTGCACTCACCTGGCTCTTGGTGGGATGCTCCAGACTGATGCAGTGTGCCCTGACTGGAAGCTGAGATGCAATCTTCCTACCCAGGGGGCTCTGCTCCAACCACCAGGGGTGCACGACCATCAGAGAATCACAGCCTTCACACTGAGTCACATTTGGTACCTGGATCATGGGTGGGTGAAAAGTTCACCCCCACCACTGACTTCCCTGGAGGCTGAGACAAGTAGAGAATCTGTCTACAATGCAGGAGACCCAGGTTTGACCCCTGGGTAGGGAAAATTCCCTGGGGAATGGCAACCCTCTCCAGTATTCTTGTCTGGAAAATTCCATGGACAGAGGAGCCTAGTGGATTCCAGTCCATGTGGTTGCAAAGAGTCAGACACAACTGAGTGACCAGCACTAACACCACTGACTCAGCTGTAGAATGGGCTGAGTCCCTGCTTACCTGGGGCAGGGCACGTTGCTGCCACACGCCTCGCAGATTCACCACAGAGCATGTGTGCTCAACCCCGTGGCATCCTGCACTCAGGACCCACAGGAGATAGAGAGCAACAGTGGATGAAGGGCCTTACCCTGCCCACCACGATCTGGTCATCATTCTGGATGAAGGAGGCAGAGGGTGAGGCTAGGATGGGGAGGTCTATTTGGAGCTCTGACTCCAAACCTCTGCTGTATCGTCCATTTTCCCATCAGACTTCCCTTAGACCATACAAGCCTGAACAAAAAATTAAGGATTTCAAGGCAGTGGCTGGGGAGCATTAAACCTAGATTGTGGGACCCTTCTGAGCGAAAGGTCTTTGTGACTGCACTGGTCCCACATCCGTGGAGCTGGCCCAACTAGCAACATAAGCATGAATTCCAGGAACTGATCTCCTTTGGATGTGACTTTTTCAATCTTTCCCTCTCAATTAAAGAAGAAGACGTTTCCCTGGAATTTGGGAATGTTTCGACAAGCCCCTTTCCACTCATCCTCCCATGTAAAGTTCTGTGAGGCTCTAGGAAGGACTCAGCTATCTTCCAAATTGAGATTTGATAGAAAAAAAGAAAAAAGACAATGCTTAGCTTCTGGATGGACATAGGAAAGATTGTGAGGGTCTTGGCTTCCTTAGTAGCTCAGCTGGTAAAGAATCCACTCTCAATGGAGGGACCCCAGTTCGATTCCTGGGTCAGGAAGATGCCCTGGCTAAGGGAATAGCAACCCCCTCCAGTATTCCTGGGCTTCCCTGGTGGCTCTGACAGTAAAGAGTCTGTCTGCAATGTAGTAGATTTGGGTTTGATCCCTGGGTTGGGAAGATCCCCTGGAGAAGGGAATGGGTTACCCACTCCAGTACTCTGGCCTGGAGAATTCCATGGACAGTATGTATAGTCCATGGGGTTGCAAAGAGTTGGACATGACTGAGTGACTTCACTTTTTTTCACTTTGAGAGACTTAAAAACTACTTAACCAACTGTGAGCTCCCTGAAGGTCACTGTGTGGCCTCATGTTTCTATGTGAGCTGTTTGTCATGGGCCAAAGAGCTCATGAATCCAAAATAAGCCATACTTTCTTTTATACCAAAATTACTGTAGCATGTACTGTTCAGTTCAGTTCAGTCGCTCAGTCATGTCTCATTCTTTGTGACCCCATGACCGCAGCATGCCAGGCCTACCTGTCCATCACCAACTCCCAGAGTCCATCCAAACCCATGTCTATTGAGTTGGTGATGCAATCCAACTATATCATCCTCTGTCATGCCCTTCTCTGCCTGTCCTGAATCTTTCCCAGCATCAGAGTCTTTTCAAATGAGTCAGCTCTTTGCATGAGGTGGCCAAAGTGTTGGAATTTCAGCTTTAACATTAGTCTTATCAATGAACACGCAGGACTGACCTGCTTTAGGATGGACTGGTTGGATCTCCTTGCAGTCCAAGGGACTCTCAAGAGTCTTCTCCAACACCACAGTTCAAAACCATCAATTCTTCAGCACTCAGCTTTCTTCACAGTCCAAATCTCACATCCATACATGACCACTGGAAAAACCATAGCCTTCACTAGACAGACCTTTGTTGACAAAGTAATGTCTCTGCTTTTAAATATGCTGTCTAGGTTGGTCATAACTTTCCTTCCAAGGAGTAAGCATCTTTTAATTTCAAGGCTGCAGGCACCATCTGCAGTGATTTTGGAACCCAAACAAATAAAGTCAGCCACTGTTTCCACTGTTTCCCCATCTAATTCCCATGAAGTGATGGGACTGGATGCCATGATCTTAGTTTTCTGAATTGTTGAGCTTTAAACCAACTTTTTCACTCTCCTCTTTCACTTTCATCAAGAGGCTTTTTAGTTCTTCTTCACTTTCTGCCATAAGGGTGGTGTCATCTGCATATCTGAGATTGTTGATATTTCTCCCGGCAATCTTGATTTCAGCTTGTGCTTCTTCCAGCCCAGCGTTTCTCATGATGTACTCTGCATGTAGGTTAAACAAGCAGGGTGACAATATACAGCCTTGACATACTCCTTTTCCTATTTGGAACTAGTCTGTTGTTCCATGTCCAGTTCTAACTGTTGCTTCCTGATCTGCATATAGGTTTCTCAGAAGGCAGGTCAAGTGGTCTGGTATTCCCATCTCCTTCAGAATTTTCCACAGTTTATTGTGATCCACACAGTCAAAGCCTTTGGCATAGTCAAGAAAGTAGAAATAGATGTTTTTCTGGAACTCTCTTGATTTTTCCATAATCCAGCGGATGTTGGCAATTTGCTCTCTGGTTCCTCTGCCTTTTCTAAAACCAGCTTGAACATCTGGAAGTTCATGGTTCACGTATTGCTGAAGTCTGGCTTGGAGAATTTTGAGCATTACTTTACTAGCGTGTGAGATGAGCACAATTGTGAGGTAGTTTGAGCATTCTTTGGCATTGCCTTTCTTTGGGATTGGAATGAAAACTGACATTTTCCAGTCCTGTGGCCACTGCTGAGTTTTCCAAATTTGCTGGCATATTGAGTGCAGCACTTTCACAGCATCATCTTTTAGGATTTAAAATAGCTCAACTGGAATTCCATCACCTCCATTAGCTTTGTTTGTAGTGATGCTTTCCAAGGCCCACTTGACTTCACATTCCACGATGTCTGCCTCTAGGTGAGTGATCACACCATCATGATTATCTGGGTCATGAAGCTTTTTTTGGTACAGTTCTTCTGTGTATTCTTGCCACCTCTTCTTAATATCTTCTGCTTCTGTTAGGTCCATACCATTTCTGCCCTTCATCGAGCCCATCTTTGCATAAAATGTTCCCTTGGTATCTCTAATTTTCTTGAAGAGATCTCTAGTCTTTCCCATTCTGTTGTTTTCCTCTATTTATTTGCATTGATCGCTGAGGAAGGCTTTCTTATCTCTTCTTGCTATTCTTTGGAACTCTGCATTCAGATGCTTATATCTTTCCCGTTCTCCTTTGCTATTCGCTTCTCTTCTTTTCACAGCTATTTGTAAGGCCTCCCCAGACAGCCATTTTGCTTTTTTGCATTTCTTTTCCATGGGGATGGTCTTGATCCCTGTCTCCTTTACAATGTCATGAACCTCCATCCATAGTTCATCAGGCACTCTGTCTATCAGATCTAGTCCCTTAAATCTATTTCTCACTTCCACTGTATAATCATAAGGGATTTGATTTAGGTCATACCTGAATGGTCTAGTGGTTTTCCCTACTTCCTTCAATTTCAGTCTGAATTTGGTAATAAGGAGTTCATGATCTGAGCCACAGTCAGCTCCTGCTCTTGTTTTTGTTGACTGTATAGAGCTTCTCCGTCTTTGGCTGCAAGGAATAAAATCAGTCTGATTTCGGTGTTGACCATCTGGTGATGTCCACATGTAGAGTCTTCTCTTGTGTTGTTGGAAGAGAGTGTTTGCTATGACCAGTGTGTTCTCTTTACAAAACTCTATTAGCCTTTGCCCTGCTTCATTCTGTACTCCAAGGCCAAATTTGTCTGTTACTCTAGGTGTTTCTTGACTTCCTACTTTTGCATTGGAGAAGGAAATGGCAACCCACTCCAGTACTCTTCCCTGGAGAATCCCATGGATGGAGATGCTTGTTGGGCTACAGTCCATGAGTCGCAAAGAGTTGGACATGACTGAGCAACTTCACTTTCCCCTATAATGAAAAGGACATCTTTCTGGGGTGTTAGTTTTAAAAGGTCTTGTAGGTCTTCATAGAACCGTTCAACTCAGCTTCTTCAGCATTACCGGTTGGGGCACAGGCTTGGATTACCGTGATATTGAATGGTTTGCCTTGGAAACGAACAGAGATCATTCTGTCGTTTTTGAGATTGCATCCAAGTACTGCATTTCAGACTCTTTTGTTGACCATGATGGCTACTCCATTTCTTCTAAGGTATTCCTGCCCACAGTAGTAGATATAATGGTCATCTGAGTTAAATGCACCCATTCCAGTCCATTTTAGTTTCCTGATTCCTAGAATGTTGACGTTCACTCTTGCCATCTCCTGTTTGACCACTTCCAATTTGCCTTGATTCATGGACCTGACATTCCAGGTTCCTATGCAATATTGCTCTTTACAGCATCGGACCTTGCTTCTATCACCAGTCACATCCACAGCTGGGTATTGTTTTTGCTTTGGCTCCATTCCTTCATTCTTTTTGGAGTTATTTTTCCACTGATCTCCAGTAGCATATTGGGCACCTACTGACCTGGGGAGTTCTTCTTTCAGTATCCTATCATTTTGCCTTTTCATATTGTTCATGGGGTTCTCAAGGCAAGAATACTGAAGTGGTTTGCCATTCCCTTCTCCAGTGGACCACATTCTGTCAGATCTCTCCACCATGACCCACCCGTCTTGGGTGGCCCCACACAGCATGGCTTAGTTTCATTGAGTTAGATAAAGCTGTGGTCTGTGTGATCAAATTGGCTAGTTTTTTGTGATTATGGTTTCAGTGTGTCTGCCCTCTGATGCCCTCTTGCAACACCTACCATCTTACTTGGGTTTCTTCTACCTTGGACATGGGGTATCTCTTCATGGCTGCTCCAGCAAAGCACAGCTGCTTCTCCTTACCTTGGATGAGGGGTATTTCCTCACGGGCACCCCTCCTGACCTTGGACATGGAACAGCTCCTCTCAGCCCTCCTGCACCGGCACAGCCACGGCTCCATAATGTGGGGGCATTGCAACCCACTCCAGTATTCTTACCTGGAGAATCTCTGTGGACAGAGGAGCCTGATGGGCTATTATCCATGGGGTTGCAGAGAGTCAGACATTCCTGTCTGACTTTCATATTAACCCTACAGAGGTACTAATATTGCTACCTCTACTTTACAGAAGAGAAAAGTGAAGTGAAGTGAAGTGAAGTCGTTCAGTCGTGTCCAACTCTTTGGCGACCCCATGGACTATAGCCTACCAGGCTCCTCTGTCTATGGGATTTTCCAGACAATAGTACTGGAGTGGATTGCCATTTCCTTCTCCAGGGGATCTTCCCGACCCAGGGATCAAACCCGGGTCTCCCGCATTGTAGCCAGACACTTTACCATCTGAGCCACCAGGGAAGGCCAGAAGAGAAAACTGAAGTCAAAGGAATAAAGTGATCATCTCAGGCTTACATAACTCCTCTGGATCCTGAAAGGCAGGTGTCCTGAGCCTCTGGTCCTTTGCTGATAAGACAAAGAGTCCTGGAAAATCTCCCTGTGTATAAACGTCCAGGAGGGTTTCTCTCCATCACTTTACATCAGCCAGGCTCTGACTCACAGCTGGAGAATTAGGCTCCTTATTATCTAGTGAGTTCCATGAGTACACACCAAGTGTTTTCTGTAACAGACTGAAGTCTCTCCCCGTCTCTTCCATTGTTGTTGCTGTTCAGTTGCTAAGTCATGTCCAACCCTTTGTGACCCCATGGACTGCAGCACACCAGGCTTCCTGTCCTTCAGTGTCTCCCAGAGTTTGCTCAGATTCATGTCCACTGAGTCACTGATGCTATCTCACCATCTTATCCTCTGCTGCCCTCTTCTCCTTTTGCCTTCAATCTTTAAACATCAACTAGTTTTCCTTGGAAAACTGTGCCCAGGTTAATGGGACTTCTGCCTAGTTTTGCATAGATGCTTTGACATCCTCCAAACTCAATGACCTTCCTTCAATCCCTGGGACTTTGGGAACAGCCAACCCACATGTGGTGGGAAGCAGGGCAAGAGGGAAGGAGGAATGTGATGGAGACACAAACACAGCACAATGTTTTCTTTCTGAGAAACTTCATCAAGGCTCTGATTCCAGTGACCTCACCTTCAAGCAATGCCAGCTCCTTTGCTCCAAATCAAAGTTCACTTGCGGTGGTTCACATGTTTTGAGTTGAATGAGCCTACAGCTTCTGATGTTGCAAAAGAAATCCTGAAGTTAGTCAGCATCTGTTCTTTGAAATCAGGACAATCCATGACCCTGGCATGCTTGACATGCTTGTTGACATGTTTTGGTGCAGAAACCTGAAGGATGTTGTACATGGAACGCTAGTCTGTCCACACGGTAAGCCTCCTTCAAACAGGGAAACTTACTGAAACCTGGCAGGGCTTATTCTGTACTCTCCTTTCAAGTACATGAAACTAATTATAAAAACAGGCTCTCAAGGTAGCTCCATGCTTTCATTCTCGTCCCTTCATGTAACTTCTCTGCACATATTCTTCTAGTGCTGACTTTTCAGAATTAGAATATAATCTATGTGTTTTTGGTGTCTACAAGGCAACTCATAACCTGATCCCTGGCTGTACCTCTGACTCCTTTTATAACAATTTCCAATACTCATTCCCATACAAGTTACTCTTGTTTTCTTGCTATTCCTAAAACATATTTAGGATTCTCTGAAAACACTGTTGCCTTTCCAACTGAATGGAAACTCCTTCCATGAGTCTCATGGCTCATTTCTTCAGCACATTCAGGTTTCTGCTCAAATATGACATCTTAAGAGAACCCTGATATTATTATGGTGGTCTCTGATAGTCCTATAACGACTAATTTCATGGTCAACTTGACTGGGCCACGGGGTGCCCAGATATTTTCTTAAACATTATTCTGAGGGCATTTTTGGATAATATTAACATTTAAATCTGAGCAAAGCAGATTGCAGAACCAGAGATGGAATTGGCAACCTCTTTGGATCATAGAAAAAGCAAGGGAATTAAATATATACATATACATACTTGTTTCATTGACTATGCTGAAGTCTATCACTGTGTGTATCACAGCAAACTGTGGAAAATTCTTATAGATGGGAACACCAGACCACCTTACCTGTCTCCTGAGAAACCCGTATGCAGGTCAAGAAGCAACAGAACCAGACATGAAACAATGGACTGGTTCAAAATTGGGAAGGAGTGCATCAAGGGTGTATACTGTCAACTTGCTTATTTAACTTATATGTAGAGTACATCATGGGGTTTCCCTCATAGCTCAGTTGGTAAAGAATCCACCTGTAATGCAGAAGACCCTAGTTTGATTCCTGGGTTGGGAAGATCCGCTGAAGAAGGGATAGGCTACTCACCCCAGTGCAAAATGCTAGGATGGATGAATAACAAGCTGGAATCAAGACTGCTGGGAGAAATATCAACAACCTCAGATATGCAGATGATACCACTCTAATGGCATAAAGTGAAGAGGAACTAAAGATCCTTTTGATGAAGGTGAAAGAGGAGACTGGAAAAGCTAGCTTAAAACCCAACATTCAAAAAACTAAGATCATTGCATCCAGTCCCATCACTTCATGGCAAATAGATGGTGAAAAAATGCAAACAGTGGGAGATTTTATCTTCTTAGACTCCCAAATCACTGCAGATGGTAACTGCAGCCACAAAATTCAAATACACTTGCTCCTTGAAAGGAAAGCTATGACAAATATATATAACATATTAAAAAGTAGAAAAATCATTTTGCCAACAAAGGTCTGTGTAGTCAAAGCTATGTTTTTTTTTTCCAGTAGTCACGTACAAATGTGAGAGTTGAACCATAGAAAAGGCTGAGCACTGAAGAACTGATGTTTTGAAACTGTGGTGCTGGAGAAGATCAAACCAGTCAATCCTAAAGGAAATCAACCCTGAATATTCATTGGATGGACTTATGCTGAAGTTGAAGCTCCAGCACTTTGGCCACCTGATGTGAAGAGCCAAGTCATGGGAAAATACCTTGATACTGGGAAAGATTGAGGGCAAGAGGAGAAGGGAGTAACAGAGGATGAGATGGTTGGATGGCATCACTGACTCAGTGGACATGAGTTTGAGAAAACTCTGGGCAATGTGAACGATAGGAAAGCCTGGTGTGCTGCTGTCTGTGGGGTTACAAAGATTCGGACATGACTTAGCAGTTGACCAATAGCAAATTAAATTGCTCTCCCTAATTTGGGTGGGCCTCATCAATCAGTTGAAAGCCTGAATAAAACAAAAAGGCTGACCCTCCTTGATAAGAGAGGATGCTTCTTTTCTAATAGTTTTTAAACTGGGATATCAGCTGTTTTTCTGCTTGATATTCTTTGAACTAGGCCATCTGATTTTTTTGTCTTCCGATTCCAACTGAAACATTGTCTCTTCAGGAGTCTCAAGCCTGCTGGCCTATTGATTAAAACTAGGCTACTGGCTTACCTGATTTCAGACCTTGAGACCAGATTGGAACTAAATCATTGACCATTCTGGGTCTCAGCCTTGCTGACTTATTCTGCACATCTTAGGACTTAGTTGGCCTCCATAACTGGATGAGCCAATCCCTCATCATCATCCATCCTATTTGTTCTGTTCTTCTAGATAACCCTAATACAAATACCAAATTAAGAGTAAAGTAAGATAAAATGTAGCAAGTTTAAAGGGTTTTTAGTTAAACACCAATGTACCATCAGATGTCTAGATTGCATTGTTAATGTTTTACGTTACTTGTCTCCTCTGATATGAACTTGAACACCTCAAAGAAGTCTAAGAGATCATCAACAACTATGACAGTCTAAATTTATGCCTTTTAATGATTCTAAATCTGCCTTTAGTGTCAGCTTATGGCTTATAATGTTTGTTATTTAAATATTAAATTACTAAGAAAGCATCTTTTAAATGCCAAACCATAAGCTGAATATTTATGACAAAGTAAATTAATTCCTCTTTGCCAATTTTATACAAACGAATACATTTTTATAAAATATTTTTGCATTAATATGTTTTATTAGGATTTCATTGAGTCTACTAATCAGTTTGGGAGTATTGACATTTTAATAACATTGAGTGTTTGACCCACAACACAATATACTTCTATATTTATTTAGTTCTCATTTAATTTTCTCAGCAATGCTGTGGAATTGGCAGCATACAGGTCTTTGTCAGATTCATTCCTAAGTACATCATATTTAGTCTGTTAATATGAAGAATTGTATTAGTTTACTTTCAAATGTTAAACTAACCTTGCATTCCTGGGATAAATCTTACCTGAATATTGTGTGTTATCGATGTCACATATTATTTTTTTGATTTACTAAAAGTTTATTTAGAATTTTGCATTTATATTCAGAAAAGAAACTGGAATATGTTTTCCTTTTATTTGTAATGTACTTTTATTTTGTTATTTTTGGATAAGAATACTGTTTGGCTCATAGAATGAGTTGGGCAATAGTCCCTCCTCTACAATTTTCTGGAAGAGGTTAAGTAGAATGGAATATTGTTCCCATAAATGTTTGGTAGCATTATCAGTGAAGGCATTGAAAACTGGGATTTTCCCTGTGGGATATTTAAATACAAAGTCAATTTATTTAATAGATAGAGATTATTTACTTTAGCTGTTTCTTCTTGAATGAACTTTGGAATTTTCTGTCTTTCAGGGATTTTTTTCCATTTCATTTAATTGTTGACGTTTTTAGCATTAAGTGGTTATAATATTTCCTGATTAACCTTTTAAAATTTGTAGAATGTATAATGATGTCAGTTCTCTGATTCACAGATGATAATGTGTGTCCCCTCTCTCTCTCAGTAGCTCATGGTTTCTCTGTCTCCATCTGTCTCTCAATTGCTCTCAATTAGTCTTAAAAGTTTGGAAGTGAAAATCGCTCAGCCATGTCCGACTCTATGATCACATGGACTGCACAGCCCATGGAATTCTCCAGGTCAGAATGCTGGAGTGGGCAGCCTTTCCCTTCTCCAGGGGATCTTCCCAACCCAGGGATCGAACCCAGGCCTCCCGCACTGCAGGCAGATTTTTTACCAGGCTTTCCTAAAGGCTTCCAATTAGCCATAATAATTATTAATTGTATTGATATTGTAAAAGAATCAGATATTGGGTTCAATGATTTATCTCTATTATTTTTCTATTTTCTACTTTATTGATTGCTGCACTAATTTTTAATGTGTCCCTTCTCCAGCTTACTTTAGATTTAGTTCATTCTTTTTCTAGTTTTTAAAAGTGGACATGATATCATTGTATTGGGATCTTTCTTCTTTCCTTATAAAGATATTAATGCTATAAGTTTCCCATAAAGAACTGCATTAGCAGTAACTCACATATTTTGATATGTTGTTTTTATTTTTATTAGTTCATTTTTTTCCAATTTAATTTTTAATTTTCTCTTTGTCCTATGGTCACTTAGAAGTGAGTTATTTATTTCCCAAAGTTTTCAGGCTTTCTGGAGATAATTCTAATTTAATTCTACCTTGATCAAGGCAATGCTTTGTATGAATTGAGTCTTTCAAAATTTATTGATACTTGTCTCATGGCCTAAAATGCATTCTATGTAGATGAAAAAAAATTTGCACTTGAATGTTTACTATTTTGTTTTTGAGCGGTGTACTATAAAAGACAGTTAAGTCTAGTTGGTTAATAGTTTTGTTCAAATCTTTTGTATCTCCTCTTATTTTTTGTCAACTACTTCCATTAATTACAGAGATGAGTATTAATATCTTTAAGTATAATGATGAATTTGTCTACTCTCTAAAAAAAATATTGGAATATAATTTATTTACAATATGTTACATTCCAGTGTACAGTACAGTGAATCTGGTTTACATATATCCGCTCTTGCCTAGATTGTTTCCCCATATAGGTGAGAAGTGTATTGAGTAGAGTTACCTGTGCCATACAGTATGTCCTTCTTAGTTCAGTCATTTCAGTCACTCGGTCGTGTCTGACTCTTTGTGACCCCATGGACTGCAGCACGCCAGGCTTCCCTGTCCATCACCTACTCCCAGAGCTTACTCAAACTCATGTACACTGAGTCAGTGATACCATCCAACCATTTCATCCTCTGTAGTCCCCTTCTCCTCTTGCCTTCAATCTTTCCCAGCATCAGGGACTTTTCCAATGAGTCAAATTTTCACCAAAGATGGCCAAGTATTGGAGTTTCTGCTTCAGCACCAGTCCTTCCAATGAATATTCATGGTTGCTTTCTTTTAGCATTGACTGGTTGAATCTCCTTGCAGTCCAAGGGACTCTCAAGAGTCTTCTCCAACACCACAGTTTAAAAGCATAAATTCCTTGGCCCTCAGCTTTCTTCACAATCCAACTCTCACATCCGTGCATGACTACTGGAAAAACCATAGCTTTGACTAGATGGACCTTTGTCAGCAAAGTAATGTCTCTGCTTTTGAATATGCTATCTAGATTAGTCATAGCTTTGCTTCCAAGGAGCAAGTGTCTTTTCATTTCATGGCTACAGTCACCATCTATAGTGATTTTGGAGCCCAAGAAAATAAAGTCTCTCACTATTTCCATTGTTTCCCCATCTATTTGCCATGAAGTTATGGGACCAAATGCCATGTTCTTAGCTTTTTGAATGTTGAGTTTTAAGCGAACTTTTTCCACTCTCCTCTTTCACTTTCATCAACTGACTCTTTAGTTTCTTTTTGCTTTCTGCCATTAGGGTGGTGTTATCTGCATATCTGAGATTATTGATATTTCTCCCAGCAATCTTGATTCCAGATTGTGCTTCATACAGTCTGGCATTTTGCATGATGTACTCTACATATAAGTTAACTAAGCAAGGTGACAGTACACAGCCTTGATGTACTTCTTTCCCAATTTGGAACCAATCTGTTGTTCCATGTCCTGGTCGAACCGTTGCTTCTTGACCTGCATACAGATTTCTCTGGAGAAAGGTAAGGTGGTCCGGAAAATTTAAGAATTTTCCAGTTTTCTGTGACCCACACAGTCACAGGCTTTAGTGTAGTCAGTGAAGCAGAAATTTTTCTGGAATTCTCTTGCTTTTTTCTATGATCCACTGGGTGTTGACAACTTGATCTCTTGTTCCTCTGTCTTTTCTAAATCCAGCTTGAACATCTGGAAGTCCTCACATCATGTACTGTTGAAGCCTGGCTTGGAGACTTTTGAGCATTACTTTACTAGCTTGTGAGATGAATGCAATCATGTGGTAGTTTTAACATTCTTTGGCATTGCCTTTCTTTGGGATTGGAATAAAAATTGATCTTTTCCAGCCCTGGGGCCACCGCTGAGTTTTCCAAATTTGCTGGCATATTGAGTACAGCACTTTCATTGTGTCATCTTTCGGGATTTGAGATAGCTCAACTGGAATTCCATCACCTCCACTAGCTTTGTTCATAGTGATGCTTCCTAAGGCCCACTTGACTTTGCATTCCAGGATGTCTGGCTCTAGGTGAATGATCACACCATTATGATTATCTGCGTCATGAAGATCTTTTCTGTATAGTTCTTCTGTGTATTCTTGCCACTTCTTAATATCTTCTGCTGCTGTTAGGTCCATACCATTTGTGTCCTTTATTGGGCCCATCTTTACATGAAATATTCCCTTGGCATCTCTAATTTTCTTGAAGATATCTCTAGTCTCTCCCATTCTGTTCTTTTCCTCTATACACTGAGGAAGGCTTTCTTATCTCTCCTAGCTATTCTTTGGAATTCTACATTCAGATGGATATATCTTTCTTTTTCTCCTTTGCCTTTTGCTTCTCTTCTTCTCTCAGCTATTCGTAAGGCCTCCTCAGACAACCATTTTGCCTTTTTGCATTGCTTCTTCTTGGGGACGGTTTTGATCACCACCTCCTACACAATGTCACTAACTTCCACCCATAGTTCTTCAGGCACTCTGTCAGATCTAATCCCTTGAATCTATTTGTCACTTCCACTGTATAGTTTTAAGGGATTTGATTTAGGTCATACCTGAATGATCTAGTGGTTTTCCCTACTTTCTTCAATTTAACTCTGAATTTTGCAAGGAGTTCTTGATCTGAGTCACAGTCAGTTCCTGGTCTTGCTTTTTCTGACTGTAGAGAGCGTCCCCTTATTGGTTACTTACTTTACATATAATAGTGCATTTGTGTCAATCCCAATCTTCCAATTTATCCTTGCCTCTCGTATCCCCTGGTAACTATAAGATTGTGTTCTATATCTATAACTTTGCTTCTATTTTGTATAAAGATTCTTTTCTACTCTTTTTTTTTTTTTTTTTAGATTTCACAATTCCAGATAATCTTAAGGTATAGTCAGGTTTGGGAACACTGAATTAAAGATTAGAAGGAGGGCAGTGAGCAGAGTAAAAGTGATTTGAAAACTTCATCAGGGTTCATCGTTGAAAAAGTCATCAGGGTTCTGACTTCATTGAGACCTGAAAGCCATGTAAATGAGTTGGATTTAATCTAGAGGGCAATTGGAACCACTGATGTTTTAAACAGAGAAGCAACAAAATGCCATTCCCATTTGAAGCTGCCATATGGAGAACTCATTGATCAACAAAGAATGGCACTTTTAAGAAGTCAGTTGCAAAGATAATAGTGGTAACATATACAACCAGAGATGGAAGAAAAATAAAAGTATTTGAGAATGTTAGGTGTTAGGAGTATAAAGACTTGGGAAATGATTCTTTGTGAAAGGTACATCAGAAAGAGGAGTCAAGAATAATTCCCCACATTTCTGTCTTGCTTTTGTCACTCATTGAGAGATTTGAATAGAAATTATTAAATATTGAGCATTTTGATTAGGAGTACTTGTGGGATATTCAGGTAGAAATATTTGAGAGGCACCAAGCACACAAATTGGGAAGATCCCTTGGAGGAGGACCTGGCAACCCACTCCAGTATTCCTGCTTGGAGAATCCCATGGACAAGGGAGCCTGGTGGGCTACAGTCCATAGGTTTGCAAGAGTTGGACATGACTCAAGGAACTTAGCACAAGCACACAAGAGTGAAGCCCCTGAGGAGAGCAACCTGCCCTGGGTCTACGGAGTTAGACGTCCTTTGCAGTAGGTGGGGATCGAAACCATGTGTTTTCTGGTGGTGTTGCTGGTGATTGGTTGGGTATTTGATTGGTTTTAAGAATTTGCTTTTAGAATAAAAGTATGTGTAAGTAAAACTGAATCATTCCACTGTATACCTGAAAGAAACACAACATTGTAAATCAACTGTACTGCAATAAAAATAAAAATTAAAACAAAAAGAATTTGCTTTGTTTGATCAGATTTTATAATTATTATTATTTTGGTATTTGGTTGTTTGGTTATTACTGCTGTTGGAGAAAAATATTCTAAAAAGGAGAGAGCAGATAGGGTTTATAAAATGCACCTGCTTGTAACTTGTTGCTCTTTTGTCAGTTTCTGTTATTTTTGTTTTCCTTGGAGAGAGAAATAATTCAAGCTTATTTATAGGTTTACTCATGCTTTAAAGTCATCTCCTATATAATACAGGTGAAATGGTAAATGTTAAAAAAAAAATAAATTTTTGTGGCAGGAGAAACACGTGGGTCATGAATATATACATTCAGTTTGGTCATGGTGGAAGGCAAGAATAAATTTCAAAATTTAATTTCTGTTCTCTTGGCAAATGCTTCGAGGTAGAAGAGCTTATTGTGCTTTTGGCCACAAAACCGATGTTCACTTTCTATACTGTGGATACCATTAGATATTTTGCAAAAGAATACCATAAATTAGGTTCTGTGCCTGTGGCCGAGAGTTTAGCAGATAACCACTTCTCCTGATGCTTTCTAAAGTGCTCTGAGAAACGCCTGAACAATATTTGAGTAGTTGTGATGATGCGGGCAATTAAAGACTACTACTCTGACAAAAATTTAGTGAGGTGGGAGTAAAACATGTTGAATATTTTAAGAAATATTTTTTGAATATTTTGTGTAATCCTAATCACATTAAATACTTTCATTTTACATGTGGGGAAATTGAGTCTAATGAGGGGAAGTCACATGCCTGAGGGTGCAGAGCAGAGATCAAAGCGGGATCTGTCTGGATCCAATGTTCTCATTACAAGTTTCCTAAACTGGGAAGAGTGGGTCTAACTTCCAAGCACAAATGAGAATAAAGAACAGTATACAAATGGGATTTAGTTGGCCTCAACTGGGCCAGATGATGGACTCTGGGACACAATAAACTTTTGTTATTTTAGTTAAACTATGTAGGACAGCACTCCCACTGAGAATTTTTCCTCTCCACAGACGGTTGTAGAAAAAGAGAAGACTTTGCACACAATTACATTAGTACTTGATGTTGTCTAATGTGAATTTGGAAATGGAAAAATTAGATTAAGTCAGTAAGTGAGGCCTAGTCACCTACTGGGTGAGACAAAGAAAGTCAGGAGGTAGAAGAAAGGAAGTCAGAGGGTGGGACGGGCTGTCCCTTTCAAGCAGAAACACTGGATTTCTTTAAACCAGTGGACCTCTTGAATTCCCCAAGAGAGGAAACAGTGCTAAAAGGGAAATATAACCCTTCAGATGGAAAGAAAACATATGATTCCAGCACATTTGTTTAGTCTTTCTGCAACTCAGATAAAGCAAAAAGCTCATTAATTTAGAATTGGTGATAATTTGTACAGGGCCTATTCTGAAGTTTACCTTTGCTTTATCTGGCTAAAAGGATTTGGAAAGCAAATTAACAGTGTAAACAGGATGGCAGGCAGCAATATTTAACCTCTTTAAGAGAGCAAACTTTCTCCCAATATCTTTAAGACACAATTTATACATACAGATATGACATGCCAGTTATAGATTATTTTTATCTATTGTGTGTAGCAGGACCCTGATGATTTCTACCTAGGACACTTCGCTTAGTCTGACCCAATGTGTGTGTTTCTAAATGAAGTCAATTTGCATTGACTTTATAATCATCATACTTTTAAAATATTGATACTAACTTGGACAGGCTTTGAGTATCATAATTAGTTCCATTTAATAACCTCTGACTTTGTTTCTATCAAGCAAGAAACACAAGGTTTTAAGCAGCATGTGGTATAGAACAAAGAGTTGGTATAGAAACCAAAGTTCTTGAGTTCAAGTCAATGTTCTTGTGTTTATTTGAGCTATGTCTCCTCGAATACACTTTAGATGGGGCTTAATCTTTGTAGAACCATCTTAAATAGGAATAAAGAGAGTTCTGCTGTTAGACTCATAGGGTTAACTCAAAGATGAATTTTGCTAACAGATATGAAAGTTCATGATGAGGCAGTATCAGAATGCAAAATAATTCTATTAGTACATTTAGCATTATTAAAGACTGAATGCTGAAGCAAAGAGAAAGACTCTTTCATAAACCAACTTGTTGCTTTTTCTAGGAATTCCATTGTTTGGCCATTTCTTGCTAGCATAAACTCTTAGCTAAAAGTTCACATCTTTGGAGTAGTTAGCTTCATTAAGCTATTGTTAACCATTGCAACCTCCATTAAGAGTTCCTAAGGAATTCCCTGTCAGTCCAGTGGGGCTCCACATCCTCACTGCAGAGGCCTCGGGTTTGATCCCTCGTCTGGGAACTAAGATCCCACAAGCTGTGTGTTGTGGGCACAAAAAAGAATTCTTTCAATTAGGGAGTCTAGGTGACTTTGCCTTCCTCCTGCTCCTCTCTTAGGCTCCTTTTCTATATAAAATTGGCCCTCTCTAATTTTCTATGTGTGCTTTGACATACTTCTATGCTCGCACCCTAAGGTGCCTTTATTAATCTCCCTGTATATTTCTCCATAATACCATGGATTCCTTTCTTCCTACCTTATGTCTAATTCTTTCCTGTGTCCAAAGTGCTTGGCACACAGTAGGCACTCAACAGAGGCTTAATAAACGAAGAATTGAATAAGTGAGAAGGATGACATATAGAAGGTGAATGGGTAAGAAAGGCACAAGATCATGGTTTTAACAACCGCTTAAACCCCATCTGAAGATAAATGCTCCATTTACAGTTGCTGTCACAGAGAAATGTACATTTTCTACCACGTGGTCTCTTGACCACAATTTACTGGATTTATAGTGGGTACCAGATCTAAGAGTAGACACGTCCATAGGTTAGCTAGACAACCAGGATGTGCCCACATGACATCCTACTTCGCCTTGGTCGTGGACAAAAGGATAGGAAGTGGCCACTCAATCCAAAGTCAGCTGAATCAAATACCATTACCACCAATATCTAAATACATCTTCTTCTTGATAACACAATCTGATGTTTGTACAAGTATCAGTCATTTAGGAAAGTTGACTTTATCTCCTGCTCCGAAGGAAAACCTAAAGCCATCTTAGTAATCTCGTTCCCTTTGACAGCACTTGTTTTAGACACAGCATGTGTCATAGTTCCAGTAAATGAAATGTGAAGCTGATGTGGGAAATTCTTCTGATGAACTTCTGGGAAAAGTTTCCTCATTCTTAAAAAGCAAAACTTAGTAAGTGTCTTCCTGTACAAGATGTTGCGATGTTTGGTTGAGATGCTTAGACTCAGCTACTACAAAGATCATGAGGGGATAGTCAACTTTAGAACAGACCTAGCATCCAAAGAGAGCAAAGAAGACTGAAATAAAGAACCCAGATCCTTGGGTCATCAAAGAAATGCTGAATTAAAGGACCTAGGAGAAGTCCTGCTGTAGAACCGCATAACTAGAAGGCAGACTTGCCTTGTTGGTTAAGCTAATTGAATCAGGGTTTTCTGTTATGGGTAACCAAAGGCACAGTAATGAATACAAACCTCAGTCCATATGCAGAGCAATTATCTATGTGGCTATCTAGTGCAAAATGAGAAACTGACCTTTTAGATTCCTTTTTTATTTTTTCAGAAACTAGAACTTGGGATTACTGAAAGAAGAAAAATGTAAGTTTGGAGCTAAATCCCTAACATTACTAATTAGAGAAAGAATTTAGAATTGCCTTAATGAGTCATGAATAAACTCAACTCTTAAGGAAGTAATAATTGTAAGTAAGCAAAGGTAGCCCGCTGGTGGAAAGAAGACAACAGCACAAAAGGTCAGATAGACATCAAAAGGCTGACTGTGAGCCCCAGAAGGATAGAGTGATGGTGGGAGTATTCAGTTCAGTTCAGTCAGTTCAGTCGTGTCCGACTCTTTGCGACTCCATGAATCACAGCACGCCAGGCCTCCCTGTCCATCACCAACTCCTGGAGTTCACTCAGACTTACATCCATTGAGTCGGTGATGCCATGCAGCCATCTCATCCTCTGTAGTCCCCTTCTCCTCCTGATCCCAATCCCTCCCAGCATCAGGGTCTTTTCCAATGAGTCAGCTCTTTCCATGAGGTAGCCAAAGTATTGGAGTTTCAGCTTTAGCATCAGTCCTTCCAATGAACACCCAGGGCTGATCCCCTTTAGAATGGACTGGTTGGATCTCCTGGCAGTTCAAGGGACTCTCAAGAGTCTTCTCCAACACCACAGTTCAAAAGGATCAACTCTTCAGCTCAGCTTTCTTCACAGTCCAACTCTCACATCCATACATGACCACAGGAACAACCATAGCCTTCACTAGATGGACCTTTGTCTCTCCTTTTGAATATGCTATCTAGGTTGGTCGTAACTTTCCTTCCAAGGAGTAAGCATCTTTTAATTTCATGGCTGCAATCACCATCTGCAGTGATTTTGGAGCCCCCCAAAATAAAGTCTGACACTGTTTCCACTGTTTCCCCATCTATTTCCCATGAAGTGATGGGACCAGATGCCATGATCTTCATTTTCTGAATGTTGAGCTTTAAGCCAACTTTTTCACTCTCCACTTTCACTTTCATCAAGAGGCTTTTTAGTTTCTCTTCACTTTCTGCCATAAGGGTGGTGTCATCTGCATATCTGAGGTTATTGATATTTCTCCTGGCAATCTTGATTCCAGCTTGTGCTTCTTCCAGCCCAGCGTTTCTCATGATGTATTCTGCATAGAAGTTAAATAAGCAGGGTGACAATATACAGCCTTGACATACTACTTTTCCTATTTGGAACCAGTCTGTTGTTCCATGTCCAGTTCTAACCATTGCTTCCTGATCTGCATATAGGTTTCTCAAGAGGCAGGTCAGGTGGTCTGGTATTCACATCTCTTTCAGAATTTTCCATAGTTTATTGTGATCCACACAGTCAAAGGCTTTGGCATAGTCAATAAAGCAGACATAGATGTTTTTCTGGAACTCTCTTGCTTTTTCGATGATCCAGCAGATGTTGACAATTTTATCTTTGGTTCCTCTGCCTATTTTAAAACCAGCTTGAACATCTTGAAGTTCACAGGTCAGTATTGCTGAAGCCTGGCTTGGAGAATTTTGAGCCTTACTTTACTAGCATGTGAGATGAGTGCAATTGTACGGTAGTTTGATCATTCTTTGGCATTGACTTTCTTTGGGACTGGAATGAAAACTGACCTTTTCCAGTCCTGTGGCCACTGCTGAGTTTTCCAAATTTGCTGGTATATTGAGTGCAGCACTTTCACAGCATCATCTTTTAGGATTTGAGATAGCTCAACTGGAATTCCATCACCTCCACTAGCTTTGTTCATAGTGATGCTTTCTAAGGCCCACTTGACTTTGAATTCCAGGATGTCTGGCTCTAGGTGAGTGATCACACCATCATGATTATCTGGGTAATGAATATCGTTTTTGTACAGTTCTTCTGTGTATTCTTGCCACCTCTTCTTAATATCTTCTGCTTCTGTTAGGTCCATATACCATTTCTGTCCTTTATTGAGCCTCTCTTTGCATGAAATGTTCATGGTGGGAGTATTAAGTCCTATAAAATACGTTGATATTTAATGTCATTCCCCCCCCCCCATTTCCTGTACATATGAATTCCTTACCTAGAGTTAAACTGGGCCTCATTGGCTTTTTATAATCAAAATAACTGAACAGAAATGCTTATCTACTGAGTAAACAGAGTAAAATGGTCTAATGAATGATTCTGAATTTTTTCATTTAATGAATAAAATGGAACCAAACATACAAACAAAAAAACACACCTACCTGACATCCCCTTCTCCGTATTGCATCTCTAACTAGTATTATTCACTGTCTGCCTAATATCCCTAGATATGGAGTGAATTCTCTGCTTTCAAGGACACATTCTACCATTATTGAGTGGTACTGACTGATAAAATGTTCCCTCTCAGGTAAAAATTAAATTGATTCTGTGAATCCCTGTGGTCATCTCCAAACATGTAGATCAGTAGTTATCAAATAAGACTCATCTCTCTCCCACCTCAAAAAACATCCTGCCAGTGGAAAATTGATTAAAAAAAAAAATAGAGACATTTTTATCTGTCAGGACTGAGGAGTTGCTGCTGGCATCTGGCAGGTGGAAGAGGAGCATGCGGCTCAATTGCCAGCAATGGACAGAACAGCCTTTCAGAGTAATTATAAATAATTAACCAGCCCCAAATGTCAACAGCGCCAAAGCACGGAAGCCCTGATCTAAAAGGGATCTTATGTTGTTGATTTAGTTACTAAGTCACGTGCAACTCTTGAGACTCCATGGACTGTAGTTCACCAGGCTCCTCTGTCTGTGGGATTTTCCCACCAAGAATACTGGAGAAGGTTGCCATTTCCTTCTCCAGTGGATCTTCCCAACCCAGGGATCAAACTCATGTCTTTTGCATTGGAAGGCAGATATTTTTTTACCACTGAGCCACCAGGGAAGTCCATAAAGGGCTCTCATATATACCAAATAAATCCCTTCTTTGGAAGAGAAGACAAAAATGAAGACTGTGATTTTGAAGCATTTCTATTAAGCCTTTCATATTTTCCATTAGTACCGAGGCCTGGGTATTAATTAAATGGTCTTGTATACAACACCTGGTCCCCAGGTCCTAAAATACAGTTGGCCATTGAACAACATGGATTTGAGTTGTGTACATCTACATATATAGTAAATATGTACTATCGTACTACATGATCAGTGGTTGCTTGAATCCAAAGATGGGAGGACTATGGATAGAGAAGGCCAAATGTATAGTTACAAGCAGCTTTTCAACTGGGCAATGAGTTGGTTCTTCATTCCCCTCTGAGTTGTTCAAGCATCAACCATAGTTGGAGGTGAAATAGTCCTTGTTTGGAGAGCAGTGGCGCAAACAATACTGAGGAAGAGGTGCGTCGGAGACTTAGAGGTACACAGCCCTTCCTTGCTTTGGAGCGAAGGCATCAGCAATGCACAGGGAACTCACCCAATGAGAATGCATGCTGTGGTCTCTGAGTAGATGCTTCACGGCTCTCCTTTGGAAATGCCTGAGTCATATCCTTGGCTTTGTTCCTGCAGTGGACATCTGTTGTTTTTGTCTCCCTTCTCCTTTCTTTTTTGGAATAGCATGCAATTTTCCTTTGGGAAAATATTTCTCCCTATAGAGGTATTTCCTAAAATGTCTTAAAGGAGCCATCCGTCAGGGGCTCATATTTTCTTGTCATGTGTTGGCAAGTGTATCAAGCTAGGCCGATCAGTCTTGATCTCCTTGGGATTTAATCTTGAGTGAAGTAATATAAGAATGGGAAATATTTGAAACTGATTTGTCATGAGCTGTGATGGTGTCCTAAAGAGACGGGCTGCAATTCCTTCTAGATTCCCAGTTGTTCCTTGTTTGTGACCCAATTGTTCCATTGTTCTCTAAGTCTTACAAATTGCCCCTGCATACTTCTACCCCCACTTCAGGACTAGTTTTAGTTTCCTATAGTTAATAAGCCCTTTACAGCAAGAGAATCAGGTACTCGTAGGAAGTCAATACATGCGGATTCTCTGTCTATGGCTGCTCTTCACTGACTGTAACATTCTTGGGAAGGGTACTGTTGCTCTCCGAGTCTGTCTCCTCATGCATAAAATAGAAATAACAGACTAGGTCATTGCTAATGGTTCTGCTAGTTCTAAGGTCCCAAATTGCTAGTGTTAAATATTGGATCTTCTTTGACTGGTAAAGGCAAACAAGACCTCAAATACAGCCAGGAGGTGGTGCTCCAGGACCACAATGATCCAACCACTAACAATGTCAAAGTAGTACTGCCCTTGTTGGGGATAAGGGCTTCCAAGAATCCTGCAAGGTCACTTCCACACTGTCTGGTTGATCAGACACGTTTTCCTCCTCTATTGCTAAACACAACTCTGTGTGTGGCAAGCGTGAGAAGTCTTTGTTCATCTCTGTTGAGATAGATAAACGTTCTTCCCCAAATATTTCCCTATTGGACAGTGGAAATATTCTTTCTCGATATTTGGTAAGTCACAGTGATGGTTGATAGAGATGGGTGGTATTTATGCATGTATCAGAAATATCAGTAGATAAGCAGTTCCAAATGCCATGGGAGATAAAAACGAATATGGACCTTGCATGCTGGTATCAGCTCTGCCATGTATTTGCCATGTAAAATTGGGGAAATGACCTTGTATTTTCCTTCAGTTACCTCCTCTGTAAGCAATTACATTGGATGAGATCAGCAGTTCCCAAATTTATGTTTTGTCAGAGAAAAACAGTGGAAAAAATCTTTCCTTAAATAAAGTCATACATGAAATACCCATATATAAATACATCTCAAAACTTTTTACATTACAAGTGGCAGAAATGGAATTCAAACAAGTTTAAAAGTAAAACAAGAGGAAAAAAAATCAAAGCATGCCAGACATGACTGGGTCGGGGATCAAAAGCTGTCATCAGAGATCCATTTCTCTACCCGAAATATACCTATAACTACTTGGCTTCATTCTCAGCCAGAACTTCAACGTGTGGTAGCAAGATGGTCCTAGAAAAGAGATGGAGGGAGAACATATCTGCTTCCCCCACCCCTACTCCCTGTCTCTTATGTTCTGAGAAATTCCAGTGAAATGGCACATCTCTGCTGCTAAAGAAGCAAGACTGGATGCTTGCCAGTTCTTTCAGAATAATACAGAGTTAGAAAGGGGATATTCCACATGGCAGACAAGAAGAAGGAAGGAAAGATATTCAGTATGAAAAATATATGTAAAACTGGGGTTTCTCTCATTGGAAAAGAAGAAAGAACTATAGTTTTACCAGCTTATGGTGGAACAGAAACTGAAAACCATAGGAATAGGGATCTATAACATTTCTTGAGGCTCTGAGGGTCCAGACCACTAAACTGAGCAAAGGAGACACAGTTCCTTTCTCACTCTTTGTCATGTTAACTCTGAGGCTTCCTCATTTTCTATGGGCTAGCTATTTAATTAGAAAACAAACTGATAACTTACCATCTTGGCTTTTTCTCATTTTTCAAAATTATTTGTGACCTTGTTTACATGATGAACTTTCTTTGTACATGGTTGAAAATCCAGAAATGATTCTATTATTCAAATAATGTCATTGAAGAACAGATAATTATACAAGCCAGTTACAAAAGTATTGGTGTAAAATGTTAATAATATACCTGTAAAAACCCAATGAAATCACCTTGTCCAGCTCAATCACTTTCTACTGAAGAAGACTGAGATCCCAATGTCATGCAAGATTTTGTCCCCAGATAAGAATTAGAAATTCAGATTGCTATTTCCAAACCCATTGCTGTTGCTGTTGTTCGGTCGCTAAGTCATGTCTGACTCTTTGCAACATCATGGGCTGCAGCACACCAGGCTTCCCTATCCTTTACTACCTCCCAGAGTTTGCTCAAGCTCCTGTCCATTGAGTCACTGATGCTATCTACCCATCTCATCCTCTCCCACCCGCTTCTTCTTTGCCATCTATCTTTCCTAGCATCAGGGTCTTTTCCAATGAGTCAGTTCTTAGCATCAGGTGGCCAAGAAGCTTCAACCAAATCCATTAATCCCTGTAATTGTTGCCTTGGTGTGTGTTGTTACCAATGATATCTTTTTCTTAACACAGTTCTGATCATGTCACTTCTGTACTTAATTATTTACATGATTTCCATCTTTATTGAATAGTTTAAACACTTTAGCATCAAGACCCTTTTTGATACAGGCCCTTGCTTACTTACAGCTTTATTTCTATCACTCCTTGCTTTCCCTTTAAATCCACTGCTTTTCCCTGGCCTCTCTCATACATTGTGGTATCTCTAGCTTCTGGTTTCACTCAGACAATCTCTCTGTCTAGAATACTATGCTCTCTTGTCTCTCATCTCGTGAAACTCTCCTCCTTCTCCAAGGCTCAGTTCATTTGTGAGTCCCTTCGAAGCGTGCTGGGACACATTCTCTTTCTTTAAACTAGTTGTGATACCCCTCTGTTTCTCTTATGGCAATTCTTTTTATGGTTGCTCTTGCTAAACTGAATAGAATTGTCAGTTTATTGACTCAGCACTGTGCATGTCATTTTGAATAAATGAATCATATGATGTTGAAGTGAAGTCTCTCAGTCGTGTCTGACTCTTTGCAACCCCATGGACTATAGCCTACCAGACTTCTCCATCCATGGGATTTTCCAGGCAAGGGTCCTGGAGTGGGTTGCTATTTGCTTCTCCAGGGGATCTTCCCAACCCAGGAATTGAACCTGGGTTTCCTGCATTGCAGGCAGATGCTTTACCCTCTGAGCCATATGATGTTAGGCTTTGTGAGAGAGGAAACTGGGGGCAAAAATGCTTTCCCAGGACCTCTGAAAATACCCTAGAACAGGCTAATGATTCTCTTTCTTAAAAGCCTGAGTAAAACCAGAATCCTCCTCTACAACATAATGGAGCCACTACCACTGAATTGGAGTTGGTTACTAAATGGAAATGTAACTTACCATCCCCATCTTTATCTAAAACAAAAGGCTTTAAAAAGGTATATTTCTTCTAAGATGTCACATTCATTTGATACTGGTTATTGAAGGCTACATCTGGGCTCAAAAACAATCTCTGTGATTTGATAGTCCTGTCTTTGTCAATGAAGAGGCAGCTACGATGGTGACGTACATTAGTTCACTTGCGGCTCCACCTCAATTCAATGGCTCTCAATCTTTTAATCCTTTTTTCACATTTGAGGTTTTGTTTTCACTGCTTGACACACCTTAATCACATCATAGTGATGGCTCACTGTCGGCCATGCTTCCATAGGCATTCTTTACCAACTGAGCCACAAGGGAAGCCCCATAGGTACAAGCAGGTTGCAATTTACATGCACCCCCTACCTCTTACTATAATAGCACCCATTTCTCTTTCTCTGAAAAAAGAAATTAGCCTTTCTGCAACCCAGACCTTCCAATTATTTGACTCTCCACAAAGCATCATCACCGACTCAATGGACATGAGTTTGGGTAAACTCCAGGAGGTGGTGATGGACAGGGAGGCCTGGCATGCTGCAGTCCATGGGGGTTACAAAGAGTCAGACATGACTGAGTGACTGAACTGAACTGAACAAAGCATCATAGTGACTGGGGTTCTCGCCTACCCCAGGTATATATGGTACTCAAAGGTAAGAGAAGCTATTTTCCCATCTTTGCATCCAAAGTTCCTCCTTAGGTAAGATAAGCTCAAACTATTTAACTTGTTTCTGTCTTTGCACCAGTACCTTACAAATATGATCCCATTTCATCTTTATGGCAATTCTGTACAGTAAGTATAATTATTCTCATTTTCAGGAAAATGATGTTGGAATCAGATAAAATAACTGATTTACTCAAAACCAAACTGTTTATAAATCCCAAAGTTGGAGTTTGAACCAAGCCATTCTAAATACAATGTGGGAACTTCCCTGGTGGTCCTGGGGCTAAGATTCCATGCTCCCAATAGAGGGGTGGGGCCAGGTTCGATCCCTGGCCTGGGTACTAGATCTCACATGTTGCAACTAAGAATTTGCATGCTGTAACTAAAGATTTCATAACTAAGACCAGGTGCAGCAAAATATTTTTTTAAAATACATTTAACTACAAAATGTATTTATTTTAATTCTGTTAATAAGTATTCTCCAGAAGAATAAATGGACAAATGGATGGATGTTCAGGGTGTAAGACATTTTTCAAATATTCCACCGTGCCCACCTCTGGTGCAATTTATGTATTTGCCCAGAAATCTACATATTTTGGAATCACAGCCTTGTCAGGGCAAATGGGCTTGTGTAACTCAGTAAAGCTATGAACCTCGCCTTGCAGGGCCACCCAAGATGGACCAGTCTTAGTGAAGAGTTTTGACAAAATGTGATCCACTGGAGGAGGGATGGCAAATCACTCCAGTATTCTTGCCTTGAGAACCCCATGACAAGGCTGTATATTGTCACCCTGCTTATTATCATGCAAAATGCTGGGTTGAATGAGTCACAAACTGAAATCAAGATTACAGGGAGAAATATCAGTGACTTTAGATATGCAGATGATACCACCATGCTAATGGCAGAAAGTGAAGAGGAACTAAAGAGCCTCTTGATGAGGGTGAAAGAGGTAAGTGAAAAAGCTGGCTTAAAACTCAACATTCAAAAAATTAAGATCATGGCATCCAGTCCCATTACTTCATGGCAAATAGAAGAGAAAAAAGTAGAAACAGTGACAGATTTATTGTCTTGGGCTCCAAAATTAGTGCAGATGGTGACTATAGCCATGAAATTAAAAGACACTTGCTCCTTGGAAGAAAAGGTATGACAAACCTAGACATTATATTAAAAAGCAGAGACATCACTTGGCTGACAAAGGTCCATACAGTCAAAGCTATAGTCTCCCCAGCAGTCATGTATGGATGTGAGAGTTGGACCATAAAGAAGGCTGAGTGCTGAGGAATTGATGCTTTTGAATTGTGGTGCTGGAGAAGAGTCTTGAGAGTCCCTTGGGCAGCCAGGAGATCAAACCAGTCAATTGTAAAGGAAATCAGTCCTGAATATTCTTTGGAAGCACTGATGCTGAAGCTGGTCACCTGATGTGAAGAACCAGCTCACTGGAAAGTCTCTGATGTTCAGAAAGATTCAAAGCAAAATGAGAAGGGGGTCAGCAGAGGATGAGATGGTTAGACAGTATCTCCAACTCAATGGACATGAATTTGAGCAAACTCTGGGAGATAGCGAAGGACAGGGGAGCTGGCAAGCTGTAGTCTGTGGGATCCTAAAGAGTCAGACACAATTTGGTGACTGATCAATAACAAATTACATATTTTTCTACCTTTGTGTTATTGTCAAAGAAATGGCAGATTATAATTTCACTTGAAAATTTTAAATAGTTTTAATTAGGTTTCTGTAACTAGAGACTAAAAGGATTTTGACTAATATATGTAAAGAAAGTTGGCTGAGTTTGAGTCGAAAGTCATGTCACCAAAGAAAAACTTCTGGAAAAGTGCCATTGCTGATTATCAGTTGATTATCTGGAACCTCAAGTCACAAGGCATGTGTACTCTTCACGGTGTCACAGATTAAATCCCAAAGAAATATTTGAAAATACTTCATCCAGCCTTTCCTAAAGAATTCTGCAAGACTTTGCTTCTATAGGAAGCTTTTAAGTGGTTCCATGGAAAAGTGAGTTTCACTACTAAAGGATTTATTGGGATTTTGATTGTTAATACACATCATGAATCATATAGTGTTATGTATGTCAAAGTATCTACTGAACTCATTTTACCACAGATTCTGTAGTTAATCTTGAAAAGTGATGTCCCGAGGGATGTACTCTGTGGAATTCTGGCATATTTTGAGCTCCCTGTTTTAAAAGTGGGGGATCAGAGGCTCAGAGAATTTGAGTCACTTGCTTGAGGTACATGGGAGCAGAACTTGAGGGTTATTTCTCAGTTTCTATTCCAAAGTTCTATTATTCTCCATTGGGCTGAAATGTGGTAACTATTAAATCAAATAAAAAAGAAGGTCATTACATAGGCTAAAGTGGCTTTCATGTTGTGAAAGTCTATATAAGCAAACCAAAATCTAAGGCTATAAATGCCTCAAGTTTAGGAAATAAAATGTTAAGGACAATAGTCACAAATAGTGAACTAGATTCTACTGCTACTGCTGCTGCTAAGTCACGTCAGTCGTGTCCAACTCTGTGCGACCCCCTAGACAGCAGCCCACCAGGCTCCCCCATCCCTGGGATTCTCCACGCAAGAACACTGGAGTGGGTTGCCATTTCCTTCTCCAATACATGAAAGTGAAAAGTGACGCTATAGCCAATTAATAATTGCTTTACTTCACTTCTGCCTCTTCTCTATAAATGTCTCTCCCCTACACTTCTTGGTGGTGCATTCCTGGCTACTTCTGACTTAGATCTGCCCAATTTCATTTGTTCAGAATTCAGCTCAGTTCAGTTCAGTCGCTCAGTCGTGTCCGACTCTTTGCGACCCCATGAATCACAGCACACCAGGCCTCCCTGTCCATCACCAACTCCCAGAGTTCACTCAAACTCATGTCCATTGAGTCGGTGATGCCATCCAGCCATCTCATCCTCTGTCGTCCCCTTCTCCTCCTGCCCCCAATCCCTCCCAGCATCAGAGTCTTTTCCAATGAGTCAACTCTTTGCATGAGGTGGCCAAAGTACTGGAGTTTCAGCTTCAGCATCATTCCTTCCAAAGAAATCCCAGGGCTGATCTCCTTCAGAATGGGCTGGTTGGATCTCCTTGCAGTCCAAGGGACTCTCAAGAGTCTTCTCCAACACCACAGTTCAAAAGCATCAATTCTTCGGCGCTCAGCTTTCTTCACAGTCCAACTCTCACATCCATACATGACCACAGGAAAAACCATAGCCTTGACTAGACGGACCTTTGTTGGCAAAGTAATGTCTCTACTTTTGAATACGCTATCTAGGTTGGTCATAACCTTCCTTCCAAGGAGTAAGCATCTTTTAATTTCATGGCTGCAGTCTGACACTGTTTCCACTGTTTCCCCATCTATTTCCCATGAAGTGATGGAACCAGATGCCATGATCTTCATTTTCTGAATGTTGAGCTTTAAGCCAACTTTTTCAGTCTCCTCTTTCACTTTCATCAAGAGGCTTTTTAGTTCCTCTTCACTTTCTGCCATAAGGGTGGTGTCATCTGCATATCTGAGGTTATTGATATTTCTCCCGGTAATTTTGATTCCAGCTTGACTTTTGCTCAAATAAACTCTTAACAATTGTAAAAATTGTAATAGGTACCAGTTTATCTTTTAACAGTCTAGGGAAGCTATGACAAACCTAGGCAGTGTATTAAAAAGCAGAGTTACCACTTTGCCAACAAAGGTCCATATAGTCAAAGCTATGGTTTTTCTGGTAATCATGTACATATGTGAGTGTTGGACCATAAAGAAGGCTGAGCACCAAAGAATTGATGCTTTTGAACTGTGGTGTTGGAGAAGACTCTTGAGAGTCCCTTGGACTGCAAGGAGATCTAACCCATCAATCCTAAAGGAAATCAACCCTGAATATTCATTGGAAGGACTGATGCTGAAGCTGAAGCTCCAATACTTTGGCCACATGATGCAAAGAGCTGACTCATTGGAAAAGATCCTGATACTGAGAAAGACAGAAGGCAGGAGGAGAAGGGGACCACAGAGGATGAGACGGTTGGATGGCATCACCAACTCAATGAGAATGAGTTTGAGCAAGCTCCAGGATATGGTGAAGGACAGGGATGACTGGCGTGCTGCAGTCCATGGGGTTGCAAAGAGTGAGACAAGATTGAGTGACAGAACAACAAAAGCAAGGGACAGAAAAGGGATCAAGAGCCCCGAGGAGCAACAAGCAACAAGGTATAGGTACCTGTTGAGCTTCTTGAACTCACTGTTTCCTCAGTGCCTCTGGAGGAGGTGGGTAAGTTTTTCTCAGATCCTGGATGCTAGACCCATGGCTTTTCTGTCATAAGGTTTCAGATTTTATTTGTGAACTTTTTATTTTGGGGGAACTGGATCCAGAAAGCACTGGAGTTGAACTGGGTGAACCTTAAAAACCAGACCGGGTCTAGGGTCAGACTAGGTTAAACTTAGGAACTGGACTAGATCAGACTTAAATTTGACCGGGTTCAGTGTAGAGGCTTAGGTGAATAAAATTTTTTCTTACAGGTAACCTTACGTGGGTTATACTTACCAAAGATACTCAAATTACAGTGGCCATAGTAAAGAACTTTTAATCATCTTAGATAAGCTTATTCATTTACAAGTTGCCCTAGAGAAAGAAGTGTCTCAGCAAGGCATTCACTGTAAAGAGTAGAGAAAAAAATGTTTCCTCCCCTACAGTTTCTGGTGACCAGAGTGGGAGCCTCTGGAATACCCCACTTGCTCTGGAGTCTGCAGAAGGCATCCTAGAAAACTTGGCAGAAGCTGGAAAAAAATTCATATCAAAGCCATGGCTGGTGGAGAGAGGAAGGAAGAATTTCACATTGGCAGAAGAAAAAGTCATACATCCTTTTTCTTTCAGGGACAGCTACTGCTTTCTTGTTTGTAACCTGAGAATTTGGCAACTGTCACTGATGGCCCCTGAAGTATTACCAAACCAGAAATATGGTTGTACCTCATGCATGCTTACTTACTAAGTTGCTTCAGTCTTATTAGATTCTGTGTGACCCTATGGACTGCAGCTTGCCAGGCTCCTCTGTCCATAGGGATTCTCCAGACAAGAATACGGCAGTGGGTTGCCACACCTGCCTCCAGGGGATCTTTCAGACCCAGGGATCCAACCTGTGTCTCTTACATCTGACCTGCATTGGCAGGCAGGTTCTTTACCACTAGCGCCATCTACGGCTAAATATGGCTGGCTTGTACATGTGGTTTGGTATGTCCTTAAGGTGTGCCTACTTAAAAATATTTTCCAAAGCATCGTTGTTAACCTAAGAATGGGGAGGATCAAGCTGACTAAAGTGGCAATAGATTTATTTAAGTTTTCAAAGAGTGAATTTTAATACCAGAAGTACACTGGTACAAAATCAAAATTAGATTTTCCCTGTTAAAATGATACAGTGTTTAAACTATTGGTTTTCTCCTGACAGGAGATTATGAAAGGTTTTGGATAATCAACACTGAATATTCATTGGAAGGACTGATGCTGAAGCTGAAGCTCCAATACTTTGGCTGTCTGATGTGAAGAACTGAGTCACTGAAAAAGACCCTGATGCTGGGAAAAATTGAGAGCAAGAGGAAAGGGGGGAGACAGAGGATGTGATGGTTGGATGGCATCACTGACTAAATGGATATGAGTTTGACCAAACTCTGGATGATCAAGAAGGACAGGGAAGCCTGGCGTGCTGCAGTTCATGGGGACTCAAAGAGTTGGACACAACTTAGCTATTAAAGAACAGCAATAACCTATAAAGTCAAGATTCTGTGTCTTATCAAAATGATGTATTATACTTCATGTTGTCTTTATCAGGTCTTCGGTTACCTAAGAAAGCCCAGTCTTCTCAATATTAAAAGGTAAGCTTTATTCACAATTATGCAACCTTACATATTTTCCTAAAACATCTTCTATTTTCATAGTTATGTATGTAGCTAAATATTGTTTCTACAATGGCTGCGCAGGCTCAGGAGGGCCTAGAGGAGCTATTCCATGTTCAAGGTCAGGAGGGGCAGCGTGAGGAGATACCCCTCATCCAAGGTAAGGAGCAGCAGCTGCGCTTTGCTGGAGCAGCTGTGAAGAGATAGATACCCGACGTCCAAGGTAAGAGAAACCCAAGTAAGACGGTAGGTGTTGCAAGAGAGCATCAGAGGGCAGACACACTGAAACCATAATCACAGAAAACTAGTCAATCTAATCACACTAGGACCATAGCCTTGTATAACTCAATGAAACTAAGCCATGCCTGTGAGGCAACCCAAGACGGGCGGGTCATGATGGAGAGGTCTGACAGAATGTGGTCCACTGGAGAAGGGAATGGCAAACCACTGCAGTATTCTTGCCTTGAGAACCCCATGAACAGTATGAAAAGGCAAAATGAAACGATACTGAAAGAGGAACTCCCCAGGTCAGTAGGTGCCCAATATGCTACTGGAGATCAGTGGAGAAATAACTCCGGAAAGAATGAAGGGATGGAGCCAAAGCAAAAACAATACCCAGCTGTGGATGTGACTGGTGATAGAAGCAAGGTCCGATGCTGTAAAGAGCAATATTGCATAGGAACCTGGAATGTCAGGTCCATGAATCAAGGCAAATTGGAAGTGGTCAAACAGGAGATGGCAAGAGTGAATGTCAACATTCTAGGAATCAGGAAACTAAAATGGACTGGCATGGGTGAATTTAACTCAGATGACCATTATATCTACTACTGCAGACAGGAATCCCTCAGAAGAAATGGAGTAGCCATCATGGTCAACAAAAGAGTCCAAAATGTGGTACTAGTTGCAATCTCAAAAACGACAGAATGATCTCTGTTCATTTCCAAGGCATACCATTCAATATCACAGTTATCCAAGTCTATGTCCCAACCAGTAATGCTGAAGAAGCTGAAGGTGAACGGTTCTATGAAGACCTACAAGACCTTTTAGAATTAACACCCAAAAAAGATGTCCTTTTCATTATAGGGGACTGGAATGCAAAAGTAGGAAGTCAAGAAACACCTAGAGTAACAGGCAAATTTGGCCTTGGAATACGGAATGAAGCAGGGCAAAGACTAATAGAGTTTTGCCAAGAAAATGCACTGGTCATAGCAAACACCCTCTTCCAACAACACAAGAGAAGACTCTACACATGGACATCACCAGATGGTCAACACCGAAATCAGACTGATTATATTCTCTGCAGCCAAAGATGGAGAAGCTCTATACAGTCAACAAAAATAAGACCAGGAGCTGACTGTGGCTCAGATCATGAACTCCTAATTGCCAAACTCAGACTTAAATTGAAGAAAGTAGGGAAAACCACTAGACCATTCAGGTATGACCTAAATCAAATCCCTTATGATTATACAGTGGAAGTGAGAAATAGATTTAAGGGACTAGATCAGATAGATAGAGTGCCTGATGAACTATGGACTCAGGTTCATGACATTGTAAAGGAGACAGGGATCAAGACCATCCCCATGGAAAAGAAATGCAAAAAAGCAAAATGGCTGTCTGGGGAGGCCTTACAAAAGCTGCAAAAAGAAGAGAAGTGAAAAGCAAAGGAGAAAAGGAAAGATATAAGCATCTGAATGCAGAGTTCCAAAGAACACCAAGAAGAGATAAGAAAGCCTTCCTCAGAGATCAATGCAAAGAAATAGAGGAAAACAACAGAATGGGAAAGACTAGAGATCTCTTCAAGAATATTAGAGACACCAAGGGAACAATTCATGCCAAGAAGGGCTCAAAAAAGGACAGAAATGGTATGGACCTAACAGAAGCAGAAGATATTAAGAAGAGGTGGCAAGAATACACAGAACTGTACAAAAAGAGATCTTCACGACCCAGATAATCACGATGGTGTGATCACTCACCTAGAGCCAGACATCCTGGAATGTGAAGTCAAGTGGGCCTTAGAAAACATCACTACGAACAAAGCTAGTGGAGGTGATGGAATTCCAGTGGAGCTATTTGAAATCCTGAAAGATGATGCTGTGAAAGGTCAGCAAATTTGGAAAACCAGCAGTGGCCACAGGACTGGAAAAGGTCAGTTTTTCATTCCAATCCCAAAGAAAGGCAATGCCAAAGAATGTTCAAACTACCACACAATTGTGCTCATTTCACACGCTAGTAAAGTAATGCTCACAATTCTCCAAGCCAGGCTTCAGCAATACGTGAACTGTGAAATTCCAGATGTTCAAGCTGGTTTTAGAAAAGGCAGAGGAACCAGAGATCAAATTGCCAACATCCACTGGATTATGGAAAAAGCAAGAGAGTTCCAGAAAAACATCTATTTCTGCTTTATTGACTATGCCAATGCCTTTGACTGTGTGGATCACAATAAACTGTGGGAAATTCTGAAGGAGATGGGAATACCAGACCACCTGACCTGCCTCTTGAGAAATTTGTATGCAGGTCAGGAAGCAACAGTTAGAACTAGACATGGAAAAACAGACTGGTTTCAAATAGGAAAAGGAGTACGTCAAGGCTGTATATTGTCACCCTGCTTATTTAACTTCTATGCAGAGTACATCATGAGAAACGCTGGGCTGGAAGAAGCACAAGCGGGAATCAAGATTGCCGGGAGACATATCAATAACCTCAGATATGCAGATGACACCACCCTTATGGCAGAAAGTGAAGAGAAACTAAAAAGCCTCTTGAAAGTGAAAGAGGAGAGTGAAAAAGTTGGTTTAAAGCTCAACATTCAGAAAACGAAGATCATGGCATCCAGTCCCAATTCTTCATGGGAAATATATTGGGAAACAGTGGAAACAGTGTCAGACTTTATTTGGGGGGGCTCCAAAATCACTGCAGATGGTGACTGCAGCCATGAAATTAAAACACGCTTACTCCTTGGAAGGAAAGTTATGACCAACCTAGATAGCATATTGAAAAGCAGAGACATTACTTTGCCAACAAAGGTCTGTCTAGTCAAGGCTATGGTTTTTCCAGTGGTCATGTATGGATGTGAGATTTGGACTGTGAAGAAAGCTGAGCACCGAAGAATTGATGCTTTTGAACTGTGGTGTTGGAGAAGACTCTTGAGAGTCCCTTGGACTGCAAGGAGATCCAACCAGTCCATTCTGAAGGAGATCAGCCCTGGGATTTCTTTGGAAGGAATGATGCTAAAGCTGAAGCTCCAGTACTTTGGCCACCTCAAGCAAACACTTGACTCATTGGAAAAGATTTGGTGCTGAGAGGGATTGGGGGCAGGAGGAGACAGGGACGACAGAGGATGAGATGGCTGGATGGCATCACTGACTTGATGGACGTGAGTCTGAGTGGACTCCGGGTGTTGGTGATGGACCAGGAGGCTTGGCGTGCTGTGATTCATGGGGTCGCAAAGAGTCAGACACTACTGAGTGGCTGAACTGAACTGAAACATTGTTTCATAATTATCTGAGATTTTACTTATCCAAATGTTCAAACTTTTTAACATTTGACAACTTCCCCAAATCAAATTCTAAAAGGAGATTTCTTTTTAACGTTAAAATAACTGAGATTTCCCAGAGAGCTCCTGAAAAATCTCAAGTGTTTTGTCTCTCACCTTATAGAAGAGAGATATTCAAATAATTAGGTTTATTAAGAATGCTAAAATTACAAGGGAAACACTGTTAAATAAGAAATGATCATTAATTTTCTTGAGTTATATGTGCATAGATGTATGTTACTAATATAAGTGTTCTAGAAATTTTTTCAAGCTTCTAGAAATTTGTCAATACTATCATTGTCCAATTATTACCCTAAATTTTCATATGTCATGAAAATAAGTACATTTTCTTATCAAATGAACTCTCATCAGATCTTTAACCATGAGCTTTTTAAAGTCTTTTTGTCATTTATAGACAGTTACTATTTCACTCTGATACTTTTTCCAAGGGGCTTCATCTTCAGAGAGATTCTTGGAAAGGACTCTGACAAGTACCCTAAAATATAGGTTTCTCACAACTTTAAGATCATACAACTGAACTGCCTAGAAATTACCAGAAGTAATGAAAAACTGGATTAAAGCAGAATAAGAATTAAAAATGAGTTAAATTTAAAATTGGGGGGATTGAATAAATTTATGAGGATAAGTCTAATTTTTTCACCACTTTTTCTTTGAAATGTTGCTGGTTCCTTAAGGTTTTATTTTTCCAGATTTAAGGAAAGCTTTTACTCTTCAGCTATCTGTGATTTACAATAATTTTGTGAAGTATATATAGCTCCATAAATATAACTGAAATATTTACTTATTCTCCCTACGTGATCCTCCTAGAATTCAGAAATTTATTAAGTATTCTTATTCCATGGCAATATAGTTATTCACATAAGTTCAATAGGAATATATAACAAGACACAACGGGAAACACTGGTTACATTGGACTGGGATATTGAAGAAGGCAATGGCAACCCACTCCAGTGTCCTTACCTGGAGGATCCCAGGGACAGGGGAGCCTGGTGGGAGGCCATCTGTGGGGTTGCACAGAGTCGGACACGACTGAAGTGACTTAGCAGGAGCAGCAGGACTGGGATATCATGCTTGAGAATGTGTATAAGATCATATAAGACCAGTCTTAAGGAACTAAGATTGACTCTATCAAGCCAATAAAAGTCCCTTGGAAAAACTGGCCTGGTATCTTTTTTACATCGTTCTCGGTAGTCTTACCAGGTGAGTAAGGAAGGTCACTTTCTGGCATGCCTGGAACCTCAGGAAATCCTGGGAGCCTAAAGAAGAGAGGATTTTACCCAACTCTATAGGGATTCCAGGCAAACTCTGATGGTACACTCTTGGCTTGGTTTCTAGTCTGCAGAGGCTTTTAAAATCTAATTTAAGATTATGATAAGTTCATAATCTTTAACTTATACAAAGTTCCAGCAAAGCAAATTTTAAAAGAGCCTGTATTGTTAATCACTATTCTTGTTTCACTTACGTAAAAAATCAGGCCAAGTTTAATGAAACTAGATTTTTTTTCTTGCTAAAAAATTACTCACTGTGATTATTTTTGATAGAAATGAGAGTGATTGTAGAGGAAAAAATACATTTCAGTACAAAATTATGATACAATCTTGTGGATATCAGATTATAGTTCTGATCATTGCCTTTGAGGCTTTGTACATATCTGTAAACCAAATTGAATCCTGAATTCTTCTGGTTTCCTCAAACATCTAGCTACAACTCTCCAAACTAATGTTTCCAATTTCCCCCAAACCTTCTGATTTGGAACTACTGAAAGCAAACTTCTTTTGAACATACTTGGAAGGGATTATACCAGATCCTTCTCACTATCGAGATGGAATCCAAACTCCAGAAATGTTATAACTGAGTACACATCCCCCAATTAAAAAGGGCTCCTCTAGACTCTTAGAACAGCCCACAAGCTGGACATTAAAATTAAAGTTGACTAAGGAGGTTCTTTCCCCAAAGTTTTTATCATCTTGCAGTGGACAGCTCTCCCAGGATTGTGGATCAATATCTTTATCTCAAACATGAAAACTTGATTCCTTTTGCCTCTTTGCCACTTGCTTTTTCTTTCTGTCAGTGCATAAAAGACGATGCTTTTTAACTTTGGCAACTACAGCTGAATCTACTGCTAAGGTCGTTGCTGTACAATACAAGTCCCTAAATTTTCTGGCTGAGGCAGTTTTAGATAATAGAATTGCTTTAGTTTATTTTTATTGGCTGAACAAGGAAGAGTATGAGGCATAGCAAATACTTTCTGCTGCACCTAGATCAGCATCTGTGGTATCCTAGCAAGTGCAAGAAATTAATCATCTACTCAGGTAATACAGGATGACGTGACTTCAGGTATATCCTTTGTTTGACACCAACCGGTTTGATTACTGTAGTCCCTGGCTAAGGAGTATACCTCCATCTCGAGGTATTACCCTGCTAATAGTTACCACTGCAGTCTCCCTGGTGCGCTACATTATCTGAAGTGTATTAAATTTATGATCACAGCCACACAAGTACACAGTGATCTCACTGTGCACGGAGAAACCGAAACAAAATGATTCATAACAGCAGAAGCTCTTCCAGTGATCTGACATTATAACCTACGAAGTTCACCTTGAGATACTAGCAACTCAACTCTGATAGGGACAGAGTGGCGCTAACACCAAATTTTGGGTCAATCTCTCATGTATAAGAGGACGACCCAAAGAGGGGAATGGTTAGCTTAAGTAAACAAGGGGGCCGTTAGAATGATGTGGCTTAGTGCTGTGATGACATATGTAACCAAACTAAAACCTAAGCATGTAAATAGGTCAATAAGAAGTCAAAACACTAGGGACAACCATTCACAGCCAACTGGGTTCAAGCTATAGCCAACTGATATTTGCTTTACTTTGCTTAAGCGTCTGCCTGGAATGCGGGAGACCTGGGTTCAATCCCTGGGTTGGGAAGATCCACTGGAGAAGGAAATGGCAACCCACTCCAGTACTCTTGCCTGGAGAATCCCACGGAGGGAGAAGCCTGGTAGGCCACAGCCCATGGGGTCGCAAAGAGTTGGACACGACTGAGCGACTTCAGTTCACTTCACTTTTCTCTGTAAAAGTGTTCCTAACCACTTCTGGTTTGATTTGAATTGCTTTTTGCTCAAATAGACTCTTAGGTATTGTAATATGGCTCAATTTATCATTCAACAACACATAGCGCAGGATTATAGGTATATTTTTCCCTGCTACTTAAAGTTCCTTGAGTCCTCTTTATTCATTCTCTCTACCCCTAATCCATTCGGAAAGACTCTGCAACTATGGAACAACAGAAAGGTAGGCTCAGACTGAGTTGACATACACCAGGCATTGGGGAGCATCCTGTCAGAACACCAGTAACAGATTTCCCCACAGTTGGAAATGTCATTGTGCCATTATTAAGAAGTACACAAAATCAGTACTCTTTCATTATCAGAGGTCTTCTAAGACAAATTTCTCTCTGGAGCTCCTTCTGATACTTCATAGATTATCATATTCCACATACTTTTGGGGAAAACTTCCACTGTACTAAATCAACTTCCAAAACCTCCATCCTTCTCCATGGAAACACAGGCTTTTGAGTACCTACGTTTGTTTTCCAGACAACCTAAGTGCTTTGGATACATTCTCCTTGACCAACTTGGAGTTCTGGTCTTATGTGAAAACATTCCACTCTTTCATGTTTTCCAGACAGTGTCTAATTGGAATGGAAACTAGCACAGAATTGGGTGTTTGGTGAAGGAAATGACATGTGGCCCTCTGAGAACTAAGGGGTGATGTCACTCACTAAGGTGAAGACTCCGTTGCATGATGCCTTTATGACCAGGGATTAGTGAGGTGTGGTGGACAGAGCACTGGACTAGGAGTCAGCGGGCCCTCCTGGGGTAGCTGCTAGCTTTCTGTCTGACCCTGCATGCATCCCTTTCCACCAGCTTAGTGTGACTCCTTATCCATACTGTATGCCCTCCCCACCCGAGTCTTGTTTTCACTAAGCTAGATCTATCAATGTAGAAAGTCTTGGTGGAGGGGCCAAGGGATATATAACTGGAGAGGGAATGGCAAAGAGTCAGCTTTCTACCCAATTGCTAGACGAGCAGTAAAGCTCTGTAGGATAAACAGAGGAGGAATCACTGGATTCTGCTTGGTTGGTTCATTCATTCAGGAAAATACTTTATGGGGAAGATGAACTAACCTGATTAACATGTTATGAGATTCTCCTGGCTTCTGTGTACACAATGGATCATAGGGGACAGTAGAGGAAGTGGAAGGGGCAGTTAGGACACTAATCAAATATAGGGATACCTTGTTTTATTGTACTTCACTCCATTGTGCTTTGTAAAAATAAATTAAGAAGCTGTGCTTTTTACAAATTGAAAGTCTGTGTAACCCTGCATCAGACAATTCTATGGCTGCCATTTTCCTGTTTGCCCACTTCGTGTCTTTGGGTCACATTTCTGGCAATTCTTGCAATATTTTAAACTTTTTCATTATTATTATATTCATTATAGTCATTTGTGATCAGTGATGTGATCAGTCATTTGTGATCTTTGATGCTACTATTGCAAAAAAAAAAAAGCCATAAAAAATGAAGTAATGCCATTTGCATCAACATGGCTGGATGTAGAGATGATCACACTAAATGAAACGTTAAATAAATACCATACGATGTTACTTATATGTGGAATCTAAAATATGACAGTGAACTTATCTATGAAACAGAAACAGACTCACAGACAGAGGAAACAGACCTGTGGTTGCCTAGGGGATGGGGGAGAAGGAGAGGGATGAACTGGGAGTTTGGGATTAACAGATACAAACTATTATACATAGAATGGATAAACAACAAGGTCCTACGGTATAGCACATGGAACTGTATTCAACATCCTGTGATCAACCACACTGGAAAAGACTATGAAAAAGAATATATATGTATATAGAACCACTTTTCTATACACCAGAAACTAGTAAACTTTGTAAATCAACTATATTTCAACTAAAAATAAACAAAAGATTGCAGCTAAGAGCAGTTTGCTTAAGGATAATGAGAGAGCCTACAGTTTATTTCATTTTTCCTCAAATTAAGTAAAAAGTCTCCCTCTTTTTCTTTCTTTTTTTTCTTTTTAATACCATTGAATTCATTAGTGTCTGTCTTCTCCCAAGTCTAGCAGCCTCATCCAGCATAATTCAGTTCAGACTTCAGTGTCACTACCTGAGAGAGCAGGACCGATTAAAAGCAATTTAGAGAGTTTGAGTTTATTTCTGAACTTTTCCCTTTCACATCAGTTCCAAAAATAAGCTGTGATGTCCATCTTTTAGACTGCCCAGTGGAAAATGTTCTTACAACATAAACATCCAGGAAACCTCTAGCCCCATGTTGCTTTAGGTTTTATTATTTCAGGGTGTTCCCACAACCCTCTTCTTCTATAAGCAGAGTTGTCACTCTCTTTGTTCTCTCTGGCTTTGCCACTTTCTCCTGAGTTCATCAGCTCTCTTTCTTAATCCTACTCTCATGATTGCCCTAGCAATCTAGAAGACTCTGACATGGTCTAGCTTGACATTTTCACTTTAGGGGTGATGCATCATTTTTCCATTGCTGTTGTAACATGTTACTATAACCTTAGTGTCTTAAAACAACCAAAATGTATCATCTCACAGTCCACAGTTTAGGCATTTGGTTTGATTCTCCCAGGACTCAAATCAAGATGTTGAAAGCCTTTGTTCCTTTGTGGATAGCATAGGGGAGAATCAATTGTCTAACGTGGTAACAGAACTTAGATCACTATCTCCTTGCTGGAGATCTCTCTTAGGCTCAGAAAAAGCACCAAGGACTCAAATCTTACTCACCTTGTATCACTCTTGCCCACTCTTCTGCCTTCCTCCTTTATTCCCAATGACTTATCTAGAGTAATCTCCCCACTTTAAGGTCTTTTAACTTTAATCACATTAGTAAAGTCTCTTTTGCCATGTCACCTTGCAGCATATTCAGATGTTCTGAGCAGGGGCTGGACATCTCTGGGACACATTAATCCGCCTACCACAGTTGAAAAAACTGAGGCCCCAAAGATCAGCACGCTTTGCTCATAATCAGTAAATTACAGTTTAAATTTGAATCCAGGTGTGAGATTTCTAGGGGCTTCCCAGGTAAGCGGTAAAGAATCCATCTGCCAGTGCAGGAGCTGCAGGAGATGTGAGAAAGATCCCCTGGAGGAGGAAATGGCAAACTTCTTCAGTATTCTTGCTGGGGAAATCCCATGGACAGAGGAGCCTGGTGGGCTACTGTCCATGAGGGTTGCAAAGAGTCAGACACAACTGAAGTTGACTGAGCACATGGGATTTCTAACTTAGAATTCTTTCCAATATATAAAAATATATGCAGCTCAAGTGTAAATTCAGATCTCTCCTAAGAGCTGAATGATGTTTCAGGACTAATACAACCTCTAAGATAAGACACACACGTGTTTAGAACCTTATTCCTCCACTCACCAGCCATTTGTGTGAAAGTGAAAGTGTTAGTCCCTCAGTCACATCCGACTCTTTGTATCCCCATGGACCGTAGCCCACCAGGCTCCTTTGTCGATGGAATTCTCCAGGCAGGGATCCTGGAGTGGGTTGTCATTCGCTTCTCCAGGAGATCTTCCTGATCCAGGGGTTGAACCCTGGGCTCCTGCACCGTCGGCAGGTTCTTTGCTATCTGAGCCACCAGGGAAGTCCTGCACTCACCACTTGACATTGAGCAATTCAGGTTGCATATCTGAGCCACAATTTTCTCATCTATAAAATGAAAGGAGAGGACCCATGTAGCAGGGATTTAGGGAGCATTTAATAAGCTATTTCTTGAGCACTTAGCACAGGGTTTATATTTTTTAAAAAATCACTGAAAGAGCCAATTTGAGTTCCTACACTTCATCAATAAGAAAACAGACCCAGAGAGGAGAAGCAATTCCACGAGGTCATACAGTGGGTTAGTGGCAAACCCCAAGCCAGATTACACAATGGCATGAGAACTCGGAGGGAGAGTAATTACAAGAACGAAATTCCACACCTGCTTTCGACAACATTCCTCAACCAGCCCAGAGGCTGAGCCTCAATTTCCTTCCACCAGGGTATCCCACAGGAATTAGAGGTTGAAAGGCAGGCATGCTGGATTCATCTGATGTGACAACTTCGGTCTTCCCCGGCATTTTCAGTTTCCACATTCCTCTATGAACCTCTGCCCTACAGCCCAATCGATGTCAGCTCACTTAGCGCTAAATGCTTCCTGTGCACCGAGCCATTTTGCATTAGCTTAGTAAAAATGGAGCCATCCAGCATCAATTCACATGAAATAATTTTCCACTTCATGTCAACCGAAAATCACCCATTTCCTGCTACAAGTGACACTTATAGTACTGGGAAGCACTTGGCGTCGTTATGAGCTATCGTCGCCTGGGCTGCCTGCCTTTGTGTGATCAGGTCCTGTATCTAGAGAGAATATGGATCAAGACTCTATTTTCATGTGATTAAATATAAGGATTAAAATCTAGCTCATCTTCTTATCAAGCTGAAATATGTTCACCACCCAAAGATGGAAAATAGTCTTTGCATTTGTAACTCCAAAAATGGGGTAGGTCAGAGCAGATTGTTCAATCATTCAGTGAGTGTATGGAGACCTCCTATGTTCTAGACATTCTTGCAAATACAAAGATAACAAAATAAAATCTCTACTCTTAAAAGATTCTTACTGTCCAGACAGGACAGTTAAATGTGTATATAGTCAGCTACAATAAAAGGCATGTTTAATCATACGCAGCTGTTAAAATATTAGGTCTTAAGCCAATGATGTTCAAATACTTTCAACTGTGAAACTTCATTTAAATGAAATTCAATAAATAAAACTGATAATAGGGGACCTGCAGTGGCTGAAGTGGGAACAACAGACCTGGAGACCTATCCATTAACACATTATAGTTTCTGATAGCTCTTCATAATATATTGAAAAGGATCTGTTTTGCAATATTTGTGACTGCTTTACTGAATGTACTGATCTGTAAATACAAGTAGGAAGTCATTCTTTTTATCATTACCTCTTTGAACTTATAGATTGATATTTCTCATACTCCTGGCTTGTATCTCAGGGGGATTCTATAGTTTCTCTGGTCCTTCTCAGGTGTTAATAAATAATCCTGTCTCCCAGCTCACTGTAGAACTAAAGCTAATCTCAGGGAAAGGGGAAGATTTTTCCTTTCCTAAGCACTGCTCCACACAGTTGGAAAATGTACAGAGAAGAGACTTGTTGTCCGCCTCCGCCCCACTTCCCCACCATGCTCTTCTCTGCCACTCCCCTCACTTCTTATGACTCCTATGAATTCTCCTGATTAGAAAGGGGATTAGGGTGATGGCCTCCCTGGTGGCTCAGAGGTTAAAGCGTCTGCCTGCAATGCGGGAGACCTGGGTTCGATCCCTGGGTTGGGAAGATCCCCTGGAGAAGGAAATGGCAGCCCACTCCAGTATTCTTGCCTGGAGAATCCCATGGACAGGGGAGCCTGGTGGCCTACAGTCCACAGGGTTGCAGAGAGTCGGACAGGACTGAGCGACTTCACTTTCACTTTCTTTAGGGTGATGGCGACAGCAGAAAGAGGCACTGAATGTCTTACTTGCCCAACAGGGTTGCCACAACCAGTTGTGGAGGTTGCATACTGCACAATGGTACTCAGGCAAGAGAACATGGAATCTAGTTCACTTTGCTTGTGAAGCTAAACTTACCAAGTTGCTCTTGTGTGGAGCTCCATCCATCTGAGGGAAGGAAACATTTTTGTAAATTGTCACCTTGTTTTTTCACGTGATTCTGCGCTGCCTCCAAAAGGAGGGTATGTCTTTTATAAAATTTTCACATGGTACATAGGGACAGAAGCAGTGCTGTTGACCAGTACAATTTAAATCTGATGCTTGACTCAATGTGGCAGGTGTTCAAAGACTGGTTCTTTCCTTTGCTCTGGAAATTCCTAGGCTTTCTCCTGGTGGCTCAGATGGTAAAGAATCTGCCTACAGTGCAGGAAACCTGGGTTCAACCTGGGCTCGATCTGGGTTGGGAAGATCCTCTGGAGGAGGGCATGGCCACCCACTCCAGTATTCTTGCCTGGACAGTTCCATGGACAGAGGAGCCTGGTGGGCTAATAGTCCATGGGGTTATGGAGAGTCAGACATGGCTGAACGACTAACAGTTTCACCTCCACTCCCACCCACTCTAGGGCTGTCCCATTTGACGATCTCTGATTCCAGAGGCTGAATATTTCTGATCACACTTCAGTCCTGCGACCCTCACCTCCACCCCACACAGACCATCTCTGTTGGATCTCCTCTACTTGTGGGTGATCTCTGAATAGAGTCCATTTCAAGACATCTGGAGGCTTACTGCCTCATCTGCACCAGAGAACACATATACCCTTCCCCCACCATACTAGGAAGTGGAGCTCCACGGCCATCCGCTCACCCCGGCTGTCCAAGACTCCTTCAGAAAGCGTCTCCCTGTTAGGCCTTTTCAAGAATTAATCAAATTCCTGTCTCCATATTCACCAAAGTCAGGGGTATTTGCATAATTTTCAGGAGTCTCCTCCATCTGAATAAATCTCCTAGCATCTCCTCTGTATCCACACCTGGAGGATAAACCAAGTGGCAAAACCAGTTCCACAGCTGTCCTGCATCAACAGGTGGCAACTGAGAATCTGGACCTTTGGAGCATCTGCTGAGACTCAAAGAGATAAGGGAATATCTTGATACATAATGTTTAGTGACATGAGTAAATTCTCAAGAAATAATAAATGGAAGGATGGATAAACATATAAACTTGAATGTGTGTGTGTATATATATACATATGTGCGCATATTGTATGCGTGTCTATCTATCGCTATAGAACTGGATGAGGTAGAGAAGATAGTTTAGATTTTTTTCATTTAAAGTATACTTTATTTAGCACTTGTGAAAGTCACTTAGAGCCCCTGCCTCACCACAAAGACATAGGATATAAATTCTAGGTACCACCTGTCTTAGTTCCCTATTGCTGCTTTAACAAATCCCCTCCAACACTGTGACTTAAAAACACAGATTTATTATACTAACATTCTGGCGGTCAAGAATCTGAAAAGGGGGTTGTATAAGGCTAAACTCAAGGTATCAATAGGGGCAAGAGTCCTTCTGGAGGCTCCAGGAGAGAATGCATTTTCTTGGCTTTTGAGCTCCTAGAGGCTGTCTACATGACTTGGCTCCTGATACCACATCACTACACACTCTGCTTCTGTTTCCTCTATGTTAGACAGTCTAGCCTCCTTGTTATAAGGGCTACTATGATCTCCTGGCACTTAGATAGGCCAGGGTGGACGTCCTATCTCAAGATCCTCATTAATTACATCTGGTCTGTTTTGCCACGTAAGGTAATGTTTTTGTAGGTACTGGGGGTAAGAACATGGACCTCTTTGATAGGGTTCTATTATTCTACCTGCCACATCATCCCTAACAGGAGGTCATGGATAGAGAAAATGAAAAATGGCAACAAATACGAGTGCTTTAAAGCGTGAACCTCAACAAGTGACTTAACCCCACTCAGCCCAGTTTCTTCATCTAGCAAATAATAATACCTGTTTCATACAATTGTTTATTAGTGTTAAATAAGTCAATATTTTTAAAATGCTAAGAACAGGGCTGGCTCATAGTGAGTGCCACATAATTATTTTTTAGAAGCCCCAAGGGAGGGAATTTCCAGGTGGTCCGGTGGTTAGGAACTCCATGGTTTCACTCCTGAGGGTGAGTGTTCAGTCCCTGGTCAGGGAATTGAGATCTCATAAGCCAGTCGCGTGGCCAAAGGGGGAAAAACAAAACAAAGAGTAGTTAAAAAAAAGAAAAAGAAAAAAAATAAGTCACAAGGGAGGATGCTCTACGTTACAAAGTAGACTCAGGATACAGCTGCTTCTTATTTGGTCAACACTGTGTTACATATTCCAGGATTAATAGCATCAGGGGCTTATTAACTTAATGAATGTTAATAAATCTCTGGAGAAAGTCTGATACAATAGTATATGCAAATACTATTTTTTTAAGAACATATTCTAACATGTTAACGGTTCTCCTGTGAGATTATGGGTGATTCTTATACTCTTCTTTACACTTGATCAATGTTCTATACTTTGTTCAATTAACCTAGATGCCAGTTAGAGCAGAGGGAAAAGATAAATAAGCCATGCTATTTAAAAACATATATATACACATATAAAGAGATCAGAGTGTTTTTGTTGTGGTGGTCTTTTATTTGCAGGGTTGGGGGGTGTTTCCTAGACTTGATATCTGATGTATATAGGTTGGCTTCCCTATACATTCAATGCTCCAACATCAGCTGAAAGAAAAGAAAGAAAGTTGCTCAGCCATGTCCAACTCTTTGCGATCCCATGGACTATAGCCTACCAGGCACTTCCATCCATGGGATTTTCCAGGCAAGAGAACTGGAGTGGATTGCCATTTCCTTTTCCAGGGTATCTTCCCAACCCAGGGATCGAACCCGGGTCTCCTGCATTGCAGGCAGATGCTTTACTATTTGACCACCAGGGAGAAGGACACCAGCTGGATGTCCTATAATTCAATTAAATTCTGACACCAGCTACCCAAAGATAGCATCAGATTCACAGGTTGATGGCTCAGCCCACAAGACTGCTCCAACTCCCCCAGCAGTTGATCAGTTCCTGATCAACTGGCTATAGATTGGAGATCGCCATGAATTTCTCCTTGGGCTTCAAAGTCAATTGCAAGGCCAGGGTCTTACTTTTATTTCTGACCAACTGGCTATTAATATAAATAGACACCTAGGATTCTATTAATTTGCTAGAGAGGCTTGCAGAATTCAGAGAAACATTTCAATAATTGGATTACCAGTTTATTATAAAAGAATATGACTCAGGAGTCACCAGACAGAAATGATGGGTAGGGCAAGTTATGGGAAAAGAGCATAAGCTTCCTTGTCCTCACAGCATACTACTCTCCCCAAGTCTCCACTTGTTCATCAACCTGGAAGCCCTCCAAACCCAGTTCATTTGGATTTTCCTGAAGGCTTTAATACATTCCTGCCTTCCTTGACCCCCTCCTTCTTTTCTTGCTTCCTTTTTATTAATCAGTGAAGGTCTATAAATCTTTAGGGCCTCCCAGGTGGCACTAGTGATAAAGAACCCACCTGCCAATGCAGAGACATTAGAGATGTGGGTTCCATCCCTGGGTTGGGAAGATCCCCTGGAGACGGGCATGGCAACCTACTCCAATATTCTTGCCTGGAGAATCCCATGGACAGAGGAGCCTGGCGGGCTACGGTCCACAGGGTTGCAAAGAGTCAGACACGACTGAAGTGACTTAGCACACAGCACATGAATATTTAAGTTCTTTAGTTCAACTTCAGTGGGCTTCACTTGAGCTGCTTATTTCAAATGCAAGTTTTTATATTCCAGCCCTTAAAATTCTGATCCATAGGTCTGAATTGGGGTTGCAGGAATCTATCCTGAAAACATTCACATCTAGCCACATACCAGGTGGGAATGTTGAGGAATGTTGTTCAAATGTGATCTAATCCCCTCACCTAATGGTCCTAAGAAACTAAAACCCAGAAAGAGAAAATGACCTCCCTGGTAAGTCAAATGTTGACATGGTAGCAATTTTGAAGAAGGTCTATACCTGATTATCTGATTTCTTTTCAGAACCATTATAACTGTAGGTTCCTGAAATTATAAAAATGCAAGGATCTCTAAAAGCACTGGGGTGATTGCTAGGGAAATTCAGTGCTTAAGGCAAATCACACCTTCTCATCTTCTTATCCCACAACTGAAATCAGACTGAAAAAATCCTGTGGGAGAATCCTGAAAGGGAGGAGAAATCAGAAAAGAGAAGCTTACAGCCCTGTGCTGGTGTGGATATGAGGAGGACTGGCTTCCTGGTGTCCAAGCTGCTCATACTGGGCAGTGCTCCATGTGCCAGCCAGCATGGTCTTTTTAAAAGACAAACCTCCCTGGCGACCCTCTACCCTGGCACAGCACCACCCATATGGATTTGGTATGGTGGGAACAGTATGTACACTAGGATTGGATGGACTAGAATTCCAAGCTGTGTAACCTGGGACTGAAGCTCCAATATTCTGATCACCTGATGCAAAGAGCCGACTCATTGGAAAAGACCCTGGTACTGGGAAGGATTGAGGGCAAGAGGAGAAGCGGGTGACAGAGGATGAGATGGTTGGATGGCATCACTCGTGACTCAATGAACATGCATTTGAGCAAACTCTGGGAGATAGTGAAAGATAGACAAGCCTAGAGTGCTGCAGTCCATGGTGTCGCAAAGAGTTGGACACAACTTAGAGCCTGAACAGCAACAACACCCACAATCTGGGGCAAACCTTCGGCTCTCTGTGCCTTGGTTTCAAGATTTTTAAAAAATGACAGAATGGTAACCAACACACAGGGTTTGTAGTGGAGAGGCTGTACAATACTAACATGTTAAGCACTTAAGGCTCTGAAATTAAACATCTAAGTTCAAATCGTGTCTCCTCTTCTTCATAGCTGTGACTTTGAGCAGGTTACTTCACTCTCTGGGACAGATGAGCACTATGATCATACATTGCTTGTGGGTCATTGTGCAGATGAAAGGAAACACTGTACTAAGGCTCTTGATTAAGCACTTAGCAAGGGCTCAGTGAATGGTAGCTGGATGAAGCATGGTAGATGCTTGACAAACCAGAAGGGAAGCAAACGAATGGGAGAAAGGAGAATTTCGGGCAAGATGTAGTCATGTAGTCACACGAAGCAACATGTCTCATCTCCTCTATGAAAATGCTCTCTAAACCCAGTGAAGTTTCACTGATGGGGGAGAACCTGGGAGGGTAGACCAGATTAGGATAATTGTTTTCCTTGGAAACTGAAAAGTCACAGCTAGTTTGCCACAGGCATCTCTATTACCATCATTTCAATGCAATCCCCAAATCCCATTGAAATAGTGAATGAAATTGAAAAGCTGCAAAGGAAGAGAAGGAAAAATTGAGAGGAGGAGCCAAACAGCTTCAGGCTCTGTTTGTATCCTCTCTTGCCATCTCCCCATCTGGTCTTGGGCCCGAGCCTCTGCAAGCTTCCTCTCTTTCTGTACCTTTCTGGGAAGAGGTGGGAGGGAGGGAAGTCTTTATCCCTGCTGTTGGCCTGAGAAGGTCTTTTCTCTAAGGGCAAGTGCAGAAGAGGGGTGAGCAAGCTGAGGCATTGAAAGAGAGAAGCCTGAGGAATAAGAGAGCAGGGCCTTGGTCTCAGACTGAAAACACAAAGAGTACAGCTCTCCATCAAGGTTCTCATCAAACCACTGTAGCTGCCTCTTTACCTGCTTGTGTTTGCACCAGACATGAGAGTGTCTGGACCTCAATGCCAAGGAATCAGCAGTCAGGTTTCGTGTTAATCCAGGCCCCTCAACAGCTTCATAGTTTATCTTTTGAAACCAAGGTTTCAACATTTGTAAAATGAGATAAGATGGGTAAAATACTTGGCACCATGCTTAACAAAATGCCCTTTTCTCCTCCCTCTCCTTGTTCATCTTTTCCTTCTTTTGTGCCTCCTCTTTCTCTGCCTTTTTTTTAAAGAATTTTTAAAATATGGACCATTTTTAAAGTCTGTATTGAACTTGTTACAATATTGCTTCTGTTTTATGTTCTTTTTTTTTTTTTTTTTTTGCCACAAAGCATATGGGGTCTTGGCTTCCTGACCAGGATTCGAACCTGCATCCCTTGCATTGGAAGTTAGCATCTTAACTGCTGGACTACCAGAGAAGTCCCTCTTTGTCCTTCTTAATCCTCATGCTTTTCTTCCTCTTTCATTCTCTGTCTCTGCTCCTGAAGTCAGGGGCTGTGTTTAACTCAACTCTGCCTCTCCTTAGGCCTTGTACACAGCAATTGCTCAGTGGATACTTGTATAATTGAGAAAGAAAGAAACTATCCATTGCCCTTTCTCTGTGTATTAGAAAGCACTCTCATATATGTGTTCTCACCCATGATTACTTAGCTATTAAAATACAAATCTTCTAAGCAAAGAATTAGAGAATCATGACAACCTAAAATAACCCATGCACTGGTCTAGGCTCCAACTCTGACTTTACATAAAGGACCCTGGAGACTCAGAGAAGACTACAGATTTACTTATGGCCCTTGTGGGGGCAGGGGCAGAGTTATCTGTCTTGATCCTCATCCATTTCTATTTCTCTAGATCATAGCAGCTCCCTCTGTGGAGGTGAGTCTCCTGATTGTCCCATTGATACATTTGCCCAATTATTCATTCAGTGAAGAAATGTCTCATAACACAGTGTGTCAGATAGTCATGCTACCAAGGACAACCATACATTAAAATAGTCCTAATATCTATCCTCACAGAGCAAACAAAGGAGACTGCTGCTAACTGAAAACATGTGAATGTCACCCTCCTGTCCTCAACACACATGGATAGATTTTCAGTTTTAAATAATAACAACATGCTTCACAGGAAAACGGCAAGATGCTATGAAGGAGGAAAATAAAAGTTGGATGCTATTGAACTGGGACATTGAGGAAAGCATTTCTGACTCAGTGACTTTTAAGAGGAAGCCTAAAGATGAAAGAATATTCTTGCAGGCAAGTTCTGCTAGTCCTCTCTGTCTCTCCACCTAGAATGCCCTCTCCTGTTTCTTCCTTCATCTAAGCCCACATGCTCCTCAAGTCCCAGTACAAAGGCCACACTTCTTTCCTTATCATCTTAACTCTGCCCTAAAAAAAAAAAAAAAAAAAAAAATCCAGTCTTCAATTCATATTCAGCAAATACTTTAACAGAGATGTTTAACTCTGTTTGCCAAGGCAAATTCATCAGTATCCTTTATGTGGATGAACTTGGTTATGCTTATCTGGTTTATTTAAAGCATATTGGATTTATATGAGCAGAAGCCTGGTATAATAAGTTCTACCAGCAATATATTACCTAATTGCTTCGTAGATATGTATGAGAGAGAGAGGCAGATAGATAGGTAGGTGATAGGTAGATTTATCACCAGGTATTTTATAATGGAATAAGGAACTTTGCTGGAAAAAAGGTAAACTCTTCATCAAGAAATTAGAAACAACAGAGTAGAGAACAAAAGGTGAATTTGAAGATGGTAGACATGAATATAGATTCTACTTTTAGTTTTTAATGATTAAACCAGCAACAATTCCAACAAGACTAATCTCCAGCCTTTTGGAGCTCTTCATATATTCTAAGCATTGTGCTAAGAGTTTCATGTATATTACCGTGTTAATCTGATTCAACAGAAATTATGATGAGTTTTACTCCAGTTTTTACAGATAAGGAAACTGAAGCTTGGGAAATTAAGTAACTTTCTCAAAGTAACACACTTAACAAGTAATAAGGGCAGAATTTACCCTGGGTGGTTTTATTCTAGAACTCAACACTACATGCTCACTTGCAAGTTCAGAGCAAGCTTAATAAACAATTTAGCTACAGTTTGCATCAATTTTTCTAACCTAAAATAACAAGGGGAGCAGACACAGTACATGACAACTCAGCACCTCTGTTCTTTCATAATCTGGGAGGATCAAGAGGGGCTTCCTAGAAGAGTTGCAGAAGATCTGGAACCTGCAGAAACTCTCAGTCTCCTGGGTTCCTTTCACTTCATTCAAACCCCCATCCTGCAATTCTTTGATTATTTATAGAAGATATTCCCAAAGGAGGGCAGCTCCTTATTCTGCCTTAGAGATTGCGAAGAGAGATAAATAACACATTCCTCATTCTCTTACTCGCTGGGGAAATTGGGGGCTGTGTTTACATCGCTTCGTTGGTATTTATCCTCCTGCTGAATGTTCCATCCCCTCTATTTCACGTTGTTATTTTACTTCCATTAGGGGAGCAGAAAAAACATGAGAAGCCATTCTGATCCAGCCCAATCCTCAGAGGGCATTGCTCGGTCAAAGTCAGCATCCTCTCCCTTGTAATTTTCCCTACAAACATCTCATTCAAGAGGCATTTTCCTCCCTCTGAGTGCTAATGTCCTGATGATGATAAAAATAAATAAATATCACACACATACACACACACACACACACACACACACACACACACACACCCCAAAACAAAACAGAAGGGAAGAAAAGAGAAGAGAAAATCAATTGCACGCTTGGTTCATTTCATGTTTATATACTTCTGGATTTCCTTCCTGGGCTCCTGAGAATTGCCTAGTTAGCAGTTAGGAAGGGCTGGCGGGGTCACTGCAGTTTTAATGTGGCATGCCTGTCTTCCGTGGCTTTTCTTCTTTGAGAAGGGGCTGGACTTTATTAAGAAAACTTCTGAACGTATGAGCTCCTTTATTTATCCATCATGTCTATGGAGACATTGATGCAGTCCATTTTGTATGGGGAACTGACAAGATTATTTGTTATTTTCTGTTCTTTTCCAGAAATAGAGGCTTTGCTTCAAGAAAACCCTGTGGTTGGTTAAAACAATTTTGACCACTGGAGTCCTTATTTGGTTAATTTTTCATTATGCTGGCTCTTCAATGAAGGACAAGATACTCTGAGCATCTAGCTGTGTGTTAAGAACTATGCCAGGCACTTTTCATATGTTATTCAATTTGATTAAACAAACAAATATATTGACGTAAACAGCAATGTCCTAATGCCATAGATGGAGATAATGAGACTCAGAGTATAAATACAATTCTGATTGGGAGATTGTGAGTCTTTGCAGCTCACTGATATAAATTTATTTCCCTCTGATAACTTTTAAAAATTCTAGGTTATAGTTGAGTGACAAAGCTGTGCTAGTTTCAGATGTACACAAGTGAGTTATTTGCACATATACAAGCATGCGTTCATTTTCAGAGTCTTTTCCCATATGGGCTATTACAGACTACTGACTACAGTTCCCTGAGTATGCAGCAGGTCCTTGTTGATTATCTATTTTATGGTGGCTCAGAGGTTAAAGTGTCTGCCTGCAATGCGGGAGACCCAGGTTCGATCCCTGGGTCAGGAAGATCCCCTGGAGAAGGAAATGGTAATCCACTCCAGTTTTCTTGCCTGGAGAATCCCATGGATGGAGAAGCCTGGTAGGCTACAGTCCACGGGGTCACAAAGAGTTGGACACGACTGAGCGACTTCACTATACACTATTCACTATACTCAGTTCAGTTGCTCAGTTGTGTCCAACTCTTTGTGACCCCAAGGACTATGGTACGCTAGGCTTCCCTGTCCATCATCAACTCCTGGGGCTTACTCAAACTCATGCCCATCAAGTCGGTCATGCCATCCAACCATATTATCCTCTGTCGTATCCTTCTCTTCCTACCTTCAATCTTTCCCAGGATCAAGGTCTTTTCCTAAGGAATCCGTTCTTCGCATCAGGCGGCCAAAGTATAGGAATGTCAGCTTCAGCATCAGTCCTTTCAATGAATATTCAGAGTTGATTTCCTTTAGGATTCACTGGTTCAATTTCTTTGTTGTCCAAGAGACTCTCAAGTGTCTTCTCGAACACCATAGTTCAAAAGCATCGATTCTTTGGTGCTCAGTTTTCTTTGTAGTCTAACTCACACATCCATACATGACCACTGGAAAAGCCATTAGCTTAGACTAGATGGACCTTTGTCTGCAAAGTAATGTCTCAGCTTTTTAAAATGCTTTATAGGCTGGTCATAGCTTTTCTTCCAAAGAGTAAGTGTCTTTTAATGTCATGGCTGCAGTCACCATCTGCAGTGATTTGGGAGCCCAAGAAAATAAAGTCTGTCACTGTTTCCATTGTTTCCCCATTTATTTGCCATGAAGTGATGGGACTGGATGCCATGATCTTAGTTTTCTGAATGTTGAATTTTAAGCCAACTTTTTCACTCTCCTCTTTCACCTTCATCAGGAGGCTCTTTTTTTCCTCTTCACTTTCTGCCATAAGAGTGATGTCATCTGTTTATCTGAGGTTATTGATATTTCTTCTGGCAATCTTGACTTCAATTTGTGCTTCATCCAGTCTGGCATTTCTCATGATGTACTCTGTACATAAGTTAAATAAGCAGTGTAACGATATACAGCCTTGGCATACTCCTTTCCCAATTTGGAACCATTGTCCGTTGTTCCATGCTTGGTTCTAACTGTTGCTTCTTGACTTGCATACAGATGTCTCAGGAGGCAGGTAAGGGGGTCTAGTATTCCCATCTCTTGAAGAATTTTCCACCGTTTGTTGTGATCCACACAGTCAAAGGCTTTAGCATCTTAGGTTAGCTTTTCCAAAAGCAATATTTGGAATGTAGATTCATGCAAGTGTTATTTGTTAAGGAAATGGTCCTAGGAGAGAATGACAAGCGAGAAGTAGGAGAGAGATAGGATGAAATCAAGCAGGGGTGTGATTTCAAGTGGGTTCCCATCTCAGTCTGATCCTGCTCTGGAACATGTTACTCCTCAGCAACATGTTTTGCCCTGACTCAGGGCAAAAGAGCTGGATCTGCATGCTGCCATCCCTGTCTATCATTGATAAGAGCTGCCTGAGAAGGCTGTGAACTCCTATGTATTTTTTTTAATTGCCTTCTTTTATATTTTAATTTTTATTGGAGTATGGTTGATTTACAACGTTGTGGTAGTTTCTGCTGAACAACAAAGTGAATCAGTCGTGTGTATACATCCACTCTTTTTTTAGATCTTTTCCCATATAGGCCATTACCGAGCACTGAGTGGAGTTCCTTGTGCTTTACAGTAGGCGCTTATTAGTTATCTGTTATACTTCTGATTCTGCTTGCACTGAGCAGAGGTCAGGGGTAAGACAGACCTAAGCAGACCTGGGTGGAGCCATCTGTGTTTCTAGGTATGACATTTCACATTTCTATTTTATCTTCCTGTCTTTACATTGGTCAGCCAGATTCTACCACTTCAATTTGTGTAATTGCTCCACAAGAAATTGGAAGAAAAAGCTAAGTTCCTCCCAGTAGAACTTAAGTTTCTGGGGCCAGGTGTCTTGACTTTATTCAGTCACATAGCTGATACTCCTACAAGGCAGACTAATAGTTTTGTTTAGTCACCAAGTCATGTCCCATTTGTTGAGACCCCATGGACATCAGCATGCCAGGCTTCCCTGTTCTCTGTTTCTCAGAGTTTGTGCAAACTCATGTCCACTGAGTCTGTGATACTATCCAACCATCTCATCCTCTCCCACCCACTTCTCCTCCTGCCTTCAATCTTTCCCAGCATCGGGGTCTTTTCCAGTGAGTCAGCTCTTCATGTCAGGTGGCTAGTAGAAGGAGCTAAATAAATATCTAACAAAGGAATGAATGGTGAACAAGTGGATATCCACCAACTGCTGAAGGAGAGTTGTATCCATGATTAGATCAATCTTCTAACTATATCATCAAATATTTTGTATTCTCTCATTGGGCTTGTCACATATATCATAGAGCTTTAATCACTGGAAAGACATCAATGGACCCAGAGAATGTAAAGTTACTTCAATGAAAAATGATACAGAAACATACAAAGATATACAATGAAAGAAGGAGATAACACAGTATATCCTAGACCAGGGTGTAACTTTCCAGGCTCCAACCCCACAGGAAAAATTGCTATGAATGATAACAATTCTTAGAATGAAGATTATCCCTTTTCCATTTTTATGGGAGTTTATGTCCTCTGAGTGCCTCCCATCTTGGAGACTTGGCTGAGCAATAGCCTTCTACTCAATATAAGAAACTGAAATTTGTAACAACCCCAGACTCCATAAAATATCAACTTGAGCATTATGTGGGTTTGAGGATTTAATTTATGTAACTAACTTTGTCCATTAATCTTCATGCTGAGAAAGTAATATACAAATATTTTTATAAGTGAAAGAATACAGTCACAAAAAACACATATTGTATGATATCATTTACGTGAATTGTTCCAAGATGTCCTTTGTACCCTTGGAGACAATAGTACCTATCCTATAGGATTTATTATCAGGAATAAATGAATAATAGCAAGTTAAGCATAGAAAATGGTGCTTGATGCCAAGACATAAATGCCTTATAAATATTAAGTATAATTAACTATCAATAAGAAAAAGGCACTAGTGGTAAAGAAACTGCCTGCCAATGGAGGAGACATAAGAGACACGGGTTTGATCCCTGGGTCGGGAAGATTCCTAGAAAGGGGCATGGCAACCCTCTCCAGTATTCTTGCCTAGAGAATCCTATGGACAGAGGAGCCTGTCAGGCTACAGTCCATAGGGTCGCAGAGTCAGACACAACTCAGTGACTGAGCATGCAAGAAAAACAAATGAACAAAAATGCACCCAGACTGGAAACTGGAAATTGACACATAGACATGTAATAATAATTCACAGCTGACACAGTTGAAACACATATGAAGATTGTTTGGACTTCACAGAAAAACAATTTCATGCACCTTAAATTTAAAAAGATACATTATTCCATCATATTGGCAAAGATGACCTTTGCAGCACACCCAGAAGTTAGTAAGAAGAAACACCAAAGGGCTTTGTCAGACACAGTTAGGAATGTGCAAACTGCAACAAACCATTCTAATGAGCATTCGGACAAGTTTATCAAGAAGCACTTCATATCATTATGAAATCTCTCATCATATTATTTTCAACCAAGAGCCAAGGGCAGGAGAGAGAACTTCCTTTAATGGGAAATGATACAGAACATGTAGAGGTATTTACATACAAAAGAGATAACCGCACACTTTAGACTGGGTTGTAAATTTCCAGGCTCCGAAGGAATGGAGTGCTGTGAAATATACCTTTGCTGAGAAGGGCAAATTCAAGTTCACTTCACCTTTAATTGAGGTGCAGAATACTGACAAGCCTGACTTGATGATGTCTAAATTTCAACTATTATGCGTGAGTGGGCCCAAATTCTCCTTCCCCCATCCTTACATCACCCAAGAACAGCCCTCTGATTTTCCGTTACTATACTAGGACAGCTATGGCATCTTGTACTTGCTCATTTTCTGGATCTCAATTCCTTCTTCATTTGTGTGTGTGTGTGTGTGGTTGTGTATGTGCTTGTAAAATTCTATTTTATTGCACATTCAGCTGTGCATTTGAAAGAACTTCTTATATAATATCTAGGGTTTCCAAGTGTTATATGGCAGTGGAACTTTCCAATTCTCTAGCCCATTCTATGGCCCAAACCAGATATCTATTTTTAAAGGATCTACAAATTTGCCAAGTCCCATGGTCCTATGGTTCTAAGAGGAAAACCTAGAATCACACATAATTAAAGGCCTTTTTGAATGAGAATAAGCCTGAGAGAACAAGGAAATCCTACACTTGGCCACACACTGGAGCAGTCTGTGCTTTCATCTCTTTCTACGGTTATCTATAGAGTCCTCTGCAATGCCGTCCCAACCCTATTTGCACGTGCCCAGCACTAATGACGCTGTCAGTCTACAAGCCTGTGTTCAAGCCTGTCAGCCTATAGGCCTGTCTGTCCATAAGCCTGTCTGTCCTAGAAGACAGTTGCCTCTCTAGAAGGTAGCATTCTATCCTTATAAATCTCTATCCCAGTTTCTAGAACTGTATCTCCGACTAGAATATATATGCTCTGGCATGTTTGTTGAAAGAATTAGTGATTTCTCTTTTAGAAATAGATCTGATGAGGTGGTAGAGAGAGAGAGAAGGTCTTGGATGACATGCTTGGGGTTAACAGTAATAAAGGATGTATTTTTAATTTCACAAATATCAATTGAACACAAACATAATGGTACCTACTTTCTGAGTCCTGAAGGATGAATAAACTTTGTTTGATTAAAAAAAAAAAAAGGCTGTTTTTTAAATCAGGATTTCATTTACATTATATAGGAAGAATTTCTGTGGATGTGTATAGTATGTATGTGTGTGTATGTGTGTGCATGTGAGAGAGAGAGAGAGAGAGAGAGACAGAGAGATTTCTCCCTTGCAAATTGTCAATATGATTTTTCATAGGATCTGAAGAGAAATGCTTCACTATAGTAGCAAAAACATTTTAGCAAAAACATTTGCTAGACAAGTTAGATACTTTCTGGCTCTGTGACCTTTAGCAAGTTACTTCCTTTCACCAAGTATCAGTTTTCTCCTAAGTGCTTTCAAGGGTTGTTATGAGAATTGAGAATTGTAAATAATGTCTCTAAACTATCTGGCCCCATAGTAGATGCTCAATAAATCAGAGTTGCTGCTATGACATCATAACATGAGACTCCTCAAATGTGAGGGTCAACTCCCTTGTTCAGTTTCTCTTCCAAGTTCAGGGCCTGGACACTTGTTTTCTTTAAAATCAGACACAGTGTGACTCCCTGGTACTGATTCTAATCCTGTGAAAAGCATATTATGATGGGCAATTCTGCCAGTTAGGAGAAGACAAGATTGAACTTGTACATTCCCTTTAGACATCAAGTAAGCATGAAGCAAGCCTCGTTTATTGGCATTTCCGATTCAGAGCCAGCAGGGGAAATGTAGATAGTGCCATAACCTTGATGCCTTGAGATTCTCTAAAACGCAAACCTATTTGATATGACAAAAAGTCGACCACATTGGTCACTAGGAAAACCTCAGGATGTCCAGAGGAGCCCTTAGGGCATCAAGGGCTAGGGTATCTCAGTGCCCCCCTGTCTCTAAATGGATAGCATCTCACAGAGACATTTTACCGCATTACCACATTACTCTCATCTGGTGCCAAGAATGTGCTGGAAAAGCCAACAGGAAACAAAAACTAGCCAATTTGTAAAATTTTCTCATGCCTCTTTTATTTCTCAGTGTATGCTTCCATTGATCTCTCAGAGTTCTTGAGGCTGGGATCGTGAATAATAACCTCAGGCAATGCATGGTCTGACCCTGGCAGAGGTCTTTCCTTTAGCTTTTCCTGGCCGCCTTGGGTCAGATTCCCATGCGTGTGCAGCGTAGCCCCACAAGAATCGCCTCTGCAGTTCCTCTGTCTGCTTGTTGAGAGGAAAGGGGTGGCAGGGAGAATATCAGACTTGGAGTTCTACCACTCACGGACTTAGAGGTCTTGGGTAAATCATTTTATATCCCCAGACCATCATGTTTCAACTGTGAAACAGGATCAACGTCTAGCTCCCCTGAGAACCCATTGGTGAGAGTAGCTTATAAACACTAAATCCCGAAAGCATGTGGAATCTTTTTATTTTTGCCATCTCTAGCACTAGAGGGAAATGAAACACCCTCCATTCATCTTTCAAGCTAATACCATTTCCAACACTGTCTTATCCACAGTCAGAGCAACAGGCTAGAAATAAGATTATGAAAAGATCTTGTGTTGCAGAGACAGAGAGGAGGGGGAAAAAAAAAAAGGCAGGGAGAAAAAGAGAGAAGGTTATCATAAGGGACGGGGTTAGGTGAATGCAGAGTCCTTTTTGTCCAAAATCCATAGGGCAAGTTGGCAGGCTGGAAATTCAGGTAAGAGTGGATGTTGCTACTGCAGCCTTGAGTCCAAATTCTGCAGGGTAGCAAGTTGGAAACTCAAGTAAGATTTCTATCTTCCAGTCTTGAGAATTCCTTTCACTTTGGAGAAACTTAGCCTTTGCTCTTAAGGCCCTCAACTGACTGGATGAGGTCCACCCATGTGATGGAGAAAATTTTACTTTCTTGAAAATCTAGTGATTTAAATGTTCATCATATCTAAAATATACTTTCACAGGTATTCATATCATATCCAGGCTAGTGCTGATGAAACAAATGGATGCCATAGTCTATTCAAGTTCACACGTAAAATTAACCATCACCGCACAAAAAGCAATAGAGGATTTGCAAGCAGAAAGGACTGGATGGTGGTTTGGAAACGAAACGACTGAGGGAGCACATGCCCTCTGATCTGCACCAGCAGAAAGGCAGTTGTTGAGGAGGACTTGTTTTTAGGAGTCACTGAAGACCCAATAATGACCAAGAAGTACAGCTTCCAAGAGGCCAACTCTAGCTAAACATAAAGAAGAACATATGACCAGTGACATGTGTTGGAAACTAGATGTTTTGATTCACTGGAGGTCTTCAGCATAAAGTGGAGCTGTTGCACTCCATGAATGCTGTGCTCAGATGGGAAGCTGCCTCAGATGGGAAGCTCCTAAAGTAGCATCGAAGGTCTTCCTAAGGTATGAGATTCTGTGATGTTAAATAGATACTCCAAATCATTTTGAGCAAATTTCAACTTTATTTCATTACCCTGTGTGCTACTTTCCTCTTATGAGGCCAGATTGTTTCTTGAAAAGAAGCAATTCATTAATAGCTTAATGTAAAATCATTTATTCTTTTCATAGTACCTGCTACCTGCCTCTGAAATAAAAATTGCAAGCATGACCTGTAGGTTGTTTGCTGTTCAATGCAGTTAGTTTTCTGCACGGCAAAGCCACCCATCTTCCATTTGCCCTTGACTCATGCATAGTAGTGGAGAAGGCAATGGCACCCCACTCCAGTACTCTTGCCTGGAAAATCCCATGGATGGAGGAGCCTGGTGGGCTGCAGTCCATGGGGTCGCTAAGAGTCGGACACGACTGAGCGACTTCACTTTCACTTTTCACTTTCATGCATTGGAGAAGGAAATGGCAACCCACTCCAGTGTTCTTGCCTGGAGAATCCCAGGGACGGGGGAGCCTGGTGGGCTGCCGTCTATGGGGTCGCACAGAGTCGGACGCGACTGAAGCGACTTAGCAGCAGCAGCAGCAGCAGCAGCAGCAGCAGCAGCAGCAGCAGCAACAGCAACAGCACGCATAGTAGTTTAACCACTAGCTGGAAGGAGGGGTCCTCAAATGAAGCAGGCACAAAATCAAGCGCCAGATTGAGCTAAGTCTTTCAGATCCTATGTAAGCTCTTGATCTATCTATCTATTTATATATATATATACATATATATGTATCAATGTCTCTCTATTGCCCATGGGATAAGCAGAGGTAGGGTGGCACTGGAGCTAATGTTGTTCCCTTGCATAGAAGGATCAGGGCAAGGGAAACAGTGGAAGAATCCAGTAACTCTAACAGAAGGGAGTGAAGAGAGCCTGAGCTCAGATGAAAAGTTGGATGTGGTGATCTCTGAGATATCCTTAAAATTCTGAGATCAGGTGATCAGTGAGATACAGGGGATCGTCCTCAGGCTTGATCATCATTGATTACATGAATAATTGATAAATGCTTTGCAACCAGCAAAATCACTGGATGATAACAGGTCTTTTCATACATTATATATTTAAGAGCAATTAACTACAAAAAAGAAGCAAATTCATTTATTCATTTTACCTAATGTTTTCCTTTTCTCTCTTGGCATTTTTTTCCCCCAAATGTGCTCATTCCTATCTGATGTAGACTTATTTTATGAGATTTATTCTGATTGTTTTCTTAATATTATGCCAGAGCAAGACTGAAGTACATAAAAGATGGTGCTACACTCAGGAATTCTTTTTCATTGGTGGATTGATCATATAGGCTTTAAAATTGGTATCAAAAGGGCTCTGATCACACTTCAAAGTATTGTACTCAACTATACAGGATACAAATAAATATGATTATTTACCCACATATTTCAGGTTTTCCTAATTGTGATGGTATGGGTAGCATTTTGTTTTTGCATGCCTGCTCAGTTCCTCAGTCATGTCTGGCTCTTTGCAACCCCATGCACTGTGTCCCACCAGGCTTTTCTATCCATGGGATTTCCCAGGCAAGGATACTGGAGTGGATTGACGTTTCCTTCCAGGGGATCTTCCCCACCCAGCGATCGAACCTGCACCTTCTGCATTGCAGGTGGGTTCTTTACAACTGAGCCACCAGGTAAGTCCCTATTTTGTCTTTGACTCATTCGCTAATCTTAGGCAAGTGAACTTCTCCATGTCTTAGCTCCTCCATCTGTAGAATGGGTATGTTGGATTTACCTGAGCACTCAAATTTTCAGATTCTAGCTCTTACGTTTGGTGGCAGTGATTCCAAGTTATCTTCAGAAGTCTTTCAGAATTCTACTAACTTTTGATGTAGGCTACTATTGCTAAACCCCTATAGTATTTGGGATTAACTGATACTTTCTTCTTGCAAACCAAAACTGTTAGAATATCAGAGCTTCCCAGACAAGTATTGGCTCAGAGTTCAAACCCAGCATCATGAAGAAATCCAGCTTATTTTCCATTATAAGAGAACACATAATAGAACTTGTCATATTTTTCTCTCAAGTGAAAGGTATTTAGAGGTGCAGTTGTATCCCTTGGTACCAATCTGATTGGAAAAATAATCCTTAAATACTCCCATGCGATGACTCTCAACACAGCCATGCTTTTATCCCATGCTGTTCATCTTCTTCTGCTGTGTATGTCCCACTGTGAGGCTTATGTATTCTTATTATTTCCTAGGTTTTAAATTCTTGTTTCCAGGGTAGAATTACAAAGGAGGGAGCAATAGGAAACAGCTGCTCTGGTTTTGGACACTGGGAAGGCACCTCCATCACGCACCTTTCTGCTGCTGAGTGATTAGATACAACTAAAAGCAGAATCTAGACTTCCCAGTTGGAGCAATGGTAAAGAACTTGCCTGCCAACACAGGAGATGTGGGTTTGATCCCTGAGTCAGGAAGAGCCCCTGGAGTAGATAAATAGCAACCCCCTCCATTATTCTTTCCTGGAATATCCCATAGGCAGAGGATCTGGCAGGCTACAGTCCATAGGGGTCACAAAGAGTTGGATGCAACTGAGCACACACACACACAGGGACAGAATTGCTTTCACTTCGAACTGGGATTTTCTTCTTGGCAGTGAAAGAATGAAATGCACAAGATGGAACTCTCTTTTCTCACCCACTGAATGGATGTGATCTGTCTGTCACTCAGTCTGATTAGGAATATGGATCCTACCAAGACAGGATTGGAAAGAATCATGAACAGTTGACTACCCCAAGGCCAGTTTGTTTTCCTAATGTTGGGCTGATTCTATGGCAGCATAGTAATGGATTTTGTCTATGTTGCCATGAGGGGATGGTTATAAAAATTAAAACAAAACAAAACAAAACTTCTATCATGAGTTTCCAAAGTAAATGAAGGCTGAAGATGCTGAACAAACCATGTACATCATCGCTTTAGATGTAGGTTTGAGAGGTGTATCAACACAGTTACTGAGAATTGCACACAGCCATTGATGATCAGAGCTAGAAAAACTGTGGAGAATTCTAGTCCAGATATGGGCATTCATAAGTGGGTAAACCATGGCCCAGAAAAATAGGTTGACATAATATTACTGACAGCACATAAAATTTACTGAACAGTTACCATGTTAAATACCATGGAAGACACTTGACAAAGGCAAACTAAATTTTCATGAAATCTTTCAGAGTTTGGTACTATTTTCCTTCCTTCCTTTTTTTTTTTTTTCCTTCTCTTGGAATTCTCCAGGCCAGAATACCGGAGAGGGTGGCTGGTCCCTTCTCCATGGGATCTTCCTAACCAGGGATTGAACTCAAGTCTCCTGCATTGCAGGAGGATTCTTTACCAGCTGAGCCACCAGGGAAGCCCTATATAGAAAATAGCAATTACCTCATAGGGTGGTCACTGGAATTAAAGCAGTAACACGGAAATGATGGTTTTAGTATATGATGGGTCCTCAGAAAATGGGACAGGTACTTGACAAATATTTCAGAGGGCATGATGTTGCCACCCTGTGCATGGAGCGGGTGTGGTGAGTGGTGTGTTAGCATTTCTAATGCTTTTCAAGCTGGTGTTCCCACGATGCTGTGAATCATTTGCTTGGGATCAAAGGTACATATCCTTCCTGATTCACAGTCCCACAATCTTAAGTCTGACTCAGAGATGTCAAAAAGAGACAAGCATACATTGCTGCCCAAAACTAACAGAAATATGAAATATTGATTCTAAAAGCTTTAGATTTTCAATTAAAGTTTCAGTCCCTTCAGTATATACTTATAGAAACAAAAAGCAAAGTTTTACCCTAAAGAAGCAATGCACTATTAGATTTTCTTTTTCCTTAGGAAAGAATAAGCACAGGTGTGGTAGGGAGGCAGCTGGATGGGGTTAGATGCAGCAGATTCTCCTCTGCTACTCCTACGGAGCAGGTGGGCTTTGGCACCCTCTTCTGGGATGGACATACGCTAGACTCCTTATCAGGCTTAGTTTTCCCATTTTTTTAATGAATAAATTAACTTACAACTAAATGGACTCTTAGAACCTTTCCAACATAGTGTAATATCTATATGAAAAACAGAAAACTCTAATCTTTTACCTACCTGGTAGATACCATGTAACAGTGTCTACAGGTCTTGTATTGAAATGGAATTGAGTACCTCCCAATGTGCCTAGCACAGTGTCATTTAATCCTTGAGAGCATTTAGTGATGAAAGCGATTTAAGACAACAAGCAGACCTCATCATTCTCTTCCCCAGATCTTTCCCACGTCCATCTTGACCACTGCAAGAGTGAGTCTGGGAGACTGCATTCCACTGTGGTTGAAGGATGCATCCGGGGTCTGCAGTGTATTCCCCTTCCTCATGTTTCCATTACTCAAGGAACATTTTCAAAGGATGAGATCTGCTCGATTTTCGAATAGTTTCCAGAGGGATGTGGCAGAGTGCCACCTCATTTGATTCACTTAAAATTAGACCACAGTGAGGAATCCCAGTGTCCCGCTGGGAGCAGCTCTGTACCGGTGGGAGGGTGGGAGAGAGACCTACCCATTTGCTGCTGGAATACAAGAAGGATTCTCCATCCATGTCTCAAAAGTTTCCCCAATTCTGACTATTTTGAGCACTAACCCTCTCAATGAAAACAGGATATAATATTATTCCTGAGCTCCCCCTCCCCTCTTCCACCTATCACCTCACATTACAGTTAGGAATTCATGGATACTAATTCTAACTGAAATGAAGGGCACTTATTGGAAAAAAAAAAAGTCATTGCCAGTTCATATCCTATTTTCAATCGCTAAGAAGTCAACCACAGGTTGCATTTGGTAAAGACTTAAAATATACTCACACTGCATATGGGATATATTGTTATTCAGTCTCTCAGTCTTGTCTTACTCTTTGCTACCCCATGGACTGCAGCATGCCAGGCTTCCCTGTCCTTCACCATCTCCTGGAACTTGCTCAAACTTATGACCATGAAGTCAATGATGCCATCCAAACATCTCATCCCCTGTCATCCCCTTCTCCTCCTGCCTTCAATCTTTCCTACCATCAGAGTCTTTTCTAATGAGTCAGCTATTCACATCAAGTTGCCAAAGTATAGGAACTTCAGCCTCAGCATCAGTCCCTCCAATGAATGTTTATGATTGATTTCCTTTAGGAATGACTGGTTTGATCTCCTTATACCCAAATGCAGTACTTGGGTGCAGTCTCAAAAATGACAGAATGATCACTGTTCATTTCCAAGGCAAATCATTCTATATCACAGTAATCCAAGTCTATCCCCCAACCACTAATGCTGAAGAAGCTGAAGTTGAACTGTTCTATGAAGACCCACAAGATCTTCTAGAACTAACACCAAAAGAAGATGTCCTTTTCATCACAGGGGACTGGAATGCAAAAGTAGGAAGTCAAGAGATACCTGGAGTAACAGGCAAGCTTGGCCTCAGAGTAGAAAATGAAACAGGGCAAAGGCTAACAGAGTTTTGTCAAGAAAACACATCAGTCATAGCAAACACCCTCTTCCAACAACACAAGAGATGACTCTAAACATGGACACCATGAGATAGTCAATACTGAGATCAGACTGATTATATTCTTTGCATGTGGGATACAATCCTGGGTATATTAGCTGACTGGGGTTGTCATAACAAAATGCCATACAATTTAAATCTATGTTCTCACACTTGTGTGTGCTGGAAACCCAAGACTAGGGTGCCAGTGTGAACAGTTTTGGTGAAAGCATACACACAGACAAAAAGAAAGAGAGAGCTCCCATCCTTTACTTATAAGGCCACCATCACATCACATTAAAGCTCCTTCCTTACAATCTTCTTTAACCTTAATAACTCCTAAGAGGGGGCTTTCCCAGCGGCTCAGTGGAAAAGAACTCACCTGCAGTGCAGGAGATGTGGGTTCAATCCCTGGGTCGGGAAGAGTCCCTGGAGAAGGGCATGGCAACCCACTCCAGTATTCTTGCCTGGAGAATCCCACGGACAGAGTAGCCTGGCTGGCAGGCCTCAGTCCATGGTGTTGTAAAGAGTCTGACATGTCTGAAGTGATTTAGAACATGTGCACAACCCTTGAAAGGACCTTCTCTCCGAATACAATCACATTGAGAGCTGGGGCTTCAGCACGTGAATTTTGGTAGAGAGGAGAGGGGAACAGTTCAGTTCATAGCACTGGGGTTTCCAAAATTTTCTTTAATTTCTCTGTCCTCAGAGATAAGTCCCCAAAGAGAAATCAAACTCAGCTTAGATTTCCCAAGGATTTCCATATCTATAAACTACAGGAAAATCTGGACTAATTTGCCTGAAATGGGTAAGTTCAGTGATCTGGTTTTGTTTTTTTCATGTACCTATTTATGGGTTGGAAAGAATTCAATATTTGGAGAGAGCAGATTGAGTTCTAATCTTGGTAATATTACTAATTTGCTTTATGACCTCAGCTTTTTCCATCTGTAAAGTGAAATCTTCTGGGAAGACTTCTTCCCACTCTGATATTCTGGGGATCTGAGATGTATGGATTGGTATTTGTGTTCCTTTTGGAATAGAGACTTGTAATCAAAATCCAAAGGGTGCTCTAATGTCACTGGATCTACATTTTCAGTGGCCTCATGGCTAGGATAATGGAATAGAGAAAGCTTAAACAAAATATGAAAACAAACTTCCTGGGGAGAGGTGGAAGACAGACACTGAACTATAATCTAGAAGCAGAATTGGAAGCAGTCAGGTGAAATATTCATATGTCAAAAGGAGCAGTTCTTGGAGTGTTCTTCCTGCCTGCTGGTTTACATCTTATGGAGTGTTGGATAGATGAGACATCTCAGTGATTTACAGAGTCTAGTCCCTGGTTAAAGGACAGAGTAATGTTAAGTGTTTTCTTAACTAAAAGTCATTTTCCAAAAGTAAGAGATTTATTTATAAGCACTTTACATATATTATTATATTCAAATTAATTCTAACCACAAACCTTGGAGTATCACTTTTATTCTTAAATTCCAGAAAAGAAAAAACTGACACTTCGAGCACTTAAAGCAATTTGTCAGAAATCGTATGGTTGGAGAGAAACAGGGAACAGATTCCAAACAAGCCAGTTGACCTGAGATCTCCTAAGGACTAGCCCATTCTATCTTATCAGGAAAACTGAGGTTTAGTAATATCTTCTCCACCAGACAGTGTTCCAAGAAGACGGGGCTGCATGCAACCTTTTACCTCCAACACAACGTGGTATAAAACATACTTGGGTGTAGAAAATACAGGATGATGGCAAACTCCAAATAAGTATCCTCAAACTTAAACAGAATCAGGACCATCCTCAAGAAGGAAACAAAGTCTATGCTGAGAACGAAAGACTAAGAATGACTTAGACAGGTGAGAATAGGGGAAATACAGTGGGACAAGAGGGACAGAGTGAACCACGCCAGGACCCCAGAAGAGTTTCATACCAGACGGTATCTGCCTTCCATGCTCAGTTACTTCATATCCCCAAAACATTATTTATTCAAAAGTACATTCCGAATACCACAATTATGTATGCCATAGCATGTTCATCACATCCTAATGGCATGTTTATTCATCTCTCTTTACCAACAGTGAATTCTGGCTATTTGTCTTGGATTTACCATTGAATCTTACCCAATTAATGTTTTCTTTTCACTTCATTTGCACTAGGTGGGTCTTCTAGGCATCATGGAAGTGAATAAACAAGATCCAATGCACTACTTTCCAGGACTTCATCATCTCTGGTGGAGATGGTAGACAAATATGCAAGTCGCTGAACTTCAGGATCTTTATATGTAAACTGGAGATGAGAAAACCTCTACCAGCTATCTCTCAGGAAAATGGAGTGTCCAGTAAAATAATGCCTCACAAATACTTTACAAAGTATCATTTGTGTGTAAGCTTATAGCTATAAATAGTTAAATGATGATGGTGTGATCACTCACCTAGAGTCAGACATCTTGGTGCAAAGTCAAGTGGGCCTTAGGTAGCATCACTTCAAATGAAGTCAGCGGAGGTGATGGAATTCCAGCTGAGTTATTTCAGATTGTAAAAGATGATGCTATTAAAGTGCTGCACTCAATATGCCAGCAAATTTGGAAAAGTCAGCAGTGGTCAAAGGACTGGAAGAGGTCAGTTTTCATTCCAATCCCAAAGAAGGGCAATGCCAAAGAATGCTCAAACTACCACACAGTTGCACTCATCTCACATGCTAGTAAAGTAATGCTCAAAATTCTCCAAGCTATCCTTCAACACTACGTGAACCAACAACTTCCAGCTGTTCAAACTGGATTCAGAAATGGCAGAGGAACCAGAGATTGAATTTCCAACATTCACTGGATCATAGAAAAAGCAAAAGAATTCCAGAAAAACATCTACTTCTGCTTCATTGATTATGCTAAAGCCTTTGACTGTGTGGATCACAACAAACTGTGGAAAATTCTTCAAGGGATGGAAATACCAGACCACCATACCTGCCTCCTGAGAAATCTATATGTAGGTCAAGAAGCAACTGTTAGAACTAAACATAGAACAAGGCACTGGTTCCAAATTGGGAAAGGAGTATGTCAAGGTTGTATATTGTCACCTTGCTTATTTAACTTATATACAGAGTACAACACGTGAAATGCTGGGCTAGATGAAGCACAAGATGGAATCTTGATTGTTGCAAGAAATATCAATAACCTGAGGTATGCAGATGACACCACCCTTAATGACAGAAAGGGAAGAGGAACTAAATTTAGAGCCGCTTGATGAAGGCAGAAGAGAGTGAAAAAGCTGGCTCAAAACTCAACATTTAAAAAATGAAGATCATGGCATCTGGTCCCATCACTTAATGGCAAACAGACAGGGAAACAATGGAAACAGTGACAGACTTTATTTTCCTGGTTTCCCAAATCACTGCAAATGGTGACTGCAGCCATGAAATTAAAAGATGTTTGCTCCTTGGAAGAAAAGCTATGACAAACCTAGACAACATATTAAAAAGCAGAGATGTTACTTTGTCAGCAAAGGTCCATACAGTCAAAGCTATGGTTTTTCCAGTAGTCATGTATGGATGTGAGAATTGGACCATAAAGAAGGCTGAGTGCTGAAGAATTAATGCTTTGAACTGTGGTGTTGGAGACTCTAGAGAGTTTCTTGGACTGCAAGAAGATCAAACCAGTCCATCATTAAGGAAACCAGTCCTGAATATTCATTAGAAGGACTGGTGTTGAAGCTGAATCTCCAATTCTTTGATGCAAAGAGCTGATTCCACCTGATGCCAAGAGCCAACTCATTAGAAAAGCCCCTGATACTGGGAAAGATTGAAGGCAGGAGGAGGGGGTGACAGAAGATGAGATGGTGGGATGGCATCACCGACTCAATGGACGTGACTTTGAGCAAGCTCTGGGAGATGGTGAAGGTAGGGAAGCCTGGTGTGCTGCAGTCCATGGGGTGACAAAGAGTCAGACATGACTGAGCGACAGAACATCACAAAAAATGAAAGAAAAACAGAGCTCTTTCCTTTAGTTGTTGCTGAGTTGTCTTCTTAAGTTTGTGTTGTTGTTGTTCAGTTGTTAAGTCTCATGAAATGTGGTCCACGGGAGGAGGGAATAGCAAACCACTCAAGTATTCTTGGCTCGAGAACTCCATGAGCAGTATGAAAAGCTCTTTCCTTAGTAAAGTCCCAATTTTTAAATGAAGAAGCGATGCTGGACATTATCGCTTAGTGAACACCACGACACTGTTTCAGGCAAGGTTCTTCAATAGAAATGGAAACTAATGGACTAAGGATACATAGGGAAATGTATTTTCTGAATTTAAATATTAATATGAGGAAACAGCAGATAACAGACCTTCTACCAAAAGACTGACCTGTGTCCTGTATTCTTCCAAAGTGTCACAATCATTTAAAATAAAAGAGAGAGGAAAAACAAAACACTGAGGAATTGCCCCAGATTGGGAGAAACTAAGGGGACATGACAACTAAGAGTAACATTTAATCCAGGAGTGAACCCTGGGCCAGAAAAGGACATCTGTGGTACAAGTAGAAAACTTCATATAAGGTCTGTAGTTTATAGGATTGTAACCATAAATTTTATAATTCCATAACTGCACCAAGGTTATATAAGATGTTAACATCTGGGGAAATCTTGTGACAGGTATACAGAGACATTTTGTCGTATTTTTTTCAACTTTTTTGCATGCCAATTTTTTTTTTCAAATAATAAAAAGAAGGTACTTCACTCATGCATCCAGGCCTCTGAAATTAGAAGAAAATGGTCATGTGATCTGTCGCCAGCATCTGAGGGCGTATTTTGCTGTTCCTGTAATTCAGTGGGATTATCTGTCTGACCTGCTCAGAGTCCCCAAACCCACAAATCCATATTCAGAACCTCTGGGTGATGAAACGCAGAAAACCAGTGGCACGCGCTGCGCCGGGCGCCATGCGGCCACTTTACGTGCGCCCCCTTTACGTGCGCCCCCTTTACGTGCGCCCCCTTTACGTGCGCCCCCTTTACGTGCGCCCCCGTGCCGCTCTGCACTTGGCATCGTGTCCTTTCAGCGCTCTTACCTTGTCTCGCAATGTGAATTCTGTGTCATAGAAGGAGGCCCAAACCAGTCCCCTCCTCCCTCTGAACCCAGAAAGCAAACAGCTTAATTGGAAATGGCTGTTTTTCTTCTCCCTGAGATGGTGAAAATCATTTTCCATTTCTTCAGGCAGTTGAGAGTCACTGCCCTCCAGGAAATGAGGAACGTTTCCCTGGACTTTATTTTTCTACATGCTATAAAATTAATTACAGTTTTGTTTCATTTCAGGGTTGAGGTAGGGTTAACAGAGGAGGGGAAATGCATTAAGGCAAAGGAGTAAATAATATACAAACCTAAAAGATGTTTTGAAAGGTTGCCAGAAGCCAGGTGAATAATTGATGATACTCTGAAGCATCCAGATCTTTCCCATGAAGTGGTAGTTATGCCAAAATGAATTGCAAGTGATCTTTTCCCTCTCTCTTTTCCCTTACACATACACACACACATCCCTTTACTGACCCCCTTCACAGATAAGAGGCACTATTATTCATCCATTCAGAGTGTCCTGAAAGTCAGACCCATTCTGCTCTTCCCTCATTCTCAAGCCCACCGCCCTTACATGAATCTTGTCTACATTTACACGCAGGTAATTTTATGCACTAGAAGAGGAAATGGCAACCCATTCCAGGATTCTTGCCTGGGTTATCCCATGGACAGATGAGACTGGTGGGCTACCATCCATGGAATAGCAGAAGAGTCACAGAAGAGTCAGGCACGTTTAGTGAGTAAACAATCTTAGGCATCTGGTCTCCCTGCCCAAGCCTACTGCCTCCTACAGAGCTTTTCCTGCTCTGCTTTTACGGTGCCCTGCTGAGCAGAACCCTCTGTCCTCAATTCCTGCCTGTGAACAACAGTCCAATCCTTCTAAGCTCTGGCTTCTGACTTCATTTCCACTGGACAATCTAGCAATCCTAAGTGTCTTTTCATTAAATATTTATTCCCTTCCTTTGTCCACATAGCCTGTCCACCAGGAATGAAGGTACTCTGCCCTCATTTCAGCCTGCTGAAATTCTATCTCTCATGATTATGTAAGTGCTACCTCTTTCCTGAAACCCTCCCCCAATTTTCAGTTATTCTGGTAGTAATTTGCCTGAGATTACATTTGTAGGCAGTTGCCTCTACTCGCAATGGCACCCCACTCCAGTACTCTTGCCTGGAAAATCCCATGGATGGAGGAGCCTGGTGGGCTGCAGTCCATGGGGTCGCTAAGAGTCGGACATGACTGAGCGACTTCACTTTCACTTTCCACTTTCATGCGTTGGAGAAGGAAATGGCAACCCACTCCAGTATTCTTGCCTGGAGAATCCCAGGGACGGGGGAGCCTAGTGGGCTGCCATCCATGGGTCACACAGAGTCGGACACGACTGAAGTGACTTAGCAGCAGCAGCAGCAGCAGCCTCTACTCAACTACAAACCTCCTGAAGGTAGAAAATCTGTGTTTTAGTATTTGATCCTCTTAAGAACATAAAGATATGGTTCAGAAAGATTTTGAGAGAAAAAGTTTACAGAATGTTGGAAGATTGTATCTATTTTATATCTGATGAATAGGCTTGTAACATGGAAAATATAATTCTGTGGCACACAGCATGCCATCACGATTCTGAAAAATGCGATGCTCTGTGAACATTTTCATAGCACTGTTTTACAATTTTCTTTCCACATCATTAATTCTCAGAATCCACTCAGTACAGTAGGCTTGATTCTCCTCATCTTTCTGATGAGAAAACTGTGAGTTGGGCAGGGATCAAGTCTAGCCTGATGCAAAGAGGTGACTCATTGGAAAAGACCCTGATGCCGGGAAAGATTGAGGGCAGGAGGAGAAGGAGGCGACAGAGGAGGAGATGATTCAAGGGCATCACCAAATCAATGGAGATGAGTTTGAGAAAACTCCAGAAGACAGTGAAGGATAGGAAGGCTGGCATGCTGCATTTCATAGGTTTGCAGAGTCAGACATGACTTAGAGACTTCTGAACAACCAAAGTCTAGCCGGGGCAGAGTGAGAGGACTTACAGCTATACAGCCCTAGGTAATCGCTGGAAGAGGGAGCCATTGAAAGGGGCAGGGGGTACACTCGACTCAAAGATCTACAGACTGACTTTCTAGCCTCATCTGTTCCATCTAGGAGCTCAGTGGTCTTGCATAAGTCATTTGGTTTTCCAGCCTTTTATTTCCTGTTTATCTTGTGTGTGTGTGTGTGTGTGTGTGTGTGTGTGTGTGTGTGTGTGGTATTCGAATGTTGAATCATTCGACCATTCTTATATTTTTGGACGTGGGGGAATGTTTCTTTTTTTAAGCCATGATGAATAGCCCTGGGATGAATATCTATTACTGGAGTGCCGTTGATTTTCTATGTTGTGTTAGTTTCTGCTGTGCAGCAATGTGAATCTGTAGTGCACATACATGTATCCACTCCTTTCAGATTGTTTTCCCACCTAGGCCACTCATAATACTGAGCAGTGTTCCCTGTTCTATACGGTAGGTCCTCGTCAGTTATCTACTTTTTATGCAGTAGTGGGTATATGTCAGTCCCATAGAGGCACCGGCGCAGAGACGCCTCTAGAAGATGTCTAATGTGGCGAGCTATGTCCACAGTGGAGGCCCCGCTTGGCCAGGTTAAGAGGCCCCCGCGGGCTCTGAACTGCTAGAGATGAGTCGTCTACACTGCTCTCTGCCCCCAAGAGGCCATGCTGTCACGCTGATGCTTCCACTTGCCATCTTCCTGTATGTGAGCTGTGAAGAGCAAGCACCACTCTGGTCTCAGGAGCAGTCTGGTGCACCGGTTAGGAACACAGCCTGTGGGGGACGGCCTGGGCTTGTATCTCACCTCGACCTCCAGACTTGGCCTGTGGCCTTAAGAAAGTCGCTTCCCCTCCCCACGCCTCACTCCCCCCATCTGCAATGACAGCGGTAGTACTCACGTCCTAGGACTGCCTGAGCATCTGTGAGGCAAATCTCTGCTAACAGCACCTCTTGTAAATGGTAGCTATTTTTACTTCGGTGCCAACCACACAGGCTCCTGGGAGGATCAAACGAGAACAGTTTGTAAACTTTAAAGCACTAATGGAAAATGAAGACTTGGTACAAACGAATATGCTTTTTTCTTTAAAACTGGAAAAAAAAAATGTGTCCTCTTGTTCCAAAATCCTTCTGAGATCATGAGCTAAAAGACTCAAAGACTATTCATACCCTTTACGAGACATAATTTTCTTCTAAGACATTTTCAAAGTTAACTTTACAGTGAACTTTCTCCAAAATGTCTCTTGTTGGAATCAGTTTATGCAGACTTGAGCTTTTGACTATTTTATTTTAAATATCCCCCCTTTCAAAGTTAGAAAAACAATTACAATAAACAAATAACACAAAGTTATAAATTACAAAAGCCATTTTTTTAATCTGTGAAGATTTTTAACTTGAAATGGGTGTGTCTTGTATCCTCCATGGATAGCTTCTCCTTATAAATTATGTATTGAAATAGTAACATTAAGCCATCAACTCAGAAATCAGTAAGGGAAAGTGCCTTTTTTATTTTTGGAAGCACCTCGATGCTAAATGAAGTGGATGGCTGGTACATGCTTTTCCTACCATTTGCAAAGTAATAAATAAGAGCAGAATAATAGCATATTTTAAAATGCACATTGATATACACACACTGACTACAATATACACACATAGTAAATAACCTGGGAGGTGGTTTAGGTCAGCTTCCAAACTGGTTGACAGTCATAATTTGGTACAATTACCCAATTTTTAGTAAAACTTTGTGACTGGTATTGTCTTAGAATTGTGGAGGATACAAGACAGCTGGGATCTAGTAAAAATAAAATATTGATTTCAATCCAAAATCCATATTTATTGACAAGACCGTATTTGAGTTTGAAAAGGTCAAGGGGAGCTCCTGGAATGTTTTTGTTTTTTTTCTTTTTCTTTTTCTCATTGCCTCTTTGTTCAGGTCATTATTCAAAATTAGCTGTCCAAAATTATTTGGCATTTAGGGAATAAATAAGTTTAAGCTTATGCAGCAGCCTTCTTTTCCTCTGTGGTAGGTTTCTTTTCTGGAGGCTTCTTTTTCAGCTGCTGGTTTCTTGGTCCCTGCTGGAATGGCTTTGATTGGGCTCAGGGCTTTCTGTTCTCAGATCTGCCCACCATCATCTTTCCTAACTGGGTGTGCTTCCCTCACTCTGATGACATTTTCCATAGATTGCAAGTTCTACATGATGTTATACTAAACACATACATTTCTGAAGTCAAATAAACAGTATAAGTTGAGCTCAGTTTATATTTGATTCCTACAAGGCTTCTCAGACTCTTTTGGCAGGGGATGGAGGAAGCTGTGTTGCTCAAACCCATTAGATTAAACAGTATATTTACAGATTAGTGTTCCACAGAATAACTGGGGAAACACTGCATTAAGAATTAGCTTAGATTCCTTTGTTCAGTAAAGAGGAACTTGATGTGGGTAATGGAGATACAGCTGTTAACACATAGCCACTGTCCTATTTTCATGCAGCTCACACCTGGGAGGTGAAGCCTAGCACATGAATATTTTAGCAGGAAGTGTGAAATGCTGGGGAACACCTTGGGGGAAGAGGGATGCCTTATTAACTTTCAGATGCATGACATGTTGCCTGATGTGGAACCAATGCATAGTTGATGTTCAACTGATGTTGGTGAACACGTTGGAGAAGGAGAAAGAAATCAAGGGACCCTGGAAGGAAAAAGATTTGGGGTGGGGGAAAAAATGGGTTGAGAAGAGACCAGTGTGGGAGTATAATAAAAGACAGACAGTTAGTTGACCAACATTGACAGTTAGTTGACCAACATTGAAAAATCCCGAGAGTTTCTAAGAGAATGGGAGCGACTCTGTCTGGGAAATCTGAAGGTAGCAGTTAAAATGACACATTCTGCATCACAGAGCTGCTTCAGGTTGGTCTCATTATAGACAGAGACATGTTCCATAAAATGAGGTAGTCTAGTGAGTTCCTGCTCCAAGAGATCTTGGCGATGCCCCAGTGTGAATGTCTTGCCTTGATCTGTCCATGTGACCTCTCACACACAATTTTTTATGTGTGTGTGTGTGTGTGTGTGTTTTAAGCAGACAATGAGATCCACTTAACCCATTGTGCACGCTTCTGCTTTGACCTTTAGGAAGTTCAGAGCTTAATTTGGTCCACAATTGCAATAACACTTACCTATCCGAGTCCAGTTGTATTCATATCTCCCCTTTCTGTCAACACATCCAAAACTGCTACAATGTCTCAGAAACTACCCTAGGCTAAGTGAGTGCTGTACATAATGCCTCAAAGAGCTCTGACCAGTCACGGGACAGGCGATTTTTATTCGCTGATTCACTCATTAACTCAGAAAGTTATTGGCTATCTAACATGGGTCAAGATCTTTACCAGGAGTATTATAGAAGATAAAAATGCAAATAATACTGACATTTTCCACCTTGATTATAGTTTCCTTTGCTGTGCAAAAGCTTTTAAGTTTAATCAGGTCCCACTTCTTTACTTTTGTTTTTATTTCCATTACTCTAGGAGGTGGGTCATAGAGGATCTTGCTTTGACTCATGTCATCAAATGTTCTGCCTATGTTTTCCTCTGTTTTATAGTTTCTGGTCTTACATTTAGGTCTTTAATCCATTTCAAGTTTATCTTTGTGTATGGTGTTAGGAAGTGCTCTAATTTCATTCATTTACATGTACCTGTCCAGTTTTCCAGCACCATTTATTGAAGAGGCTGTCTTTCCCCTTTTGTATACTCTTGCCTCTCTTGTCAAAAATAAGGTACCCATAGGTGCATGGGTTTATTTCTGGGCTTTCTATCTTGTTCCATTGGTCTATATTTCTGTTTTTGTGCCAGTACCATACTATCTTGATGACTGTAGCTTTATAGTATAATCTGAAGTCCAGCTCCATTCTTCTTTCTCAAGACTGCTTTGGCTTTTGGGGTCTTTTGTGTTTCCATATGATTTTTTGTTCTAGTTCTGTGAAAAATGTCATTGGTTATTTGACAGGGATTGCATCAAATTTGTAGATTGCATTTGGTAATATAGTCATTTTTGCAATATTGGTTTTTCCTACCCAGGAACATGGAATATCTCTCCATCTGTTTATATTGTCTTTGATTTCTTTCATTAGTGTCTTATAATTTTTGGTGTACAGCTCTTTTGTCAACCTAGGTGAGTTTATTCCTAGATATTTAATTCTTTTTGTTGCAACGGTGAATGGGATTGATTCCATAAATTCTCTTTCTGATTTTTCATTGTTAGTATATAGAAAGTGATTTCTGTGTATTGATTTTGGATCCTGCAACTTTGCTAAATTCACTGATTAGCTCTAGTAATTTTCTGATACTATCTTCAGGGTTTCTTTAGGGTTTTCTATGTACAGTATCATGTCATCTGCAAACAGTGAGAGCTTCACTTGTTTTCTTATCTGGATTCCTTTTATTTCTTTTTCTTCTCTGATTGCTGTAGCTAGGGCTTTCAGAACTATGTTGAATAATAGTGGGGAAAGTGGACACCCTCATCTTATTCCTGATCTTAGGGGGAATGCTTTCAGTTTTTCATCATTGAAAATAATGTTTGCTGTAAGCTTATCATATATGGCCTTTACTATGTTTAAGTAGGTTCCTTCTGTGCCCGTTTTTCACTTCAGTTCAGTCGCTCAGTTGTGTCCGACTCTTTGCGACCCCATGAATCACAGCACACCAGGCCTCCCTATCCATCACCAACTCCCAGAGTTCACTCAGATTCACGTCCATCGAGTCAGTGATGCCATCCAGCCATCTCATCCTCTGTCGTCCCCTTCTCCTTCTGCCCCCAATCCCTCCAGCATCAAAGTCTTTTCCAATGAGTCAACTCTTTGCATGAGGTGGCCAAAGTACTGGAGTTTCAGCTTCAGCATCATTTCCTCCAAAGAAATCCCAGGGCTGATCTCCTTCAGAATGGACTGGTTGGATCTCCTTGCAGTCCAAGGGACTCTCAAGAGTCTTCTCCAACACCACAGTTCAAAAGCATCAATTCTTTGGTGCTCAGCTTTCTTCACAGTCCAACTCTCACATCCATACATGACCACTGGAAAAACCATAGCCTTGACTAGATGGACCTTTGTTGACAAAGTAATGTCTCTGCTTTTGAATATGCTATCTAGGTTGGTCATAAATTTTCTTCCAAGGAGTAAGCCCATTTTTGGAGAGTTTTAATTATAAATGGGTGCTGAATTTTGTCAAAGGCTTTTTCTGCATCTATTGAGATTATCGTATGGTTTTATCTTTCAATTTGTTAATATGGTGTATCACATTATTTGATTTGCATATATTGAAGAATCCTTTCATCCCTGGAATAAACCCAACTTGATCATGCTTTTTGATGTGTTGCTGAATTCTGTTTGCTAAATTTTGTTCAGGATTTTTGCATCTATGTTCATCAGTGATTCGGGCCTGTAGTTTTCTTTTTTGTGTGTTGTCTTTGTCTGGTTTTGGTATCAGGGTGATGGTTGCCTTGTAGAATGAGTTTCCTCATGAAGGAAGTGTTCCTTCATCTGCAATTTTTTTGAGTTTTAGAAGGATAGGCATTAGCTCTTCTCTAAATGTTTGACAGTATTCTCCTGTGAAGCCATCTGGTCCTGGGCTTTTGTTTTGGGGGGAGATTTTTTTTATCACAGCTTCAATTTCAGTGCTTGTAATTGGGTTGTTCATAATTTCTATTTCTTCCTGGTTCAGTCTTGGAAGATTGAACTTTCCTAAGAATCTGTCCATTTCTTCTAGGTTATCCATTTTATTGCCATATGGTTGTTCATCGTAGTCTCTTAGAATCCTTTGTATTTCTGCATTGTCTGTTGTGACCTCTCCTTTTTCATTTCTAATTTTGTCGATTTGATTCTTCTCTCTTTTTTCCTTGATGAGTCTGGCTAAAGGTTTGTCAACTTTGTTTTTCTTCTCAAAGAACCAACTTTTCATTTTATTTATCTTTACTATTGTTTCTTTCGTTTCTTTTTCATTTATTCCTGCCTGGATCTTTTGATTTCTTTCCTTCTCCTGACTTTGCTTTTGCTGCTGTTGTTTTTCTTCTTTCTCCAGTTGTTTTGGGTGTAAAGTCAGGCTCTCTGTCCGATGTCTCCCTTTTCCTTGCGGTGGGGCTGTATTGCTATAAACTTCCCTCTTAGAACTGCTTTTGCTGCATTCTATAGATTTTGAGTTGTCATGTTTTCACTGTCATTTGTTTCTAGAAAGACAACCCTCAGAATGGGAGAAAATAATAGCAAATGAAACAACTCATGAAGGATTAGTCTCCAAAATATAAAAGCAGCTCATATAACTCAAAGCAAGAAAAACAAACAACCCAATCAAAAATTGAGAAAAAGTCCTAAACAGACATTTCTCCAAAGAAGACATACAGATGGCTAACAAACACATGAAAGGACACTCAACATCGCTCATTATTAGAGAAATGCAAATCAAAACCCCAATGAGATATCACCTCACACTGGTCATAATGGCCATCATCAAAAAGTCTACAAACAATAAATGCTGGAGAAGATGTGGAGAAACGGGAACGCTCTTGCACTGTTGGTGGGAATGTAAATTGATACAGCCACTATGGAAGACAATATGGAGAGTCCTTAAAACACTAGGAATAAAACCACCATACGACCCAGGAATCCCACTCCTAGGCATATACCCTGAGGAAACCAAAACTGAAAAAAAGACACATGTATCCCATTGTTCATTGCAGCACTATTTACAATAGCTAGAACATGGAAGCAACCTAGCTGTCCATCGACAGATGAATGGATAAAGAAGTTGTGGTACATATACACAATGGAATATTACTCAGACATAAAAAGGAATGCCTTTCAGTCAGTTCTTAGGAGGTGGATGAGCCCAGAACCTATTATACAGAGTGAAGTGAGTCAGAAAGAGAAAGATAAATATCGTATTCTAATGCACATATACAGAATCTGAAGAATTTATTTACAGGGAAGCAATGAAGAAACAGACATAGAGAATAGACTTATGGACATGGGGAGAGGGGAGGAGAGGGTGAGATGCATGGAAACAGTAACATGGAAACTTATATTAAAATAGATAGCCAATGGGAATTGCTGCATGGCTTGGGAAATTCAAACAGGGGTTTTGTATGAAACTAGAGGGGCAAGATGGGGAGGGAGATGAGAGGAGGTTCAAAAGGGAGGGGATATCTGTATACAAAAAAAAAATCATAATAATGACAATAATAAGTAAATAACTTTAAAACAGTTCCTGTACTCATTCTTTTAACAATTTGCTTAATATGCAAATATTGATGATTCATGTAAATATGCAAATTACTTCAAAAACTGGTTCTAATGAGTGCTCAAATCTATTATCATTATTTTTACAACAGATATCCTTAAATGTTATAAACATGGATTTATAAAACCCGAATCCTACAAAAGCACAAATCTAAAGTGTGTAAAATCTAAGTGGGTATAATTTTTAATGAAAGAGTCCTGAAGCCCTTAAAAATGATAGGGCTTGCCCATTGTCAGTGTCCCAGCTAGACTTCCACTACTGAATTACACTGGATTTGGGATAATTACCCAGGGACAATCTCACTATAGCAAAGTGGACTCCAGCTCATTCACTCAGCATGTGTTTGGAGGGTCCCTACCAATGCCAAGTCCTGAGCTAGGCAACAGGGTTCTGAGTTACCTTTTGGGTAACTCTGAATGAGGGCCCTCTGCCTATCAGCACTATAAATGTATTATCTAGGTGCTCAGCATAGAGAACCCATGTTCCAGTCTTATGATTGCATAAGCACCGTGACCAATCTCTGGGCAGAGCCATCAGGAAATGACTGCTCTTTGGCTTCACATTCCTCTGTTAAGCTTGATACCCTCACAAAAGGAGGATTATACAAGGAAGTAAGAGATAAAGTGAGGACACATCCTGTAAACGCGTTCTTTTCAGAATGGGGCAAGCTGCATGGGGAGAGTTACGGCAAATGTCTCATACAGTCCAGTAAAGAAGCTTTAGGGTGTGGACCTGACACTCTCTGACACTTTTAATTCATCTTTCGCCAAAACAGTGTGTCAACAGCATTTTCCTGGTGGCCAAAACGTAGAGAGACTTGCATTTGGAACAGATGGAAAATGTAGAGGAGTCAGGAACACTTCCCTTCACACAGTGTGCTTAGTCGCTCGGTCGTATCCAGCTCGTTGTGACCCCATGGACCATAGCCCACCAGGCTCCTCCGTCCATGGAGATTCTCCAGGCAAGAATACTGGAGTCTGTTGCCGTACCCTCCTCCAGGGGATCTTCCCCACCCAGGGATCGAACCCGGGGCTCCCACATTGCAGGTAGATTCTTTACCATCTGAGCCACCAGGGAAGCCCCCCTTCACCTAGACAGCGGTGTAAATGGCGCCCTCTAGAGCTTTGCAGTGGTATCAAACGTGATTGAGGAGCATTCCCCACATTCACATGTTCGTATATGAACAACAGGGATGAAGAAGCTGAAAATGCAAGGCCATGGGCTACAAGAAAATATCCATGAGAGAAAGTAACAAATCGTATAGCTGAGGTTTGGGGAGGGGTAAAGGCTTCCCTGGTGGGTCAGGGGTAAGGAATCTGCCTGCAATGCAGGAGACTCAGGAGACGTCGATTCTTGGGTCAGGAAGATACCCTGGAGGAGGGCTTGGCAACTCACTCCAGTGTTCTGGCCTGGAGAATCCCTTGAACAGAGGAACCTGGTGGGCTACAGTCCATAGAGTCACAAAGGGCCGGACACAGTTGCAGCGACTAAGCACTGTACACAGAGAAGGGTATAGTAGATTTAGACTTGTCGGGCTCAGAGTTGGACTCAATCTGCAGGCAGCATTAGGAACCCATGATGCAGGCTGATGGAGAAGCCCATCTCATCAGAAGGTGTGGCTGAGATTAGAAATACGGGTTTAAGATTTGTCAATAGAAAGCTGATAACTGGAAAACATGAGAAAGAGGGTAATTTCTCTCATGGAAACAGAGCACAGAATTATAATAGAAGTGAAAGGGGTACAGACTTAGACCTTGCAAATCCCTGTTAGGAAAAAGGATTAGGAGGAAGAGGATCTGGAAAAGCAGCTGGAGGCTGACGCTTTCATCCTTTGGAAAACACTGTCCAGTGTTTTGAGTGAATTGCAGTGGCATATCTCAGACCACAAGGGCTCTGTGGGTTACAGAAACTTTGTTTGGCAAAGTAGAGTTTGCCATATAAGGGTACAAGCTGTCATTTTTCACAGATTCCAACCTTCTGTTTCTCAAGATATGCTTCAAATGCATTCCTGGTTCATCAAGGATGTTTCACAGTGGTGAGGGAATCAGAAATCTCACAATGTTCTTATGAATTCTTTAAAAAAAAAAACCCAAACTTTGGTTATTTAGATAGTAAATTAGTTTAAACTACCACTGTTTTTATATTCAGGGGGTGCTTAGACTCAATAAACATCCCATGAAATACAATAGATGGGCAGACTTTAACAGAAATTCCTTCCATTCAGTAGGTATTTAATCCTGAATGCAACAGTGTTAGGGACTGAGGTAAAATGGAGAATAAGCCTGACATCACCCTTACCTTATGAATTTACATTCTGATGGGAGAAACAAACAAAAACATAAAGGCAAAAAAAAAACAACAAACACATATTGAGTATGAGATAAAGACTGTGAATAAGGAATTAAAGTGGAGACTAACAGGGGTTCACCTCTTAGATAGGGTAGTAAGCAAAGGCCATTCTGCAGAGATACTATTTCAGCCAAGCACTAAAAGAGAAAAAAATACAACCTCATGAAGAGGCAGAAGGAAGAACAATTCAAGTAAAGGGGATGACATGACCAGAGGCTCTGAAGGAGGAAAGAACCGGATGAGCTTTAGGACCTGCAAGAACCAGGAGAAGAGTTCAGAGGATGGAAGGGGGAGGAAGTCAGGGGGCAGATTATTGCTATGTGGACAGTGGGTTGAAGGTGAGTAATAAAGGAGACTGCCCTCGTGGTCCAGTGGCTAAGAGTCTGTGCTCGCAATGTAGAGGGCCCAGGTTCAATCCCTGCTCAGGGGACTAGATCCTACTTGCCACAAGTAGAGATCAAAGATCTTGTGTGCTACAGCTAAGTCCTGACACAGGCAAATATATACATACACACACACACATTAAAGGTGAACAATAACGTGCCTAGAAATCACGAAGGGATGACTATCATGGTCATTCTGGGCTTCTGGACTAAGACACTGGCTCTCAGAGAGAGAGAGGATGGGAGAGAGAGAGAGAGATGAGTGGATCCAGGGATATATGTGGAGATAGAGTTTACAGCACTCATGGACCTGTATGTAGCCCCAAAGACACGGATGCCTCTCCAGGTATTTTGTTTGAGAAACAAGGTAAATGGTGGGACCCTTTGTTAATATAAAGAAGACCTGAGGGAGAACCATGTTTCTGGAGGGAAAGCCACAGTTTTATTTTAAACATGCTATGCTTGAGATATCTGTGAATGATACAGTCACACATAATATTAGCACAATTTGAGAGGGACAAGGAACCCTTTGCTGTGTGGTAACTCAACAAGGTGAACAAAAATGTGATCAATTCATTTGTTACCTTAAGCCTGTCTATGGCTTCAATTTACCTCTTGCATAAGGACCTTGATTTTTAGCCTGGAATTCGTTTTTTGAAAATATGCAATACTCATTATTTTTCCTTCTCAGATATATGTCATCTAAATACAATGATACTAAAAATAATAAGAAAATGAAAAGGAAAGGAAATGTTGATTTACTCTGATCCATGAATCACGGACTTCTGGTCAGCGTCTGTTGTATTACAGAGTTTGAAAAGTAGAAAAATAAACACTTGCTAAGCCCCTGGTTTTTGCTTTTCTGCTATCAGCTGACAAGCTCACTATGAACAATGAAGAACTGGCTACTAGATAAGTAAATTGCCAAAATGCTAAACCTTCTCAAAGAAACAGGAGTGGGGTTATGAAGCTCCAATACTTTGGTTACCTGATGTGAAGAGCCAACTCATTGGAAAAAACTTTGATGCTGGGAAAGATTGAGGGAAGGAAGAGAAGTGGGTGGAAGAGGATGAGATGGTTAGACATCACTGACTCAATGGACATGAGACTGAGCAAACTCCTGGAGATAGTGAAGGACAGGGAAGCCTGGTGTGCTACAGTACATGGGATCACAAAGAGTAGGACATGACTTAGCAACTGAACAACATCAAATATACAGAATATGTGTCTCCCGAAAAATGATCCCAAAGCCCATTGGCTGGTCTACAATATTCAGAGCAGGTACTTGGTACTTACTCTAAGGCAAATCAAGAAGAACGGAGGCACAGCCTTGTTTCTCAGAGAACTTGCATCATCTAGAAGAGACCCACACACAGTATCAGTAGGAGAATAGACTGGAAGTTATCCAACTCAGAATGCCAGGAAATAAACATTGCTATTGGAAAAATGATGATAGAGAACTTCCAGCTGAGAATATTATGGAAGAGCTTCATGGAGGAGGGAGTGTTTGAATAGGACCTCAAAGGATGGGTTTGATTTTGAAAATATGATGAGAGGGACAGTTCAGGAGGAAGTAGAATGGAGCAGAGGCTGGAAGATCAAGGTGTGTTTGTGAAACTAGAAATAGTTCAGTATGCATGCACATATAGAAAGTAAAATCCGAAGTGGGAGGTAAGGATGGAAAAACTGGTTGATTCAGAAGTTCAAGAAACAGGTTGATACTAGAGGATCCAATCCACCAACCTCCACATTTCTGAGCCTTGAGAATTTGATGGGATTAGTTCCACTCCCAGTTGATGGGGGTAGGTTCTGTTTTGGAAGGAAGTATTAGTTGCTCAGCTGTGTCCAACTCTTCGCAACCTCATAGACTATATAGCCCACCAGTTTTCTCTGCCCATAGAATTCTCCAGGCAGGAATACTGGAGTGTGTTGCCATTCCCTTCTCCAGGGGACCTTGAACCCGGGTCTCCTGTGGCTCCTGCACTGCATTCTTTACCTCGTGCGCCATCAGGGAAGCCCATATATGTATGTACTTATATATGTATCAGTTCAGCTCAGTTCAGTCACTCAGTCGTGTCCGACTCTTTGCAACCCCATGACTGCAGCACACCAGGCTTCCCTATCCATCACCAACTCCCAAGATTGCTCAAACTCATGTCCATTGAGTCAGTGATGCCATTCAACCATCTCATGCTTTGCTGTCCCCTTCTCCTTCTGCCTTCAATCTTTCCCAGCATCAGGGTCTTTTCCAGTGAGTCAGTTCTTCACATCAGGTGGCCAAAGTATTGGAGTTTCTCAACTTCAGCATCAGTCCTTCCAATGAATATTCAGGACTGATTCTTTTAGGATGGCCTGGTTGGGTCTCCTTGCAGTCCAAGGGACTCTCAAGAGTTTTCTCCAACACCACAGTTTAAAAGCATCAATTCTTTGGCACTCAGCTTTCTTTATATTCCAACTCTCTCATCCATATATGACTACTGGAAAACCCATAGCTTTGATTAGATGGGTCTTTGTTGGTAAAGTAATGTCTCTGCTTTTTTAATATGCTGTCTAGATTAGTCAAAACTTTTCTTCCAAGAAGCAAGTGTCTTTTAATTTCATGGCTGCAGTCACCACGTGCAGTGATTTTGGAGCCCAAGAAAATAATGTCTCTCACTATTTCCATTTTTTCCCCATCTATTTGCCATGAAGTGATGGGACCAGATGCCATGATCTTAGTTTTCTGAATGTTGAGCTTTAAGCCAACTTCTTCACTCTCCTCTTTCACTTTCATCAAGAGTCTCTTTAGTTCTTCTTCACTTTTTGCCATAGGGTGGTGTGATCTGCGTATCTGAGGTTATTGATATTTCTCCCAGCAATCTTGATTCCAGCTTGTGCTTCATCCAGCCCAGTATTTCTCATGATGTACTCCGCATAGAAATTAAATAAGCAGGGTGACAATATGCAGCCTTGACGTACTCCTTTCTCAATTTGGAACCAGCCTGTATATACACATAGACACACACACACATATATATACATTGCTCTGTTGGTTTTATGCAAGAAAATCTCTTCACTTCAGTATGTGTTATAAGATAATGTTCTTTTTTTCCCCCTGGATGTGAACAAGGAAACCTAAAGCTTTGATAACTCCTGACAGCCATCTTGGGACCAGAGGGAAAATATATTAAAAAAAAAATTAAAAATAAATCTGGCACTGAGAACACAGGCTGAAAAATGAAGACAGAGGAAAACTGTGTCCTAACATTTTTGAGTTAATGGATTAAGCTTCACAGGAGAGCAGTGCTATTTCTGGACTTTTGTGTTACATGAGCCAATAAATTTCCTTTATGGCTTAGACCAGTTTGACTTGAGTGTGCTATTATTTGCCACTCAAAGTATCTTGATACAGAATCCTTGGAAGGCACATTAAGGTTTTGGTAGGCAGTAAGGATCTACTGAAATTTGTAGCCCCAAGAGTGTCATAATCTGGAAAGAAACCCTCTTAATAGTGGACAATGCAAAACACCATGAAATCAAGGTAGTCTAAAAGAGAAGCCAAGAAAGTCAGCCAGTGTTTTAAGCTGAGATTTGTCTTATTTTTTTTCTCTCTTTCCCTGTCTAGTCATTTGACTTCTGTCTCTGTCCCCCAGAAGAGGAAAGGAAATAATTCTACTTAAGTCTTTCCTTGAGACCAGCCATCTCCCCTGGGCTTGGAGCCTGACACCATTTTTCTCTCTTCCACTGACGCCATAGATGTATTCATTTCTCTTTGGGTATTTAATGTAAACCAGATAAGCCACAAACTTATAAAAACTTTAGTCAATTTCAATTCTCAGGCAAGCTGAATCACTGAGGCCAATGCTTCAAGTACAAGATACTGTGATTTCACCGATGGTGAGGCTGTTTGGGGAATTGCTTTCCTAAACTTTCCTTCCAGTGTTTAGATTATGGCATGCAGTCTGGAGGTATATTATCAGTGATCCTCTTGAACTTAGTCAGAAAGTCCTCATAAATCACATTCAAGAAAATATATTTAACTTCCATATACATATATATGAAACTCAAGAACTCAGACAAGTGGAAGGAATTCCAAACTGTCAGTTTATAAGAGTAACTTGCCTTTCCAATTTGAGGATTGAAATTTCGGGTGAGAAAGCTCTAATGGAAATAATATGTTCTTAGAGAAACAAGAGGATCTGCCTGACTTCTGAAACATTTTATATGAAATAATATTTAACCTTGGAATTTAAAAAAGGTTAGGTTATGATCCCAGGTATTGGTGGGATTCCAATAGATCCCAGTTGCTAAACCTTAGTCTTTCATCTATGAAATGGGCTTAATTATTCCATTTTGTGTCATGACTCTAAAAAAAAATATTCTTGAATACAATATTTACAATTGACTGTACCCTTAATATATGCCAGGTACTGTATTACAGACATTAGTTATTATCATTTATTGAACTCTTAATAGGTACCAGGCTGGAGTAAGAAATGGTAACCTACTCCAGTTTGCATGCCTGGAAAATTTCATGGACAGAGGAGCCTGGTGGGCGATAGTCCATGGGGTTGCAAAGAGTCAGATACAACTGAGCATGCACATGCACACACACACACACATGCACGCACACACACATGCACACACACACACATTCATACTGGTACTAAGAATTGATATGTATGAACATACTTAATACTCACACCATTCAAATATATGGATGCTAATATTTTTGCCATTTTATAGATGAAAAAATTGAGGTATGGAAATGCGAAGAATTTTCCCAAGGTCACATATGCCCGAGGAGAGAACCAAAGGGAAAAGGCAGGCAGTATGCTCTTGGTATGTCTTATCATTTTTATGCTTCCTAATAGCACTGATAACTAGGGATTGTGAATACTAGTTTTTAGATAAAAGTAAGACTAACAGAGGATATATACATTTCTCAAGGTTACACAGCTAATTAATAAAAGAGCTTAGACTTAAACCTTAACTCTAGGACTTCCCTGGTGGTCTAGTGGTTAAGACTGTGCTTCCACTCTGCTCTCCACCAGGGTGTCCTTTCTCAATAAAATCTCTTGCTTTGTCAGCACATGTGTCTCCTCGGACAATTCATTTCTGAATGTTAGACAAGAGCCCAGTTTGGGGCCCTGGAAGGGGTCCTTCTTCCTACAACAAATGGTGACTCTGGTGGGACTCTTCTTTGCTGAGACTGACATCCTGACCACTCGGGGTACTCAGGGGCCAGCTTGCCTGCCAATGGACCAGACCCAGCGGCCGCAACTGGGACCCTTTTATCCCTGGTCTCCTCCTGATGCGGACAACTGGCCAGAGTGCCCCGACCGGTAAGGAACAAGAGACCTTATTGACCTCTCTCCCCTTCCCTCTCTCTTTCCTCTCCTTAACCCTTCCTATCCTTCCCTGTTTTTCTAGTCTCCTGGTCCTGGATGCAAGAATCTGATTGAAGGGCCCTCAGTCTGAGCTGAGGATTGGAGACTGATCACCTCCTCTTGGCAGAGAACTCGAATTCTGGTTCTGGTCTAGTCTGATTTCTGGTAGGGCTGAGTTCCAGTCCTCCCTTCTCTGGAGGCCCAGGGGAAAGTCCTATAATGCCTGGGCATCTGTAGGTGGAAGGAGATGTCTGTAAGGCCACCCCTTTCGCCCCCCCCACCCCCCCCCCGCCTCCTCCCCCTTCTTCTTTCAACCTGGCTTCCTTTCCTCCCTTGAAATCTTTGATTCTTGTATTTAAGGGCTTCCCTGGTGGTGCAGAGGTTAAAGTGTCTGCCTGCAATGTGGAAGACCTGGGTTCGGATCCCTGGGTCGGGAAGATCCCCTGGAGAAGGAAATGGCAACCCACTCCAGTATTCTTGCCTGGAGAATCCCATGGACGGAGGAGCTTGGTGGGCTACAGTCCATGGGTCGCAAAGAGTCGGACACGACTGAGCGACTTCACTTTCCACTGCAGGGGGTAGGGGCTTGATCTGGTTGGAGAAGTTCCACATGCATGGTGTGGCCAAATCCCACCCTCTCCCCCACAAAAACACTTAACTCCACTATTGCTTCTATCCTGTAGTTCCCATAGTATTTTCCTCATATACTCAGTCTCTTCACTTCAAAGCTTTCCATTCTATGCTATCTTCAAATTACACTGTCATCATTCTCTTTCTGAGCTAGAGTTGAGTGACAGAGAAAAGGAGATGAATATTAGATAAATCACAAATCACTAGATTTGGTATGTACCCATGCTATGTTTTAGGAAATTATTGAAAGAACTTGATGTAAATAAGATATTTGACTTAGTGGCATATTCATTTTCAAATGTACTTTCCAGTTTCATTTTGAAATTTAGCATGCTTTTTGATTTTTTATCACATTCATTAATGTCGTAAAATCATTAACACATTAGCATATTCCCCTAAAATAGGGAAGGTTTATTGATTCCGAACTCAAATTTAATCAGGATTAGGATTTCTGAGTTCTCATTCTTTATTATTAGTAAATTGTGTGTGTGTGTGTGTGTGTGTGTGTGTGTGTGTGTGTGTTAGTTGCTCAATCGTGTCTGACTCTGCAACCCCATGGACTGTGGCCCACCAAGTTCCTCTGTCTATGAAATTCTCCAGGCAAGAATACTGAGATGAGTTGCCATGCCATTCTCCAGGGGATCTTCCAAACCTAGGGATTGAACCCAGGTGTCCCACATTGCAGGCAGATTCTTTACCATTTGAGCTACCCAGGAAGCCCAAATTGTGCAGTAGTAATGTAGAAATAAGCTGTTGCATCTTATGGTTAAGTTTGGCAGAGTCTCCTAAACTCCTTTTCTCTAAGACAGAAAATGTAGAATAATTGTTAGTATTTATAGTTTTTGCCTCATTGTCACCTTGTGAAACCTGGTTTTCACCTTGACCAACTTTCACAACCCTATTCCTTACAAGCTGTTCAACAGATAAGGTGTAAGCTATGAGGCATCATGATTTGACTTATGCTAACTGGAAAGAATTTGTTAGTGTTATGAAACCAGCAAAACCATGAGATATAAGTGGGCCATATTGGAATAAGGACAAGGTATAGAAAGTTATTGGTTACAGAATCATCAGAATAAGAAGGAATGCTATATGGAACTACATGAGATGCTCAAGTGAATATTGTGTTTTGTAACTTGCAGAGATCTTTCAGATAACTCATCTCTTATAATGCATGCAACCACCCTGTGAGGCAAGTATCCTTTTTAAAATATTCCTGGAATAAGGATCAGAGACATGGTAAAATTACCCAAGTGTCTGCAGTTAGTAAGTAGGGATGCCAGGATATGAATCAAATTCTGACTCCAGAATCCAAATAGATGAAGTGTTAAAATCCCATGGGCTTTCATTCTGCTCTCACACAGGAATCTACTGGGTGATTTGAGTTTCTCATCCTTTCTGTCCTCTTCTTTTCTTTGAGTTTTCTCAGCCACATTCATGGGAAAGGACTCCATTTAGAACTTTGGGAGACGAAGGCTGGTTAATGCATCACTGACCACAGATGCACCAGGATGTGGCCAAACCTTGGTTCCTCAATTGTCTGACATCCACTCCAGTCCTGTCCGGCCCCCTCTAAGACCTTCTATTGCCAGCACTCAGAGCTGGTCTCTTTGCCCAACTTTGGCCTCCAGACCTAGAGACCGGACAATTGTTCACATTCCCAGATTGGGCCATTTCTGTGCCCCGTTTTCATGTGAACACTTCAAAAGCACAAAGCCCTAATGAACTCTACTTTCTTTTCTACCTTCCCTAGATGAAGGCCTTATTTTCAAGGTCCTCATCATCTTCTGCTTCAAGATAACATCCTGAGTCTAGAGCAGGGACAACACTAACTCAGCCCTGGCTCTTGTATTTGTACGTTCTTTGGGGTCTTGTGCACTAAAATTTTGGTTCTTTAGGATCCTGACCTCTAACACTCTAACACATTGTACCAGTTATGCCCTTTGATTCACTTAGGTTACCAACATCTGCGTGCATACATATGTACATGCATATATATGCACACACATACACAGATACATATATACATATATAAATCATAAATGTCGCTCTCTTATTACCTGCCATGTATTGTCATAGAATGGAAATGGAGCCAAGTTTCATATCTGGATCCACTCTTCAAGTAATCCAGTTATATCTTTATTCCTGTCTAAACCATCCACATACAGAGAAAAGGGATGAAGCCCAAGTTTGCTTGGTGTTGAAGCCAGGATTCTTACCCTCTCCCTGTAGAGGTACTTAAGATGAGATACAAAATTTGTTGCTATTGTTGTTGAGTTGCTAAGTCTTGTCTGACTCTTTTTGGCCCCATAGACTGCGGCATGGCAGGCTCCTCCTTCACTATGTCCCAGGATTTGCTCAAATCCACGTCCATTGATTTGGTGATGCTTTCCAACCGTCTTATCCTCTGCCACCCCCTTCTCCTTTTGCCTTCAATATTTCTAGTATGCATGCATGCATGCTAAGTCACCTCAGCTGTGTTCACTTTTTGCAACCCTATGGACTGTAGACCTCCAGGCTTCTCTGTCCACGGGATTCTCCAGGCAAGAATACTGAAGAGGGTTGCCTTGCTCCCCTCCAGGGGATCTTGCAAACCCAGGGATGGAATCCACATCATTTATTTCTCCTGCATCGGCAGGTGGGTTCTTTACCACTAGCACCACCTGGGAAGCCAGGACAAAAATTCCATGGTAAATGTTAGGCTTTCTACTTTTGGTCCCAATATCTGTCTACTGGACCCATTTTCATACTCCCAGTAGCTTTGAGTCACAGCTATCAGCTGAGCACATTACCATCCACCTATAAGATTACATTTCCATTCCAATTTTCTCTTGTATAATTAGTTGCCACCATGGGATGAAGTTCTGGCTAAAGATATGTAAACTAAAGTAGTGTGCAGAAGATTGCTCTGGGAAGTTTTCTTAAACGAGAAGTTATGTGTCCTCCCTTCTTCTTTCTGTCCTTTCTGATTCTTAGTGCACAGTTTCAATGGGCACCACTGTAGCAGCCAATTTGGTAATGTGAATGAGGTGCACACTCAGAGGATGCTGGAGAAGAGAGGTATAAGGATCGTGTTCTCTGACATCAATAGAGCCACCATACCAAATTCAGATCTCCAACCCATAATCACTTTTAAATACAGGACACCTAAACTTGCCTTATTTTAAGATATTATTATTTATTTCCCTTATATACAACTGAAACCAATGCCAATTGATATAGATGGATATATCTCTTTAAAAAGAATGGGTAGAGAGCATTACATACTGATAAATTAAAGAAAATTGGCATGTATAGAGAATGTAGCTATTGTATTGAGCCAAGAGAAATCTTTTCAGAAATGTACATTATTCCAGTGTTACCTATTATCTTTGTATTTAGATAACTTGCATATAATACCCTCTAGTCCTTCCAGTTTTACCTTAAAGGATAAAGCCTACAATCAAATTCCTGGAATCTCATTTGCTAGGTGTTTGACATCAGATGAACTCACTTATCCCTTAAAGATTTGTTTCTACATCGATGCAATGGATTATGAGTTATCAATAAATTGCAGCATGTGTGCCTGGAATAGAGAAGACACCAAGCAGTGAGAATTCCCGGAGAGTCAGACACTATCTTCAAATCCAGGGACTTCGTTTCCAGTTAGCTTTGAAGGAGCTAGATAACTGTATCTGCTGAGAAAACCTGTCTCCCATATTTGTGTTCTGTTCCCTTTCCTCTTTGGACACACAGGGAGATAAGATCCTGTGATTTCACTATGATTCCATTAGCATTAAATGGAGCGCACATGACCCAGGAGAATCGAGACTCTGTCAGTGGAAAACTCTAAGTGGAAAGGTTCTTGTCCACAAAGCTATGCTTTAGAGACCTTGTCAGTAAGAGCTTTTGTCTTAGGGGTTTGTAAATATTTATATTTTGAAACTACTATGAGAGGAACAACAGCCATTCCACATGAATGGATTACATTAAATGTACCCAAAGTCTGTAATTCAAGCTGTCAAACGTGAGGAAATACCAGACTTAAGGCTGCCATTCCAATCCACTCAGAATAAATAAGGACTTTGGGCAGAGTTCGTCCGCACAATGGCTCACAGACATATGGAAGACGTTACTAGGGAAGACGACTGAAGAGAAGAAAAAACAAACTAAATGAATTCAAGAAGTACCTAGTCTTTCTTCCAGAAAGGAAAGGGATTGGGGCTTGAGGGAGAAGGTTGTTGGCCCAGAAGCAAGGAATTGGGATTAACATTAAACCAAGAATGAGGGGTGGCACGTGGAGGCTTTTCCTGTTCCTAAGACACTTGTCTGTTTTTCATTTCTTGTTTATGGTGTTTGGTGATATGACACCAATACAGAAATCAAAATGTGTGTCTGGATGGGCTGGATGAAGGGTAGGGGATTTACTTGCTGTGAAAGTTCTGTGTTAAGCATGCAGTGGAGTTTCCTAGACCATATAACACAGGTGGAAGCTGTGTTTATTGAACAGAAAAAAAAAATGAATTTCAGGGAGATGTTGACCAGTGGGTCATATAAATTTGATTCAATTCTACAGACACGTACCAGCCACCTACTTTGTGCCAGACATGGGCAATGAAGCTTGAGAGACAATCCGCTTTAATGGAAAGAGATTTAGCTTCTTGTCCTTACTCTGAATTTCACAGATTTTGCAGAGTGAGGCAAGTAACTTTGCCTCTCTGAGCATCAGCTCAAAATACCAACATTTTCTTTTTAATAACTAAATACTAAGTTAGATGACTTGGCAAAGGTATGGGACAAATTGGGCTTGCTAATGCTCTCCTGTTAACCAGGTGTGATATTGTGTGTTACCATGCACTCTCATTCCATGCTCTTCTCTGTGGTACCCCTAACTGTGACAGGATATAACACCACACTCCTTTTAATTCAGGTGAGGTCAAAAGATTTGTTGGCCTAGTGAGGTAAATGGAAGTGATACATCTGAGAGGAGTATATGAGAACCATTGAGAGGTTCACTGTATCTGTGTTTTCTTTCCTTCTGCCCTGATGATTCAATAATGGTCCAAATGGAAGCAGCCTGGGTTCTGGAATGATAACATGAAGCTGTGTTATTGCTTTCCTGCTATGGACAGTCATCATTAGTGGTTTTAAGTCACTAAAATCTAGGGGTCTCTCATTACTGCAGCAAAACCTACCCTTGCTGAGACTGAAACTCACAGAATAAGAGACAGCTCTTGCCGTCTATGGGGTCGAACAGAGTTGGACATGACTGAAGCGACTTAGCAGCGGCAACAGCAGCAGCAGCTAGTCTGCAAGGTATACATTCTTACCTTAGAATAACCTAAGTCACAGTGACCCTAAGTATCAACCTAGTCTATGGCAGAAAAGTAAGAAAGAACAAATTCTAAATGTTCATGGTCTTTCAATAAACTAGCTCCACCCAGTTACGAAATGTAGGCCAACTTCTATCTGTGGTTTGCTAGCTTTCCCTCTATGAGAAGGAGACAGTAAAATTAGGGTCAATGACAAAATGTGTTACTTTAGTAAAGTCTCCTAAGAAAGAAAGTATGGTGCCTGTTCCCCATTAACAGCACTTATGACTTCTTGAAGAAGGAGGTGGCACACTCAGGTCTTTGTCTGAAATCTCTCTTGACGCACTTCGGAGGGTGGACAGGAGTATATATGACTGCAGCTAGGCTGACCAAGTAAAAAGGGGTATAGTAACATATGGAATGTGGAGAACAGTTTTAATAAGGGCACTTGCAATAGAGATTAAGACTGCAAATATGAGAAGTCTTTTGCAGGCAGAATCAGTAGTGAGGGTTTAGATGTGTGGAAGATGTGTAGTTAAAGATGACAGTGAGAAGACAATGATCAACTCATTAATAGACAGGAAGCCTGCATAAGGTGACTCAGTGAGTAATTTAGTTATGGGTTCCTCTTTTGCTTCTGTACAGAATATCAGTCATCACATGGTTCTGCCCTTTGAGAACATATTTAGATGCAGACCACTGGGCAAGATGCATCATTCAACTGGCCAGCTGTGACCCTGTTAGAAAATCTATGTCAGAATTACTGGAAGACCACATTGTTTATGATTCGTGGGAGGCATTCACAGCAAGTTAAAAAGGCAGAGTTTCGACCACAGTTGTGGACCCTGAGACCGGAGACAGCTGGGCAGGATGCCAGGAGAACAACCTGAGGAATTCTACAGGCTTGGGTTCAAATTCCACCTCTACCACTCTCCTGATGTTTGGTTTAGAACAAATTACTCAAAACCGCTGAGTCTCAGTTTTCCCACCTATGAGACTGGGTATAATAATATGGACTTCAAAGGATTGCTGTGAAGATCCCGGAACACAATCAGTGTAATGCAACCAAAACATAGTAGGCATTCCATAAATGCCGTTTCCTTTCTCCTTCCCACATACCACTTAAGTGATGTGAAATGAGGCTGTCTGTAAAAGATACCATTGAATGATCTGCTTGTTATTGGTCAACTCACCCTTTCATTTTGGGAGCCCCAAAACAATCCTTTATGGTAAATTAAAGGGACTTTGCCATCAAAGAAAAGAAAGGGACCAAACATTTTTGGTTTACTACCCATTGAAAATAGCTTCAGCCAGAAGGGCATTTTGCCTGGAGTGATGACTTCTGTGGGTGTGTGCACGGTGGGCCTGGTAGGAGGAAGCCCGCGGCCACCATTTCCAAGTAGCAGATGGTCATCTGAAAGGCGGGGGAAGTAATGTGCTTTGTGGTCCAGACAAGAAAGCTCTGGCCAGTAGGTTAAAGTTATCATGAGACATTTCTCAGTTCAAGTCACTGCAATTAGTCGCCCCACAATGCCTCTTTGGAGGCAGTAAGTACTGTTACTGGATGTATGAGAGCTGAAGTCAGACCAACACCGCATAATTAAGCAAGGAGTAGAGCTGCCCACACTTGGTGGCTGGGTCTACAAGATGCAGTTTAAGGTGGCAAATATGTAATGAGGGTCCAGTACATGCAGGCTTCTGGCTGTAATCTGGGCAAGAACAGATGCAAAGAAGACAACCGTGTAATAAGTAGGTACTAAATATATACTATAAATCAGATGCCACCTGAGGAAATGAAGTAACGAAAGTAATAAGGCATAGACCCTGTCCTGGAAGAATTTACATCTTGTAGATAAAGCAGCAAATGATTACAGGAAACAAGACATAAAAGCTTGTTGATACTAGAACTAATGCTTATGAAAATGAATAAGCAAATGATTTTTCCCTTGGAAGATTAAGGAAGGTGTTTTAAACTGGGGTTGCCCTAAGGTTTTGTATGTCAGAATGATGAGGAAAATCAAGATGATTCTGAAAACACAGATTCTGACACGCACTTTAACTAGAACTGTGTAGATTCATGTGCTATAAGCTGGATAAATGAAAGCCAGTAAATGACAGTGAGAAAGAATTGAGTGCCAGGCACCGTAGACCGTGCAGTGTGCTAAGCACATCGGGTGCATTAACTCACTTAGTCCTCCTGACAGCTTATGGTTGATGGTACCACCTCCATTTTCACTTTACATAAAAAGAAATAATGGCACACTATTTTAAGTTTAGTTAAAGTTACAGTTCAGATCCAATGGTAGTGGCTAACAGCAGGGCTGTTGAAAGGATCTGGAAGCCACATATGATAAGAACGGTGACCTAAGTGGGAAGGAAATCCAAAAAATAGGAGCTGTATGTTTTATGCAGAGCTGATTTACCTTGCTGTACAGTAGAAATTAATACAATACTGTAAAGCAATTATACTCCAATGAAAATTTAAAAAAATGAATGGATAGAATGACATGCTTATTTAGGAATTCACACCAGAAATACTGCCAAACTCTTTCTAGGTTTTAAGCATTGTTGTAAATGAGTAGAAAAGACTGGTAAACAAAAGCAGACATGGGACTCTGCTCTTCTGTTGCTGATTTCTAGAGGAAGACATAAGGAACAATAAATATAAAAAATAATAAAATGCATCGCTTTTCAGCCATTGAAAAGAGCTATGGAAAACCAAGACAGTGTAGCCAGGGTTTGTGGGCTGTGCAAGCTGACAGATGTGTTACAGGCTTCATGTGGTGGACAACGTAGGTCTTAATGAGAAGATGGCATTTAAACAAAGACTTGAGCATGGTTCAAGGGTTAGCAACAGCGGGGACGTGAGCATGGGTGCATGTGAGACATCACAACAGCAAAATGGACAGTAAGGTCAATCTCTAATTATGGGTCTCAGTGGCTCAAAAGCTTCAATAACAGATTTCTGGTTAAGTAAAACAAAAACTGTGATTTCAAATCTTAGTAGAACCATTTCAGGCTTAAGGTATATTTATATTTTCAAGCTATGAGACTCTGAAAACAGTTATTTTCCCTTTTCTGAGCTCCAGTCTTCTCATCTGGAAAATGGGCTTCAAAATATCTAACTGACTATTTGTGGTGAATTAATGAGATGGTGATGGTGATTGTAAAAACCCTGGTGTGGAGCCTGACACAGAGCTGGTGCTCTATAAGTGGTGTCCCCCCCCCCCCCCCCCCCGCCCCCCACTCTCTTGAAAGTTTTAGACACTACAGGAGGAAAAGAAATAGTGAATGTTTTACTTTGGATAATCCACTCATTGTGCAGACGTTTCTGGAATCTGCAAGCCACCATCCACCAGTTTCACTGCATTGTTGCAGGCTTATGCTCAAGTCTTTGCTCAAGTATTTATACAGCTTTGACTCATATTTGGGGTACCCAGAATATTTCTCTTTCTTATTTTCTGTCGGATCTTACCACCCTCTTACCAGTTCCCTCTGCGAATGTCAATTTTGTGAATTTAAAGACTATATCTACTGCCATTGAAGCATAGCAATTTTCCTTTTATGGGTTAAAATAAGAGGAAATACAAAATTGATAGACAATCAAATATATGGTAGGAGAGAATTTTAAAGTAGGAAGAGTAAATGAACCTGACTTGTAGGCTGGTCATAGTTCATACTCTCAAACATAAATTCATTAAGACATTTCTTCACACACGTCTTTGGAATTAGAAGCTCTACCTAAAGATGGTTTAAAGAAGCCTCACTGAAGGGCATGAGAAATAGTGTTTAATGAAACTTTATTTTGGTTCAAATCTCACTTACCATACCTACTGTGCATTTACTGATATTCTATGTACCCTAGGCACCATGGAAGGGACTTTAATACCTTATCTAATTGAAGCCTCGCAACAACTCTGAGACATGGAAACTTTTTATCCTCACACAAGGAGTCTGAAGTCTTCTGTATCCTTACTGTGTGTGCTGTGCTTAGTCCCTCCATCACGTCTGATTCTCTGCGACCCTGTGGACTGCAGCCTGCCAGGCTTCTCTGCCCATGGGGATTCTCCAGGCAAGAATACCAGAGAAGGTTGCCATGCCCTCCTCCAGGGGATCTTCCCCACCCAGGGATCAAACCCAGGTCTCCCACACTGCAGGCAGATTCTTTATCATCTGAACCACTAGGGAAGCCCTATTCCTTTACTACATAAGGAAATAGACTTGTTTGGAAAAAAAATTGTATTCAAAAGAATACAAATAGAATTCCTAACCTTCAGAGTCAATAGTCAAATTCTGAATCCCCCTTAAGCCTATGCTTTTTGCTTCGATTATATACCACCATTCTGTATTTTTAATGAAGTAGGTTTTGTATGAGAAATTTGAAGAATAGATTTGTATTTTATATCACACAATTCAGAAAACTCTGTTCGGGGAGAGAATTTTCATAGTGTTCTGGAATAATGTTTAACAGAGGGGGATACCCAGTGTTTATTGCAGCACTATTTACAATAGCCAGGGCATAGAACCAACCTAGATGCCCACCAATAGATGAATGGATAAAGAAGTTGTGGTACATATATACAATGGAATATTACTCAGCCATGAAAAGGAATAGACTTGAGTCAGCTTTAGTGAGGTGGATGAATCTAGGGCCTATCATACAGAGTGAAGTAAGTCAGAAAGGAAAAAAAAAGTTGCATATTAATGCACACACACACACACACATATATAATCTAGACAAATGGCACTGATGAAGCTATTTGCAGGCCGGAATAGTGACACAGACATAGAGAACAGGCTTGTGGACACAGCAAGGGAAGGAGAGAGTGGGGCAAGGTAAGAAAGCAGCACTGACCACATGCAAGAGAGAGGGATAATGGGAAGCTACTGAATAACACCAGGAGCTCAGTATGGTGCTCTGTGACAACCTAGAGGGGTAGGATGGGGTAGGGAGTGGGAAGGGAGGTTCAAGAGGGAGGGGGCATACGTACATTTATGGCTGATTCATGTTGCTGTATGGCAGAAACCAATGCAACCTTGTAAAGCAATTATCCTGCAATTAAAAGTAAATTTTTAAAGAGTTATGTTTAACCCTCAAATATAAAACCTATCTAATGGTGGAGCTAAATTTCAAAGCATCGTTTTCGGTTTCAGCATAGCAACTGAAAACATGGTATGAACGCCATGCCTGCCTTATCTACCTCTTGACTTCCAACCAGTGCAGCAGTGTAGACAGATGAGACACGCAGGAGACCGTACCTGAGTGATTTCCTGGGGCAGAGGGACAGAACAAAGACATCTGTCCTGGGAGGCAAGAGACAGACCTTCTGGCTCTTGGCTGGAGGCTAATTTATTTTGCAAAGATCTTGGGCAAGTTGCTTTGTTCTCTCTCAGATTAGAAACAGGTAACAAGTGCCTCTCTGGCATCCAGCCCCCTCCTGCAGTCTCTGCGTCTTTCTAGATTGGATGGGTGGTTTTGGCTCCCTTGTGTGGGAAGCTTCTTGGATCAGCCATTGAATGTAACTCCTCTGATTTGGTTCTTACCTATTATAAACACTGTTGCTGCTGCTGCTGCTGCTGCTAAGTCGCTTCAGTCGTGTCCGACTCTGTGCGACCCCATAGACGGCAGCCTACCAGGCTCCCCCATCCCTGGGATTCTCCAGGCAAGAACATTGGACTGGGTTGCCATTTCCTCCTCCAATGCATGAAAGTGAAAAGTGAAAGTGAAGTGGCTCAGTCGTGTCTGACTCGTAAGGACCCCATAGCCTGCAGCCTACCAGGCTCCTCCGTCCATGGGATTTTCCAGGCAAGAGTACTGGAGTGGGGTGCCATTGCTTTCTCCGATTATAAACACTAGAAATGAGAAAAGGTAAAATTTTCTCTGAACATCACCTGGCCCTACCCCTTAATGATCAAATGAGAGACACAGAGGATCACAAAAGGCTAAACTTGGGCTTCCCAAAGCCACATGTCAATTTAAAGCAGAGCAGGGCCAGACCCAGGTCCCTGCATCCTGGTTCAGCAACCTCCATTGCTTCAGTGTGATTAAATCTGACGTCAGACCTCACAGAGAGATGGTGTTTTGTTGTTTTGTTCTGTTATCTCAGTCCAGACCATACAAGTTTTTCCTCCATAATGAAAACTGATCACCCTTCCTAAAGAATAATTGAAATGAAAAAGACAGTGTAATCATACTGCATCTGCAGCTATTGGCATTTCAAAACACTGAGTGCATAATGAAATAATCCTTAAGGAAATGAGTTATTGTGCAAGCATGCTGCCTGCTTTGACTTCCTCCAGTGCACTCTCACATATATTAACATTGTACCGAAAACTAGTCAAGGTCTTCTCTCTTTGGTCTGCATGACAATGCTCGAAGAGAAATGAGATGCTTTAATATTATAGAGCAATGTCATTTAATAGAAGTGTGATGGCCAAAGTCATGGTGATGAGACTCCAGCTTTGCAATTTACTTGGAACTATTTTCCCCTCCAGACGCCTGAGCTTCCTGGGAGACAAGCAGAAGCCCTGCATGATAAAGGGGCATGAAGTCATATTATATCCTATCAGGTTTGTAAAGAGAGAAGAAAAGCCGGTGCAGAGTGGGAAAAAGAAGATGGCTCACCATAGCAAAGGCTTCATGTGCTTCCTCTCATTCATCCTCGTGATGATCTTGTGATATAGTCATTATTGCCCATTCATTAAAAATGAAGAAGCTGGGGCTCATGGGCATTAAACAGAGAGTTCAAGGTCACTAGTGTGCCAGTAGAAGGCTTTGTTGTTGTTCAGTTGCTCAGCTGTGTCTGACTTTCTGTGGCCCGTGGACTGCTGCACACCAGGCTTCCCCGTCCTTCACTATCTTCCAGGCAGTGACAGTTTGAGTTTTCTCAGACTCATGGCCATTGAGTCAGTGATGCCATCCAGCCATCTCATCCTCTGCCTTCCTCTTTTCCTTCTGCCTTCAATCTTTCCCAGCATCAGGGTCTTTTTCCAATAAGTTGACTCTTCACATCAGGTGGTCAAACAATTGGAGCTTCAACTTCAGCATCAGTCTTTCTAATGAAGATTCAGGGTGGATTTTCTTTAGGATTGACTGGTTTGATCTCCTTGCAGGCCAAGGGACTCTCAAAAGCCTTCTCTAGCACCATAATTCTAAAGGATCAGTTCTCTGATGCTCAGACTTCTTTATGGCCCAAATCTCACATCTGTACATGGCTATTGGAAAAACCATAGCTTTGACTATATGGACCTTTGTTGGCAAAGTGATGTCTCTGCTTCTTAATACATTGTCTAAGTTTGATATAGCTTTCCTTCCAAAGAGCAAGCATCTTTTCATTTCATGGTTGGTTTTACTGGAACTGCAGGACTTTCTGAATTCAAAGACTTTGCTTTATTTTGCTTGTTCATGTTACTTCCAATGAAGGAACAGGTTATTTATATTTTTATACATGATTGATCATCTTTTTCACCTTTAATATTCAGTGTCACTTTAGAGACTGACAGTGAGATTTTTCTTCCCTTGAATCCTCAGAATCGTGAGCAGGGAATACAGATAGGAAAAACAGAAGACATACTATTAAGAGAAGAGAAGCCTTCCTAATAGTAAGACGTATGACTTTGATAGGTCAGCTTCAGAAACTGCATGTTTTCAAAATAAGTATGATCAGTAAGTCAAGCAATGACCTCACAGAGATACGGGGAAGATCCAAGTCTTAGATAGGACTTTGGGCTAAAAAATCTGTACATTTCTGTGATTTATCATTTGATTTGCAGCACTTTGGTTAACACAGAAGGTACATTTGATTCCTGTAATTTTAGGTTCCTAAGTTTTGTCCAAATGCATATTTTTGCAAGAAAAGAAAAAGATCCTCGGCAGTGTTATATTATGGCTTTTGGCTGAAATCTCATGCCTAAAATGTGCAACTGAAATATGGCTTTATGGAGGAGCTCCAAGTTTTTCAGAATTATGTACTGTTTGAGAGGGGTCAACCGCAGAACTGCACATCTCTGCAGTGTCCTCAAACACTCTGAATTGCTGAGGTCTGCAAAACCAATTTGGAAACCTTCAGAATGGGAGGTCCTTTTGGCTTTCGGTCCCCAAGCTGCTCTCCAGCAGAATAGGAACCAGGAAACACTATGCACTCACTCAGAGCCACCAGGTTAGAAATTCACTGGCATTAGAAAAAGGCAGGCCCTGGAGAACTGTCAGTGGTGAAACTCCTCCTTGATGCCCTGAAGTCTCCATAAAACTGCAAAATATTGGAGGTGAGAACTCAGCATTTTTTTTTTTCAGCCAGAGACACTAAGCTGAGGCTCAGAAACAGGAAAGAAATTGTTTAATAAGACACAGTGACTTTGTTCCAGGATTAGTACTAAATTCTAAGTTGCTTGACTCATTTGGTGCTGGAGGAATTGTAGAATTCCAGGATGAGACAGAACTTCAGAGGTCATCATTTCCCCACCGTTACCCCAACTGGATATTAGCAGGTTTCCAGGGAAAGGAAGTTTCCTGAACAAGTCAGTTTATGAATCAGTGCCTACTATATTAGAGATCCATAATGGCTTTGTGCAAAGTTCTGAAAAGTCCAGCATGAAAGATTTTTGCTTTGTTTTTATTACAGTTTAATTGGAGTATAATTGCTTTACAATGCTGTGTTAGTTTCTGCTATTCAACAAAGAGCATCAGCTACTTGTATACATATATCCCCTCCCTCTTGAATCTCCCTCCCATCCCACCCCCATCCCACCCCTCAGGTCATCACAGAGCACGGAGTTGGTCTCTCTGTGCTATGTAACAACTTCACAGCCGCTGTCTATTTTACACATAGCAGTGTATATGCGTCGATGCTACTCCCCCAGTTCACCTCCCTCTTCCCTTCCCCCTCCTGTGTCCATGTGTCTGCTATCTACTTCTGCATCTTTGTGCCTGTCCTGCAAATAGGTTTATCTGTACCATTTCTTAAAAATTCTACATATAAATATATTTGATTTTAATTGTTTCCCTAACTCATTTGACTGCAGAGCCATTTTCCTCCAGGCCACGTATTGACATACTGGCAAACACTTGGACTTTGCCGAATATGGTTTGGAAATGCTGGCTTTGGCTGTTGTCACTGGATACTTAGTTCCTCTACCAGCCGGGCTACCATGTAATGTCCAGATAGTGTCTACAGCAATGAGGCTCTCATCAAACCATAAGTTTATCAAGCAGATGATCATAATATGTTCCCAGTCAGGTTTCCTGTGCATAAAAACAAGGGCTTAATAATTACATGACTATTGCTCCCACAGGCATCCCTGCCACAGCTTTCAACAATTCCAGTCATCAGAATGTCAGTCCTAACATTTGGCTCCAATTGACTTGCTGCAAGCCTGGTTCTCCTCAATGGGATCTCTCTATGCAGATGATAGCCTTGCAAAGATTTCAAGATGTTGATCATAACTCTCTTTCTCTCAGAAGCCTGAACTTCTTCTTCTTGTTAACCACTCCCTGGTTCTTTTGCTGTTTCCCACCGAGAATGGTTTCAAGTCTCTTCACCATTTTGGCCACTGATTTCAGTTAAAACCACGGGCTGTTATGCTATGAGACAAACTTAGTTTCAAATTTTTAGTTATTATGCTTGGTACAATAGATGCATGAGATTCTCAAAACATTTCTGACCTTTGTTAATCTCATTTTTTTTAACCTAATAAGAGGTATTTATCTCATATGTATCTTATAAAATCAACCCCATAAAACTATGTTGATAAATAAACTAAAGTGTATGTATGACCTACAATATAGTACTTGATATATTTCAGCCTTGACACCTTTATTCCCAGAACCACACTGATTCATAGGAATCTACCCCAAAGCAGCATCATTTCAGACAATCTTGCAAACATTTGGTTAACAAGTAAAAATAGAAGGCAATACAAAGGGAGGTGACTGTTCCTCTGCTTCTGACCACTTTCAGAGGGCTGAGTTTCAGTTCTTCCTCGTGTTATCGAGTTACAGTTCACGTCTTCTCTATGTGGTCCTGCTCCCCTCTGTTCTTTACAGGTGTTTCTGAGAGCACTCCTCAAAAAACCACCCACATGCAAGTCCCCAGTGACATTCTGCTTCTGAGACTCCACCAATGACACAGAAATAACATGGGGATTTGGGAGAAAGGAAGAGTAACTGAGATCTTGATATTTAAAAGTGCAAAGAGCTAGAAAATTTCAAGTCGTAAGAGCAACATGCCATCACTTCATACTCTTGAGGTGGAGAAATCTGAGAATACACGTGTTAACTTGTATGAGAAAGTTATGGTTTGAAGAGAACCTCATTGCTGTAGACACTATCTGGACACTATGTGGTAGCCTGGCTGGTAGAGGAACTAAGCATCCAGTGAGAATAGCCAAAGCCAGCATTTCCAAACTGTATTCTGCAAAGTACAAGTGTTTCCCAGTTACAAGTTATGTCTCTGTCACTTGGAATTAATGCAGTTTCTAGTTGGACAGGGAATTCTTTTCTCTTTAAGGATGGACACATTTTATAAAGTTCTGACTAGTGAGCAGACATAAGAAATGAGTTAACACTAGTTTAAACCTGTTGGACCAGTCTTATTTTTTTTCTTCTAGGTCTCAGTTTCCCAGCAACACAATGGAACGTTGAACCAGATAATCTCTGAAGGGTTGTGCAGGCTCTGTCCTTACAATGTTCTATTTCTTTTCCAGAACTTCATCAATTATTCTCCTATCCCTTGAACGGAATTTTGAGATCTTTTAAGCAATCGACAGGTAATTATTGTGAAACAATCGTGGGGTAATTCCATTGCTTGGTTTTAAAGACACAATCGTAAGAGTGCTAGAAAAAGTCTAGAAGTCCGTGAAGATTTCCATCTAAGTGGCTAGACATCCAATTAAATGAACAATATGAAAGGGTAGTGGGTAATAGATAAAGTGGTAATGGCAACCCACTCCAGTACTCTTGCCTGGAAAATCCCATGGACGGAGGAGCCTAGTGGGCTGCCATCTATGGGGTCGCACAGAGTCGGACTCGATTGAAGTGACTTAGCAGCAGCAGCAGCAGGATACTATAGGAACGCAGTAGAGGGAACTCAGTAATACAAAGAAGTGAAGACAGGTTTTTCAAGAGAAATGTCCTTTAAACTAAGGCTTGAAAAATGAGCCACAATAGATAAAGAGTTTCTATATGAAACAGTTGCAAAATCCTAGAGGCTTGTATATATTGACTAATTCGAGCAACTTAAAAAAGGCAACCTTTGTAAAAAGCTTCTACATATGCTGAAGATTATGAAAATAAATAATACGTATTTGAAAAAGAAGGGTCATCTTATATTTTGTCACCAAACTTAAATAGTCTATGCCATAATCTAAGGGTTTCCAAGAAAAATAAATTCTTGGGCCTCACCCCAGACCCACTGAATCAGAATCTTTTTGGTTGGGGGTCCAAAAATCTGGGTTTCAATTAGTTTTGGGGGTAATTCTTACGTAAACCAGAGTTGAGGTGGAGTTTTGACTCGTTTACTTAATCCATTCAGATGTGTTTGTGATACATTAGGCTGAATCAATGGCAGGATTTCCTGCAAAATGTATTGGGATGCTTGGTGATGGTTATAACAGGGACAAAGAACTTGTAGCTGTTTCTTACATCAAAACTGACTTTTCCTCAGCCACCCAAGGCAGAGAGAGAATGATGCCATCTAGTTGTTTTTTGAGTAAAGTTTCTTGGGCTATGGATATTTTCAATGCAAAATACACTATTCTATTTCATTTCAAGGTATTGAACATAGCCTTCTGAGATATCTGATTCAAATCCTGGTATTTGAAGTTGCTTTCATAAAGACACAGAAAATCAAACACCCAGTCTTGAATATCTGATGTTTGGAAGCCTGCCTTTTATCCAGAACTCCAAATCCTCCTGCAGCGTCCCTAAAATTTGTGTACAAAACATGAGCTCATTCAGATCTAAAATATAGCTCTCTAGAGAGCATGATGTTTATATAATTTTAGAATATCAATTATAGGACAAAGACACTTTTCTCTCTGCAACCAGCCAACAATAGCCCTGTTTCTCCAAAAATATCAATGGGGAGGTGGGGGTTGGTCAGATAGGATCTGGTTGGTGCTGCCATGTGAAATACCTTTTATGTGTCAGTTTTTAAAGAAATGGGATAATTTAGCCTCACCCTAATATCCTACATTAGCATGCTGAAACCCAGGCCCAGATAAGAAAAACTGCCCTGCATTGCTAAGAGTCATGTTAGCACCTCTTTAGGGCAGTAAAGGAAAAGATAAATGATAATGGTAGGGAAAAAAAAAACAATTTCCATAGTGCTTTCAGTCATGACTAAAGGCCAGTGTGTGAGGCAAAGACTTATACTGAGAGATCATAACATATAATGCATCATAAACCCAACAACCATCAAGAGGGACAAATGGCATGTAAGTAAGAAAACCCTTCCTTGGTAAGACACTTGGTGAGTGCACCTGGGGAATCCTAGGATAATTTAAGCACTAATTTGGTGCATTGAATTTATAACAGAACAATCTCCATCTCAAATGCTATTGTTTTATTTACAGTCTGAACTAATGGCTCCACCACCACGTTGCTCTTCTGGGTTCATATGGCAATCAAATACTTAGACGGAAAATAAAGCAGGTTCTAGGACTTCTGATAAGGCTCCCAAAAGATGGAAATTGTGAAGTAAAGAGCTCTAGATAAGAATGTTTCTCTCTACAAAATCTGACTTGGTTCTTCATAGTTCTTATCCCTGAATTCAGCTCCAGAACTTTTTAGTATAACTATAGTCAGTAAGGTGCTCAGGACAACTGAAACATCCCTCATTTGGCAGAGTCTACTCTCTTGAGAGGGCTTCCCTGGTAGCTCAGTGGTAACGAGCTCTCCTGCCAATGCAGCAGACGTGGGTTTGATCCCTGGGTCGGGAAGATCCCCTAGAGAAGATGGCAAACCACTCCAGTATTCTTGCCTGAAAAATCCCAGTCAGAGGAGTCTGGTGAGTTACAGTCCATGGGACTGCAAGAGTCAAACACAACTTAGTGACTAAACAACTCTCATCAGAAGACAATTTTGGCTTTAAATAGCAAATATTTTTCTTCACTATGCATCCATAGGTAATTTATTCTTTTACTCGTCAGCTGGCCTTATTTTAGAGCAATTAAATATTCATATTGGTCTTCACCAAATCATATTAGAAGTTTTAAGATGGCACTTATCATGACATAAATACCTTGGTTTTCCTTAGAGCATGTAGCATCATGCTTGGGACATAGAGAACTCTAATTATTCTCATTTTCTTTATGCTAAATCACGTCCCTGGATCACAATCCGTGAAAACCCATCTGAGTTCCGAGGAAAGGTTCCAAAGCACCCACTTAAGTTGGAGTTTTGACTCATGTTTACTTAATGCATTCAGATGTGTTTGTGATGAATTAAGCTGTTAGCAATGGCAAGATTTTATGCAAAGTACATTGGGATGCTCAATGATGCTCCTAAGAGGGACAGAGAACCTGTGGCTGTTCCTGGTCTCAAAACTGACTTTTCTTCAGCCATCTCTGGGAGGGTATGAAGTCATCTAGTTGCTTTCAGAGTAAAATTTCTTGGGTTGTGAAGTAACTCTGTCTATGGATGTTTTTTATGAAAATGATTTGAACTGGTAAAGTAGAGACAGTACCATGGTGTTTACCAGGATCACCTGGAGTCTCATCCCAGCTCTCTACTAACTGCCTGCATGAGCTTAGAAATTTCCTTCCCCTCACTGATCTTTGTTGTATTGATCTGTGTAAAGTTATAAAAGTTAAGTGATCTCTAAGGTCCTTTCCACTCCAGAGTGTAAAGATCTCTGTCAATTTTGAAGTCACCTGTTTTGGATTTCACCATTTTTACACCTAATTTTGCTGTCTCTTGTGAGGCACAGGAAACTAGGTCTTGTAAATGTAGCGTGGTGGGTGTTTGAATTTCCCACTAATAAAGACTATTCATCAAATTCAGGTTGTATTAATACAGCAATGAGAATATAAAAATGCTAATTTTAATGCCTTATAATAAAGAATGCTCATGAGTTAATGGAGAGGAAGGTGCACGAATACGAAAGATTTAATATGAAATAGAACAGGCTTGTGATGAGTGTGGCATAAATAAAATCAAAGAGCTGGAGGGGTCAGAAGAGGAGATTGCTTCCTCATAGTGGGGTGGCTTAATGGAAGCATTTTAACTGACACTTCAAAGTTCAAGTAGGAGACCTTCCAGAGTTTTGACTGATACATAAATTGTGATGAAACAGCACGAAGGATATAAAACTAGAAGTGAAAGTTAAGGCTGGATTATGAAGGGAAACCCAGGCCAGTTCAGGTCTCTGGAGTTTTTAAATTGAAGTGAAGTGAAGTGAAGTCGCTCAGTCGTGTCCGACTCTGCGACCCCATGGACTGTAGCCTACCAGGCTCCTCCATCCATGGGATTTTCCAGGCAATAGTCCTGGAGTGGAGTGCCATTTCCTTCTCCAGGGGATCTTCCCGACCCAGGGAGTAGTTATCAATCCTGGCTGTACATAAAAATCACCTGGGCAACATTTAAAAATTATCTCCACTGGGGCCTTATCATCAGAAATTTCGTTAATGGTCCATATTGAAGCCCAGGCATCAGTATTTTAACTTTCTAGATAAATGTAACATGCAGGCACAGGTAAGAATCAGCCATTTATGTATGGTGGGACGATGGAAGGTGTAAGGCAGGTGAAGGATGTAACTACAGTAGACTTGTAATGAGTTGGAGAGATTTGTGTCCTCAGGACAACTGATACATGAATTGCCTTTGGGAAGGGAGACCCCTTCTTTTTTGAAAGATGCCCTTTATAGTGGGAGTCATCTCTGGTTGACTCCAGGTATCATAAGGAAAAAAAGAGTCTACTCTGCATGATTATGGGTTTCCCTTGTGGCTCAGCTGGTAAAGAATCCACCTGCAATGTGGGAGACCTGGGTTCAATCCCTGGTTTGGGAAGATCCCCTGGAGAAGAGAAAGGCTACCCACTTCAGTATTCTGGCCTGTAGAATTCCATGGACTGCATAGTCCATGAGATCACAAAGAGTCAGACACGACTGAGAGACTTTCACTTTCACTGCATAATTAGAGAGGAAGACCAGAGAAAAGCTTGGCACTGCTTGGCAGGAAACTTAGCCTCAAGAGATGGGTGTGACCTAGATAGGGCTGGGGTGAGGAGACCCTTAGGAAAGGAGATATGTCTAATGGGTTGTTCCAAGTGAAAAGCTGTTGCCATACTACATTTCTCTTTCTCAGAACCTCATAAATCTTCAGTAAAATATCTAAGAAATGAAAAATGGGGGCTGTAGTAGGACTTCTTGTGGAAACTCATGAAAGCCTAGATAGTCATGCTGAGATTTTCATGGTGCAAAAGAGCTACTGTGGACAGCTAGCACGTTATATTCTAGGTTAGACAGCTGTACAGAGCTAACTGGTATGCCTTAGAGAAGGTTCTCAAACATGACTAAGCCAAAGAAACTGTGAAGCAACTAATTATAAATGTAGATGCCTGGACTCACTGCCAAACTTTATGTTAACCTGGGTTTTGATGGTGAGGAACCTGTACTGTTTAAGGTTTTTTTTTTCTCAATTTTATTTTGAAGTAGAGCCAATTAACAATGTTGTGATAGTTTCAGGTGGATAGCAAAGGAACTCAGTCATATATATACATGTATCCCTCAACTGCTGTCTCATCTAGGCTGCCAAACAACATTGAGCAGAGTTCCCTGTGCCATACGATAGGACTTGTTGATTATTCATTTTAAATATACTGGAGTGTTTATGTCTATCCCAAACTCCCTAACTATCCCTTCTTCTCATTTCCCCACTAGCATAGGAACCTGTGTTTTTAACCAGTTCCAAAGACTGAAACTGTGTCAGAGGTCCTGAGTTTGGGCAAGACTTACATGGAAGATATATGAGAGAGCGGGAAGATCTGGAGACAGGGAGGAAGAGAGACAGCTAGAACTGAGAAGTTCTTAATCATAGTTTGAGAAAGAGAAAAAAATGCCTTTGATTTAGATAATTCTAACGGAGAAGGCAATGGCACCCCACTCCAGCACTCTTGCCTGGCAAATCCCATGGATGGAGGAGCCTGGTAGGCTGCAGTCCACAGGGTCGCTAAGAGTCAGACACGACTGAGTGACTTCACTTTCACTTTTTACTTTCATGCATTGGAGAAGGAAGTGGCAACCCACTCCAGTGTTCTTGCCTGGAGAATCCCAGGGACGGGGGAGCCGGGTGGGCTGCCACCTATGGGGTCGCACAGAGACGGGCACGACTGATGCGACTCAGCAGCAGCAGCAGCAGTGGTAAGATAGCTAAAATAACTGCAGGTCATATGAAATAAACAAATATTTCCATGTGTCTAGGCCTAGCCAAAGACATCACAAAGCATCTTTTTTTTTTTCTTTTCTATTTCTGCTATCCCTTGGGACAGATCACTCTGGGCCTCACAGAGTTATGAATCAGAGTGTTCTGACATATGCAGCTAATAGAACATGCATTAGTCTTAAAATTAGGAGCTCTGTTCTGAGTGTCCCTGATTTCATTCTTTATTCCAAGAATATTAGCCTCTCCTAATATAGAAGAGATGTGAAATTTTCCACTGACTATCTTACAATGGATTCACCACTCATTTAGTCTTTTCTTCACCAATTCTACTCTGACTGCCCAGGAGACAGATCACAGGAATGATTCCCTACTAGCTTGATTTCAGAATTACTAAGGCTATCAATCACAGTGTCTTTGAGTGAGGAATTTTCATTTTAGGGTATATATATCTTCTGCAATTAAACAAAAATGAATGTGTGTGTGTGAGTTCCTCTAGCACTATGGAGGGCATCCATAAGATTTTCCAAGAAGACCACAAGCCATTTATTATGAAGTGTCCCTGGTGTACAAAAAAAGTGAAAGTTGCTCAGCCATATCCGACTCTTTGTGACCCCATGAACTGTAGCTCACCAGGCTCCTCTGTCCATGGAACTCTCCAGGCCAGAATACTGGAGTGGGTAGCGTTCCCTTCTCCATGGCATCTTCCCAAACCAGGGATCAAACCCAGGTCTCCCACATTGCAGGCAGATTCTTTACCAGCTGAGCCACCAGGGAAGCCTGGTATACAAGAAAGAGCGCTGCTAAATTTAAGTGTTGGTCCTGACATGTGCATGAGTGTGACTTTGCAGGAGGTCATCACTCCAAGTCTCATTTTCCTTCCACTCTACACAGGGATATGAATTTAAATTATCCAATGCATTTAAATATGCCAATTAGAAAGCAATAGAATACAGGGAGTTCTTGTAACCCCATAAGCAATCTTATGTACCCAGAGATGGAGCACCATACCTAGATCCACCACAGATTCCGTTTAAAAAAAAAAAGCCACAAATGAAATCCATAATGACCTTTGTAACTGAAGATCTGTGTTCATATAAATTAAATTATCAGGCTCTCTAATTCATTCAACATCAGGATTACCATGAGTATAAATGTAAGACCTGCTTCCTTGGTGGCTCAGACAGTCAAGAATCTGCCTCCCATGCCGGAGACTTGGGTTCATTCACTGGGTTGCGAAGATCCCCTGGAGAAGGGCATGGCAATCCACTGCAGTATTCTGGCCTGCAGAATCCCCATGCACAGAGGAACCCGGGGGGGGGGGGGGGGGGGGGGGGGGGGGGCTACAGTCCATGGGGTTGCAAAGAGTTGGGCATGACTGAGCCACTGAGCACAAACGTAAAACTAATGAGAGTGATGATAGCGACTCTTGTTTATTGAGTGCTTACCATGTATCGGAGAAGACAATGGCACCCCACTCCAGTACCCTTGCCTGGAAAATCCCATGAGCGGAGGAGCCTGGTAGGCTGCAGTCCATGGGATCGCTGGGAGTCGGACACAACTGAGCGACTTCACTTTCACTTTTCACTTTCACGCATTGCAGAAGGACATGGCAACCCACTCCAGTATTCTTGCCTGGAGAATCCCAGGGATGGGAGAGCCTGATGGGCTGCCGTCTATGGGGTGGCACAGAGTTGGACACAACTGAAGCGACTTAGCAGCAGCAGCAATACCATGTATAGGCACAGTTTTATTGAAGCCCACAATCCTATTCGGTGAATATACTTATATCCATCATAGGAATGAAGAAGGAAACCTGAGCGCATTGAGTGAGTAAATGAAGGCCAGAGTTAGGGCCAGAGTCAGGGTTAGCAACTGGGGGAAAGAAGTTTGCATCAAAGCTGCTCTCACTTATCTTCAAAGACAGCCAAAGGGAAGAGAAGTTGATTTTCGTCTGTGTGACTCCATAGAGTAGCAGAACCATGATCAGGAGTGGCTATGCTATGAGGCTATGAGTGTCCAGCTTTATTCAGTGCAAAAATATTCAATGCAGGGCAGGAATAGAGACACAGATTTAGAGAATGGAAGAGCGGACATGGGGTGGGGCAGGGAGAGAGTGTAGGGAAAGAAGAGGATGCGACGAATTGAGAGAGTCACATTGACATATATACACCACCATGTGTAAGCAGATAGCTGGTGGGAACCTGCTGTGTAATACACCACCATGTGTAAAGCAGATAGCTGGTGGGAACCTGCTGTGTAATACAGGGAGCTGAGCTCAGTGCTCTGTGATGACCTGGAGGGAGCTCTTGTCTAGAACATTATAGACAAGGCTCCTGAACTGGAGGGAGGGATTAGGGTGGCCCTTTGCAGGGGTCTCTTCCCAAAGTTGGAGCTTATAATTGCATGATAAAAATGATCTGTTTCCTTGGTGATCACTGTAAACTCCTCAGGGAGGAAATGGAATTGACAGGGACATTTTCCCCTTTGACTCAGATCTGATAGCTTGTCTTAAACAAAACCATAACCTGATTCCATCTCAGCTCTCTCCTGAGATACAAGGTTGCTGTAACATCTGATGCTGCTTTCAGAAACAGACGATGTTAGCATATGCCCCAGATGCCCTGGGAGGCTCACCTGAAAGGTGGTTTTGCTACTGACATTTTCATAGCTAGGAAGAGGCTAGCCCACTTATTTGTGAATTTACAGATGGCATAATGACCCTTTCCCATGAAAGGCTGGAGACTTGAATGAGGTAATGTATGTAAAACGGCTAGACACACTGTCTGGCACATAGTAAGTCTTCAGTAAATATTACTTGAGTCCAGTTCAGCTCTAGTAGGCATAGAGATGTGCTCTCCCAGTCCCCTTTTAAAGAAGGTCAGGCTACCCAGGGACCATTGATGGAGCTGGCAGAGAGCGTCCTACTGGTAGCAACCCCAAACCCATCTTGACTGCAGAGAACTGCCTCACGGGAAGTGGACCCCTCCTGGAAGAGGCTACACCCAGAGACTGAGCCAGGCGACTATTTCGTCTTCCCGTTTCGGTCTAATGTGAGACGCTCGGACAAGCTCCTCTCTGGCCTGGTGGAGACTTCTCCCTCTCTCAGTCCCACACTTCACACCTTCCTCCTCCTTTCACAGGCATCGATCCTCAAGAAGCACCTTGTGTTCTAAACTCCACCTCAGTGTCTGCCCAGAGAACCTGACCTGTAACACCTGCCCACACCCCACAGACTTAAGATTGAGAAGATCCTCCTCATTCCAGCTTCCTGGAAGGTGTCACAGGATTTGTACAAAAATACAAATCTTTTGCATTTTTAGGGTATTTCTTGGATATTTGTTGGGTGATTCTTGGGTATTTCTTTTTTGGGTATTTCTTGGGTAATTCCTGGGTATTTCTTTGGGTAATTCTTGGGTATTTCTCTAGCCTTTGGTTGCCTTTGGTCTTCAGCAGGACAGCTGGGGCCACAAGGCCTGAAAGGGTCCTCTCAGTGCTGACCCTGCGGGAGGTTTTATTGCCTCCATTCATATTCTCACCACACCCACTGGGAAACTTCCTTGGTGTCATATTTTCTATCTTGTGTTCTCAGAGCATCCTGTGTCCACAGCAGAAAACCCTTCCACTGCACTGTCATTTGGCTTTCATGCAGCTGTCTTCTTTACTGGATGGAAACCTTTGGCTTAAAGACGCTATCTTTAATCTTAAAGTCACCTGTAGCACCCACTGCTGAGTCAGGAGCCTCAAAGGGGCTGGTGCACTGGGATGACCCAGAGGGATGGTATGGGGAGGGAGGTGGGAGGGGGGTTCAGAATTGGGAACACATGTGCATCCATGGCAGATTCATGATGATGTATGGCAAAACCAATACAATATTGTAGAGTAATTAGCCTCCAATTAAAATAAATAAATTTAAATGTTAAAAAAAGGTATTTGATAAATAGATGCTGAATAAATGAACACATGCATACATTGTCTGGGTTACTCTGACTGAGGAATACAAGATGAATGGCACTCCATAACTCTCTTTCCAATTGTCCTCTCTTTGGGTAAACCATATCCTATTTCGTGAAGATCAACTTGTTTTCAAATTGCTGCAGGATACAAACGTTGTCTAAGTAACTGGTTCAGAAAATGAAGACAGGGCACTGTATTTTAATCAGCTGTCAAAATCAGGTGGTACAATTCGCCAAAACATCATCCCTTCCCAACCAAACATATCTTGCTTAAAATGAAATTGCTTTGTATTGATTTATTTTGCTTCCATGTAAGAAAGTAAGGATGACAGCTACCAAAAGACGAAAGGGCAAAGGGTGATGAAGTGATTGGCATGAGACAGACTGAAAGGTTGCAGGAAAATTTGGGAAGGGAAAGCAAATTATACATGCCAGGCATTGTTTTAAGCTCTCATTTAAGCTCTATATTTAACTTAATCATTGTATTTAGCGGACAAGAATGCTGGGGCACAAATTGGTTAATGATTTGCCATGAATCCTGTAAGAGAGGTCACAAAAGTAGAAATAGAAACTCAGACATTTCATCTCCATTGAATGGAGCTGTCTGAACAAATAAATGGAAATGAAGACCTCAGAGGTATCTTGATAATGAATCATCAAGTATGTTCTATGCAAATTGTTCACAGAGTGGGAAAAGGGGAAGGAGAAAGAGAGAGGATGAGAGAATTACCAGTAATTCCTAAATAAAATAATACTCATCTTACTTAAATGTAGAATCTAAAAAAAAAAAGTCAAACTCACAGCAGAGGAGAACAGTGCATACCAGAGTCTAGGGGGTGGGGGGAAGCGGAGATATTAATCAAAGGGTACAAACTTTCAGTTATAAGATGAGTGCATTCTAATGTATAGCCTGGTGACTACAACTGATAACCGTGTATATTTGAAATTTGCTAAGAGAGTAAATCACAAGTGTTCTTCCCATTTCCTACCACCAAAAATGGTGGCTATGGGGCGGGGGGGGGGGGTAAAGGCTATGGTAATTTCATTGCGGTAATCATTTTACCATGCACACATACATGAAAACATCACACTGTATACCTTAAATATGTACAACTTTTATTTGTCAAAAATAGATCCAGGGACTTGCCTGAAAGTCCAGTGGTTAAGACTTTGCTTCCAGTAAAGGAAGTGTGGGTTTGATCCCTGATGGGAAAGCTCAGATCCCGTATGCCTCATGGCCCAAAAACCAAAACATTAAACAGAAGAAATGCCATAACAGAGTCAATGAAGACTTAAAAATGGTTCACATTAAAAAAATTTTAAGAATAAATAAACAGAAGCTCTAAAAATACTTCCTGAGTAGAAAGCAATGCTCTAAAGAAGAGGACATATATAATTGCAAAGCATGTTTCCTGCCCACAAAGAACTTCAACAGACGGGAAGACAAGACATAAGCACATCAAAAATAGAGCTACATGGAATACTACTCAGCCATGAAATGGAATGCGTCTGCCTCAGTTCCAATCAGGTGAATGAACCTTGAGCATATTATGCACGGTGAAGTAAGTCAGAGGAGAAAAACAAACATCATATCGTATATAGCACCCACATATGGAATCTAGAAAGATGGCACAGGGAAGCAATGGGGACACAGACAGAGAACCCACCTGTGGACACAGCGGGGGAAGGAGAGGGTGGGGCAAACTGAGAGAGCAGCATGGAAACGTATGTTACCAGATGCAAAATTACCAGATGGAAATTCACTGTATGACACCGGAAGCACAAATCCAGAGCTCTGTGACAACCCACAGGGTGGGGTGGTGGGAGGGGGGTTCAAGAGGAAGGGGACATATGTATGCCTGCCGCTGATTCACGCTGATGTGTGGCAGAAAGCAACACGACATTGTAAAGCAGTGATCCTCAAATTAAAAGTAAATACATTTGAATTAAAAAAGGAGAGAGATCTGGCTACCCAGGGCAATGAGGCAGGGATGTTCCATCGCCTTCACAGTAAGTTCAGAGTCAAGAGATTGTTTCCAGTAGGGCAGTCAAGATTGACTGGAAGGAAGACCTGTCTTCACTCCCAATTCATCTGGCTGTGAAAGTGAGTGATGTCTTATTTCCTCCACTTCTCTCTGATCCCTCCTTTCAGGGTCTCCTCACACTCACTCCAGAGTTACCAGAAGCAGCCTCATGAAAACAGAGGTCAGGACTTCCCCGGTGGTCCAGAATCAAGGAAATGTCTCCATTAAAAACAAAACAAAAGAATTCACCTTCCAATGCAGAGGACACAGGTTCAATCCCTGGCCTGGGACGATTCCACACGCCATGGGGCAACTAAGCCCTTGCCCCTTGCTCCCAGAGCCCGCAAACCACAGCTTCTGAAGCCTGTGTGCTCTGGAGCCCAGGCTCAGAGACAAGAGAAGCCACCACAATGAGAAGCCGACACACTGCAAAAAGGGCAGCCCCTGCTCGCTGCAACGAGAGAAGGGCTTGAGCTGCAACGGAGACCCAGCACATCCAAAGATACATATGTAAATAAAAATAAATAAATAAAGCAAACTGTTTAAAACCAGAAAACAGAGGTCGTACTGTACTCTCCTCCCTGGGCACTTCAGTGGCTCCCTGTCCCACCAAGGATAAAGGACCTTGCTCTACATTGTCATGAGTTCTTTACATGTCAACCTACTACTAATTGAATTACTACAAATCCTCCATAAGAGAGAAGGAAAAGAAATCAGATTTTCAGAAATCAGCCCTATGGCCAGACAGGTTGCCCCATTGCATGGAGTCCTGTGGGCCTTGCCCAGAAAATTTATCCACTTTTTTTTTTTTTAAGTTTACTTTCAATTATGAATTGATTCGCAGACATAGAATTTGCTTATAACCACCTCCAGCTGTGTACCTTGAGTATTTTCAAAGAGAGAAAATATAAGATGATATGGAAGAATCAAGGAAATGTCTCCATTAAAAACAAAACAAAACAAAACACTACTCATTTCAAACATGGTCCCTAACCAGAAGAAAGGCTTTTGCTGAAAACGCCAGGACACAAAAACACAAGGCTGCTTTAAAGTGGGAAGCTGTTCTGGTGAAAAAGCATAGAAAAGGCAGTCCTCTCTGTGAAGATTTTGCATCTGGGTGTGTAATATAGACATGCAGGTCTGATTTCCTTTGCAGAGAAGGAATGTAACATTGTGACGTTTTTGAAATTCTAAACCTGAGAACAGAGGTCAGGGGGAGTCATTAGAGTCTGAACAGAAATGCCAAGGTATGCTTTATGAACGCTAAAGCTGGAAAGATCACTTTTAAGGACGTGCACAGGGTCCCCCCCGGCCACCCCTGCATCCGGCCCTTCTTAAAGGGTCTCTCTTGGAAAATAAAGTCGGGGATTTTGTTTTTTTTCTGAAAGGACCCACAAAGCAAGAACAGATGTGACATGAGTAACCTCTACTTTGTGCATACCTCAGAGAAAAACGACACGGACTAGCGCAGGCGATCTGGCCGCTGGCCAGAGAGAAGGACAATTGGAGTGTAGGCCTCTAATGACAGGGTTCACCTCAGCTCACTCCTTCCACCTCACGCAGGGAGTGCAGGTGGGGAAAAGGGGCTGTGTCCCCGCCTTGCAAGCAGAGATGATGGATTTGCAAAACGCTGCTGTGTTCCTCCCTCTTCCCCACCTCAGAATGCCCCGCTGCTTTAGCTGACCCCTTTAAGTGCCTGGAAGATGGGACCTGACACAGTGCCGGTGGCTTGGGTACCAGATGATGACACCCAGAGTTAGACTTCTGACTCTGCCACCTACTAACTATGTAATTTGTATATACGTGTGTGTGTGTGTGTGTGTGTGTGTGTGTGTGTGCTTTCTACGCCACCTTCTTTATTAACAACACAAGGGTAATAACATGATCTACTTCACCAAGTTGGTTTCGAGAATTTGACAGAAAGTAAATTAGGAACAGGGACTCCCGTTTGGCTCAGAGGTAAAGAATCTGAATGCCAGTGCAGGAGATGTGGGTCAGAAAGATCCCCTGGAGAAGGAAATGGCCACCCACTTCAGTATTCTTGCCTGGGTAATGCCATAGCCAGAGGAGCCCGGGGGGCTACAGTCCATGGGGCTGAAGGAATCGGACATGACTTAGGGACTAAAGACCAGCAACAAGCTAGGAGCACGTCCAGCAATGGCCAACACATAGCTAGTTTTCCACTGCTGTTGTTTGCTCTAAGGACTAAGAATCACTTTCCATTACATTTTATATTCATTTGGGTACATTTCTTGTTTTCCCCTCGCCAGAAACTAAGACCCTCAAGTGTGAAAAAACATGTCAAATTCATTTTAATAATGTACTATCTGAACTCAGCGTCAGTGGCATGCTGTTACAGGCTCTCTGAAAAGGAAACTGGGATCTGTCCTGTTGGCCAATTTCTGTAGTGTAAATGCTCCCACCGTGGTCATTTTCAAAATATCAACAAGACATCAGCTGACTCACAAGATTCCTGAAAATTTAACAATGGCCTCTTGTTAATGCTGGCAATGCAAGCCAGCATCCCTCTGCTAAATGTATGCACGAGAGACAGATGAGAAAGAATAAACATGCCAACAAACACATTTAGAAACTACTGATTCCCAGATTCTCAATGATATGAATGAGCATCCAACCATTTATTCGCCCCCCCTAGCTTTACTGAGGCAAAATTGACAAAAAATTGCATGAATTTAAGGTGCACAACAAGATGTTTTGATAAACCTATACATTATGAAATGACTATCACAAGCTAATGAACATATCCATCACCTCAATTCATTGCCTTTTTATTTTATGGAATGGGAACACTAGAGATGTACTTTTCTACAAATTTCAAGTATGCAATACATTATTATTAGCTAAAATCACTATGCTGTATGTTACATCACCAGAACTTATTCATCTTTTTTTTGTTGTTGCTGTTGTGCTGGGTCTTTATTCCCTGACCAGGAACTGAACCTGGGCCCCCTGCAGTCGAAGCATGGAATCCTTGGAGTGCTGAGGAAGTCCAGAACAAATTTATTTTAAAACTGGAAGTTTGTACTCGGTGACCAACTTCTTTCCATTTTTCCCACCACCTGGAACTACCGTTCTAGTCTGTGTTTCTATGACTTCAACCTTATTTTTTTAGATTCCACATGCAAGTGAGATCATACAGTATTTATCTTTCATATCTGACTTATTTAACTTAACATAATGTCCTCTAGGTTCATCCATGTTGTCACAAGTATTAGGACTTGCTTTTTTGTGGGTGAATAATGTATTTAGCTCACAGTTACTTGATCCATTCACTTATCAGCAGACAGTTCAATTGTTTCTCTGTCATGGTTATTGTGAATGCTGCTGCAATGATGGGAGTATAGATCTCTCTTTTCTACCAGTAACTAGGTTTCGATAATCTTGTCTATCATCTTAAAAGAGGCCCCTGGCCAGAAGGAGTCTTTACCAAAGATTTCTACACAACATGGGTCCCTTGTGTTGCCTCTCCAAAAGAATGTGCTTTGCTTTGCTGCTCAGTCATGTCCGACTCTTTCCAACCCTTTAGACTGTGGTCTGCAAGGCTCCTCTGTCCGTGGGATTTTTCATGCAAGTATACTGGAGTGGGTTTCCATTTCCTACTCCAGGGGATCCTCCCAACCCAGGGATCAAACCCAAGTCTCCTGTGTTTCCTGCACTGAAGGCAGATTCTTTACCACTAGTCATGGATGCTGTCACACATTGTACGTTTCTTGTGAACACTCACAATACACACGCGTATGTTACAGACAGTAAGTCTCGCAGCAAAGAAACCCCTCTCTACACTGTAATGTAAATGTGAAGAAACACATCCTAAACATATTTGATCACTAAATCTAGTTTGCCTCAGTAAACAGTAACATAATAAGGAGTTAATATCTCTGCAAAACAATATCAGGACTACTTTTTATACCTATATAGAAAAAAGTAAATGTCCTCAGTAATTTTTGGAGAATATGTTTTTTTTTAAACTTGGAACAAAATACATCATGGATATTCATCAAAAGAAAGAATATATTAATAAAAAATAATAGCCACTCTGTGCTGAAGACTGTTAATGTCTAAATCTGCAAAGTAGATAAAATTACCCCACTGTACAGATGATAAGATGGAGACTCAAGAAATTTAATTAATTTACTTACTGTCATACTTTTGAACAGAATTCAGATCCAGCTCTTTGTGGCTGCAAAACCAACATTTTTCTTGTGATGTCAGATGTCAACATTAGAAATGTGATGTCATTATGAAATTATGACCGTTAGTTTATGGTTAACCCTTCAGTGTTCTAGCCAATTTCAGTAACGTTTTCTTCATTTTCTTTTCCTTTTCTTCACAATAATTATTGCAAAATTTCTACATTTTGCCTGCCACCCTACTTGTAGAAGTTTATTTCACTTCCTTTTAACAAACGTTATAAAAACATTAGAAGTAAGTGTCAATTGTTTGCAACCTAACCTGTACATTTAGCTTTATGTGCACCCATCTTCCCATCTTTGTTCTGTTCATCTCAAGAAATAAAGAGAGGAAAAGAGAAGAAAGTCTCTACATATATGTGTGCTACATAACACTTGACTTTTCAAATTCCTTTTTTGTACCTATCCCTATCTCATTCTCTACCTCTCCCTCCCCAATGGATTTTCTCAACATTTTTAACATGTTCAGTTCTCTCCCTGCAAGCAGTCTAGAGCAGCTCTTCCTCCTCCTTCTCTCCTACCTGTATATCTTCCAGTTCACTTTTCCCTCTCCTTAGCCAAGCTTCTTGAAAATCTTGTCTACACTAGCAGTCTACTTCACTCCACTTCTCACTTTCCAAACCTCTTCAATTAGGCATCTCCCCCTTTTCCCTTGAAACTTTTTCAACAAGATCATCACTGAGCTCTTAGTTGTGTTATGCCCAGAGTCCGAGTCCCCAAAACTGAGAGAATAAGATGTCCACAGCAATGCAAAAGCATAAAGGGGTTTATTACTAGTTCGAGCCAGGGCCCAGGTTTCATCCAGCACAGTGGAATCCGACAAGGGCCCCGAACTCTGAATCACATATACTTTTATACAGACGATTCTTTGTTTCTGTAACAGCATAGCTGATTGGTTAAACCCTACGCACGCATGGGACTTTTAAACCTCGCATCTCTATCTGGATTGGCTCGGGTCGGCGGGGGCCTACGGGGATTTTTCTGATTGGTCTAGCTACACGGCCTGCGAGAGTTCCCAGAGCCTCAGCTTTCCTCAGGCCTAGCCTGCCCCTTAGAGCCTGTCCTGCCTTCAGTTTGGTCCGAACAGTTGCTGAATCTTTGGGCACCTTTTGATTCTCTATTTAATCAACCATCCCTTTCCTCTTGCAAAATGCTATTTCTTTTCCATCATTACAACTCGGTTGACCTGGTTTCTTCCTGTTTCTCTAGCGACTTTGTCTCAAACTTCCCTAGAGGTTTCTCTTCCTCTGGCTGTCTTCTAAATGCTGATTTTTCTCAGAGAAGTCCAGGCTCATATTCCTTCTCAAGAGTCATACTCTTTTTGAGTCACCTCATCTACTCTTGTGGATCCAATTTAACCCTGTTATGTTTATCATTTTAAGTTCACCTGAAATACAGAAGAACTGCTGGCTCAAAAGTACATCCAATCCTTAGAAGAAATTTCAACTTGAATGACCTACACATATGTCTAAATTGAAATTATTGATATTCTCCTGTCTCAATATGCTTTACTACATATATTCCCTTTTGAAAGTAACTTGCACTCAGACTTTTAGGCAAATGAATGAATGAATGAACAGTAATCCTCATTTTTTCTGTCTTATCTCAGATCTAATCCATCAACAATTCCCTTTGAATTGTTTCCACCTAACACTTTTAAAATTAATCCATTTTTCTCTCATACACAATAAACATGCTCTATTTTTTTTCTTGGGCGTCAACAGCACCCTTTCATCTGAACTTCTAACTTTTACTCTTGCCATACTATAGTTAATTCTGCACTCTAAAGCTAGAGATATATTTCTTTTTATCATTGTTATTCAAATAGATTTCTTTATTATTTGTTTTAAAATTTATGTTATCGAAGTGTAGTTGATTTTACAATCTTGTGGTAATTTCTACTGTACAGCAAAGTGATTCAGTTTTACATATATATTATATATGTATATCTAATATATAATCATGGAGGGGAAGAAATAAATACACATATGAATGTGAAATAATTATATAAATCAAGGCTCAACATGGTAAAGATTAGGAATACTGAGAATGTTGGGAAGAACACAAAATTTTTGGAGAATAGAAGAAATCACGTTCACATACAATGTTTGGGGCCTCAAAACGCTACCACAATTTTCAAAATGTAAAAATATTCTTACAATTGTAAAGAATTTCTAACATCTAAATTTCTAGATTCATATTCAAATGTAAAAGTAAAATAAGGACTGGCTGAAATGTGCAAGGGCTAAAAAATTATGCAGGAAGCCCAGATGCCCTGATAAAATAAGGCACCAAAATGTAAACAAGACAAGACTGGGATTCAGAAATTCTTAGCTTCTATACTGAAGATAAAAGAACCCAGGATAATGATAAAGGGAATATCTAAGGTAAGAGCTGTTTAAAAAGCCTGGAGAGAAGTTAGAGTTACGTTGGTGGGCTCCAGGAGGAAGACCTCTAAGAGACAAAAAACAGATATATTACTTACCTATGTACATTTGGAACACGACTGAAGCGACTCAGCAGCAGCAGCGTGTACATTCTCACATACACACACACCCATAGAGATGACTGATACATAGATATGCAGACAGTCTTTTCTTTAACAGATATAAAGTTTCATTGTTCTGGTAGATATTTGAAGGCTTAAAAGAACTTCCTGAACAAATGGATTATTAAGACAGTTGTTAACCCAAAAAAGAAAATTTATACAAATAAAGGAAGTAATTTTGCTATATTTCATGGCTCAACTCTGAAAACATTTACACAGTCTAATAATATAAACACTAAAATGTTTATTTAATTAAAAGCGTGGTAGAACTATCTTGAAAAGTTAAGGGAAGGAAAATGTGTATGCTGCATGTTGGTGCAAAGGAAAGGCCAGGGAGTACACTGTAAGACAGGAGCCAGATTATCATAGCTGATCAACAGATAACGACTGCAAGGAGCTCCAACCAGTCCATTCTGAAGGAGATGAGCCCTGGGATTTCTTTGGAAGGAATGATGCTAAAGCTGAAACTCCAGTACTTTGGCCACCTCATGTGAAGAGTTGACTCATTGGAAAAGACTCTGATGCTGGGAGGGATTGGGGGCAGGAGGAGAAGGGGACGACAGAGGATGAGATGGCTGGATGGCATCACTGACCCAATGGACGTGAGTCTGAGTGAACTCCGGGAGTTGGTGATGGACAGGGAGGCCTGGCATGCTGTGATTCATGGGGTCGCAAAGAGTCGAACACGACTGAGCGACTGAATTGAACTGAAAGTTAAGACTAAAAATAGATATTGTGTAATTTAGAAAATGGAAGCAAATACCCAAAGAAATATTTTGAAAATGTTGAAATTGTGTCTTTAGGAAGTGAGACTCAGTGATGAAAAGGGAAAAGGATTGCTACTTTTTGCTAAAAGTCAGAGAATAGTATTTGACTTTTATAAAATATTTCCATACAAATAACAAAACAGTGATGCGGATGTGGAGGAACACACAGGTAGACGTGAATCAAAGGTCACGTTCTTGTCCTTGAACTGGATGCTAAGTTCAAAAGTGTTGGTTATATTATCATGCTTTATGGCATACATAAAGCTTACATATATTATTTCATATACATCAAAAACCTAAAAAGCATTTTAATATATAATCATTAAAAAATTAAATACTTGATAAATTGGTACAACCACTATGAAAAACAGCATGGAGGCTCCTCAAAAAAGCTAAAAATAGAATTACCACATGTACGTGTATTACTCAGTCATGTCCAACTTTTTGCAACCCCATGGACTGTATCCTGCCAGGCGCCTCTGTCCATGGAGCTCTCCAAGCAAGAACACTGGAGTGGGTTGCCATTTCCTTCTCCAAGGGATCTTCCTGACCCAGGAATTGAACCTGGGTCTCCTGCATAACAGGCAGATTCTTTACCATCTGAGTCACCAGGGAAACCCAGAATTACCATATGGTCCAGCAATTCCACTCCTGGGTATAAATCCAGATAAAACAAAAACATTAATTCAAAAGGATGTCTGCATCCCCATGTTCACAGCAGCATGATTTACAGCCGTCAAGATATGCAAGCAACCCAAGTATCCATCAGCAGAAAAATGGATATGGAAGATTTATAATGGAATATTACTCCATTATATAAAAATGAAATGCTGCCATTTACAGCAACATGAATGGTCCTACTAAGAATATTATGCTTGCTAAAATAGATCAAAGACAAATACTACATGAAAACACTTAAATGTGAAATCTAAAAAATAATGCAAGTGAAGGCGTATAACAAAACAGAAACAGACTCACAGTGCATAGAAAACCGTCCAGTGGTTAGCAGAAGGGAGAAGGAAGTGAGGAGGGGCAAGTTAGGAGTATGCAATTAAGAGGAACAACGAACTGCTCTCTATAAAATAGAGAAGCAGCAAGGGTGTATTACAGAGTACAGGGAATCATAGCCATCATCTTATAATAACTTTTAAAGGAATAAAATCTGTAAAACTGCTAAATCACCATGCTGTACATCTCAAACTAATATAAAGTTATTGCACATCAATGATACTTCAATTTAAAAAAAAACTTGAAACCAAAAAACCTCATCTGCATTCAATGTTGAAGTTTTCAGAAATGGGGAAATAGATTTCTCAACTTCTCTAAAGACTATTGGCTGCAGAGTTTCCAATAAGTTTCTTTTCTTTGACTGAAAAGGAAGTAAATAAAACAGTTAAGTGTCTTTGTTACACAAATTTCTGGTGAACCATGGGTAAGTTAGCATGTGGTGTGTTTCAATAAAAGATGCATTGCCAGACATGAGACCATGGAGACCACCGGGCTGGGAGAAAGAAGTCTGACGGCAGCATTGCACTGATGTCTGTTCTATTACTACAGAGACTTGCTCTGGGCACCTTGGGGTTACGTCTGCCTCTCATCCTGGAATTTACTGCCAAAAACAAAGGGACACATTAATATAGATCTCAAAATTAACTGTCTACTCTTTGCAATGGATCTGCCAGTGAGCAGATCATATGCTCTCTCGGTGTTCCCCTTCCCTTTTTGTCTGCAGGCTCCACACAGGTTGGGACCTTCTGTCTTGTGCATTCCTGGATACGCCTGCCATTTGCCCTGCACATCGGGAGAATTAAATACATAGCAATCAAATGAATGATTGAACTATTGATTTTTTTTTTGCTATTGATTAATCTGAGGTTTAGCATATGAAAAATTGTATCAGTTCAGTTCAGTCACTCAGTCGTGTACAACTCTTTGCAACCCCATGGACTGCAGCACGCCAGGCCTCCCTGTCCATCACCAACTCCCAGAGTTTACTCAGACTCATCTCCATTGAGTCGGTGATGCCATCCAACCATCTCATCCTCTGTCATCCCCTTCTCCTGCCTTCAATCTTTCCCAGGATCAGGGTCTTTTCAAATGAGTCAGCTCTTCGCATCAGGTGGCAAGAGTATTGGAGTTTCAGCTTCAGCATCAGTCCTTCCAATGGATATTCAAGACTGATCTCCTTCAGGATGGACTGTTTGGATCCCTTGGCAATCCAAGGGACTCTCAAGAATTTTCTCCAATACCATAGCCAAATCTTACACTTATCTGCTTCCCTCTCAGATGATGTAATGACGAGAATGTAAAATTTAATGGCAGAAGACTTCAGGTTAATTCCTGGGTATGTCCTCCTCCAACTGTGTCATTCTGAGCAAGCCTGCATAGTTCTCTGAGCCTAAGTCCTCTCATGCATTCATCCATCATATCATGGTTATACAACTTCTCTTGCTCTGGGGAGGGAATGAGTTAATAACTGGGTATTCTACAGACTGTAAAATAAGATATGAATGTCAGTTGTATCTATGACAAAAATCTTTCTGATATGTATTTTCTAAATATCATAACCATTTTATTCACCTCAGTACATGTTAGTTTTCTAAATTAAATTTATAAGCAAGATATTTTAGTGCAATGTTAATAGTCTTCGTGAGTTTCTGTGGCACATCGATACAATGGATTATTACTCAGGCATAAAAAGGAACAAAGTTGTGCCATGTGCAGAGACATGGATGGACTTAGAGACTGTCATATAAAGTGAAGTAAGCCAGAAAGAGAAAAACATGTATCATATATTAATGTATATATGTGGAATCTAAAAATGTACAGATGAGCTTATTTGCAAAGCAGAAATAGAGACACAGGCATAGAAAACATATGTATGAATACTGAGGGTGGAAGGGGGAGATGGGATGAATTGGGAGCTTGGGATTGACATATATACACTGCTATGTATAAACTAGATAGCTAATGATAACCTAATGCATAGCACAGGGAATCCCACTCAGCGTTCTGCGGTGACCTAGGTGGGGGGAAGTCCAGAAGGGTGGGGATGCGTGTACACATGGGGCTGATTTATTTTGCCGTATAGCAGAAACTACCACAGCACTGTAAAGCAACTATCAGTTCAGTCGCTCAGTCGTCTCCGACTCTTTGTGACCCCATGAATCGCAGCACGCCAGGCCTCCCTGTCCATCACCATCTCCTGGAGTTCACTCAGACTCACGTCCATCGAGTCAGTGGTGCCATCCAGCCATCTCATCCTCTGTCGTCCCCTTCTTCTCCTGCCCCAAACCCTCCCAGCATCAGAGTCTTTTCCAGTGAGTCTACTCTTCACACGAGGTGGCCGAAGTACTGGAGCTCCAGCTTTAGCATCATTCCTTCCAAAGAAATCCCAGGGCTGATCTCCTTCAGAATGGACTGGTTGGATCCTTGCAGTCCAAGGGACCAAGGGACCCTCAAGAGTCTTCTCCAACACCACAGTTCAAAAGCATCAATTCTTCAGTGCTCAGCCTTCTTCACAGTCCAACTCTCACATCCATACATGACCACTGGAAAAACCATAGCCTTGACTAGATGGACCTTTGTTAGCAAAGTAATGTCTCTGCTTTTGAATATACTATCTAGGTTGGTCATAACTTTCCTTCCAAGGAGTAAGCGTCTTTTAATTTCATGGCTGCAGTCACCATCTGCAGTGATTCTGGAGCCCAAAAAAATAAAGTCTGACACTGTTTCCACTGTTTCCCCATCTATTTCCCATGAAGTGATGGGACCAGATGCCATGATCTTCGTTTTCTGAATGTTGAGCTTTAAGCCAACTTTTCCACTCTCCTCTTTCACTTTCATCAAGAGGCTTTTTAGCTCCTCTTCACTTTCTGCCATAAGGGCGGTGTCATCTGCATATCTGAGGTGATTGATATTTCTCCTGGCAATCTTGATTCCAGCTTGTGTTTCTTCCAGTCCAGTGTTTCTCATGATGTACTCTGCATATAAGTTAAATAAGCAGGGTGACAATATACAGCCTTGACATACTCCTTTTCCTATCTGGAACCAGTTTGTTGTTCCATGTCCAGTTCTAACTGTTGCTTCCTGACCTGCATACAGATTTCTCGAGAGGCAGGATAGGTGGTCTGATATTCCCATCTCTTTCAGAAAGCAACTATACTCCAACAAAAATTTTCAAACTAGAGAAATAATAAGTTCTTACACTGCTCACACATACACACAAATTGTTAAGATAGGAATTGCCACAAATATTCATGTCTACCTCCTGGAGTCATAACACCTCAAATATGTGAATCAAGTATATTTTGCTCAAGGTACCATTTTCCCACCATTTTTCTGACAAACACAGAGTTGACCAGTTGTATTACATGATTAAGTCACTAAGATATAGGGAAACAAGAAGTTATGTTTTATTTTCTTTTTTAAATCACCTATGTTTCAGATAAGTGGATGCTCTATGAAGTTACAGATAAAAGTTCACTACATTTAACTATTGAAGAACAAAGAAACCCTATCATCATTAAATTACAATTATTTCATTATTAGATCTCTGTGTGCATGGATGACTTTCTTTCAGATCAGTTAACATCTTTGCAATGTAACAAAGATTAGACCTCTGTATGAATTATTTAGAAGATAATCTGATGCAGTGAAGCAAGACAAGGTTTCGTAGCAATGCACCCTGAATTCAAATTCTGACTCAGTCATTAATTTCTCTGAGTCTCAGTTTCCTTACATGCAAAGAGAAAAAAATGAAAAAAAAAAAAAACATACTTGAAAGGATGATAAATTTTACAGAAGGTGCCTGATTGGCAATCAATTAATGTTGGTAATCAGTGTTAGTAATCATTGTATTAGAGTCAGATTTTGGGCTTTTGAACCCCTCATGCTCAGATATCATTCTCCAACTATGCTTGTATTTACATACTAAGCTGGCTGTGTGGAAAGCAGTGGATACCAGCTGATTCCCAAGAAGAAGAAACGTGGCTTGGATGTGCAGGTGCGGGGCAGCAACATCCACAGACGGCGGGAGTGGCTGGGCTGCATCTGTGTGGCTGTGTCACACGTGATCAGAGACCCACAGATGCCAGACTGTGCTAAGTGCCCTGCATGTGGAACAAGAACGGAAACAACTGCAGACAGCAAACCAAGAGTGTCTGCTTGCTGTCCCCAGACCACAACTACGTGCAAAGCAGGGGGAAGCCTGTCAGACAGAAAGAGCTTTGTCCTCCTGAAAACTTGATGGCTTTGGATATGCATGTTTGGTATTAAAATCGAAGAAAAGCGGCCAATACTCTGCTTTTAGGCACTGCAAGATGAAGGGGGTGAATGGGAACAAAACAAAAAAAGAAACAGAGAAGCAGGGAAACTCACGCAGGTCTGTGTACAGCCATCCAGGGCAGCCCCCAAATGTTTCAGCAAAGTCTACTAAACTTATGCATGCTAATGTGAGTGACTGTGTTGTTACAGTTACGTAAACTGGAGGAAAAAATGATGCCTAAATCAATGCAGTAAGGGGAAGAGGTGGTAGACCATCATATCAAGAGAAACTAAGTATCTCCCAGGGATTCCTATAAACTTTGGGCAGGACTTGGACTTGCACAGGCTATTTGGGAGTTGGAAGTAATTTGATCAAATCCAAGTGTACATGTGTGTACCTTTGTTGGGGGACTCTTAGCTAACCCAGAGATTATACATGGATCATAGTATCCTTATCTCTATACTAAAAGCAAGGCTGGAAGATGTTTAAATGACTTGTCCAAGGTCACTTAGCTAAGTACATGGGGAAGGGGGTGTTGGTATTTGAACCTGTGCCCACCTGTCCCCTAAACAGAACCCTCAGTTACCATGTCATGTTGTTTCTGTAAGATGATTCGCTCGATCATCTAGTGGGGGTTAGCTGCCTGGTTACATCATAAATCACATCAGAGCTCTTGAATAAAACAAGCAAGCAAGCCCTGACCATGCATATTCTGACTCATTAAGTCTAAGCAATATCAGGGGAATTTGTATTTTTTTTTTCAATTTTATCAGACATTTCTAATAGGAATTCAGACTTGGGACCCAAAGATAGTCTGGTCTCTTAATATAAATGTGGGAAGCTCAGGGTCTCCATTGGGAAGGATCTTATGCAAAGACAAACACCAAGAACTCAACTTATTCCAGAGTCAGGGATATAACCTATATTTCTGGTCTCAACACTCAGTGGGAAATACTCATGAACACAAACTAAGAATCCACACAACACGGCCTACAGGAATCAAGTGATCAAAAAAGTAGTTTAATGAGACACTTCTTTTTTTAAAAAACTCACTGGAAAGTATAAGAATGCTTTGGTAATTTTCTAGTTACCAGTTCTGTAACGTAAGAAGTAGTAGCCTTATTCTGTCAAAAAAGAACACAAAGCTAACAGAAGGAAATGATTTGACAAAGACTACAAGAGCAACCCAGATAATCATGACCCAGATCATCACAATAGTGTGATCACTCACCTAGAGCCAGACATCCTGGAATGCAAAGTCAAGTGGGCCTTAGGAAGAGTCATTGCAAATAAAGCTAGTGGAGGTGAGGGAATTCCAGCTGAGATAGTTAAAATCCTAAAAGATGACGCTGTGAAAGTGCTGCACTCAATATGCCAGCAAATGTGGAAAACTCAGCAGTGGCCACAGGACTGGAAAAGGTCAGTTTTCATTCCAATCTCAAAGAAAGGCAATGGCAAACAATGTTCAAACTACTACACAACTGTACTTATCTCACACACTAGCAAAGTGATGCTCAAAATTATCCAAGCCAGGCTTCAACAGTATTGAACCATGAACTTTCAGATGTTCAAACTGGATTTAGAAAAGGCCGAGGAACCAGAGATCAAATTGCCAACATCTGTTGGATCATCGAAAAAGCAAGAGTTCCAGAAAAAACATCTGCTTCTGCTTTATTGACTATGCCAAAGCCTTTAACTGTATGGATCACAACAAACTGTGGAAAATTCTTAAAAAGATGGGAATACCAGATCACCTGATCTGTCTCCTGAGAAAGTGTATGCAGGCCAAGAAGCAACAGCTAGAATTGGACATGGAACATCAGGCTGGTTACAAATCAGGAAAGGAGTATGTCAAGGCTGTATACTGTTACTGTGCTTATTTAACTTATATGCAGAGTACATTATGAGAAATGCTGGGCTGGATGAAGCACAAGCTGGAATCCAGATTGCCAGGATGACACCTCAGATATGCAGATGACACCAACCTTATGGCAGAAAGTGAAGAAGGACTAAAGAGCCTCTTGATTAAAGTGAAAGAGGAGAGTGAAAAAGTTGGCTTAACACTCAACATTCAGAAAACTAAGATCATGGCATCTGGTCCCATCACTTCATGGCAAATAGATGGGGAATCAATGGAAACAGTGGCTGACTTTATTTTGGGGGGCTCCAAAATCACTGCAGATGGTGACTGCAGCCATGAAATTAAAAGGTGCTTACTCCTTGGAAGAAAAGTTTTGACCAACATAAATAGCATATTAAAAAAACAGAGACATTACTTTGCCAACAAAGGTCCATCTGGTCAAAGCTATGGTTTTTCCAGTAGTCATATATGGATGTGAGAGTTGGACTATAAAGCAAGCTGAGCACCGAAGAATTGACACTTTTGAAGTGTGGTGTTGGAGAAGTCTGTTGAGAGTCCCTTGGCCAGCAAGGAGATCCAACCAGTCCATTTCCACTAAAGGAAATCAGTCCTGAATATTCATTGGAAGGACTGATGTTGAGGCTGAAACTCCAATACTTTGGCCACCTGATGCGAAGAACTGACTCATTTGAAAAGACCCCAATGCTGGGAAAGATTGAAGGCGGGAGGAGAAGGGGACGACAGAGGATGAGATGGTTGGATGGCATCACCAACTCAATGGAGAAGAGTCTGAGTAAACTCTGGGAGTTGGCAATGGACAGGAAGGTCTGGAGTGCTGCAGTCCATGGGGTCACAAAGAGTTCGACATGACTGAGTAACTGAACTGAACAAGAGCAAACCAGGATTCTAATTCAGCTCTCTCAGCATGAAAAGAACGACGACACACTTGATAAACAACACTCTCAATTTCAAAGTGCATGTGTATTACATGAGCTGCTCTTGAGGTTGTAAAAACAGGGTCATTTTGTGCGTAATAAGAAGGATTCCTCTGGCTCCCACTCTCACCCACTCTTGTGCAATCCCCAGGCCCTTGTAGAGTCTTGTTCAGGCACTCCTGAGGGTGATCAAGGAGAGAATACTACCCTCTCCTTACCAGCCTTCTCTGCCCTCAGGATGAAGCTAGCCTGGAAAACTATAAACCACAGTGACAATGAAAGGCAGTGCAAATGAGACAGCATGCAAGTCAAAAGAAAAGCAGACCCCTGGATAAGCAAGGAGCTGAAAGTCAGAGAGAGGACACTGTTAGAAAAATGCAAGGAGAAACTCATTCATGACAAGGTTTCCAGTCAAGTGTCCTTTATATGCTGGAGACCACACCCCAGCTGTACCAATGTCTGCATAGCTGTAACTTCCCACTGCTATGCTATTACAGCAGTGATATAATCAGAATAACAACAGAATGTCTCTTCCTTCTACCCTCTTCCTTTCCTTCTTCTCTTCTGCCTTCTTCACAGAAGCAAATGCATGCCCTGCAGTGGAGGAAGTAGAGTTGTGGAGAGATGGGATTGTGGCAGCATCCGCAGAGCACGGCTGATCAGAGGTGCTCGTGTGAGTGTGAGTGTGTGTGTGCGTGCGGTAGGGGGAGTGCACGAGGATGCCTAGTGGCCAAGCGAGCAGATGGGGGCAGGTGAAGATGAAACCAGGACGGGGGGGAGACTGCTTACACGAAGCAAGTGACTGAGCAAACGTGTGAACATTTTGAGAATAATGACATCCAATTTTCTCAATGTTGAAAAAATGATTTAGAAACATAAATAGGGTAAAATCTAGAAAGAAGCTTGAGGTATTAGAATTAGAAGTTGCTCTAGTTACATGCCAAACCATCCTGAAATTGAGTTGCATATAGCAATCGCATTTTCTATTTGCAGGCCCTGTGGGTCAGGAATCCAGGCAAATGCAAGAGGGCACAGAATGGCCTGGCTCCCTGGTGTCTAGGGCCTCCACTGGGGTAGCCTGGGCACAGTGGGCTGCAGTCATCTGGGACCCCCAGGGTGGGTGAGCTTCTCCCATGCTAGCCCAGGGCTTCTGTGCAAGCATTCTGGTGAACAAGGCAGAACCTGCATGGTCTTTTCTGCACTGGCCTCAGAAATCAGGTAACATCATATCTGCCATAACCATGGAATTACATACGAGTCATACGTTAACCCAGACTCAAGTGAAGGGGACATGAATTTTTTCTTTGGTGGAGAGACAAGAAATCTGTGGGTATTCAGAAACACCCAGAGGATGTCCATGAACTCATGTAGGTATGTGTATACATGTTTAAGCATATCTGTATGCATGTGTGTGGGCTTCCCTGGAGGCTCAGTGCTAAAGAACCCACCTGCAACATGGGGGACACAGCTTTCCCTAGGTCAGGAAGGTCCCCTGGAAGAGGAAATGGTAACCCACTCCAGTATTCTGGCCTGGAGAATCCCATGGGCAGGAGAGCCTGGTGGGCTACTGTCCATAGGGTTGTAAAAAATCAGACATGACTGAAATGACAGCATGTACACATGTGTATACTTATGTGTATAGATAGGCACACATACATGCATGTGTATATATATGTATTCATACGTACAACGACATGCATATATATTTTCCTACCTCTGTCCCTCAAGAGTTCATTGAACAATGCCAGAAAAATAGTGATGAACACACTGAATACCCAGATGATCTTGGCTTCTAAATATCTTACTTCACAAGAAAGAATGATGATGTTTCCAGAGCTAAGAAAGGAAAAGTGATGATTGTAGGTTATCTCGTTTTGCTGTAAAGTAAGGAAAGGTTGAAAGAATATAAGGCATGTCAAAAAGATATGGTAATCAGCTGGCAGTTGCTCTCAAGGACCAAAGATGGGACAATCACGCATCAAAATAAATAGTGAGAGTGACATATAACATCTCATGAAACTAACTGGTATTCATGAGTCCATACTTGATACAAATAAAAATATAAATGAACAGGGTGGGGGATATTTATTCCTTGAGAAAAACTGAAAGTTGCTCAGTCGTGTCTGACTCTTTGTGATCCCATGAACTATACAGTCCAAGAAATTCTTCAGGCCAGAATACTGGAGTGGGTAGCCTTTTCCTTCTCCAGGGGATGTTCCCAACCCAGGGACTAAGCCCAGGTCTCCCGCATTGCCGACGGATTCTTCACCAGCTGAGCCCCAAGGGAATTCCTTGAGAAAGATGCCAACTGATACATGTAGAAGAAATAATGGAAATAGACAAATCACCACTTGGCTATCATCACAGTCTGGATTGATTTAGGCAGAAGTTGTCTCAGATGGTAAAGAGTCTCCCTGCAATGTAGGAGACCCAAGTTCGATCCCTGGGTCAGGAAGATCCCCTGGAGAAGGGAATGGCTACCCACTCCAGTATTCTGGCCTGGAGAGCTCCATGGACAGAGGAGTCTGGCTGGCTACAGTCCATGGGATCGCAAAGAGTTGGACACAACTGAGTGACTAACACTTTCACTTTCTATCAATGGATGCTAAGGTAGTGGATGGGGTTCTGGAAAAAAAACAAGATACCAGAGTAATTTCTTAATATCCACCCCTGAAGACTCATCAACTACAGAGGGAAAATGGTGACCTCACTGTTGGGCAATCTGGCAGTTAGCACTATGACCAGGTGATCCACGCTATGACCATTGGTGGGACCAGTCAATATCATGTGTTTCCTGACGTGAGTCACTGAGAAGGAATCAATGCAAGGCCTCTGTTGCTTCTCTCAATAAAGCATGGCCTATGTTAGGCCGCAAGGAAATAACGGACTCTGGTTGAGGCTTGTCCTACAAATTGAACAGATTGTGCTCTTAAAAACTGTTAGAGAAAGGACAGAGAAAGTCTAAACCACTGCTCCAGGCTGAAGAAGAGTGATGAGAGCTGTGAACTAAAACAACATATTTCTGAAGAAGCTCCTTGGCCAGAAGAACAAATCAGACACTGTTGAGACCCTGGCAAAATTTGCATGGGGTATGGATAATAGATCGGATGGCAGTGCTGTGTCAAGATTGATTTTCTGACTTGGAGAGTTGTTGTGTGGCAATGCAAAAGTCTGTCTTTGCCTGGGAGGTATACATACTGGAGAATTAAGGAGTCATGGGCAGGGGGTTATACCTGCTATTGCTCTCCGATGGTTCAGAAAGACTAATGACAATGGGTATGAGGAGACAAGAGCGAGCAAAGGAGGAGAATCCATGGGTTGAATGGCGTTCCCCTTTCTAAATTCACATGCTGAAGTCCTATGCCCCAGCACCTCAGAATGTGACCTTATTTCAAGATAAGGTCTTTAAAGAGACAATGAAATTAAAGGGAGGTCATTAAGATGGGCCTTAAATCAATATGACCGATGTCTTTACAAGAAGAGGAAATCAGGACACAGACACACAGAGGAAGAACTGTAAAGAGACAAAAGGAGAAGACCAGCGTCTGTAGGCCAAGGAGAGAGACCTGGAACAGACCCTTCTTTCACAAGCCCTCAGAAGGAATTTACCCTGGATACACTCTGATTTCAGATTTTAGACTTGACCTTTGACTCTCCAGAGCTGAGACAGTAAACTTCCATTGTTTAAGCCATCCAGTGTGTGGTACTTCGTTTTAGCACCCCTAGCAAATCAACACTGTGTGAAAAGGATACAGATGTTCTTCATAACGTTCTTTGCAACTTTTCTGTTTAAGTTTGAAATTACTGTACACTATTATTAAAATAGTGAGAAGGTATCATTTCACATGTAATCATCTAGCACTATTTTCACACGTGCTATTTCCTTTGGTCACTACACCTCAAGTGGGGCAGTGATTATTGATTATTAATTATTCATTGATCCATTTCACAGTGCAGGAGGCTCTGAGTAAGTTGCGAAGGGATTTTTATAGTTAACAACTAATGGAGAAAAATGAAGCTTAATGAAGTATCCTCTGAGCTTCTAATGTTGACAGTAGGAGAAGCTATTAGTTCATACATGTTAAACTTTTAATGAAGTAATCAGAAGAAGAAGGGCAATAAGAAAGTTTCCTTCACAGATTTACAGATTGCCCTAAACTCCATTTTCTTAAAGAAAAGTCTTGGAGGAAGGAGAGAAGAGAAGAGGAGAGAGAGAAGCAGAGAGAAGTGGGAAACAGGGAAAGGATGAAGGGGAGAGGGGAGTGGTGATTATCACCGGCTGTTTTTGGCCCTCACCTGGAAGCTGATGAGCAGGCAGATGGGAGACAACGAGCAGCATCCTCTCCATGCAGGGTAGAGATGGTCCCTTCCCAAGTCTCTCCTAGTTCATAAAATCTCCACAGTGTCCCCTGCCAAGTGGTATTGTTATAAAATGCTAATTTTTTTTTCTTCTCTACTAAAACCTGAGGCATTCTAGCCTCTTCAGGTTCTTGTTATAGAATCTTGGGTAAAGACAGAACTATGATCCTGTAAAAACACACTCATGGGCTTCCTGGGAAGTCCAGTGGCTAAGACTCGGTGCTCGCAATGCAAAGGGCTTAGACCAGATCCCTGGTCAGGGAACTAGATCCCACAGGCTGCAACTAAGACTCAGCGCATACAAATAAATAAATAAAAATAGACATTTAGAAAGTACATAGTCATATGAAGCCATTCCTCTGCTCAAAACCCACTGGTGACTCTCAGTAAAATCCAATGTCGGTCCCAAAATGAGCATCGCCCTGCCTGGTCTGCCCACCTGTTACCTCCCACACTGCATCCCCCCAGGCCGGCCTCCACAAACTCCTTAAGGTACGTCAGACTCACCAAGGTGGCTCCAGTATGGGGCTGTGTGGAGTATCCCCCCTTCTCTGCAGTTTCACGTTCCTTGGTTTCAGTTACCCACGGTCAACCGTGCTTTGAAAACATTAACTGGAAAATTCCAGAAATAAACCGTTCCTAATTTTCAACTGCATGAACGTTCTGAGTGGCGTGATGAAATCTCGCGAGGTTCTACCAAGGACATGACTCCTCCCTTTCCTCAGCAACCCGCATCCCTTAGTTACTTAGTAGCCCTTTCAGTTATCAGCTGGACTCCATGGTATCAGTGCTTGTGCTCAAGGAACCTTTCTTTTGCTCGGTAATGTCCCAAAGTGCAAGAGGAGTGAGGCTGGCAATTCAGATTTGCCAAAGACGAGCCACAGAGTGCTTCCATTAGGTGAAAAGATGAAAGTTCTTGACTTAATAAGGAAAGAAAAACATCATATGCTGAGGTTGCTAAGCCCTACCGTTAGGGCAGACCTTCCATCTGTGAAATTGTGAAGAGAAAAGAAACCGCCTGAAGCAGCTGATTCTCCTGCCATTATCATCAGAAGGTCAACAGCAGCCCATATCATTCATCTCAGCCCATCACCTAGGCTTTTTATCGCCTCTCATCATCATCAGAAGGGTGAGTGCCATATTATATAGAGAGAGGCCACAGTCACATAGGTTTTATCACAGTGTACTGCTCCAAGTGTTCTATTTTATAACTAGTTAACTGTTGTTGATCTGTTACTGTGCTTAATTTATAGATTAAACTTTACCATAGGTATGTACGTATAGAAGGAAATAATATATTTAGGGTTTGTACTGTCTGAGATTTCAGGCACCCACTGGAGGTCTTGGCCCATATCCCCCTGTGAATAAGAGGGCGGCGGGGTCTACTATAGTTGCTGTTCCCTCTGTCTCCAGTGTGCTTTCTTGAAATGCCCAGAAGCCTGGTCCCCTTACTTCCTCTGATCTTTACCAGAAAGTCACCTGCACGGCCAACCCTTTTTAAAATTTAAAAGCTACCCAAAATGCCCCATTCCCCTTTCCCTACTTGGTTATTGCCCTTAGAGCTTGTTACTGTGTAACATTCTGTGGTTTTTACTATTTGGCTTTCTTTTATACATTGCTTATCTTTTTCACTGGAACATCTCTTCCACAGAGACAGAGAGTTTTGTTTTATTTACTGTTGTATCCTTAGCACATAGAGTGGTATTTGGCTCAACAAATACCTGTTGAGTGAATAACTGGGGTTACTTGACCACCCTGTGTCCCAGCTACATTATCAAAACCAGTATAATAAGTGTTCTATGCTGCTGAGAATGTGGAGAAACCAATCACTCATATACTGCTGGTGAAAGTCTGAAATGACACAGCCAGTCTGGAAAACCATTTGGCAGTGCCTTATTAAAGTAAATACGCAGTTATCATAAGACCCAGCAACTGTACCTTTGGGCATTTATCCTTGAGAATGAACAGTTATGTTCCCTTTAATAAAAAAAAGTACATAGATATTCTTAACAGCTGTGGTACATCCACACTATGGAATATGACTCAGCAATGAAAACAAATATAATTGTTGATACAACTTTGGTAAATCTTAAAGTGAAAATCAAACAAGCAAAAGAAAACACACACACACACAAAGCAAAAAAAAATATCCCAACAGGCTATACACTGTACGATTCCATGTATACAATATTCTCAAATGGTAAATGTAAAGAGATGAAGGGATTTCCAGGGATTAGGGATGAAGATGGTGTTGGAGGAAGAGAGGTAAATGTGTTTATTAAAGGATAATATAATGAGGTAAAAAGAGCTATAGAAGGAACATGTGGTGATCAAATTGCTGTTTGACTGTGGTGGTATATATGCAAACCTACACTCATGATAAAATTATACACATCTAAACACACACACACTGTTACTGACCCTTTTGAGTTGGCTCCCATCAAACGTCTTCCTGCAGGTGTTGCTTGGGCCAGTGGAGTGAGCTGGAGTTTGGTTGAGAAGCAAAGTTCTTTGATTGAACTCAGAGGTTCCAGCTCCTGCAATAGAGTCCATGCTCTCCATGATAGGGTACAGGTGGAGCCGCTTTATAGGGATCAGCTTTATTAGGATCAGCCTGTAGGAGTCTCCTGAGTGGGAAGGGGCGGAGTTCTCGCCTCAAAGCAGTTTTTGCTGCTCTCAGGACCATAGAGCCTTTCTGCACAAGGCCTGCTGCCACTCTCTTGAGTTGCACGGCAACACACAGTGCTTCAGCACACACCCTCACTGCATGGGCCAGCCTCCACCCGTCATGCTCTAACTCTGGTCCAAGCACAGGGTGGAGGTCGCTGCACGCAGCATCCTATGAGCAAGTGAAACTAGACAAAGCACAAAGGAAAAGGAAAAAAAAAAAGTTAGATTTAATTTTATTACCTGGGATCTATTTTTATTTTGCCGGGAATTGTGAATGGACTTTGCTGGTAACAAAATGTATCACTGTCAATTTCTCGATTGTGATATTGTAAGATACTACCGTTGTGGGAGACTACCTAAACAGTACACGGGATCAGTCTGCATTATTTCTTACAAGTGTCTGTGAATCTACAGTTTTCTCAAAAGAAGGAGGAGTGATTGAAACACTGCAGTATTTTTAATTCTGGAAATGTGCATTGAGTGCTCAGTATGCACGTACATCACCTTTGCAGGGTAGTTGTAGACATTAAATGGATATATACACACACAAGTGTCTATGTGTGTAAATAATGCACTGAAAGTCTGCTCAGGGCACTTCCTTGGTGGGCCAGTGGCTAAGACTCCGTGCTCCCAAATCAGGGGACCCGGGTTCAGTTCCTGGTCAGGGAACTACATTCTTCATGCTACGACTACAACCTGGCACTGCCAAATAAATAAACAAAAATTAATATTTTAAAAAATTCTGCTCAGCATATAATAAACCCTCGGCACATCTCAGCTGTTGTTATTCCAATCCTTGAAGGCAGAGCTTGTGTTCAATTCATCTGATTCCCAGGACTTGTATTACTGTTGATGCATACTGCTAGCACCTGTCAAGGTAAACTGACTAATTGGCTTATCTAATCCCTTGTACCAGGGTCAGTAAGACCTCTTTGTGGAGTCCAGCGTAATCAAGAGCCCTACCCAGAAAGATGATAGGACTACCTAGACTCCACCTCCCAGCATTGCTAATTTATTATAAGCCCATCTCCTTCATTAAGTCTTTGTTTTGTCATTTGTGAGAGGAGGAATTGGAATGACATTATTTCTAACTCTTAAATGTACATCATTCCATGTTTTATAATACACAGAGAATTATTCTTTTAATTTAAACATTTTGTATTGGAGTATAGCTGGTTAACAATGTTGTGGTAGTCTCAGGTAAACAGCAAAGAGACTCAGCCATACATATATCCATTCTCCTCCAAACTCCCTCCCATCCAAGCTTCCACATAACATTGAGCAGAGTTCCCTGTGCTATTCAGTAGGTCCTTGAAACTTGAGCCTTGGGCCAGGAGTCCAAAGGGAGTTACATACCGACTCCAAAATTCCAGTCTCCAGTTGTACTTCAGTGAAGTAGACTCTTCTCTTTCTGGCCCCCATTAAAGCAAAGTTATTAGCAGCTGTTTTTCAGAAACTTTATAGATCTTTGAAGTATGTGGTAGTCAGAATATCTGCAGATGATAGCAAGCCAAGATTTTTGAAACCTATAGGGAATAAGAAATTGTAGAAACTTAAGCCGTAATTATGGTATTAATCACTAGTATTGCATCATTATCCTCCAAAGCCGAGGGGAGTTATACTTGCTACATTTAAAAACAATAAAGGCATGTTGGGATTTAGGAAAGCACAAAAAAGGCTTCAGAAAAAATACCAGTTTGTTTATTTTATCTAATATTTGCAATACAACCTGATGCATTTCTGTAGTGTTTTGGGGAGGACTCCTGGGTAATTTTTCATGCTAAAAGTTAGCCAATAGCTGACAGATGTTTTACTTATGTTTTAACATCGCAGTGAGCATTGTATGGATCCTTCTTGCCTGTCCTGTTACCCTATGTCAGAGTATCTGGAATGTCTAACCCTTCAGAGTTGGAATTGCTTATATTTTAGTATCAATTTGGGATTCCTTGAATATTAAATCAAGTGCTTATTAAACACCTTGTGTGAACTCACCCTTGCAGAAACACTGTGAACTAATCACAGTGAAATATGCAAGTTTCTCTATTAATAGTAAATACAATTTGTTGGAATTACTAAAGGCCCACATTATATGCATATTAATTCATCTAATTCTCATAACTCTATCAAAAGCACATTAGTAACTCCAGCTTACAAAGAAAGCATACCAGGTCAGAGACTTTATGTTAATAAAATCTTAAGTATTTTTCCCAATGTGATAGGCTGTTGCAATCGAATATTTTTAATTCAAGTCAAAATAAATGCATGGGTGCTGGCACTGAAATTACAATGACAAGAAATAGAAATCAACTATGGTTAGAGTAATTGAAAAAAATCGAAAAAAAATTTTCAAAGCGCTGAAAAAAGTTGGTTGGTTAGGTTATGTTTACAGTAAAAACCATCCTTTAAGAATCTGGCTGAAATAAAGACATTTTTATATAAACAATGAATAGATTATGAATAAATTCTCATAAAATAAACTTGGAAAGGATGTACATATGGGAAAAAAATAAATCCAGTAATAAGGTTCATAATGTAAAGGAACAGCAAATGTTTGAGCTTGTCCAAACAAACACTGAGTATCTGAAAAACAATAATAGTGTTTAATTTGAGTTTAAAAAGCGAAAACCATCCATGATGCAACTTAAATACCAGCAACAATAACACATATTGGGGAAGAGTGGGAAGAATAAAAGTATTTTGAAGTCCATCATACTGTTCATCACTGGAATGAAAATAGGTGTTAACTGAGGACTTTGTGTTAATTGTTTGTAATTATTAGCATAACCACTGAAACACTAGAAAGAGGAGATTGATTAGAGCACATGTTTAAATCTACAAAAAACCATGCAAAAAAAAAAAAGCTGCCAAAATAGGAGAATAAGATTCTCAGGCCAGGGTAAGACAAAAGTATGCTTCATTATCAATGGAAACCTACTGAGAGGAACTTAATCCATTCAAGAGCCAGTCATTGAAGATAGCATATTGACAGACAGACCTCCCTTTGAAGGAATTCTGTACAGTGGAGCCTCCAAGCTCTCTTCACGGAGGAACAGTTCTTAAGAATATAAACAGTATAAATCTTCACGTTAAAACTTGCCAATGATATCCACCTACCATTAGTCATTCTCAAATGCAGGACTCAAGATTATGCTTCCAAGCATACTGACTCGGTAGGTGTGTTTTTATTACAAATCCCAAGAGACGTTGTAAAAATGTGGAAGGCTTGAAGGCCACATATGATAGTCACTATCTGACATGAGAACACCAAAATCCCCTTGGCAGTACTATTTATCAGTACAAACTGAGAATGAGGTGCTTGCTTTATATCTCAGTCTCTGGCAGAATTTGAGAAGAGAAAAGAAAAAGTGTACATTCATTTGAATAAGACATTACTCTTCACAATGTAAAAGAAAAAAAAAAAGATTTAAGCTTTAAACAACAGACCTTGGTATATTTCCTAACTTATGAGTCTCATAGCTCATGGGAGGCAGCCCACCTGGTCTCACCTGGTGAAACCAGCTAGGTCACAGCTCCTGCTATTTTTCTCATCTCAGGAGAACTCGATAGGAAAAAAAAGTTTTGCTAATAAGCCCAGGCCATCTTGCTGAAAATCCCTCAAATTCCAACCTCAGAAGATTAAAGAAGAGTCAAACCTCAGACATCACCAAAGTAAACTCTTCTTGAGGTGAGAGTACAGTTCAGAATTTATGACTGTGATTCAGGCAGGTAAATCAAACCCTTCTGAGCATTAATTCCTACAAAATGAATTTTTTTTCTCGTGGAAAAATTGATTTAAATAGGTTCTTGTACATATTCCTTTGGTCAATCACATATTCATTTTCATATTCACTTCTCCTCCTTGTTCATATTTATTCATTCACATATTCCTTTATCAACTTTCTTACAATTTATCATATTAGTCATTAATTCACTCAAGACTCTCTCAATCTCTTGATCATTTACATGTTCACTTACATTGTTTATTTTTTAATTGGAGTGTAATTGATTTGCAATGTTGTGTTACTTTCTGCTGTACGACAATGTGACCACCCCTCTAGGTTGTCACAGAGCACTGAGCTACACAGCAGCTTCCCACTGGCTATTTTTCCACATGGCAGTGTCGTAAAGATGTCCACGTTACCCTCCCAGTTTATCCCACCCTCTCCTTCCCTTGCTGTGTCCGCAAGTCCATTCTCAATGTCTGTGTCTCTAGCCCTGCCCTGCCAATAGGTTCATCAGTACCGTTTTTCTAAGTTCCATCAGTTCAGTCACTCAGTATGTGTGTTAATATACAGTATTAGTTATTCTTTTTCTAACTTCACTCCGTATGACAGACTCTAGGTCCATCCATATTACTACAAATAATCCAATTTAGTTTTCTCAGTCTTTGAATCTCTAAGTCATGCATTTTTGTTCACTCATCCTTTAATTCATTTCTTCATTCATTTAACACACCCCCACACACAGCATCTTCGTGCAAGCCTCCTCTCTGCTAGAGGCGTGGGCCGAAATGGGCAGTGCACCCAGGACTCCCTCTCAAGCTTTGAATTAGTCCCTTAGACTTTCTCTTTTCAAGATCTCCACCTATGAGTACTTTGGACAGTCCATTCTGCAGCCATAGGTCCTTAGCTCATACACAGGGATATCATTTTTATCTGCTTCTAGATGCCAGTCAGGCCAGACTTGTATCAAAATCCTGTTTCTTTACATCAGACCTCAGTCATCCCAGAAGTTTCAACCTAGCTTTAAGGCTCTAGAAAAGGAAAACCTCAGGCCTTTCATTCCTATGTAGGGAAAACCCTACGTAGTAATTCACAGTAATTCATTGCTGTGAAGATCTCCTGGAGAAGGAAATGGCAGCTCACTCCAGTATTCCTGTCTGGAGAATCCCAGGGATGGAGGAGCCTGGTAGGCTACAGTCCACGGGGTCACAAAGAGTCGGACACGACTGAGAGACTTCACTTCACTTCGAGTACCTACTACTCATAAATCAGTTCACTCCTGACACTGCTCATCACTAAATGAGTGGAAACTCTTCCCACACCAAGCAATTCTCTGTAACACCAGCTGGGTGTCCTAAAACTTAATTCAGTTCTGACATTATTTACCTGGTGATAGCTTCAGATTCTACAAGTTAGGGGCTCATTCCCACAAGACTGCCTCCCCCAACAGGCACACACTACAGACACCAGTTGCAAGCCCAGTTTATCCCCTGTGCTTCTTACATGTGAGCTGTAGGTGGGAGTTTCCATTAGATTAAATTTACTAGAGCAGCTTGCAGAACTCCAGGAGACACACATATTTTCCAGTTTATTAAAAGAGATGATAAGTGTTACAGAGGAAAAGCTAGATGAAGACATACATAGCGTGAGGTCCAGGAGGGCCCCCCATGCCGGAGCTTCAGTCACTGTGAAGTTGTAGGCATTGTCCAACTCCCAAGCTCTCTGAACCTTGTCTTTTGTTTTTTATGAATGTTGGGTTACAGAGGCATGATTGATTAACTCCTTGGCTGTTGGTGATTGATTCAACCTCCAGTCTCTCCCTTCTCCTTAAAGACTGAGGGGTAGAAGGTACTGAAGCTTCAACCCTCTAACTTGGGTTGGTTCTCCTGGCAACCAGGACCCTTCCTCAGGTGACCTAAGGTAATTTGGAAAGTCATTAACATAACAAAATAATCCTTGATTGCTCTTAACACAGGACAGTCTAAGGGTTTTAGGATTCTGGACCAATAAAAGGTATAAGACCAGACATATCTATTTCTTATCAATCAAAACATCACAGGTTCACAAGGTTCTTGCTCCTGCCTCAAATGAGTGGGTATCAATCATGACCTTGGTGGAGGCTGTGTAGTCCTGAGTTCTGGTAATTGAGCTATGTCAAAAGAAGAATGTTTACCATAACTCACTCTTCTCTGATTATAATTATATTATAGTCAACACAAATGACCATTGACTTGGTTAAAGTCAAGAACTATATTTTCAAAACAAAAATCTTTTTCTTAATACATATAACTGGTGATTGTTTAATATTTGTTTTTATTGCTAGGGAGTGTCAGGAGGGGTAGATTTCTTCTCTGCCCTTCTTGGTTCTTTGGCTGGATTAATTAAATTGACACAAGACAGATTAACAGAAAAAAGCTAGTTTAATTTGTATGTATGAAGGTGTCATAGAAATAGGACCTACAAAGTGACCAAAGCAGACTATTCATATAAATTATCTTAACAATTATTTGTGAAGATTTAACAAAACATAGGGGTTTGTGCTTTGGGTTGCAAACTAATGAAGGAGTAACAAAGTTTGTTATATAGGTTTCTTAGCCTTGAATTCCCTATCTCTGGTGATAAGGATATTAGTGTAGGGAGGGTACCTTCAACATGGAAGATTTATTTCCTGCTTTCAGGGGAAAGAAGAGGGTTGGAGTATTGTTGTTGCTGCTGCTGTTTTATTAAAAAAACATGTTGCCCCACACCAGCTGTGACTTCAGTGCAAAATAATATGCCAGTGTGGTATATCTTGGAGTAGGCTGTCCTGACCCCTAGCAAGAGTGAGTTCAATGACGATCACAACTTTGCTGGCGCTGTTCATTGATATATCCCTAGCCACTGGCATAGCTTTTGGCAAAATGTATATTTTTAACAGAAATAAGAGCAGCATGCGTTGTAATTGAGTAGATGCAAAGGGTCTAGAGAGAGAGGATGTGGAATAAATTGGGCATTTGAGGGGTGGGGATGATGTAAAAGATGGCACAAGGGACAAGAACTTCCAACAGTGCTTTGAACATAAGTAGGGGCTTCCCTGGTAACCCAGACAGTAAACTGCAATGCGGGAGACCGGGTACAATCCCTGGGTTGGAAAGATCCCCTGAAGAAGGGAATGGCTACCCTCTGCAGTATTCTTGTCTGGAGAATTCCAAGGACAGAGGAGCCTGGAGAGATATAGTACATGGGGTCGCAAAGAGTCGGACACCACCAAGCGACTAACACTCTCACTTTCCACTTGTTTTTTTCCCAGGAGTTTGGCAGGCCGTTGTGTGTGGGAGGTGATGGTGATGGTTGGTGGTGGCTTCTGGCAAAGGAAACTGCATTTTCAATGATGTGGAAGTGAAACAAAAGAGAAAATCACTGTGGTTGAATCATAGTGTATAGGGCAATGGGAGTGGGAATCAGGAAACCATGGGTAAATAAGGCTAAGAAGACAGCAGAGACTAGATCATACAATGGGCAATCCATGCTAAGGATCTGGGACTTAATTATGAGGGCAAAGGAGTACCAAGGACCTGACTTAAGCTGTTGCTACCACTCCTGCACTATTTTTGATGCCTCCTCGATCTTACTCCCTGGAGGAGGAAATGACAAGCGACTCCAGTATTCTTGCCTGGAAAATGCCATGAACAGAGGAGGCTGGCAGACTACAGTCCATGGGGGCACAGAGTCGGACGCGACTGGGCACAGCACATACAGCAGATCTTTCTCACCAGTCTGCGTTTCCTGCTATTTTTTTAAGTAAGCATTCTGAACGTCTTCTTTCCTGTTTCATATTTTCCAGTAGCTGCCTGTTCCCTAGAAGATCAAGTCTAAACTCCATAACATTCCATGTTTCACAGTGATGTCTCAAGTGGCTTCTCCAGCTGAATTTTCTCCATCATTTGCTGATTGTATTTTCATAAAGCCCATCAAATCAGCTAATTAAGAGCCCCTTTCTTACTGTCTGGGCTTCCCAGATGGGGCTTGTAGTAATGAACTCACCGGCCAATGCAGGAGGCATAAGAAACCTGGGTTTGATCCCTGGGCTGGGAAGATCCCCTGGAGGAGGAAATGGCAACTCCATCCAGTATTCCTGCCTAGAGAATCCCATGGACAGGAGAGCCTGGTGGGTTACAGTCCATGGTGTTGCAAAGAGTCAGACGGGACTGAAGAGATTTAGTGCTAGCACTCCTTACTGCCTGCCACAGGAAAGGGCCACCTCCTCACTGATGCTGTTTGTGTATTGTGCCCATATGTCTCTTGGTTTGCTTATTTTACTGTCTTTCTTCATTTGTGTGCATGTCTTTCTTTATCTACTAATTCTGTCCTCCTTAGAGACAAACTATAAGCTATTTGCAAACACCTGTGGTCTGGTACACTATTTAAATGGATGTCTTCCCTTCCTCCAGTTTTATTTTAGTGAGCAAATTAATGAGCAATGATAAAAAAAAATGAAAAGGATGAATCAAAATAGAGAAATTGGGCCATGTTCAACCAAAGTATTTTAAAAAAAATCATGTGCTCTTGTATTTTGGAAGCGAGTGATATTTTCAACTGCTTTAAAAGGTGCAGAAGATGTTTTACTCACTATTACTCATCCATTCTGAATTTCACTATTAAAAATACAGACATGGGATGATGGTTTTACTATTGATCATGTGTACATTTTAATGCCTGGGGAGAAATCGACTCCCAGTGTTTCCAATCAATGACCAGAAAGGACTTTAACTGGAGAGTCACTGGGGTCAGGCCTAGAAAAGGCATGACATTCAAGGGTTTTCCCTTGATTCCCTACTCGCTTTCTGAGTCTAATGGGAGCTACTTGAGCTCATCCCTCTTTAAGATTAATGTAGATTCTCAAAAACTAGATTAGGTGGGAAATCCTTCACAAACTGGGACTAATGACCTGAGAAATTCTCTGACGGATGAACTGGAGACTCATTCAGGTCCACTGTAGAACATGGAAACCAAGTAGGAAATGAGGAAAAAGAGGTGAAATTACCAAGAATATGAGGAGGAATGGTTGATATGGCTGTGGGATGAGCAGTTCTCAAGGAGAGTAATAAAACTGGAAGGATCAGGAAGAAAAGGCAACCTGAGGGTAGAATTTCAAAACTACATGAGGCAAGGAATGCCAGGTTGTCCATTCAGTGCTGTCTGTGCATAAGTGGTGATATGAATGTAACAGTAGGAATGTATGGTACCTTAAGTAGAGTGTAATTTTGATTCCCTTTTCATAAAAAAAAAATGTCATGAGTGTATATCCTTTCTGTGACATTCTGGTGTTGATATTTGTTCCTTTAGGCAACTGGACAGTGAGGATGGACAAACAAAGTAACCAGAATTACTCAGCAGTCGTGTGTCAGGTGTTCTACTGAGAACTGAAAAGCAATCTGTAAAACTACCTGCATGCACGTGTGCTAAGTTGCTTTCAGTTCAGTTCAGTCGCTCAGTCATGTCTGACTCTCTGAGACCCCATGAACTGCAGTATGCCAGGCCTCCCTGTCCATCACCAACTCTCTCTTTGACTCCCTATGGACGGTAGGCTGCCGGACTCCTCTGTCCATGGGATTTTCCAGGCAAGAATATTGGAGTGGGTTGCCATGACCTCCTCCAGGGGATCTTCCTGACCCAGGCATCAAACCCATGTCTCTTACATCCCCTTTACCACTAGAATCACCTGGAAAGTCCATAGAAAAACTTGACATTGCCCTAAATGAGCTTTCCAACTTCAAAGAGGTAAAATGGAAGCTTCTCATCTTGTTGTTTTTGTTCAGTCCCTCAGTCCTGTCTGATTCTTTGCGACCCCGTGGACTGCAACTCACCAGGCTTCCCTGTTCTTCACCATCTCCTGAGCTTGCTCAAACTCATGTCCATTGAGTCAGTGATGCCATCCAGCCATCCTGTCCTCTCTCATCCGCTTCTGCTCCTGCCTTTAATCTTTCTTAGCATCAGGGTCTTTTCCAATGAGTCAGGTCTTCTCATCAGGTGGCCAAAGTATTGGAGTTTCAGACTCAGCATCAGTCCCTCCAGTGAATATTCAGGACTGATTTCCTTTTGGATTGACTGGTTTGATCTCCTTGCCATCCAAGGGACTCTCAAGAGTCTTCTCCAACACTACAGTTCAAAACCATCAATTCTTCGGCACTCAGCTTTCTTTATAGTCCAATTCTCACCTCCATACATGACCACTGGAAAAACTATAGCTTTGACTAGACAGACATATGTCAGCAAAGTAATGTCTATGCTTTTTAATATGCTGTCTAAGATTGGTCAAAACTTTTCTTCCAAGGAGCATGCATCTTTTAATTTCACGGCTGCAGTCACCATCTGCAGTGATTTTAGAGCTGAAGAAAATAAAATCTGTCACTGTTTAAATTGTTTCCCCATCTATTTGCCATGAAGTGATGTGACTGGATGCCATGATCTTTGTTTTTGAATGTTACATTTTAAGCCAGCTTTTTCACTCTCTTCTTTCACTTTCATCAAGAAGCTCTTTAGTTCTTCTTTACTTTCTGCCATAAGGGTGGTATCATCTGCATATCTGAGGTTATTGATAGTTTTCCTGGCAATTTGGATTCCAGCTTGTGCTTCATCCAGCCCAGCATTTCTCATGAGGTACTCTGCATATAAGTTAAATAAGCAGGGTGACAACATACAGCCTTGACTTACTCCTTTCCCGATTTGGAATCAGTCTGTTGTTCCATATCCGGTTCTAACAGTTTCTTCTTTATCTGCATAAAGATTTCTCAGGAGACAGATAAGGTGGTCTGGTATTCCTGTCTCTTGAAGAATTTCCCACAGTTTGTTGTGATCCACACAGTCAAAGACTTTGGCATAGTCAATAAAGCAGAAGTGGATATTTTTCTGTAATTCTCTTGATTTTTCTGTGATCCAATAAATGTTGGCAATTTGATCTCTGGTTCCTCTGTCTTTTCTAAATCCAGCTTGAGCCTCTGGAATTTCTCAGTTCACATATTGTTGAAGCCCAGCTTGGGAAATTTGAGTATTATTTTGCTAGCATGTGAAATGAGTGCAATTGTGCAGTACTTTGAATACTGTTTGGCATTGCTCTTCTTTGGGATTGGGATGAAAACAGACCTTTTCCAGTCCTGTGGCCACTGCTGAGTTTCCCAAATTTGCTGGCATATTGAGTGCAGCACTTTCACAGCATCATCTTTTAGGATTTTAACTATCAGCTGAAATTCCATCACCCCCACTAGCTTTGTTTATAGCGATGGTCCCTAAGGCCCACTTGACTTTGCACTCCAAGATGTCCCAGAGCCTACGACTAGAAGAAAGGACAGGAGGGGAATGCTTTTACAAATTCATCTCTTCTTCTGCCTATGACACAATGAATCCGAAAAAGATGTTACATTTTTCCCTTTCTGAGAGATATTACTAGGTATGACAGAGTAAGATGCAGAGAAGGGAATTGATTTGTTGCATTTAACAGTGCTGTGGCGCCAGAGACAGGCTGCTCCAGTGTTGCTGTTCTGCGTGAGCTGGAGCCTATCTTTCTCCATACTCAATCCCCTCATTCTAAAAGGAGGTGACTCACTTTATCTTTAAGGCTCTTCCGAGAATGGGGACTATTCCAAGCTTATGTGGGATTATTGTTGTAAGAAGGGTTCTTATTTTGATTTATTCATTCTGTTACTGAGTTAATGGTTGATCTCTCATTATCCCTGTAGCAAATGCTAGGGACACATGGCAAAACTATGGTTGGGTGATATAAATTGATAGGAGCAAATATAGAATATTTTAGGCACTGAATATGACTTTTAGTTCAAATTGTATAATTTAATATCCCCAAATGACTTTGCCCATACAACTTTGAAATCTTCTAGTCAATGTACACTGCCTCCAAAGTGCTAGATTTTTCTGAATTAGCACTCAACAGGTTAATGTAACTATAGAGTATAATAGAATAAGCAGTCTTATAACTTATCTATGCTGTTTAATTAATTTACTGTTTCTATTGCTGCTGCTGCTAAGTCGCTTCAGTCGTTTCCGACTCTGTGCGACCCCATAGATGGCAGCCCACAAGGCTCCCCCGTCCCTGGGATTCTCCAGGCAAGAACACTGAAGTGGGTTGCCAATTCCTTCTCCAGTGCATGAAAGGGAAAAGTGAAAGTGAAGTCGCTCTTAGTGACCGACTCTTAGCGACCCCATGGTCTGCAGGCTACTAGGCTCCTCCTAACAGTCCTCCTCCTCCGACTGTTTCTATTGAGCCCCTTCTTTTAATTAACTATACCTATGAACCTTCTCGGAGAAGGCACTGGCACCCCACTCCAGTACTCTTGCCTGGAAAATCCCATGGATGGAGGAGCCTGGTAGGCTGCAGTCCATGGGGTTGCGAAGAGTTGGACATGACTCAACGACTTCACTTTCACTTTTCACTTTCATGCATTGGAGAAGGAAATGGCAACCCACTCCAGTGTTCTTGCCTGGAGAATCCCAGGGACGGGGGAGCCTTGTGGGCTGCCATCTATGGGGTCGCACAGAGTCGGACACGACTGAAGTGACTTAGCAGCAGCTGCAGCAGCATGAATCTTCTCCTGCAGATAGAACTAAAGTGAGACAAGCAAACATATCACTGTTCATAAAGACATGTAAAAAATTCATTGTATTCACTGATACTTTCAACCCCATATGTTAGTTAAGAACCTATGAGCTGTGGTCATCCTTCAATTTACAGGTGAAAAGTTGAAGTGCATAGAGGTAAACTGATTTTCCATAAAACACTGCACGTAACCAAAGGATCCAGAATTTCAACTAAGTTTGAGTTCGATAAACTTTCAGCAGCATTTTGCCCATTTTCTCCCCTCCCCCCATTTTCTTAGCTATCATATTTTACTTTTTTTTTTTTTTAGCAGATATGCAATTCCCTGGAAAAATTTAATCTGAGAAACTCATGGGAAATAGTCCTAGGTGACTGAAAAGCAAATAAATGATAATCAATTAAGATAGAATTTTCAACAGATAGTCCAAGATGTATGCAGAAACTTGAGGCATTAGCTGGAACAGATAACTAGCACAGCCTTGCTTCCACATCCTTTGGGTGTGGAATTTTACAGCAGTGGCCCTCCGCATCAGTATCTTCAGTGCTTTACTCATAGGTCAGCTTTAGAACTTTTTGCACTTTGTTCTTAGACGACCATCACAAAAACCCTGGAGATACTCTTGTTTGCTGGCTTTTTTGCCAGGGCTGACGACCAGGGTGACTTGGAGGTGTTTCTCCAAATAGAGAAGCTTAAGTCCCACCTGTGAAGATTCTCATTCACTAGATCATCATGGACTTGAGCATCCTTAGAAACTCTCACCCAGCAACTCTTTAAATAGACCTAATTGAGAAACAGTCCAGGAACACACATCACTCTTTCCCATTTTGTAGGTCGCAAAATGGAAATCAGGAGAGATGAGTGTTTCCAAAATTCAGACTTTATTTAGCCTATTTGTCAAGAACTCCAGAATGTAAACTGTGATTAATAATTACATGATCCTTGAAGTTCTAGTCTCTCAAAATCATGTCCAGATAGAGAAGCATGGAGGATACAGAAAAACCCAAGGTTTGATGTGTTTTCAAAGACTATAAGTGGGATTTCAGCTTCGGTCTACAAATACATATAGATAACCTACTTTGTCCTAACAACTATGCCAATTTCTTCTCTAGATTTCCCTCCTCGGCAAATGACAGGTGATGCTGGGCCTCGTATAGGGGTCTTGGGAACAGGTGATACAGCAAAGGGAAACGGAAGGCTGAGTCCTAGATGGCACGTCCTCCAAAAAAGAGTGACCTTGCAGAGCGTGAAGTTCCATGGGACAAACAGAGGCAGCTGAGACCCTAGCAATGATAGCTCAGTCCTTGTGGTCACGAGCAAAGAATAAGAGGCAGAATTAGGGGGAATTTCTTGGGTTGAAGGAACACAGGAAGAAGGACCCTTTCTTAAATCTATACCAACCCTGAAAATTGTTCTCAGATGACTGAGCCTATGCCTATGGCACTGAGAACCAGAGATAAATACGGAAAAAAGAAGTCCTACTTTTAAGGAATCACATTCTGCATTGATAAGTAGGTGCAATGAACAGTGTTAGGGGTTAGTCAACAAAAGTTTCTGATAAAGCTCTTCAGAGTAAGTCATGCCAAAGTATCATTGTGGAGGATGTTTTGTGGTTAACCGTGCAGAGCTGGTGAGCAGAACGAGGGCATTGCAAAGCATATGCAAACTGGAGAGCAGTGAAGCAGGATGATACGTTAGGAGAGCTGCTAGTCAGAGCCTGCGCTCCGAGTTGCAGCACAGAATCGCTGAAAGATGGAAAGGCACCTGGGTGGCATCTCATGAACCTCATAAATGCATGAAGACATTCCCTCCGCTTCCTGGAAACCACGGACTGGCAAGAACGTGGTGTAAAGTTTACTCCTCCACCATGACAGAACAGTTCTGAGGAATAGGAAGGTTCCCATGTAGTCAGGATTCAAAGCATTTAAGCATCAGGCTAAAATTCATTTGACTTGAAAGATCTTTTTCCAGCTCTAAGATATTCTGTAATATCTAGTTAAGCCTTTTCAACCAGATGTCACTCTTGGGGATGACATGAGACTGAAAAGGAAGAAATAAAAATAGATAAAAGAAATATTGAGGTAGGGGAGTAGAGGACAGTGCTTAACATCAGCCCTGGGATGGATGATGCCAGGAATAGGGGAGGCAAAGCTGGTCCAAAAATTTTCTCCTGCCTGGATACTCAAAAATTCTCTTAACTGTTCTCTACCATTTGTTCTTATTTCTCTCCAATCCAAGATTATACAGACATCCAACATGCCCTCATACTGAAGCCTGGATGATTTTAATGAAAGGAAAAACAAGGGATGCCATCTCTCCATGCTCAATCCTTTACTGGCTCCCTCTTATTCTTCATGGGCTTCCCTGGTGCCTCAGCTGATAAAGAACATGCCTTCAATGCAGGAGACCTCGGTTCAATCCCTGGGTCAAGAAGATCTCCTGGAGAAGGGAATGGCGATCCACTCCAATATCCTTGCCTGGAGAATTCCATGGACAAGAGGAGTCTGGCAGGCTACAATCTATGGGCTCGCAAAGAATCAGACACAACTGAGCTACTAACTCTTTCCTTCTTTCTTACTCTTCCTGACCAAACTATTTCCCATGGACTACAGAGACCTTCATGATCTTCCCATGTCTCTCTTGAGCCTTATTCGATACCAGTTTCCACTACATTAGAGTGTCTCAGCTTTGGTACTATTGACTTGTTGGACTGGATGATTCTTTGGGGGCTAGTGTAGAATATTTAATAGCATCCCTGGCCTCTACCCACTAGATGATACTCACTGCCAGTTATTCACAACCAAAAATCTCTCCAGCTTGCCTAATGTCCCTGGGGATGGGGGAGTTCCCCTGCTTGAGAACTATTGGTCTCGATCTTTCCTTTTCAGGTACATGTTCGTTCAAATGTACCGTGCTCCCCTCCCTCGCATTATAAAACTTCTAAAATCACCACCTACTTTCCTTGAGATAATCGCCCTCTCCCCACCCCTATACCAAATTACTAATGTCTAATCATTGCTTCTCTCCAAGCGCAATCATCATTCCCTCCATGGAGCCTACACTGAACCAGCACTCATAGTGCTGCGATAACCCCCTTTCCTTTAGGGCTTTATTTTCAATCATATGTTCATCACTGGTGCCATTGGAGCCATTTCTGACTCCTCCTCCAGCCATTATACTACACGAAAATAGGGGCCTTGTCTATAGTTTTATTCACCACTGTGTCCTCAGTACCTGGCATGGTAGAAACTCAAGACACTCAATGAGTGATGAGAAACTGAACAAAAATTGTCAGAAACAATTATCAGAAAAGTAAAGCAGGATGCCAACAACTATTTGCTGAGCACTGATTTTGCGATTAAGCAAGATCTGAGCCCTGGGACCACAGTGAATAATATACAGCCTTTGCCTAGGAAGCATACCCTTGGGAAAGAAATTGATTTGTAGGTGAAAAGGATTAATACGATATCCTCAGTGATCAATGGAGGTTTGAGCAAACTGAAGTTGGGTATCTACAGAGGAATTCCAAGGTCTGCCTGTAGAGTAAAGTTTCAGAAAAAAAGATAATTCTTGAGCTCAGACTAAAGGACAGAATTTGGCCAGATGGACAAGGCTTAATAGTGTAGACTAGTATTAGAGCTGGTGTGACTGGTGGGAATTAGTCACAACAGTGATACAGGTATACAGCAATCCAGCCGGCTGAGCATCTCCATGCAGTTCTGGGAAATGAGCTTAAAGACTTAAGCAGGGATAGAAGCATGAGAACTTCCTGTATAGGCTCAGAGATCTGTACTTCATCCTGGAGACACTGGGTGGTCATAGATGGATGGAATGCAGTGGTGTGAGTCAGATCTGCAATTTCAACTTGATAAGCTGAAAGTCTGACCAGTATATAGGGAAGAACATGACTTCACAACTCAGAGTCTCATTAAAGTTTTAGTTAAATCTTCAAGTGGCTGTGGACCAGGCACAAAGCAACTTCTCAACAAGAAAAATCAGAATGCTAGCTCAGTATGAGGTTCAAGAGTACACAGATTCTATTCTTAGCAATAGCAGGGCAGAAATTTTATTGTACCAGGGAATCCTTACAGCCTCAGTCCTATGAATCCTTACTTATTGTTAGTGGCAAGGTATATATTGGGAGATATAGGGATCAAATGACTCAGATGGTAAAGAATCTGCTTGCAGTGCAGGAGACAGGGGTTTGATGCCTGGGTTGGAAAAATCCCCTGGAGAAGGGAATGGCAACCCATTCCAGTATTCTTCCCTGGAGAACTCCATGAACAGAGGCTACAGTCCTTGGGGCTCAAAGTGTTGGACACAATTGAGCAATGAACACTTTCGCTTTCACTTTAGGTACCAAGGGCTTCCCTTGTAGCTGAGTTGGTAAAGAATCTGCCTGCAGTGTAGGAGACCTGGGTTCAATTCGTGGGTCAGGAAGATCCTCTGGAGAAGAAAATGGCAACCCACTCCAGTATTCTTGCCTGAAGAATACCATGGACAGAGCAGCCTGGCAGGCTACAGTCCACAGGTTCACAAAGACTTGGACATGACTTAGCAATTAAACCACCACCACCATAGGGATCACTTCCCTGGTGGCTCAGATGGTAAAGTATCTGCCTACAATGCGGGAGACCTGGGTTCAATCCCTGGGTTGGGAAGATCTCCTGGAGAAGGAAATGTCTACCTACTCCAGTATTCTTGCCTGGAAAATCCCATGGATGGAGGAGCCTGGTAAGCTACAGTCCATGCAGTCACAGAGTCAGATGCGACTGAGCAACTTTACTTCAATTCTTCACCAGAGGGATCAAGAGGGCTTCCTAAGTGGCACTAGTGGTAAAGAATCTGCCTGCCAATGCATGAGACACAAGAGATCTAGGTTGGATCCCTGGGTTGGGAAGATCCCTTGGAGGAGGGCATGGCAACCCATTCCAGTATTCTTGCCTGGAGAATCCCCTTGGTTAGAAGAGCCTGGCTGGCTAAAGTCCATAGGGTCGCAAAGAGTAGGACTTGACTAAATCAACTTAGCACGCACGTAAGAATCAGTGGGCCAGCTCTAGGTTTCAGAGACAAAGAGGCAAACAGGCATTTTCTGGACACTGCAACATTCTGAAACCTGATGATTGAGTGTTTGTTTTCCCATTGTCTGCATTTCTGCTTAGTCCTCCAACATGAATAATTGTCAAGGTTTTGCTAGGCCAAAGTATATTCCAGGGAAATCGGATCTGCAATTTTGCAGAATTTCACAATGCCTTTTTGCAGTTCTGTGTCAAATTGTTTGTTTAAATCTAGTTTATTTTACCTTCTTGGTCCTGGACGTACTATCAGCTGAAATATTTATATCACTGCCTCTTAGGAGTTGTGCATTTCCCTTGTTCTGTGAAAAAATGTGCTGACCTGCTCTATGTATATGAGTAATTGTTTTTATTTTAATTACTTGAGTGCCTGTGGAAGGAGACTGAGTCGTCCGTCTGGCCTGTTCTTTTCTTGACCATTTCTTGCTTTCATTCACTACCTTTTACCGAAAAAAGTCTTGTTCTCGTCAACAGCAAAGTCTTTGGAGACCATTTGAAGTTGAAATCTCCATGTTAAATCCAGCCTTTTGAAAGGAGGTGTGGGAATCCTAAAGATAAACATACCGTACTGCCCAATGCAGAAATCCCCCTCTCCCAGCTAGATTCCAGGATGCTGGAAAAAACAGCCCAAGCACGTTTCTTGCTGTTGTTCAGATCTTATTTTTGAAAACAGGCCTTCCACAGACACATACACATGTATTCCTTATTACATGGAGCATTCTGTCCTCAACTCATGCCCTTCTGACCTCATTCATTCGACACAACCATTGAATATTCACGGTGTGCCAATCAGTGAGCAAACAGGCAAGCCTCCCCTCACAGAGGCCACAGTCTAACATAGGAAGCAGACAGTGCGGTAGTTAGTACCATCATGTGGGTAGAAGTGGGCACTCCACAGGAGGGGGCAGTATATGGTTCTAGAAAGTCGTGGAAATTATGCCAAGAGAAGTGATATTCAAGTTAAGGAAAGAGAGGAATGAGTGGAGGAGGCTAGCCCCAGGGAGGAAAAATGCCTCAGGTTGGAACTGGAATGTCACTTGATGAGAGATTCAGCTAGAGACGTAAGGCCATACTGCATGCACTCAGGCATGTCTGACTCTCTGTGACCCCCGCGAACTGCAGCCCACCGGGCTCCTCTGTCCATGGGATTCTCCAAGCAAGAGCACTTGACTGGGTTGCCATTTCCTATGCCCGGGGATCTTTCCAACCCAGGGACTGAAACTTTGTCTCTTGTGTCTCCTGAATTGGCAGGATTCTTTACCACTGACTTCCCTGGTGGCTTAGACGGTAAAGCGTCTGTCTACAGTGCGGGAGACCTGGGTTCAATCCCTGGGTTGGGAAGATCCCCTGGAGAAGGAAATGGAAATCTACTCCAGTACTATTGCCTGGAAAATCCCATGGACAGAGGAGCCTGGTAGGCTACAGTCCATGGGCTTGCGAAGAGTTGGATACGACTGAGCGACTTCACTTTACCACTGAGCCACCTGGGAAGTCCCCAGCAATGTAAGGAGCTGGATGGTATTTTTTAAAAACCTGGTTCCTACAGCAGTATGGTCTGACATATTTGTGTTCAACACCAGCTCCAGCTCTTCAGACTGTTTGATTTTAAGCAGATTACTTAACCTTTCTGAGACTGACTGTCATTATTAGTCATTATTAGATCATAGGGTGTATGTAAAGGTTGAATAAGTTAGAACATGTTAATTGTTTACACACCAGCTGAGACATGGTAAATATGAGGTCATGATAAATGACCTTGATAAACATGAGGTCATGTTATTACCGTTATTATTATTATGTATTTATTTTTTATTTCATCTTCACTTTGCCTTCATTGTCTTTTCCTGTTTTGTTTTTTGTTTTGTTTTTGTTTTTGTTGTTAATCCCTTGAGTCAAGTGATCTGGGATCAACATCTCCTTTCTGGAAGCCCTGAACCCTGGATCCTCTCTCCGTCCATCTTCTCTCCTTTCCTCTCCATCTTTTTTTTTTTTTTTTTTCTTTTCATTACCCTCTCTCACCTATAGTTAGCACCCCACCATGCTAGGGCCCCAACAACTGGATAATGGGTAATATCAAATAATGGAGTCCTGGGTATTATCAGTCCCATGCCAGGACCACGTAAAGAACAATTTCTACGTATAGTTCAGTTGGAAATGCACGTTAGCATGCTCTACCATGTATAAGAGGAGATGAGCAGAGCATAAATTATAGGTAAAATGATATTTCTCACTTAGCTGTCAACATTGAAGAGGCATTTCTATTTAACTTTGGTAATGTTTCTCAATTTCTCTGCATTTCCATATTCATACTGCCATACTTAAAGTTAAGATTCATCTCTCATCTAAACTAGTGTGGTATCATCCCCAGCATGCCCTGTCCCTTTTCTCTTTCAAACTTGCCTATTTCAGTGCAGCTTTCACTGGGATATCAGAATGTTCTTCCTGTAATATCACACTGATCACTGTATGATCTTGTGTGAAAACCTTCACAGATGTTCTGTTTTCTGAATAATAAGTCTATCAGGACACCTTTCATTGCAAGGAACAATAACAGACCTATCCAATTAAAAGAATAATGAGAATAGATTACTTCACTTACCAGCACAATCCAGAGGTGATTTGGGCTTTGGGCACAATTTGAATAGAGTTTTAGCTCTGTCTCTCGCTTGGTTCTTGTCCAGATGTCAGTTTTGTTCTCTAACTGACTTCTATTATTTAGGAACATGTTTAAAGCAGTCATAGGTATCCTAAATCCACATCACCATCCAGCACAAGGCAAATCAAGGATTTCTTCCTATTGCTCCATCTTAAGCTGTGGACCCACCTCTGAAACAATCACTGGCTCTAAAGAGATATCATAAGCTGATTTCCTTAGATTTGAGTTTAAAGCAACCTCTGAGCTGAAGGTATGTAGGGTGGCTACAGTCTGTTTAGGGAAATCAGCACCACCCCTGGCCAAACAGTATGAAGCATTGTGGATATAATTAAAGGTTCAGTAGATGCCAGGAAGGCAAGCAGCAAAGCTGCTTCCCCGTCCCCTGAGGACATCATTCAAGGTGTGTCACTATCTGGCTTCAATTCACAATTTCAATTTCCCATCATTCCTATTCTTATTTTACTCTTGTCAGACTGAATTTATCGCCCCCAATTTCTATCTATGCTTTTGCTCTAGATTGATTTTCCATGTGGCATGCCAAGCTCCTGCCCTTCTTGGCCACAGAGAACCCTATTTATCCTTTTAGACCCACCTTGAAAACTGTCTCCTTATGAATCCTATGGTATCTCCCCCTCCCTGACCCCCTGCCGCCACCGTTCAGCTGGAATGAAACTAAATTTGTTATTATCTAATTAGAATTCTACCTGCTAGAGTAATTCTTTTCTAGGTAAGTCTGCCTTGCTGTTCTTTATCATCATCTTCAAGGACCTACTCTCTGTCTTTTGTTTTCTTATCCAAGAAACTATCAGTGCTTTGCCTTAGGACATTTCTCTATAGGTCAATGTTGTCACCACTTATTAAATACCTAAATCCTACTGAGTTAAAATTTTGAGCTAAAAATTAGGAAAATCTGGATGACGTCTTGTAATTTCAAAGGAATGGTCAACTAATTACATGCTAATAACCTACATATTATTACTTAAATACATAAAAACTTAGAAATTTAGAAAACTCGGCAGTGGTCACAGGACTGGAAAATGTCAGTTTTCATTCCAGTCTCAAGAAGGGCAATGCCAAATGATGTTCAAGCTACCATACAATTGAGCTCATTGCACATGCTAGCAAGGTAATGCTTAAAATCCTTTAAGCTAGCATTATATGAACCAAGAACTTCCAAATGTACAAGCTAGACTCAGACAAGGCAGAGGAACCAGAAATGAAATTGCCAACATTTGGTGGGTCATAGAGAAAGCAAGGAAATTCCAAAAAAAAAAAAAAGAAAACTACTTCTGCTTTATTGACTACACTATAGCCTTTGAATGTGTGGATCACAACAAACTGGAAAATTCTTAAAGAGATGGGAATACCAGACTATCTTAGCTGTCTCCTGAGAAACCTGTATGCAGATCAAGAAGCAACAGTTAGAACTGGACATGGAACAACAGACTGGTTCAAAATTGGGAAAGTTGTATGTCAAGGTTGTATATTATCACTCTGCTTATTTGACATCTATGCAGAGTACATCATGTGAAATGCCAGGCTGGATGAATCCTAAGCTGGAATCAAGATTGCTGGGATAAATATCAAGAACCTCAGATATCCAGATGTTGTTGTTGTTCAGTTTCTTAATCGTGTCTACCTCTCTGTGACCCTCATGAACTACAGCACACCATGCTTCCCTATCCTCCAACATCTCCTTTTCTGACGTGTCAGCTCTTTGGATCAGGTGGCCAAAGTATTGGAGCTTCAGCAACAGTCCTTCCAATGAATATTTGGGGTTGATTTCCTTTTGGACTGACTGGTTTGATATCCTTGCAGTCCAAGGGACTTTCAAGAATCTTTTCCAATACCACAGTTCAAAAGCATCAGTTCTTTGGTGCTCAGCTTTCTCTATGGTCCAACTCTCACATACATACATGACTACTGGAAAAACCATAGCTTTGACTAGATGGATCTTTGTTGGAAAAGTAATGTCTCTGATTTTTAATGTGCTGTCTAGGTTAATCTTATAGTTTCATGGCTGCAGTCACCATCTGCTGTGATTTTGGTGCCCAAGAAAAGAAACTGTGTCACTGTTTTGATTGTTTCCTCATTTATCTGCCAAGAAGTGATGGGACCAGATGCCACGATCTTAGTTTTTTGAGATCATGCAGATGACACCACCCTAATGCAGATGACATTACCTTAATGGTGGAAAGCGAAGAAGGATGAAAAAACTTATTGATGAGGGTGAAAGAGGAGAGTGAAAAAGCTAGCTTAAAACTCAAAAATCAAAAAACTAAGGTCATGGCATCTAGTCCCATCACTTCGTGTCAAATAGATGGGGAAAGAGTGGAAGCAGTGATGGATTTTATTTTCTTGAATTCCAAAATTACTGCAGCCATGAAATTAAAAGACGCTTGCTCCTTGGAAGAAAGCTATGCCAAATCTAGTCAGTGTATTAAAAAGCAGAGACGTCATTTTGCCTACGAAGGTCCATCTAGTTAATGCTATGGTTTTTCTAGTAGTCATGTATGGATGTGACATGTGGACCATAAAGAAGGCTGTGCACTGAAGAATTGATGCTTTTGAACTTTGGTGTTGGAGAAGACTCTTGAGAGTCCCTTGGACTGCAAGGCGATCAAATCAGTCAATCCTAAAGGAAATCAACCCCAAATATTCATTGGAAGAGCTGAAGCTGAAGTTCCAATATTTTAGCAACCTGATATGGAAAACCAACTCGTTGGAAAAGACCCTGATGCTGGAAAAGATTGAGGGCAGGAGGAGAAGAGAGGACAGAGGATGAGATGGTTGGATGGCATCACCTACTCAATGGACATGAGTTTGAACAAGCTCCAGGTGATAGTGAAGGACAGGGAATCCTGGAGTACTGCAGTCCATGGGGTTGTAAGGAGTCAGACATGACTAGACAGCTAAAGAATAACAACATAAAAACTAATGAATGCAGGTTACAGAAATTTCAATTCACCATAGATATGAGGTATCAGTATATATTTTTCTCTCATTTGCAAGTAATTCTTGTTCTGTGCAACACCTATATTTCTGAAAATCCATTTGTAAATCAAATATCAGTCTCATTTACATACATTTTAATTATAGAAATGAACTGTATGCGTTCCTTTTCAATTTTTAGTCACTTCTAATATTTTAGCTCCTTTTCAACTCATTAATAAATTAGTCAATACATACAGAATGTCCGTGACTTAATGGTGGTTTGACTCAAGACTGTTTGGCTTTAGGATGGTGTAAAAGTGGTATGTATTCAGTAGAAACTGTACTTGGAATTTTAAATTTGACCTTTGCTTAGGCTTAGGAATATGTTCTCTTGTGATTTTGGGCAGTGGCAGTAGCCATGGCTCTCAGTCAGCCACCATATCATGAGAATAAACAACCAATATAACCATTCTGGACCTGTACAACTATTGTTTTTCACTTTCAGTGCAGCATTTGAAAAATTACATGAGATTCAACACTTTCTTATAAAACAGACATGTTGTTAGATAATTTCTGCCAACTGTAGGCTAACACATGTATTCTGAACACATTTAAGATAGGTTAGTCTAACTTTTGATATTTAGTAGATTGGGTGTACTAAATGCATCTTGACATAAATATTTTCAACTTATGATAGGCTTACTAGGATGTAATCACCTGGCGTGCTGCGATTCATAGGGTCTCAGAGAGTTGGACACGACTGAGCGACTGAAGTGAACTGAACTGAATCACATCCTAAGTCGAAGGAGATGTGTATTTAACTGAATTTTTTAAAGGTACATTTTCAGTTCAGTTCAGTCACTCAATCGTGTCCGATTCTTTGCAACCCCATGAATCGCAGCACGCCAGGCCTCCCTGTCCATCACCAACCCCGGAGTTCACTCAGACTCACGTCCATTGAGTCAGTGATGCCATCCAGCCATCTCATCCTCTGTCATCCCCTTCTCCTCCTACCCCCAAACCCTCCCAGCATCAGAGTCTTTTCCAATGAGTCAACTCTTCCCATGAGGTGGCCAAAGTATTGGAGTTTCAACTTCAACATCAGTTCTTCCAATGAATATCTGGACTGATCTCCTTCAGAATGGACTGGTTGGATCTCCTTGTAGTCCAAGGGACTCTCAAGAGTCTTCTCCAACAACACACTTCAAAAGCATCAATTCTTCAGCACTCAGCTTTCTTCACAGTCCAACTCTCACATCCATACATGACCACTGGAAAAACCATAGCCTTGACTAGATGGATGTTTGTTGGCAAAGTAATGTCTCTGCTTTTGAATATGCTATCTAGGTTGGTCATGAGTTTTCTTCCAAGGAGTAAGCATCTTTTAATTTCATGGCTGCAGTCACCATCTGCAGTGATTTTGGAGCCCAGAAAAATAAAGTCTGACACAGTTTCCCCATCTATTTCCCATGAAGTGATGGGACCGGATGCCATGATCTTCGTTTTCTGAATGTTGAGCTTTAAGCCAACTTTTTCACTCTCCTCTTTCACTTTCATCAAGAGGCTTTTTAGTTCCTCTTCACTTTCTGCCATAAGGGTGGTGTCATCTGCATATCTAAGGTTATTGATATTTCTCCTGGAAGTCTTGATTCCAGCTTGTGCTTCTTCAAGCCCAGCGTTTCTCATGATGTACTCTGCATATAAGTTAAATAAGCAGGGTGACAATATACAGCCTTGACGTACTCCTTTTCCTATTTGGAACCAGTCTGTTGTTCCATGTCCAGTTCTAACTCTGGCTTCCTGGTCTGCATACAGGTTTCTCAAGAGGCAGGTCACGTGGTCTGGTATTCCCATCTCTTTCAGAATTTTCTACAGTTTATTGTGATCCACAGTCAAAGGCTTTGGCATAGTCAATAAAGCAGAAATAGATGTTTTTCTGGAACTCTCTTGCTTTTTCCATGATCCAGCAGATGTTGGCAATTTGATCTTTGGTTCCTCTGCCTTTTCTAAAACCAGCTTGAACATCTGGAAGTTCACGGTTCATGTATTGCTGAAGCCTGGCTTGGAGAATTTTGAGCATTACTTTACTAGCATGTGAGATGACTACAATTGTGTGGTAGTTTGAGCATTCTTTGGCATTGCCTTTCTTTGGGATTGGAATGAAAACTGACCTTTTCCAGTCCTGTGGCCACTGCTGAGTTTTCCAAACTTGCTGGCATATTGAGTGCAGCACTTTCACAGCATCATCTTTCAGGATTTGAAACAGCTCAACTAGAATTCCATCACCTCCACTAGCTTTGTTCGTAGTGATGCTTCCTAAGGCCCACTTGACTTCACATTCCAAGATGTCTGGCTCTAGATGAGTGATCACACCATCATGCTTATCTGGGTCGTGAAGATCTTTTTTGTACAGTCTTCTGTGTATTCTTGCCACCTCTTCTTAATATCTTCTGTAAATAGCTGTGAAAAGAAGAGAAGCAAAAAACAAAGGAGAAAAGGAAATACATAAGCATCTGAATGCAGAGTTCCAAAGAATAGCAAGAAGAGATAAGAAAGCCTTCCTCAACGATTAGTGCAAAGAAATAGAGGAAAACAACAGAATGGGTAAGACTAGAGATCCCCTCAAGAAAATTAGAGATACCAAGGGAACATTTCATGCAAAGATGGGCTCAATAAAGGACAGAAAGGTACATTTTAGCTAGGCAAAAATACCCTAGGTTTATGGGTAATAATTACTGATTCATTAGTTTTGAAAAGTTCAAGCTTTGACTACGATGCATTTTTATCAGTGTTGGACACTAGTATTTTGATTTCCTTTCAGGATAAATAAAGATATACGTAAGGTGACACAAAGGCATTGTGAGACAAAATTATGGTGCAAAATGTCAATTCCAATTGTGAATTAAGGACATTTTAAGAACTCTTATAATTACCTTTTATGTCAATTCCAAACATTAGACATAACTGACTGTGAAGAGCTTTAATCAGGCTTTTAAAGATGTGAGAATTTATTTGGCTTTTAATGTCTTTCCTTTTGGGGACTACATTATTTTTCAGGCAGTATCAATTTCATATGTAATCCTCAGAAGCAACTAAGTATATAAAATCTGATTCACAGAGATCAGTATAACATTGGCTTAAAAGTGTGAGACTGCAGGGGAAGAACATACTTTCATCAAGTGATGGAGATGTAGAAGGACATAGAGTCAATTTGAAGAAGTTTCCAGTGACCAAATCTGGCATTACTCAGGTAGCAAAATAAGTGAATGAGTGAGTTGATGAATAAATGGAGAAAAGGGGCCTCACTTCCTTATGGTAGACTGCATTAGTTTTCTATTGTCACTGTAAAAAGAATTAAAATTTTAAAAGCTTATAACACAAGAAATTAGTTTAAAATTAGAAAAAAAATTAATTCTAGAGGTCAAAAGTCTGAAATGGGTTTCAGTGGGCTAACACCAAGTTGTTAACAAGAATGCATTTCTTTATGTAGGCTCTGTGGGACAATATTTTCTTGTCTTTTCCATGTTCCACAGACTTCCAGCATCCTTAGAGGGGACTACCACTCTCCCTCCCTCTGAATATCATTAATGTCAAAAATGGCTAGTAGAATCTTTCTCACATTGCATCATCCTGACACTAAACTGCCTCCCATTCAAAGGGCCTATTTGATTACATTGGACCAACTAGATAATTCAGGATAATTTCCTTATTTTAAAATCAGCTGATTAACAACTATAATTCTATCTACACTCTTATTTCTTCCTTTTCATGTAACATTATAACTTACAGGGTCTGGGGTTTAGTATGTAAGTGTCTTTGAGGGACAGAGTTATTATTCTCTAAATCATATAGAATTACACATAATAAATGTAAAAGGAATGACATAAATAGAAAATTACCTTTTGGCAAAATCTGTTGTAATAATTATTGTGTGCATCCATGGATACTAAAGTTAGGGGATGATGAGAAACAGAACTTGTGAATAGTTTCAAAGTTGCTCCTCACATGACACTTAATAGTTGCAAATAGAGGAACTTTCCATGCATAAACATGACAGGTACCACCGTAATCTATGTATGTATAATCGGAGTTCCCAAAGGCAAGGAAAAAGAACAGAAAATTTATTTGAAGAAACGATGACTGAAATTTATCCACACTTGATGAGAAGTATAAACTCACATATCTGGGAAGGACAACAAAACCCTAGCAGAAGAAATATGAAGAAAACTACACCAAAGCATATCATCAAATTTGTTAAACCAGTATTAAAGAAATCTTAGGAGGAAAAGAAAAAAAAATTTTTTGCACAGAGTGTCAAAGACTAGTATAACACTGGCAGTTCCTTAGGAAAAGTAGAACTCAGAACAAAGAACTCAGAGCAAAGAAACATTATTAAGTACTGAATGAGGAGAAAAAAAGAAAGGTCAGTGTTCAACCTGGAATTTTATAATTAACAAAAATATTAAAAATTTTAAAGCAAAATGAATCATTTTGCAAAAGAAAGCTGAAATTTTTTATCTCTAATCAATTACCTCTAGAAGGAATGTCTTTAAAAATACTTTAAGAAGACAGAAAATAATACCAAAGGGAAATTTGCCTCTGTACAAAGGAATAGATTACATTGGGGGTGGTAGATATATGTGTAACAATAAATATTTCTATACTATTTAATTAAATTTGGGAGCGCCCCTGGTGACTCAGATGGTAAAGAATCTGCCTGCAATGTGGGAGACTTGAGTTTGATTCCTGGGTTGGAAAGATCTCCTGGAGAAGGGAATGACTACCCATTCTAGTATACTTGCCTGGAGAATCCCATGGACAGAGGAGCCTGGCAGGCTACAGTCCATAGAGTCACAAAGAGTCAGACATGACCAAGCGACCAGCACTAACTCATGAAATTTAATTAAAATATTCAGCATAATTAAATGACTTTGATTTCCCACAAGAAGAAGCAACAGTGATCATGTTGAGCTTACTCCATTAAAATTAAAAGCAAGCAAAATATATGAACTGATGGTTTTGAAGACATCACGTAATGAAGGACAGTGGCCCTTCAGAGACAGGAAACAAATAATCTGAGCTGTATAATTGTCACCGCTTGCTGCCTTGAGAGAGTTTCCAGACCTAGCAAAAAGAAAATGGAACACAATCTGAGCCAAGAAGACTCCCTGCGTTGAGATGGCGCTCAGAATCCTGGAAGACCAAGAGGCTTAGAATTTCCAATACAAAGTAACAGAAGAATTGTCTGCATTGAGAGTGCTCTAAACATATGCAAACCATGTGGGTGAAATGCTCATTCTCGTCCTACTCTTTGTGACCCCATGGATTGTAGCCCACCAGACTCCTCTGTCCATGGAATTTTCCAGGCAAAGAATACTGAAGTGGACTGCCATTTCCTCCTCCAGAGGATCTTCCTGACCCAGGGATCACACCCTGAGTCTCCTGCGTTGGCAATCAGGTTCTTTACTATATGCAGAGGATGCCCTTCAATTTTTTTAGCTCATTGTTGGTAGGATGTCTTCCAAAACTAACCTATAATGCAAAGCAATGCATAAAACAATAGCATGTTTGTGTTTTTTTTTGTAAGAAATGGACAAACTGCTTCTAAAATTCAAAGGAAAATGCAGAAGACCTAGAATAGCTAAATTAAGTGTTGAGGACAAACACAGCTTGATATTAAGACTTTTTATGAAGTTGGCGTTTTTTTCAGAAGGCAAGTGTTTCTGATGCTTTGCCTCAGAGCTCACTTCTTTTGAGTTCATGGGAGCCAAATCCATGGAGACAGCTGTTTCCCTTCATGGGCCTCCTCAGTAGCAGTTTTCTGCCACAAAGTTGCAGTCCATGTTGCCAAAGAGACATAACCTTGTTCTAGTACTGCCTGTTCTCAAATTGTTCCTTCTCTCTCTCTCTCTCTTTTTTTTTTCATTCATGGTCTAAAAAACCATTGATTATAGATAACTTTGATGAAAAATTTTGTAAATATCTTCCATGTTAAATAGATAAATAGGGAGAAAGATCAATACATGCATAGATACATAGACCTAGCTATCTTGGAATAATTGCAGATAGTTGTTTGGGAAAAAAAAAATCATTTCATTGAGCTGGTAAGGAGTCTAGAAGTCATGATCATCAGTAATCTGGAGAGCAAGTCTTCTGTTAAATATATAATATTGACATAGTAGCTCAAGATTTCTGTAATTATTTCTGATAAAAATTGGAAATGTGAGATTGTTTTTTTTAAATTATATACAATGATATGATTACTATTTCTTATACCATATTTTCATTCCTTGAATTATCATCCAAGCATATCCTTGCTTCTGTATATTACCATAATTCAAATTTATCCCAGTAATGGACACCAACAGAAACTCTAAAATAATCTTATTGATGGACAAAAAATTAATTTAGTTCAGTTCTATAAACTTTTTTGAAGCCCTATTGTATTTTCAGCCCTATGTTACAAACATAAATAGCAGTGATTTCTCTTCACAAAAAATGAAACAATGAAAATGTGAATGTTAATTTTCTTTACAGTTCTCCAGCCTGCAAATAAAAGTTCATATTGCTTCTCAATCTCAGAAGGGAATCTTGAGAACCAAAATGAACCAACATGAAATAAGGTGTGAATGGGTGATCTTTCCTGGGACAAACGCTATATAATCTAGGATAAAAAAACTTTGGTTTGGAAAAGACAGATCTGGGTTTGAATCTTAGCTCCAGACTTCCTCACTGTCCAATTTTGTGAAATCTCTTACACTTTCTTGGCCCCTCTTCTAACATCTCTGAGATGAGAACAGTTATACCTATCTAGAGGGTTGCTATGAAGGTGAAACTAGATAACTGATATCAATATTAAGGCCCCCAATCCAGGGCAGGACAACCTGGTCAGTGTTCAGCCCAACAAATTCCCTTCCTCTAGAATGGAACAAGGGAACTGTCTGAGAGGCTGCTGATCATCAAGAGAAGGGAGAAGGCTGTCAGCAGTAGAACATAACAATTTATAAATTTCTTATTTCACAACAAGCTCTGGGACATCCATCGTCCATGGAAATAAACAAACTCGGAGACTGGGGCCCGTTCCCAGCTGCAGAGTCCAATGCAAATGCACCTGAATGACTAACGTGTGTTGCAGATGACTCACCAACCCCTGACTGCAATCTGGGTCCATCTGCTTAGCAGGGCCAGCCGCCCCACCCGAAAGGGGCCCATGAGAACTTCTACAAACCATCTCTTGGAAAGAGGAAACTTTGCTTGCTCTCAAGGTGTGCCTCAAGTCCCCATTCCAATCATTTAACAGACTTTGTTAAAGTAGCAGGCAACTTTCCCCAAATGTCTTTAGAGCTCCTCAAGTTCTAGTTCCTCTTTTAGCAAAATTGGTTTCAGGGAGGGGAGGTGTGACTTCTCGTAGGTCTCACAGACAGACATTTAGATCCCTATTTCTTTAATCTGACGCATATCTACTTTGCAATGTGCTAATCTCAGTAAGGGTTTCCCTGGTGGCTCAAACAGTAAAGAACCTGTCTGCAATGCAGGAGACCTGGATTTGATTCTTGGGTTGGGAAGATCCCCTGGAGAAGGGAATGGCTCCCCACTTCAATATTCTTGCCTGGAGAATCACATACTCAGTAAAGCATTCACTGACATTTTTTCTTTGAGAGTTAAAGGATGAGAATGCAATGAAAGTGATGGTAAGCATGCCCCAAATCCCTTTGAGAACCACCCAATACCTTCTCATGCTGAGACACGTGTCTGGATTCCTGGACTCATGCAGTCTGATCCTTGGTTGCTAAACTATCCACACATGGCTTTTCTCTCTTCATCTGCCGTGATCTTTTGAGGCCTTCTTTGCAAGAATCCAGACAACGATGCAAACACATACTTCCATCCACTCACTTCTCTTAGCAGATAATGCCGATCACTGAGTCTGGCCCTTGCTATTACTGAGTCTGGAAATTATCTAAAATGTTGTCTCAATACCGTCGTGAGTGGACATTTCCAAATTGTAGGGGACATTTCCAAAGCCACTCACTGTACTATCACTAAGAGAAATAGGCCTCCATCACACAAGGTTCTCCTTCAAAGTAAACTTACAAATGTGATTCTGGTATAACACTACAGCTAGGGCTTTGGCACGTAGTAATTACTCAGCAATTACTTGTTGAATGAAAGACTGAAACAGTCAGATAAAGGTAGTGTTAGATTTACTTTCCCGGGTAACAATTACTTTTATAGAAGATATCAGGTATAAAAGGGACATTACTGATCAGAGGGAACATCAGATTCAGAGAGAATGAGGGAACAATTGGACAAGGGTTTCACTGGTGACTGTTAATAAAAACAGAATAGTACATAGACTTTTCAGTTAAAGGAAAATTAAAATGTCAGATATTTGAGCAGGGGTGGGGATCCAATAAAAACTTGTCTCTGCCTACTTGTCCATAAAATCAACATGCTTTTTATGGAGTTTTCATAGTGAATAACTCTCAGAACAGTTTCTAAAATGAAAGCATGTGTACACCCACACTTAGGACCTTACACATAGGATAGTTTTCTTTGTAATGAATAAAATACCAGGAAATGAAGTTATCCACTCTGTTTTGTTCCTTTCAGAAGACTTTGAACTATATATGTTTATTATACTGTAATACACTTATAAAAGTTTTGACTTGTGTGGTAGTGAGTGGAATTGGCTGTTTCTTTCACACTGAGGTGAATACAGAATTCATGGCGTTCAGAAAAATAAATGAGTGGGGGTAGAAATAGGATTTGGGGGAAATGATGCTGCTCCTCCTTTAATACAAGGATACTTATTGTCAAGTGTGGTCAAAAGCCAATGACTCATCTTTATAACAAAACTTGCTAAGGAATCCCAGCTGAGTCAAAGGTGCACTGAAGATCTATGGGAATAACTGTCTGGTTTTTCCATTAGAGAGCCTTTCCACAAATGGTTGCAGTGTTTTTGTTGTTTTTAAATTAATTCTACTTAGAGAATTTTATCCTGAATTTTTAAAGAAGAGCAAAGAAAACATTTAGGTAGAAAAGCAATGATAGAAATGAACTAACCAGTTTTTATTGGAATGGTTCAGCACAGGAAAAGGGAGTGAGCCCTGGTGCCACAAGGAGCACCAAGTTTTAGAAGGTTGGCAACTTGAGCTCAGCTCACTTTTCTGGTAACTCCCTCCTCTCAAAGGACCTCACTTGTTCTATCACTTATAGAAATGAGGAGATTTTGTATGCCGTTCTGAAACTTCCTTTGGCAGTATCTCCTTCAGCTGATTATACGTATATCCTGCTGCTGCTGCTAAGTCGCTTCAGTCGTGTCCGACTCTGTGCGACCCCATAGACGGCAGCCCACCAGGCTCCCCCATCCCTGGGATTCTCCAGGCAAGAACACTGGAGTGGGTTGCCATTTCCTTTTCCCTATGATCCAGCAACTCCACTGCTAAGTGTGTACCAACAGAAAAAAGTGAGCATGTGCACCAAAAGATTCAAACGGGCAAGTTCATAGAAGCATGACTTGTGATAATACAACTTGGAAGAGCCCAAGTGTCCATCAACCTTAAAATGTGTTATAAAGGGGAATATTATATAGCAATGAAAAGGAATGTGCAAAGCTGTGGAAATATTGAGGAAGTGTGCCAGGCATGAAAGGTTTCATGCTATGCAATGCCATTCATGCACAGTTCAAGAATACACACATCTAATTCACAGTGAGAAGAGTGGTTTGTGATTGGACAGATCTGGATTGAAATTTTGTGTTGGAAAATTAAAATTAATAGCTGTGGTGCTTTGGACATGTTGGATTACCTCTCAAAATCTCACTTTCCCCATCTGGCATAAAAAAACACTTAACACAATGTTTTTCATATTAAAAAAAAAAAATACTCAGAAAATAATGGCTCTTGTTAGTAGTATTCCAGACTCAGACATCCGGGATTCCCGTGAGGTGTGTTATTTTACGATTAGATGGGGATTCTTAAATCTATTGCTCTAGGTCTCCATCATGTCTTCTGTCACATACATTTTGATTCTTTCCTCTTTTCCTCTCTCCAACCTCGTTGCTATTCTTTGTTTCCCTTTTCTCACAGTACTTCCACATTGCTTGCTTTTTATTGTAGCTCTCTAAGACCCCACCCCACCCCCCACTGACACAGTTCCTTCTAAAGCTCTTTCAAGACAAAAAAGAAGCGGCTGGTCTCCACATCCTCTCCAGCATTTATTGTTTGTAGATTTTTTGATAATGGCCATTCTGACTCCTGTAAGGCAATATCTCACTGCAGTTTTGATTTGCATTTCTCTAATAATTAGTGATGTTGAACATCTTTTCATGTGCCTGTTGGCCATCTGTATGTCTTCTTTGGAAAGATGTCTATTGAGTTCTTCCACTCTCTTTTTTTTTTGATTGGATTGTTTGTTTGTTTTTATTTTGAGCTCCACGGACTGTTTATGTATTTTGGAGATAAATCCTTTGTCCATTGCTTCATTTGCAAATATTTTCTCGCATTCTGAGGACTGCTTTTTGTCTTGTTTATGGTTTTCTTTGCTGTACAAAGTCAAAGAGAAAAACAAATATTGTATATTAACGTATACATGTGGAATCTAAAAGCATTATACAGGTGAACCTATTTCCCAGGCAGGATTAGAAATGTAGATGGAGAGATTGGACATGTGGACATGGGAGTGAGGGAAGGGTGGGGCAAACTGGGAGATTCGGTTTGGTATAAATACACTACCATGTGTGAAATAGCTGGTGGGAACTTGCTATATAGCTCAAGGAGCTCAGCTCCTTGCTCTATTGTACAGCAGAAACTAACACAACATTGTAAAGCGATTATATTCCAATTTTTTAAAAGTGGCTAAAATTTTCCCTTTCTGTTTCACTCCATATATTACTCTCCTGCTTTGCATGTGCATGGACGTTAGCATGTGCATATTACAGTCCCATGTAGATTCGTGGCTGGGTTCAAGGCACACATATGTCATGATACAAATGTTTCATAGCATGTAAAGAAAGGTAATAGAACCCTAAGGCTCATTTGACATGTTATACTTGGACTGAAGTTGAAGTCCTATGAATCTTTCACTCTTCAGTTGCCTACTGCCTTGACCAGAATTGACCAAGTCTCCTAAATAAGTGTTGGTTTTGTTTTTTTTTTCCCCTATTGGTCATGGACACTGCCCTTCCATTTCCGCCTTGCAATAATTTACTGCATTTTATGTTTAGCAATCTGTTTACAAAGTGTAAGCCATATCCTATATCTTCTTTGTTTAAATCCCTCCAACAAAGCCCAGTGGAATTGGAGTAAACCTGTGACCTTACTGTAACCTACCTTTTCAGCACTAACCTTTTTCCTCTTCTCCCTTTGTTGCAATGCTCGCATTTCTGTATCTCACCTACATTGTGCTTACATCCAACTCAGGGATTTTGTATATGTTAAGGCTCCATTAGAAAATTCATCTCCCAGATTTCACAGCTAGCTCCTCGTAACGGTTCAAGACAAAGTATCAACTACCGAGAGAGCTTTGCCCAAGACCACTCGCTAAAACATTTACCCCGTCCCAGATTACCACCACATCAGTTTATTATACTTTCTCTATAGCAGTTTTCACTAATCTCATTTACCTGCCTTTTTGGTTGTGCTGATATGTTTACTGATGTGAATGCTACACCGGGGGCCGTTAATGTGGTTTACAGGTGATGCCAGTGGTATTGGTGGTACAGGGAGTAGCTCTTTGATAATGGTCTTTCTGTGGTCTAGGTTTTCATTACTCCTACTCATGGTTGACTTCAGTAACCCCCTGATCCAGGCAGAAGAACCCAGGTGAGTAATGGAAGCCTCAGACATCTTCCTCTCCTAGTCTCTGGCTGCAACATGATCACATTCACTGGCTTCCACTCACTGGTTCAAGCCATTTCCCAGGCTCGATTTGCAAATGAGAACTTCACAAACTTCTCCCTCTTATTTACAGACTCTAGTATGATCTGAGCACAGGAGTCTCTAAAAAGGAAGAACATTTTCAGCAAATTTCTAGAATATTAACATGAACATGTATCACTGAATTCTAGCCACTTAACTTCTCCCTTGCATTGTACAGCTTGGATAAAATTAAAACACCTTTTCAGCATTTTGTATTTGTCTGGTTTATTTGTTTGTGTTCTAATCCTAAGGAACCTAAGTACTCCCAAAAGCACTGAGAGATGACTATTCTCTGCCTGCTATGTGCTATAGGAAATAGAAGCACCATGAGTGCTTAATAAATATATTCCCCCCCCCCAAAAATTGAAGTTCTTTTAAAACATTACAGTGCCATGTTTATTGAATATTTACTCTAATGCAGAGACTGCCTATGTTCATTTCTCCAGACCCTCTTCCCTTCCTTAAAAGCATACATGGATTTAGAAAAAAACAGATTGGCATTGAGATGTAGTATAAATATTTTGGAGTTTGCTCTTCACTCAAGTCTTGGTGTAACTCATTATTGTTCAGTGGCTAAGTCATGTCCAACTCTTTGCAACCCCATGGACTGCAGCATACCAGGCTTCCTTGTCCTTCACTGTCTCCTAGTGTTTGCTCAAATTCATGTACATTGAGTTAGTGATGCCATCCATCCATCTCATCTTCTGTCATCCCCTTCTCTTCCTGCCCTCAATCTTCCCCAGCATCTGGATCTTTTCCAGTGAGTTGGCTCTTCACATCAGGTGGCTGAAGTATTGGAGCTTCAGCTTCAGCATCAGTCCTTCCAATGACTATTCAGGGTTGATTTCCTTTAGGATTTTCTGGTTTGATCTTGCAGTCCAAGGGACTCTTAAGAGTCTTCTCCAGCAACACAATTCAAAAGCATCAATTCTTTGGGGCTCAGCCTTCTTTATTGTCCAACTCTCACATTTGCACATGACTACTGAAAAAAACCATAGCTTTGACCATATGAACCTTTGTTGGCAAAGTGGTGTCTCTGCTTTTTAATATACTCTCTGAGCCAAAATTTCCTCAATAGTTCTGTGAGACACATAATACCTAATTTGCTTTTTGTTCAGTTATTGAATTATGTAAATGAGTTTATTAAATCCTTGGGAATTAATAACTGTCAAGTCTCTTCATCAGCCACAGGATTCCACAAAACTGTCCTTTACTTGGAGTGGAGTCAAATGAAGAATATAGGTCTTTCTGTTGCCCCTTGAAGAACGCAGTTGCCCTATATGGGTAATTTAACTTCTTCTGCTATCAGTCTGGACAGTATTAATCTCAGCTGAATGAAATCTTTGTGTATATATGCACTCACTGAGGACTAGGATGAGTTTACAAACAATTATGCAAATATGGCTGTATGTTTTTCTCCAGACCTAACCACAACATGAGAGGAGATTAATCAGTGTGGACATCTTTAGCAAATGGAGCATTTTGTTCTGTTTTTCCTGAGAAGATAAGAATTAGTGTCTAATGCTGAGTCTTAGTTCAGCTGTGTGACTGGGGTTGAGATGAGCATTGTCTGAATTACCTCTGTTCTGTTTCAAATAATTATCCCCAAGAGAATCTAAACAGTGAAGCATAGCTGGGGTGATGGAGGTGAGCATGATCCAAAGGAAGTACATATTATTCCCTGGTAAATATTGACAGAAATACCCATTGTATACTGTCAAAACCAGCCCCCTAGGCTACCATACTCTTTTATCTCTTAAATTTCAATAGAAGAATGAATCCTGCCCTTTATGTAGATGTAGAAGAGGTAGAAGATCCCCTAGAGCTGTGAATTTCTTAATCATTGATCAGCTACAGTTAGAGAAGGAGGGCCCATTTATATCCATATCTCAATGTATAGTTATATACGTTATATCCAAATGTACATTTCTTATGTGTGATATCTCATAAATATTATAATAGCCAAACTATTGGGTGACTGATCGTGCATATATCATTTTATTTCTGTGAGCCGAAGTTTCCTTATTTGCACAATGGGAATGAATTATATGAAAGTTGTCATTTAAGAGTAAAATACTCTAAAATTTAAAAGAATATCTTCATAGCTATTTTTTCTATCAAAATCATACTCATTTGTTTAGATAATAATTAGCACTTTTTAGTTAATAAAATAATTTTATTTAATTTTTGTCGTGTACTGGAGTATAGCTAGCTATCAGTGTGAGGTTAGTTTCAGGAGTACAGCAGTATGATTCAGTTGTACATTTGTTTCTATTCTTTTTCAAATTCTTTTCCCATTTAAGTTATTGCACAGTTCCCTGTGCTATGCAGTAGGTCCTTGTTCATTATCTATTTTAAATATATTGACATGAGTACCTGTCAGTCTCACACTCCCATCTATCCTCCCTGACTCCAGCTCTCCTCTGGTAACCATTATTTCATTTTCTAAGTCATTGAGTCTGTTCCTGTTTTCAAAATAAGTTAATTTATATCCATCTTAGATGTATATAAGCGATGTCATATATTTGTCTTTCTCCATCTGACTTACTTCACTTAGTATGGTAGTCTCCAGGCCCATCCATGTTGCTACAAATGGCACTATTTCATTCTTTTTAATGGCTAACTAATATTCCATTGCATATATGCATCATATCTTATTTATCCATTCATGTATTGATGAAGATTTAGGTTGCTTCCTCTTGGCTGCAATGAACACTGAGGTGCATGTACCTTTTTAAATTAGGGTTTTCTCTAGATACATGCTTAGGAGTGGGATTGCCAGATCATATGATAGTTCTAATTTTAGTTTCGTAAGGAAGCTCCATACTATTATCCATAGTAGATTTACCAATTTACACTTCCACCTGACTCCTCTCCAGCACTTATTGTTTGTAAACTTTTTGATGATGGTCTTTCTGACTGGTGTGAAGTGATATCTTATTGTAGTTTTGATTTGTAGTTCTCTAGTTATTAGCAATGTTGAGCATCTTTTCCTGTGCCTGTTGGCCATCTGTATGTCTTCTTTGGAGAAATGTCTGTTTATATCTTCTGCCCATTTTTTGATTGGGCTTTTTTTTTTATACTGAACTACATAAGCTGTTTGTAAATTTTGCCTATTACTCTCTTGTGGGTCACGTGGTTTGCAAATTTTTTTTTTTGCCCCTTAGAGTTTTATAGTGTTCCAATTTACCTTTAACCCATTTAGAGATTATTTATGTGTATGCTGTTAGAGAATGTTCTAAAAATTGTTTTCTTACACGTAGCTGTGCAGTTTACCCAGCACCACTTACTGAAGAGGCTGTCTTTTCTTCATTGTATAGTCTTGCCTCCTTTGTTGTAGATTAATTGAACATAGATGTGTGGTTTTATTCCTATTTCAGGGTCCTATTTCAGGGCTTTCTATCCTATTTCAGTAATCTCTGTTTCTTTTTTTGTGCCAATACCATGCTGTTTTGATGACTGTAGCCTTATAGTATTGCCTGGAGTCAGGTAGCCTGATTCCTCCAGCTCTGTTTTTCTTTCTCAAGTTTGCTTTGGCCATTTGGAGTCTTTTGTGTCTCCATACAAATTTTAATATTTTTTATTCTAGTTCTGTGAAAAAATGCCATTGGTAATTTGATAAGGATTGCATTGAATCTGTAGAAGAATTTGAAATTTTTAATTCATTTTTTTCACAAATTTTATTGAGTACATATTATGGATCCTGGTGACTGAGACATTAAAGAATTTGCCCACAATGCAGGGGACCTGGGTTCAATTTCTGAGTTGGGAAGATGCCTGGAAAATTCCATGGTCAGAGGAGCCTGGCGGGCTACAGTCCATGGGGTCACAAAGAGTCAGGCATGACTGAGCGACTAACACTTTCACTTATTGTGGGTCAAGTTCAATTCTAGGCACTGGGATAAATAAAGGTACAAAAACCACTGCCTTCATAGAAATTGCCTTTAGCATAGGGGCATAGACAACAAACAAATTATATATATATGAAAGTGATATTTTTTCAGCTGTGTCCAGCTGTTTGTGATACAGTGGACTATAGCCCACCAAGCTCCTCTGTTCATGGAATTCTCCAGGCAGGAATAATGGATTGGGTAGTCATTCCCTTTTCCAGAAGATCTTCCCAAGCCAGGGATTGAACTTGGCTTTCCCACATTGGCGCCAGGTTCCTTACTCCCTGCTGCTGCTGCTGCTGCTGCTAAGTTGCTTCAGTCGTGTCCGACTCTATGCGACCCCATAGACGGTAGCCCACCAGGCTCCCCAGTCCCTGGGATTCTCCAGGCAAGAACACTGGAGTGGGTTGCCATTTCCTTCTCCAGTGCGTGAAAATGAAAAGTTAAAGTGAAGTCGCTCAGTCGTGTCCAACTCTTAGCGACCCCATGGACTGCAGCCTGCCAGGCTCCTCCGCCCTTGGGATTTTCTAGGCAAGAGGACTGGAGTGGCAGCTTTATTCATATATGCACACACACTTACACACAAGCTACCTAGTTTATAGTACTATCAGTTTGATAGAAAAAAATTGAACAGAGTAAGATTTCCTGAGAAGTTTATATTTGAGTTGAAGCTTGTAAATAAGTTGAATACCCTAAATATATAAAATATGGATTAAAAGACCAAGTAAATATCTGTATTGAACACATTGAATTATGAGTCTTTGTTTCTACCTGTGTAATAATAGAGCTTCCAATTCCTTTAACACAAGTAAACATCTTTAAATTACTCTAGAAAAATATGTAGTAAATAAAGTTACATCGGTGTGGCTTAAGTAGGATGAACGTTTCAAACAGAGAATATAGAACTAGGAACTGCAAGATCTGTGTTCTGGCCTTTCTCTGGATGCAACTAGCTCAGAAAACTTGGGTGAAAACTAAACTGATTTTCTCTGTCTCTGAATAGCCTTTTTTTTTTTTTTTTTCCAAAACTGGTATAATACTTGTTCTACCTATATCCAAAATATCTATAGGTATCACTTGGACATAGCATAACTGTACCATGTAAAAGTCCTATATGGAAGCAAGATGGTTTAAGATAAATTATGCATTTCTTGATAGATTGTAGAAGCATCATGTTTTGTTTGCCTGAGAAGATCTCAAGTATTATAATCAGTCTACATCTTTGCAATATGTGTCTTACAAGTTTCCTGTTACAAGTACAGAAGCTCCTCTGCTAAAATACTTTCAAATTATATGTGTTCATAGGTCTTTTTTGCAAAAAAAGCTGCTCACCAGAAGAAAAATACATTGACTGTATCCAAGCAGATGAAACAGTGACATGAAATCATTTTAGTCTCATTCATTTTTTTTAAATTGGTTTATGTCATATGTACTGTTTGATGTAGCACACTTCTACATATTATGATGAAGAAAGCTAAAATGGAAACATCTTTGGATTTGTATTTTTAAGAGTTGACAGGAAACAATAAGGTTAAGAAGTAATACTGTCACCATCTCTGTTTCTCCTGTGAAACTTCACTTTGCAGAGATGTTTAGCAATGTTTTGCACATGTCAGAAAAGGACTTCTGCACAGCTGCTTAAAATCTGTGTATGTGTGCTCAATCACTCAGTTGTGTCCGACTCTTTGTGAACCCATGGACTGTAGCCCACCAGGCTCCTCTGTCCATGGAATTTTTCCAGGCAAGAATATTGGAGTGGGCTGCCATTTTCTACTCGAGGGGATCTTCCCAACCCAGGGATCAAACCTGTGTCTCTTGCGTCTCCTGCATAGGCAGGGAAATTCTTTACCACTGCACCACATGGGAAGTCCCCTTTTTAAAAGATCTTTCTGTGCTCACCTTTATGACAATTTTGGAAATTATGGGCTCGCACAAATAGGTGCTATTTTTAGGCATATGTTATAGGCTGGATAACAGCTCCCCAAGATATCTGCATCCTCATCCCCCAAACCAAAGAATGTTACTTCATATGGTAACAGAGATTTTATAGATGTGATTCAGGATCTTGAGATGGAGAGATTGATTTTCCCATATTAGCAAGGTGGGCTCTGAATGTAATCACCATGGTTCTGTACGAAGGCGGGAGAAGGAGATTTGACTTTAGAGACAGAAGAGCAGAAAGTGATTTACAATGAAACAAAGATTTAAAGATGCTATGCTGCTGGCTCTGAAGCTGCAGGGAGGGGTTGTTAGTCAAGAAATGCAAGAAATGCAGTGCAGAGGTTGGAATAACCAAGGAAACGGATTTTCCCCGGAAAGCTTCCTGAAGGAGCACAGCCATGCTGGCACCTTGGTTTTGGTCCAGTGAAACTGACTTCAGAGCTCTGAACTCTAGAAAAAAAGAATAAATGTGTGTTGTCTGAAACTACTGAGTTTGTAATAATTTATAGCAGTATCAATAGGAAATTAATACAGTGTGAACCTCAAATTTTTGGCAACATTCCCCAAGGAGATGCAATTCATTAAGTCAACATGGGACTACTCTTTGATAAACAAGTTCCAGACTCACTGCCCCCAGAATGTTGAGAGCATCTGGTGGCGTTACTGTTCAGTCACAAAGTTGTGTCTGACTCTTCGCAATACCAGGCATCCTTGTCCCTCACCATCTCCCAGAGGTTGCCCAAGTTCATTTCCATCGAATCGGTTATGCCATCCAACTATGTCATCCTCTGTTGCCCTCTTCTTCTTCTGCCTTCATTCTTTCCCAGCATCAGGATCTTTTTCCAATGAGTCAGCTGTTGGCATCAGGTGGCCAAAGTATTGGAGCTTCAGCATCAGTCCTTCCAAAGAGTATTCAGGATTGATTTCCTTTAAGATTAACTGGTTTGATCTCAGTGTGTCCAAGGGACCTCAAGAGTTTTCTCAAGAGCATCTATTACATCTACAAATATATCAGAGAGCAGTAAAATTTTTGATCTGGAAGCATATGCAACCAGATTAATCATCTACCTCTACTTGGAATAATACAATTTTCAATATGTTGCTGAATTTTTCTGGGCCTCAATGTCCTTGTGTATAAAAGGCAACTAGTAATAATACTCATGTGCCTTTTGCTCAGTCATACCCAACTCTTTGTGATCCCATGGACTATAACCTGCCAGTCTTCTTGTCAATGGGATTTTCCAGGCAAGAATATTGCAGTGGATTGCCATTTCCTTCTCCAGGGGTTCTTCTCCAGCCAGAGATCAAACCTGCATCTCCTGTGTCTCCTGCATTGGAGGCAGATTCATTACCCATAATAATACACAAGTCTTAGGCCAAGATGAGGTGAAATAATGCATACTCAGCACTTATATAGATTTTTGGCATAGTGTTTTGTATCAGTTAACATATTAACTTTTTTTTTGACCATAGCAAACCCTAAGCCAAGTCACATCAATCTATTAGAAAGATCAAGCTAAATTCAAGCTAGGTCACCACAAACACTACATGTAAAACTCAAAGTAGGAAGAAAGCAATTTTAGATATTTAAATTAGTGACTCTGTTTTTCCAGTAGTCATGTATGGATGTGAGAGTTGGACTGTGAAGAAGGCTGAGTGCTGAAGAATTGATGCTTTTGAACTGTGGTGTTGGAGAAGACTCTTGAGAGTCCTTGGACTGCAAGGAGATCCAGCCAGTCCATTTTGAAGGAGATCAGCCCTGGGATTTCTTTGGAAGGAATGATGCTAAAGCTGAAACTCCAGTATTTTGACCACTTCATGTGAAGAGTTGACTCATTGGAAAAGACTTTGATGCTGGAGGGATTGGGGGCAGGAGGAGAAGAGGACGACCGAGGATGAGATGGCTGGATGGCATCACTGACCCGATGGACGTGAATCTGAATGAACTCCAGGAGTTGGTGATGGACAGGGAGGCCTGGCGTGCTGCAATTCATGGGGTCACAAAGAGTCGGACACAACTGAGCAACTGAACTGAACTGAATGATTGAAAGTACCTGTCCAGATGAGCCAGTGTTATTTGGTTGCACTTCTGAAAAGTGTGCTTGTTACCTGGGTGAAAATTGTCATCCAGTTTTGGAGACCTGGGCTTTAACATTGACTAGAAAAATGACCACAAGAGAGTTATTTGTCCATACATGCCTAAATTTTCTTGTATGCAAAATGGAGATACAGTGAACTTTCCTGTATCAATGGGCTATCTTAAAGGTTCATTGCCACTTTTTTAAAAATTTAAATTTATTATTTTTTATATAAATTTATCTTAATTAGAGGTTAATTACTTTACAATATTGCATTGGTTTTGCCATACGTCAACATGAATCTGCCATGGTTGTACACGTGTTCCCAATTCTGAACCCCCCTCCCACCTCCCTCCCCATACCATCTCTCTGGGTCATCCCAGTGCACCAGCCCCAAGCATCCTGTATCCTGCATCAAACTTGGACTGGTGATTCATTTCTTATATGATATTATACATGTTTCCATGCCATTCTTCCAAATCATCCCACTCTCTCCCTCTCCCACAGAGTCCAAAATACTGTTCTATACATCTGTGTCTCTTTTGCTGTCTTGCATACAGGGTTATTGTTACCATCTTTCTAAATTCCATATACATGCATTAGTATACTGTACTGGTGTTTTTCTTTCTGGCTTACTTCATTCATTCTGTATAATCGGCTCCAATTTCATCCACCTCATTAGAACTGATTCAAATGTAGTCTTTTTAATGGCTGAGTAATACTCCATTGTGTATATGTGCCACAGCTTTCTTATCCATTCATCTGCTGATGGGCATCTAGGTTGCTTCCATGTCCTGGCTATTATAAGCAGTGCTGCAATGAACATTGGGGTACACGTATCTCTTTCAATTCTGGTTTCCTCGGTGTGTATGCCCAGCAGTGGGATTGCTGGGTCATAAGGCAGTTCTATTTCCAGTTTTTTAAGGAATCTCCACACTGTTCTCCATAGTGGCTGTACTAGTTTGCATTCCCACCAACAGTGTAAGAGGGTTCCCTTTTCTCCACACCCTCTCCAGCATTTATTGCTTGTAGACTTTTGGATTGCAGCCATTCTGACTAGCGTGAAATGGTACCTCACTGTGGTTTTGATTTGCATTTCTCTGATAATGAGTGATGTTGAGCATCTTTTCATGTGTTTGGTAGCCATCTCTATGTCTTCTTTGGAGAAATGTCTATTTAGTTCTTTGGCCCATTTTTTGATTGGATTGTTTATTTTTCTGGACTTGAGCTGCATAAGTTGCTTGTATATTTTTGAGACTAGTTGTTTGTCAGTTCCTTCATTTGCTATTATTATCTCCCATTCCGAAGGCTGTCTTTTCACCTTGCTTATAGTTTCCCTTGTTGTGCAGAAGCTTTTAATTTTAATTAGGTGCCATTTGTTTATTTTTGCTTCTATTTCCAGTATTCTGGGACATGGGTCATAGAGGATCCTGCTGTGATTTAAGTTGGAGAGTGTTTTGCCTATATTCTCCTCTAAGAGTTTTATAGTTTCTGGTCTTACATTTAGATCTTTAATCCATTTTGAGTTTATTTTTGTGTATGGTGTTAGAAAGTGTTCTAATTTCATTCTTTTATAAGTGGTTGACCAGTTTTCCCAGCACCACTTGTTAAAGAGATTTTCTTTTCTCCACTGTATATTCTTGCCTCCTTTGTCAAAGACAAAGTGTCCATAGGTGTGTGGATTTATCTCTGGGCTTTCTATTTTGTTCCATTGATCTGTATTTCTGTCTTTGTGCCAGTACCATACTGTCTTGATGACTGTGGCTTTGTAGTAGAGCCTGAAGTCAGGCAGGTTGGTTCCTCCAATTCCATTCCTCTTTCTCAAGATTGCTTTGGCTATTTGAGGTTTTTTGTATTTCCATACAAATCTTGAAATTAATTTTTCTAGCTCTGTGAAAAATACCGTTGGTAGCTTGATAGGGATTGCATTGAATCTATAGATTGCTTTGGATAGTACACTCATTTTCACTATATTGATTCTTTCTATCCATGAACATGGTATATTTCTCCATCTATTAGTGTCCTCTTTGATTTCTTTCACCAGTGTTATAGTTTTCTATATATAGGTCTTTAGTTTCTTTAGGTAGATATATTCCTAAGTATTTTATTCTTTTCGTTGCAATGGTGAATGGAATTGTTTCCTTAATTTCTCTTTCTATTTTCTCATTATTAGTGTATAGGAATGCTAGGGATTTCTGTGTGTTGATTTTATATCCTGCAACTTTACTATATTCATTGATTAGTTCTAGTAATTTTCTGGTGGAGTCTTTAGGGTTTTCTATGTAGAGGATCATGTCATCTGCAAACAGTGGGAGTTTTACTTCTTCTTTTCCAGTTTGGATTCCTTTTATTTCTTTTTCTGCTCTGATTGCTGTGGCCAAAACTTCCAGAACTATGTTGAGTAGTAGCAGTGAAAGTGGGCACCCTTGTCTTGTTCCTGACTTTAGGGGAAATGCTTTCAATTTTTCACCATTGAGGATTATGTTTGCTGTGGGTTTGTCATATATAGCTTTTCTTATGTTGAGGTATGTTCCTTCTATTCCTGCTTTCTGGAGAGCTTTTATCATAAATGGATGTTGAATTTTCTCAAAGGCTTTCTTCTCACCTATTGAGATAATCATATGGCTTTTATTTTTCAATTTGTTAATGTGGTGTATTACATTGATTGATTTGCGGATACTGAAGAATCCTTGCATCCCTGGGATAAAGCCCACTTGGTCATGGTGTATGATCTTTTTAATGTGTTGTTGGATTCTGATTGCTAGAATTTTGTTAAGGATTTTTGCATCTATGTTCATCAGTGATATTGGCCTGTAGTTTTCTTTTTTTGTGACATCTTTGTCAGGTTTTGGTATTAGGGTGATGGTGGCCTCATAGAATGAGTTTGGAAGTTTACCTTCCTCTGCAATTTTCTGGAAGAGTTTGAGTAGGAGAGGTGTTAGCTCTTCTTGAAATTTTTGGTAGAATTCAGCTGTGAAGCTGTCTGGACTTGGGCTTTTGTTTGCTGGAAGATTTCTGATTACAGTTTCAATTTCCATGCTTGTGATGGGTCTGTTAAGATTTTCCATCTCTTCCTGGTTCAGTTTTGGAAAGTTGTACTTTTCTAAGAATTTGTCCATTTCTTCCACATTGTCCATTTTATTGGCATATAATTGCCATAGTAGTCTCTTATGATCCTTTGTATTTCTGTGTTGTCTGTTGTGATCTCTCCATTTCCATTTCTAATTTTATTGATTTGATTTTTCTCCCTTTGTTTCTTGATGAGTCTGGCTAATGGTTTGTCAATTTTATTTATCCTTTCAAAGAACCAGCTTTTGGCTTTGTTGATTTTTGCTATGGTCTCTTTTGTTTCTTTTGCATTTATTTCTGCCCTAATTTTTAAGATTTCTTTCCTTCTACTAACCCTGGGGTTCTTCATTTCTTCCTTTTCTAGTTGCTTTATGTGTAGAGTTAGGTTATTTATTTGACTTTCTCTTGTTTCTTGAGGTATGCCTATATTGCTACGAACTTCCCCCCTTAGCACTGCTTTTACAGTGTCCCACAGGTTTTGGGTTGTTGTGTTTTCATTTTCATTCATTTCTATGCATATTTTGATTTCTTTTTTGATTTCTTCTGTGATTTGTAGGTTATTCAGCAGCGTGTTGTTCAGCCTCCGTATGTTGGAATTTTTAATAGTTTTTCTCCTGTAATTGAGATCTAATCTTATTGCCTTGTGGTCAGAAAACATGCTTGGAATGATTTCAATTTTTTTTAATTTACCAAGGCTAGATATATGGCCCAGGATGTGATCTATCCTGGAGAAGGTTCTGTGTGAGCTTGAGAAAAAGGTGAAATTCATTGTTTTGGGGTGAAATGTCCTATAGATATCAATTAGGTCTAATTGATCTAATGTATCATTTAAAGTTTGCGTTTCTTTGTTAATTTTCTGTTTAGTTGATCTGTCCATAGGTGTGAGTGGGGTATTAAAGTCTCCCACTATTATTGTGTTATTGTTGATTTCCCCTTTCATACTTGTTAGCATCTGTCTTACATATTGCGGTGCTCCTATGTTGGGTGCATATATATTTATAATTGTTATATCTTCTTCTTGGATTGATCCTTTGATCATTATGTAGTGGCCTTCTTTATCTCTTTTCACAGCCTTTGTTTTAAAGTCTATTTTATCGGATATGAGTATTGCTACTCCTGCTTTCTTTTGGTCTCTATTTGCATGGAATATCTTTTTCCAGCCCTTCATTTTCAGTCTGTATGTGTCCCCTGTTTTGAGGTGGGTCTCTTGTAGACAACATATATAGGGGTCTTGTTTTTGTATCCATTCAGCCAGCCTTTGTCTTTTGGTTGGGGCATTCAACCCATTTATGTTTAAGGTAATTATTGATAAGTATGATCCTGTTGCCATTTACTTTACTGTTTTGGTTTCGGGTTTATATGCCCTTTTTGTGTTTCCTGTCTAGAGAATATCCTTGAGCATTTGTTAGAGAGCTGGTTTGGTGGTGCTGAATTCTCTCAGCTTTTGCTTGTCTCTAAAGCTTTTGATTTCTCCTTCATATTTGAATGAGATCCTTGCTGGGTACAATAATCTGGGCTGTAGGTAATTTTCTTTCATCACTTTAAGTATGTCTTGCCATTTCCTCCTGGCCTGAAGAGTTTCTATTGAAAGATCAGCTGTTATCCTTATGGAAATCCCCTTGTGTGTTATTTGTTGTTTTTCCCTTGCTGCTTTTAATATTTGTTCTTTGTGTTTGATCTTTGTTAATTTGATTAATATGTGTCTTGGGGTGTTTTGCCTTGGGTTTATCCTGTTTGGGACTCTCTGGGTTTCTTGGACTTGGGTGATTATTTCCTTCCCCATTTTAGGGAGGTTTTCAACTATTATCTCCTCAAGTATTTTCTTATGGTCTTTCTTTTTGTCTTCTTCTTCTGGGACTCCTGTGATTCGAATGTTGGAGTGTTTAACATTGTCCTGGAGGTCTCTGAGATTGTCCTCATTTCTTTTAATTCGTTTTCTTTTTTCCGCTCTGATTCATTTATTTCTACCATTCTATCTTCCACTTCACTAATCCTATCTTCTGCCTCCGTTATTCTACTATTTGTTGCCTCCAGAATGTTTTTGATCTCATTTATTGCATTATTCATTATATATTGCCTCTTTATTTCTTCTAGATCCTTGTTGAATCTTTCTTGCATCTTCTCAATCCTTGTCTCCAGACTATTTATCTGTGATTCCATTTTTATTTCAAGATTTTGGATTATTTTCACTATCATTATTTGGAATTCTTTATCAGGTAGATTCCCTATCTCTTCCTCTTTTGTTTGGTTTGGTGGGCATTTATCTTGTTCCTTTACCTGCTGGGTATTCCCTGTCTCTTCATCTTGTTTATATTGCTGCATTTGGGGTGGCCTTTCTGTATTGTGGCAGTTAGTGGAGTTCCCTTTATTGTGGAGTTTCCTCACTGTGGATGGGGTTGTATCAGTGGCTTGTCAAGGTTTCCTGGTTAGGGAAGATTGTGTTGGTGTTCTGGTGGGTGGAGCTGGATTTCTTCTCTCTGGAGTGCAATAAAGTGTCCAGTGTTGAGTTATGAGATGTCAGTGGTTTGGAGTAACTTTGGCAGCCTGTGTATTGAAGCTCAGGGCTGTGTGCCCATGTTGCTAGAGAATTTGCTTGGTATGACTTGCTCTGGAACTTGTTGGCCCTTGGGTGGTGCTTGGTTTCAGTGTAGGTATGAAGGCGTTTGATAAGCTCCTATCAATTAATGTTCCCTGGAGTCAGGAGTTCTCTGGTGTTCTCAGGATTTGGTCTTAAGCCTCCTGCTTCTGGTTTTCAGTCTTATTTTTGCAGTAGTCTCAAGACTTCTCCTTCTATACAGCACCATTGATAAAACATCTAGGTTAAAGATGAAAAGTTTCTCCACAGTGAGGGACACCCAGAGAAGTTTACAGAGTTACATGGAGAAGAGAAGAGGGAGGAGGGAGTTAGAGGTGATCCGAATGAGATGAGGTGGAATCAAAAGAGGAGAGAGCAAGCTAGCCAGTAATCACTTCCTTACGTACGCTCCACAGTCTGGACTGCTCAGAGATGTTCACAGAGTTATACAGAGAAGAGAAGAGGGAGGAAGGAGACAGCGGTGGCCAGGAGGATAGAAAGGGGGAATGAAAAGGAGAGAGATTCAGCCAGTAATCAGTTCCCTAAGTGTTCTCCACTGTCTGGAACACAGAGAGATTCATAGAGTTGGGTAGAGAAGAGAAGGGGGAGGGAGGAGATAGAGGCGACCTGGTGGAGAAAAAGGAGAGTCCAAAGGAGGAGAGAGCAGTCAAGCCAATAATCTCGCTCCCAAGTAAAAATGGGTACTGAAGACTGGGTTCTTAAAGGTACAAAATTGATAACAAATACCAAAAGGCAAAGATTAAAAATCTAGAGTAGAGGTTGGATTTTCAAAAATACAATATTAAAAAAAGAAGAAGAAAAAAAAAGTCACAAAATTATTTAAGAAATATATATATATATGAAGTTTGCTTTAAAAAATAGGGTCTTTTTTTGAAAAGTAATAGTAGGTTATAAAAATGAAATTTAAAGGAGTAATAGAGGACTTAAAAATTTTTTTAAGTTTAAAAAAAAAAGAATGATCATAAAAATAGTAAAAATATATCTAGGACTTTCTCTGGTGGTGTTCTGGGCAGTGTGGGGTCAGTTCATTTTCAGATAGTTCCTTGGTCCGGCTTATATTTCTCAAGATCTATAGGCCCCTTCCTATGTAGTCGGTATTAACTACAGGGTTTTAACTACAGGGTTTTAATCTATTGCACCTGTCACTTCCAAGGCAGTTCCCTCTGTTTTAGCTTCTTCTGTTTGCTGGTCTCTTCAGTGTCTGATTCCCACCCTGACACAAGGGGAGCTGGTGGTGGACACTTTTTTTAGGCTCACTTGTTCAGTCGCGCTGTGGGGAGGGAGGGATGCTACAAACAAATAACACTGGCATGTGCTCGCAGTGTCTCAACCACACTGGGCCTGCCCCCCCACTCATGGCGCATGTGCCCTCCCTGCCCACACTGCTCAGGCTCTAGGTTGTTCTGCCGGGAATCATCCAAGGCCAGCCCTGGGGCTGCATGCACCTCCCAGGTCTAAGCCGCTCAGGTTCAGGCACTCGGGTAGTCCTCAGAGGTGCAGACTCCGTTGGGCCTACGTTTTGTGCCCTTCCCAGGTCCGAGCAGCTCAGGTGATGAGGTGTTTGGCAAGCACGGTCACTGTGACTTATCGCCTCTCCTGTCCCTGCTGCTCGGTTTCCTGGGTGTACAACTGGCGCACCTTCTCAGGCAGACGTTGACTGTCCAGAATCCCAAGAAGTCTTAGTTAGCAAAGAAGCCTGCTTGCAGTTTGGTACATAATGTCTCTCTGGGGCCGCGATTGCCCGCTTCCGGCTCTGGCTGCCTGTCACCGGAGGGGGATGGTCTGCAGCCGGCTATCTCTGTTCAGTCCTTTGTTCTGTGCACAGTCCTGGCGGTGTCTTAGGTTAGAGCTTTTTGCGTGGTAGCTATACCACAGTCTGGTTTGCTAGCCCAAGTTAGTTTGCTCTGATTACCCTCGGGGCAGTCAGGCCGGATCCTTACTCTAAAAAATGCAGCCCCTGCTTGCTAGTGGCAGATGCAGGCATCTGCACTGCTTCTCTGCTGGGGCAGTTACCATTGATCTCGTAATCTGTGGGTTTTAATTATTTATTTATTTTTCCTCCCTGGTATATTGCCCTCTGTGCTTGCAAGGCTCACCACAGACTCAGCAGTGAGAGTGTTTCCTGGTGTTTGGAAACGTCTCTCTTTTTAAGACTCCCTTCCTGGGATGGAGCTCTGTCCCTACCTCTTTTGTCTCTTTTTTTTTCTTTTATATTTTTTCCTACCTCTTTTCAAAGACAATGGGCTGCTATTCTGGGTGCCTGATGTCCTCTGCCATCATTCAGAAGTTGTTTTGTGGAATTTACTCCTCGTTTAAATGTTCTTTTGAATTTGTGGGGGAGAAAGTGGTCTCCCCATCGTATTCCTCTGCCATCTTAGGACCGCCTCCTTATTGCTACTTAAACGCAGAATTTAGGAAAATAGCAAAGCATAGTGGCTAGAATATAGTAACTGCTCAAAAGATGAGAATTATGAACAGTAATAATTGTTAGACACTAGGAATGTAAACTTGATTAAAATTATATGATTTACCCAGAATTTCATAAGTCTACGTATTAAACTCTGAGTGCTTCCAGTAAATAGATGGATGTGAAAGTGAAGTCGCTCACTCATGTCCGACTCTTTGCAACCCATGGACTGTAACCCACCAAGCTACTGTGCCCATGGGATTCTCCAGGCAAGAATACTGGAGTGAATAAATAGATAAAAATAACTCTTAAGCAAACTATGTTCTACATCAGCTCTGTCCATTAGAAATATAATGTGTACAACATATATTAATTTTCCTAACATCCATATTTATAAAAAAAGCTACTGAAATAAGTAACAGTAAATGAGATTTGTTAATAGCATATATTATTAACTCAATACATCTAAAATACTATCATTTCAACACATCAAGTACTTTGTATTCTTTTTAAAAATACTTTGTCTTTGAAATTCAGGGTATTTACCCTTAAGTAAGGTAAGTAAAGTAATGCTTAAAATTCTGCAAGCCAGGCTTCAGCAATACGTGAACCATGAACTTCCAGATGTTCAAGCTGGTTTTAGAAAAGGCAGAGGAACCAGAGATCAAATTGCCAACACCTGCTGGATCATTGTAAAAGCAAGAGAGTTCCAGAAAAACATCTATTTCTGCTTTATTGACTATGCCAAAGCCTTTGACTGTGTGGGTCACAATAAACTGTAGAAAATTCTGAAAAAGATGGGAATACCAGACCACCTGACCTGCCTCTTGAGAAACCTATATGCAGGTCAGGAAGCAACAGTTAGAACTGGACATGGGACAACACTGGTTCCAAATAGGAAAAGGAGTACGTCAAGGCTGTATATTTTCATCCTGCTTATTTGACTTATACACAGAGTACATCATGAGTAATGCTGGGCTGGAGGAAGCACAATATCAATAACCTCAGATAGGCAGATGACACCACCTTTATGGCATAAAGTGAAGAGGAACTAAAGAGCCTCTTGATGAAAGTGAAAGAGGAGAGTGAAAAAGTTGGCTTAAAGCTCAACATTCAGAAAACGAAGATCATGGCATCTGGTCCCATCACTTAATGGGAAATTGATGGGGAAACAGTGGAAACAGTGTCAGACTTTATTTTGGGGGGTTCCAAAATCACTGTAGATGGTGACTGCAGCCATGGAATTAAAAGACACTTACTCTTGGGAAGGAAAGTTATGACCAACCTACATATCATACTGAAAAGCAGAGATATTACTTTGCCAACTAAGGTCCATCTAGTCAAGGCTATGGTTTTTCCACTGGTCATGTATGGATGTGAGAGTTGGACTGTGAAGAAAGCTGAGCTCCAAAGAATTGATGCTTTTGAACTGTGGTGTTGGAGAAGACTCTTGAGAGTCCCTTGGACTGCAAGGAGATCCAACCAGTCCATCCTAAAGGAGATCAGTCCTGGGTGTTCATTGGAAGGACTGATGCTATAGCTGAAACTCCAACACTTTGGCCACCTCATGCAAAGAGTTGACTCATTGGAAAAGACCCTGATGCTGGGAGGGATTGGGGCCAGGAGGAGAAGGGGACAATAGAGGATGAGATGGCTGGATGGCATCACCGACTTGATGGACATGAGTTTGGGTAAACTCTGGGAGTTGGTGATGGACGAGGAGGCCTGGTGTGCTGTGATTCATGGGGTTGCAAAGAGTCAGACACAACTGAGTGACTGAACTGAACTGAAGGTAATCAAACCATCTGGTTTCTCTAGGACTGTCCAGGTTTTCACTCTGAAAGTCTTTATCCTGGAAAACTTCTTAGAGGCAGTTGTTTATAGCACATCCTTATTTGAACTCTAAGCTATAATCAGAAATAGCTGATCTATATATTTCATCCAATTCACAGTTGGGAGATTCACAGATCAAAGTTCTTCAAATGTACTGGAAAGTAATTGAATTGAACATCCATTGTTTCATTAAAGTTAATTACAACTGAAAAATGTAGTTCCTCAGTCTTAGTAGCTTTTAGATGTTCAAATAATGCCTACTACATTGGGCAATGCATTTATCTCCCTTTTTTAAAAAATTACACATCAAATAAGCTATGCCTTCTGGAAATTTACCCTCCTAAAACTTTTCAAGTACCATCCTGGAACTGAGCAATGGGATTTCTTATTGTACTATATATATTACTGAGCAGTATTATACATTAATATACAGGACATTACAGAGATGTGAGCACTCCTTTAAAGATGTACTAGCATGCATTGTAATTTTATAAAGTGTTGACTTAAGGAGCATCCATTTGAAAAGAAAAATGGATGAAATGTGGTGACAAAGACAGAAATATATAGCATCAGTAAATGTAAGTTGTGGGGGAGGTAGGTATAAATAAAGCATGTGTATATTCATTCATTCAATGATGGAATTACCAACAGTAAGCCAGGTCTCCTGGCTCTGTGATGAGAATGCTAAAGACGAAACTTGGTGTTTTGTTTTGTCTTGTTCTTTCCCCATCTGGTCTGACGTCACACCTCTTGCAATATCATGGACTGAGCCTTGAGAGACCCGCAGTTACTGTGAACCCATAGCGACACTGCATTAATTATAACAACAACAGCAGTATACCAATCCGTAGCTTGGACTGAAACTGATGAATTCTAAAGGATAAGAACTGCGGTAGACCTAAGCCAAACACATCTAGTATCCAGTTAATGGTAATGGTGGCTTAGAAAGGGAACAGATAAGCTAGGAGTTGCATTCTCTGTGGAAACGGGAAGTATAGAGTTACACCTGCAGGAACCTGGGAACCTTCTGTGCTGCCTGCTAAGTCGCTTCAGTCGTGTCTGACTCTTCGTGACCCCATGGACTGTAGCCCACCAGGCTCCTCTGTCCATGGGATTCTCCAGGCAAGAATACTGGAGTGGGTTACCATGCCCTTCCCCAGGGGGGGAACCTTCTGCACTACACATAAAGTCGGGGCCCTGAAACAATGCTCAATCTATGTAATTAGGGGACGAAGATCTTCCTCTAACTCCAGTAAAGTGGCAAGAGAGCTCATCTTCTGCCTGTGCTCACAGAGGGAAAAGCAAATGCATCTACAAGGAGAATTTGGAAAACCCAGCATGTGCCATGCATGCATTTGGGTCAGAATATATGTTATTCACATGGAATATGGATCACAAGGAGGGAAATAATGCAAAAAAAAAAAAAAAAAAAAAAAAAAAAAAAAAAAACCTCTTAAGACCATAAACCTCATGGTTTGGGCAGAAGCAAATAAAAGAAACCACACTGTGAAGATGCTTCCAAAGCCTAGAGGACATGTGCGTCCCATTGACAGAGGGGATAGACTGTGGCGGAAAGACCACCACGAAAAATAAACACATAACCCAAAAATACAAATTACTGGAGGAAATGATCTACTACGTGGGAGATCAACAGAAACAACAAAGCATAAAATGAATACCCCAAGACACTGAAATTACAGAACATAAAAAAGAGGCTATCAAATAAATACATTTTAAATGATTAAAGAGAACGTAGATGGAAACAAATTAAAATAAAACAAGAGCTTATCAAAAATGAATAATTAGAATTTGGAAATGTATATTGTAAAAGAAAAATATGTATATAATTTTAAGTTTTAAAAAATGTCAATGTCTGTGCCCAACAGATTAGCCATAGCTGGAGAGAGAAGTAAAGACCTAGAAGATCAAGTTACTAAGATGGAAGTGAAGCAACAATAAATAGAGGTGAATAAAGAAAAAAGAGGTGAAGAATTAGGACCAGAAACTTAGAAGATTCAATACTTCATACTGGGGATATATTACTAATATTCTGAAGCAGTATGTGGCACATTAAAAGTACTCTAGAAATATTTGCTGAAAGGATGAATGAATAGAAATCCCCGAAAGAGAAGACAGATGCTATGTGCCTAAAGAGTGAAATTAAAGAGATAATAGCTGTGAACTTCTCGGAACTGGAGAGAGTTATAAGATGTAAGTTAAAGAAATTTAGGGAATCCTAAAGAGGAAAAATCACAATAAACATACACTTAAAAACCACAGACACAGTAAAAATCTTATAAAGCAAACAAAGGAAAAAATAATATCAAAAACAGAAGCTAAATGTTTGGTAGAATTACTAGCAACAATAGAGGCTAGAATTAAATAATACACAACATTCCAAACAATAATTTTAAGCCAATTATTCTATAAGACCTCAATGTTATTCAAGATTGGTAATAAATTGAATATGATTTCAGTAAAGGCTGAAGGCTTACAAAACATAAAAAGAAAAGTGTTGGTAAAGGTTCTGTTTCAGAAAGCAGCAAATTGTATATAGAAGGAATTAGAAATGCACATGAAATAATAATAAATTACTTGATACATAGGTAAATCTAAATAAACAAACATAAATAATATTAACTAATTTGAAGTAATGAGAAATAAGGTGAAAACAAAGTATTCCAAAACAATAATATGAAAGATTAGGGTGAAAGATATTCCCATTTGAATGCAGAGTTCCATCAAATACAAAGGAGAAATAAGAAAGCCTTCCTCAGGGATCAGTGAAAAGAAATAGAGGAAAACAATAGAATGGGAAAGAGTAGACATCTCTTCAAGAAAATTAGAGATACCAAGGAAACATTTCATGCAAAGATGGGCTCAATAAAGGACAGAAATGGTTGGACCTAACAGAAGCAGAAGATATTAAGAGGTGGCAAGAATACACAGAGGAACTGTTCAAAAAAAACCTTCACAACCCAGATAATCACAATGGTGGGATCACTCACCTAGAGCCAAACATCTTGGAATGTGAAGTCAAGTAGGCCTTAGGAAACATCACTATGAACAAAGCTAGTGGAGGTGATGGAATTCCAGGTGAGTTATTTCAAATTGTAAAAGACAATGCTGTGAAAGTCTTAGACTCAATATGCCAGCAAATTTGGAAAATTCAGCAGTGGCCACAGGACTGGAAAAGGTCAGTTTTCATTCCAATCCCAAAGAAAGGCAAAAAGAATGCTCAAACTACCACACAATTGCACTCATCTCACATGCTAGTAAAATAATGCTCAAAATTCTCCAAGCCAGGGTTCAGCAATACATGAGCCATGAACTTCCAAATGTTCAAGCTGGTTTTAAAAAAGGCAGAGGAAAAAGAGATCAAATTGCCAACATCTGCTGGATCATCAATAAAGCAAGAGAGTTCCAGAAAAACATCTACTTCTGCTTTATTGACTATGCCAAAGCCTTTGACTGTGCAGATTACAATAAACAGTGGAAAATTCTGAAAGAGATGGGATTACCAGAGCACCTGAGCTGCCTCTTGAGAAATCTGTATGCAGGTCAGGAAGCAACAGCTAGAACTGGACATGGAACAACAGACTGGTTTCAAATAGGAAAAGGAGTACGTCAAGGCTGTATATTTTCACCCTGCTTATTTAACTTATGTGCAGTGTACATCATGAGAAACCCTGAGCTGGATGAAGCACAAGCTGGAATCAGGATTGCCAAGAGAAATATCAATAACCTCAGATATGCAGATGACACCACCCTTATGGCAGAAAGTGAAGAGGAACTAAAGAGCCTCTTGATGAAAGTGAAAGAGGAGAGTGAAAACGTTGGCTTAAAGCTCAACATTCAGAAAACGAAGATCATGGCATCCGGTCCCATCACTTCATGGGAATAGATGGGGAAACAGTGGAAACAGTGGCTGACTTTATTTTTCTGGGCTCCAGAATCACTGCAGATGGTGATTGCAGCCATAAAATTAAAAGACACTTACTCCTTAGAAGGAAAGTTATGACCAACCTAGAGAGCATATTAAGAAGCAGAGACATTATTTTGCCAGCAAAGGTCCATCTCTTCAAGGTTATAGTTTCTCCAGTAGTCATGTATAGATGTGAGAGATGGACTATAAAGAAAGCTGAGCACCAAAGAATTGAAGCTTTTGAACTGTGGTGTGGGAGAAGATTCTTGAGAGTCCCTTGGAGAGCAAGAGATCCAACCAGTCCATCCTAAAGGAGATGAGTTCTGGGTGTTCATTGGAAGGACTGATGTTGACACTCCAATATTTTGGCCACCTGATGCGAAGAGCTGACTCACTTGAAAAGACCCTGATGCTGGGAAAGATTGAGGGCAGGAGGAGAAGGAGATGACAGAGGATGAGATGGTTGGATGGCATCACCAACTCGAGATGAGTTTGAGTGAACTCCGGGAGTTGATGATGGACAGGGAGGCCTGGTATGCTTCAGTCCATGGGATCGCGAAGAGTTGGACATGACTGAGCGACTGAACTGAACTGATAAACAAAGTAAAATGTTCTAGATTCTTTGAATCATTTGGTGGGATTTTAAAGAAGACATTGATAAGACTATTGCTATATATGCATCTTAAATTTTAAAAGTAAATGATAAAAAATAAATCTGCTATATAGATAGTATTGGATTTGCCAAAATGTTTGTTCATTTTTCCCATAAGATGGTTCTAGTAGCCGTTAGTTATTTTTAGCTTCATTCAAAGCAATTTTTAAAGATTATATTGTGATAGCTATCATGTCAGCATGCATTCAAAAACATTAACAAAGTTGGTGGATTTCTGTATAGCCATTTTAATATTGAAGATAGATGAGAAAAAGCAACATTTTTGTCATAGTATGCTTTATTATTTCAAGAAAGGTAAAAATGCAAGTGAAACACAAAAGATTTTTGCAGTGTATAGAAAAGGTGCTGTGACTGATTGAATGTGTCCAAAGCATCTTGTGAAGTTTCTTGTGAGTGACTTCTTGTTTGACGATGCTCCATGGTTGGGTAGACCAGTTGAACATGATAGCAAGAAAATTGAGACAGTACTTGAGAACAATCAACAGTATACCATGTGGGAGATAGTCAACATACTCAAAATATCCAAATGAAGCACTCAGAATCATTTGCACCAGGCTTGGTTATGTTTGATGTGTGGGCTCCACATAAATTAAATGGGAAAAAAAAAACCAACCTTCCTGACCATATTTCCACATGCAGTTATCTACTGAAACAATGAAAATGTTCCATTTTTAAAACAGATTGTGACAGTAGATAAAAAGTGGATACTGTACAATAACGTGAAACAGAAGAGATCATTGGGCAAGTGAAGTGGACCACCACCCACTGCACCAAAGTCTGATGTTCATCCCAAGAAGCTGACATTTTGTACATGATGGGATTGGAAAGGAGTCCTCTGGTAAGAACTCCTTCCAGAAAAACCAGACAATGAGTTCCAACAAGTACTGTTCCCAATTAGACTGACTGAAAATAGCACTCGATGAAAAGTGTGCGGAATTAGTCAACAGAAAATGCATAATCTTCCATCAGCATAATGCAACACCATGTGTCTCTTTGATGACCAGGCAAAAACTGTGATAGCCTGGTTAGAAAGTCCAGATTCATCCACCATATTCACCAGATGCTGTACTTTTGAATTTCTATTTATTTCGGTCATTACAAAATTCTCTTAGTGGAAAAAAACTTTCAATTCTCCCGAAGACTGTAAAAGGCACTTGGAATAGTTCTTTGCTCAAAAAGATAAAAAGTTTTGGGAAGATAGAATTATGGAGTGACCTGAAAAATGGCAGAATGTTGGAACAAAATAGTGAATATACTGTTCAATGAAGTTCTTGGTGAAAATGAAAAAATTTGGCTTTTATTTTTGTTTAAAAACCAATATTTATGCATACATATAGTATATATGTACTTTCACACACATACACCTTCAAAATTATTAAAGGAAATGAACGAGAATAGACAGAATTTCATCAGTCCAAATGAAGACAGGAAACAAAGAACAAACAAACAAACAGAAGAAACCAAAGGAAACACATATAGTAGAGCAAATACTACTATAAATACATAGAATAACAGGTATGAAGTCAGTAATCACCATTAAAAATCATCACAGGGTCGATCAGGGAACTCAGACAAGTTTCAGAGCTGTGTCTGCATCTTGAAGAATTTGACATTTGTTTCATTTCAGATTCTATATAATCCCCAATGTTTTTGGCCAGTCTCCCTTTATCTTTTTTAAATCCCAGGTGTAATTTAAGGAAAAGTTGAATTTCTAGATTTAATTCACCAAATGTGATTTTCTATAGGATACCTTGATAGCTTTTAAAAACAAACATTAAAATGATTTTTTTTCTTTCCTTTCAAACACCAGAAGGTTATAATTAATAGATTTTGGTTTGGTTTAAAGAATACAAAGCCTCAATTCTGAGAATTCTAAGTATAGATAAAAACATATTTGAGCTTTGTAGGCTGAGATACATATATGCTATCTGCATTTGGATGTGTTTTAGTCTCCATCATTCCCAGTCGACCCCACTCCAACCCTTGCTAAGTCTGTCTTCAGTTTACAAACAAATAAAACAGTGATACTCCTGAACAGTGAGAACTAATTACAAGTAACATTATTTTAGATCCATGGTTTGTAGAGATCTGTGCTTTAGAAAGTCTTTATATTCTTTTGTGTCTCATAAAAGTTTCTGAGTTAGAATCGTTATTTAGAATTTGTACTCTAAACTATTTTTCCTATTTAAACTTTGAAATTGACTTTTTTCCCATGCAGAGTCTTTTATTAATTTGTTGGTGAGAGAAGGTATTCAGGAACTTCATACCGAGGTCCTATTTCAGAAAACAGTGGTAACTTAAACAAAATAGTTTTAGATTTATAGAACAAAGTAAAAGATAATACAGAGAGCTTGTGTATATCATTGCCTATTTTCTCCTATTGACATATTTTGTTACTAGGATGCATTTGTCACAAGTAAGAAACTTAGTTGGTACCTGACTATTAATTAAATTCTTCCCTTTATTTAGATTTCATCACTTTTCCTTAATATCCTTTTCCTGTTTGAGAATTCCATCCAGGATACCACATCATGTTTAGTTGGCAAGTCTCTTTAGATGACTCTGTCCTGCGGCAATTTTTCAGACTTTCCTTGTTTATGATGACCTTGACAGTTTTGAGGAATACCACTCAGGCATTTTATGGAATGTCCCTCCATGTGGATTTGTCTGATGTTTTTCTCAGGGTCGAACTGGGGTTTGGGACATTGGAGAGGACTTCAGAGATGAAGGGCCATTCTCATCACATCACATCAAGGGTGCATGCTGACAACATGATTTATAACTGAGGGTGTTAACCTCAGTGACCCAGCATACATAGTGTTTGCCAGGTTGGAAATGGATTACTTTCCAACAGACTCCTCTTTCTTATTCAGAGAGGCTTTGGGGGAGAGGTTTGTGATGTCTGATCTTGGTTCAGGGAATATAAATCGTTAATCCTGGTCCTGCCATCAATTTCCTGTGTTACTTTGCTTCTTCAGGTCTCAGCTGTCATCTATGGGGTTTAGAGAAAACACCAAAATATCTTAGATTCTGTGTTCTCACCTTTTTTATATATTTTATTTAATTGGAGGATAATTGCTTTACAACTTTGTGTTGATTTCTGCCATTATTTTTATCCCATTTTGTCAGAGTCCTGGTAGAAAGAAAGATGAGTAATTTGAGGGGAATATAGTAAAGAAAGTATTGTCAGAGGTGTGAGTGGGGTATAGGGGAAAGCCAAGATTTAGCACAGCCCTCTGGGTCCTATGCCAGCAGGGTGCCTACATCGCACCTAGAACTTAAAGAAGGGAGGACAGAGTGCTTCTGGGGTCCATGAGACGCAGATGCTCACACCACAGGGGAAGGCGCCAGAAAGGAGCTGTGCCATCATCCAAAGGACACAGCCTGCCTATGACAAACCTGTAAGAAGGGAGGAACCAATTTCCTGATTTTAGGCTGCTCTCTCTCTCTAATCTGGATGAATCTCACCTAAAGCTAGAAGGCAAGGAAGCCCTGAGAGGTAAGACACATGGGGCACAGGAAAGGGTGGGGAGGAGTAGAAAGTGTACCTGTATCTGGATGACCAAACCAAAGATAGGTTTATTGAACACTGTGAGTTATAGCCGAATCAACTCAGCCCAGCATGTAACATGCCCAGCGGAATTCAATAGTTTACAATAATTATCACTTAAGTATTTGCAGAGACAAAGGACCCAATGAATTTGCAAACAGCCCATGTTTATGTAATATAGTTCTAATGATTGCAGTTTGCTGTTTAGTTTTCAATCATCTCAGACAAAAGGTGTGATTTCTCTTCCCTATCAAAATTTGAAATACATGCAAACAATTCCAATGGGCTATTTCTCCAGCTAGATAGTCCAAGTTTCTTCCAGACGAGGTGGACAATTAGATCAAGTTACACTAAAGAGTCACCCAAGTCTAGGATCTGTAATTCCATGTGAATACAAACCACTTCCTTGGAAAGATTTATATCCCTAAGATCCATTAATGTTGCACTGAGAATTAACATAAGGAGAAGAAGAAATGAACAGAGGTTTTGAGGGATAGATTAAAAAATAGAAGTTTAATACCTATATCAGGGCAACATCAATCAAAATGGCAAAGGAGAAACTTAAGTCCCCCTTGTGAATTAGGAAACTCAAAATTGCACTAGATAGGCAAGTGTCCATTGCATAGAAATGATTCCACTTTCAATATAATGCTAGGCACAGAAAATGTATAGGTAAAAGAAACTTTGCAAAAGTTGTTTTACATTCCGCAAAGCTTTAATATTTCTTATATCACTTACATCACTGTAATATAGACATTATTAGGCCCATCTCAATGATGAGGAAAAAGAAGCTCACACATGAAGCACCTGGCCCAAAGTCACAGCGTTCTAGTACAGGGCCAGACATATATTTGACACTCAGCAAGCAAATCTGAAGGAGTAAAGTTTAATTAGCTTAAGTGCTGAGCTAATCTAGAAAGGACTGAACCAACACGTGCTACTTTCTGGCACAGTTGCTGCACACAGGGAGAAGTCAGCCAGGGTTCCTCTTCCATGTTCAACCCAAAGAGGCTCATTTGAACCCCTGAATGAAAATAACTTTTATATTCACTAATGACTATAATTCTTTCTATTACTTAATAAATGGGATGAACAAGAGAGTTCTTACGAAGCCAGATAGCATTTGCAAATGGGCTAGTGTGACTTGACGGATGGATCTGGAACCCAACGCCAAGAGCAGAGATGCTGAAACCTGCAGGTGTCGGCAGAAACTGACTTCTGAGCCATTTCTCTTTCTTTGGAGGGTGATAATCTGGGCTTTTTAACTGATTAGCAAATCTAAAAGGTGCTCTTGTTTTCTTAGTTTGTGTATAAGAATCAGCTACCTGCTGGAAATTCAGCAGACCTTTTCTTTCTCCACCTACCTAGCTGTAGTTTCCCTCTTTACTTTGAGGACTGTCAAGCAGACGGATAGAAAGTCATGAAACCTAAGAGATTCAAAGGACTGACTTAGAGAATAGGATCTCTGTTTCTGCTGGGAGCTAGAAAAATGAGAAAAGTCAGAGCAGAACTATTTTTACAAGCTGCGCATTGTTTATACTGCTGAGTATTTTTAAAAGGATTTTGAGTATTTTAAGGAAAGACTGGATGTTTTAACTACTATATCGTGGTGGGTACAATGGAAAAAAATCTTGATTTGGAGTTAGACAGTCCTAGGTTTGGTTTTGAACATATCACTTATTTTGTTTTTTAAGCTTTGGGCAATTTTCTTTGTAACCTCTCTATGTCTTATATGAGAAAGAAAATCTATTTTAAAAAGTACCCTTTAGTCCAGTGGTTCTCAATCTTGACTGCTCATTAGAATCTCCTGGGGAGCTTTAAAAACACAGATGCACGAGTCAATTAAATGCTTATATGTGCGACAAAGGTATTAAAAAATACTACCCGAATGTAGATTAAGAGTAAGGGTAGACAACGAGTGCTTAACCAATCAGAATGAAATGGTCAGTTTTTCAGGGACATAGAAAATTGCAAGGTTTACTCTAAACCCCTGTGAATGGGGAAGGTGAAGCCCAGGAAGAGTCCCAAGTTTATATAAAATCACACAATTTAGATTTCAGGTCTTCTGAAATCTGGGTCATAATATTTTCTAAAATATTATAAACTTGGCCTGAGTTGCACATAAGCTACCCAGAGCAGAAAACAGGGTTTGAGACACCTACGCCTTTAATAGTAATAATAATAAACAACACAAGAGGCAGCTTGGCAATGAGGTTATCCTCTACAATGCCTGCACTCTGATCACCAACATATCAAACCTTGGATTTGGCTTAAACCAAGAGTCATAGTCTCTCTTGTCCACCAAGTTAGGCAGGCAACGGACCTGGAACAAGACAGAACAGGTAGATGGGAGCCAGGATGAAGTGGACGGTCCGCTTTTTGAATTCAAATATTTAACAGATTTCAGAACAAGCAGAACAAATTGGTGACCCGAATTCCCCCTTGTAATGTGCTGGCTTACATAACTCAGCTTCAGACTCCACCAGTGTGTGACACTGGATGCTAGACTGTAGGAAGAACTGGACAGCGTGACATGGTTCAGAGTTTTGTCTCTCATCTGATATTGTTGCATCATCTGTTTTCTAGATCCAAAGAAACCAGAGGCTGGGGAGACTGAGTATTGGGCCAAGCTCTCAAGGCCAGACAGATCTGGGGCCACGTGGCCCTGAGCAGCAAACCCTTGGAGGGTGGGCGAGGGGGTGGGAGAGGGGTGGCGGCGGCGGCCCTCCTAGAGAGGGCAGGCCTGGAAGGTCCCAGGTTGGGAGAGTGAGAACCAGGACAGAAGAGTGAGAACCAGGACAGAAGCCTTGGTAGTCCCCACCTCATGCTCTTCTGGGCATTGTCAGAGCCTAAGACCTGGAGTTAGAAGAGACAGCAGTTCAAACCCTGGTGACACACGTCCAAGCTAGGAAACTGTGAGTTACTTTCTCTTTACTAAGTCTTTTTTTTTTCACTATAAAAATGAGAATGAGAAAACTAGTTACCTCATAATCGTACTGTGGGGATTCAATAAAGTAATGCATGTTAAATGTTTAGCTCAGTGCCAAGTGAAGTTTTTATGGTTTAACTGCTTTTTTGTTATCGTGGTTGCTGTTTTGCTGTGCAGTATCACTTCCCATTCTGAAGAATGAATGTTCAGAGTGCCCGATGTTTTCAAGGACCAGATAGTTTTAAACTGGTGTTCTCCTCCTGCCGGGGTAGCCTCTTTGCCATCCGCAAGCCAATGTGCTTAAGTTCATCAACTGAGAGATTCGTATGTGGCACATTCTAACCTGCACCTTGGTTTCTGGAACTAGGGTATCACAGCTTTGGGGCTGACTGCTGTGTGGCTGTGGAGAAGGTAATGGCACCCCACTCCAGTACTCTTGCCTGGAAAATCCCATGGATGGAGGAGTCTGGTAGGCTGCAGTCCATGGGATTGCGAAGAGTCGGACATGACTCAACGACTTCACTTTCACTTTTCACTTTCATGCATTGGAGAAAGAAATGGCAACCCACTCCAGTGTTCTTGCCTGGAGAATCCCAGGGATGGGGGAGCCTGGTAGGCTGCTGTCTATGCGGTCGCACAGAGTCAGACACGACTGAAGCGACTTAGCAGCAGCAGCTGTGTGGCTAAGGCCAGGGATTTGCTATATGGCTTCCCTTCCGTCTCCTATTCAGAAGGGGCAGTGCAGTGGTAAACAGGAGGAAGTCTGTGGTCTGGAAGAGAAGGAGAAGTGCACCCATTGGACCAAGGAAAGATGATGGGACCAGCAGAGCGGAAGCTGGGGCAGTGGGCTTCACCCCATCCAGTTCACGCAGCTCCTTGGAGAAGGATGAGGTTGGGGAGGGCGGGTGGAGGAGTTTGATCTCCATGGCCACCCACCTAATTCCATGTTAGAATGTAGCCATGAGGGGGGAAAAAAGTGCTTTTAAGAAAAAAAAGCATCAGAAGCTTGAGAATGTTCAGACCTCCTAGACCCTGGAAACAATGACATCCTTTCCCCATAGCCTGAGCGAGAGGACTTTGGCCTGGAAAACTGGCAAATTTCCTTTCCTTCGCTGTCTCCAGTGTCTTGTCCCGGCCTCATCCCATCTGTCATTGTCCTGCAGACATAAGGAAGGGCATGTATGTGTGGAGTGATGGGGCGGACACGTTTTCCAAGCCTCCAGGGCACCCCAGACTATGTTACAAGAGAATACTCTTAGTGTTTCTAAATTGTATGAGGCTTCCAAGGTCCCTGAGACTTGGACTTGAAAGAAAACCCCGATAGCCCATTTATTGGCTCCCCAAGCACTCCCTGCCCTTGGCTGTCGGCTGGCCTGGCTTCTGTGTTGAGACCATCACACAGCCGCCTGCTTGTCCCCAGTGCCGTCCTTGTTGAGAACCACAAGGTGGCATTGCAGATTCAAGTGAAGCCACAAACCTTCCTGCTCCAGGTGAGGCTCTGGCGCTCCACACCTGGGAGTCAAGAGAACATCTGTCCCCATCTGCTCATTCTCCAGATGGTCACGCTGAGGCTCAGAGACAAGGTGTAACCTGCCTGGAGAGTTACGGCATAGAACAGAAGTCTCCCAAAACTGCTCAGGCAGGGAGATGCTTGACCGAGTGTTAGGTACCAAGATAATGAAATGTGTCCCTTCAATTTAGCGAAGTGTAAAATACATCCATGTGATTCCTAAATAAATAAATAACTTCCTTGATTCAAGTGGGTACAAGAAATTAGAGCATAAATGCCTCAAGAGCAGGGGTTGTACCTACTTCACTTGTCACATTTAAGATCCTGGAACCAGCATTCAGAGTATTGATTTATGGTCCCTAATACATGTTAGATTCTCTCCTTTTGATAGCTTTTTCATCTTCAGACCAGATTTCTAGAAGTGAATGGGGCAGCATTTGCTTTCCCCTTGATCTCTCATCAATTCAGTTAACACATGGTTACTGAGACCCTCCCAGGTCCTCAGACTGGGCTGTGCACCTGCCGGGAGCCTGGCCTTGGGTTTGGCAGTGAGGAGGTGCCCTGCTCTTGTGGGTTTACTGTTGTCTCATGCCCTGACTTAAAGGGTTTGAACAGGGATGTTTTGAATTCTTCCTCCTTTACCCACCCTTGGTTTCTCCCCAGAATTTGGGGTCCAAGCTTTGTTTCTGATTCTTGGGGAAGCAAGGTAATCTCTGAAGTCCAATGGCAGAGTCTATTCCCCTGGACAAGACCTACAGCATCGCTACTGATATGTTACATGGGGATGACCCCTCATTCTCTCACTCCCTGAGGCACCTTGAGAAAATCATTTTTTCTTTCAGTCTCAGGTTCCCTGTGTCTAAAATTTGCTCAAAGCTGAATATGCTGTGCTATAGTTCTAGATCATTTAACGCCATCCCCTCATGAAACTTGTTAGCAATTGGAACTTCTCCCCCAGTGCTTCTGCTTGGGTTCCTTTCCACCAAAACATTGGCTGTCCAATGAGGGGTCCCTGATGACTGAATCTGGAATGTGTATTCTTTGGAAAGCTCTGAGGTTGGGACTTGAGGGAAAAAGAAATGCCATCATGCTGTTTTAGAAAAATTCTCTTCCATCAGAGGAAAAAGATCAGTGATTCTCAGGAGGAAAAATGAAAAAACAGATCATGTACCCAGAGGAAGCTTTGTTGCTGTTGTGTATTTTAATGCTCATGTAAACCAAAGGATCCTGCTTGGGACCCTGCATGTCTTAGAGTGATGTTCAAGGGGAGATAAGAACCGGTGATGTTCAAGAGTAGATCAGATTTTCTAATCCAAAATTTAATAATCCCTACAGGTAAAAATCTCATAGTGTGAAAACTCACCCAAGTTGGAAAGGGTACTAAATTAAATGGGCCATTTACAGATGTGAGTAAAGCATCCTTCCTTCCTTGGACTACACTCTAGGTTAGGTTTCTCCAGGCTCCAGGGAGTTTTGCTGACTGGGTCCCAATGCTGCCTGCCATCCCCACCCCACCTTCCGCTCTCCTAGTTTAGAGTATTTTCCATTCTCTCACTCGTTCCTCACATGACATGGTTTCCAGGCACAAGTCCATCTAACTCCAGGGTCCCCATGTCCTTTCTGAAGCCTGATGGCCAGCACTGTATGGTCCCCTGTGACAGCCCCCATGCAACATATTTTGCCGTTTCCTGTGTCAAGCAGGGCAGCAGGGAGACGAGGGAGACCTGGCCTGTGTCTTTGAAGAGCACATCGTACAAAACAAAGGTATCATGTATCTGTAAACACAGAAAACAGAAACAAAAAACAAGAGGCTTAAAGTAGTTTTCCATGGATGGGACAGAAAATAGCCCATATAACAGACACGGAGAGTTCTTAGCACATCATTTGTATTGTCAAGTTTCTGGATGTTCTTATTCTGTTCCTAATATTTCATTAAAATGGGTGTCTGCATTTATTGCCAATGAGTGTCACCCATATGAATATTAAAGAGAGCTCTGTTCCCAGAGGAGAGGCTAGTTACATCCTTCCTTTTGTCTGCCTCCTTTTCTTTCTTGTAAGTCAGGGATGGCTCAGTAGTGGGAGCAGAAAATTTGCTTCTTTTATCCCTTTCTTTTGTATGAATTGACACAGCTGGGACTCAGGCAGGAAATGGTGCTTGCCCTCAGCCCAGGGTGGACCAACATGCTGGATTCTTCTTGTAGAGGAACTTACCTTTGCAACTTACCTTTGTTTCTTTTTTGTGCTGATTGCACTTGTGAGATGGTTAGATTGAGAACTGCAGTGCCCTGGAGACAGGGTGTGAATGCTCCTGCTTCCTGATGGGCTGTCTTTGGTGGCGGAGTCCTGCTGCAGGCTCTTTGAGGCTTTGGTGGAGGGGAGAATAATTCCTCAGCTAATGCAGAGGCCCTGGGCTCTTCTTGTAACTAGAGCAGAGCCCACTCTTTACTGTAAGTTTGTAGGAGATACTGCCAGTTGCAGGGCAAGGCTATAGGCATCTTCTTGATTCCTCCTTATGACAGTCCTGCAAGGCAAGGGGGAATATCAGTTTATACCCACAGAGACTGAACCTATGTGCCTGTAGGAGGTAAGTCCCAATCAATGCAGGAAAGACCAGGCAGAGAAGGAGAGGCTGTAGTGAAACTCAGAATTTCTGACCTCAGAGCTTCGATAAGTCTTCATGTCCTATATCTGCCCCGTTGTGCATGACGTTACTATTAGCAAAGCTCTAGTCACATAAACCCAGCTCCTTTATTCCTCATAACCGCCATATGGGGTTGAGATGACTATCCCTGATTTTCTTCCCTTCATGCGTAGGAGAAATTGGACAACTGTATAAAATTGAAGGGTGCAGTACTGTGTGAGTGTGTGTGTGTGTGTGCGCGCCACCTTTTGTTCTTCTGTCCCTGGAAAAAACTCCTGTTGGCTGTTACTGTCTCAATAGCTTTACTTCAAGCAAGTTCTTAATTTAAAAAAAAAAATCATATTGCTGGCGATGGGGCACAACATAAGTGAGAAAGGGCACTTTATTCATTCTATCAGCTCAACCTGTAGTCACTTGTACATGTAAAAATTACAGATGACAGTTTATCTGTGAGTCTGACACCCTGAATCATAAACAACCCTCTTGGGTTTTGCTGAAACAGCAGGAACAATGTGTGTCCAATTGCTGGACAGGTAAATAGTTGGGGCTGAGACCATTAGAGTTATCAGCTTAAGTAACATTCACTCCACTCAGCGGGCAGGGCTCCCAGATTTGCCAGAGAACTTATGAAAGTCTGTGTGTGGATGGCATTAGACCCTGGAATTGGAATAAGCTCTTTCAAAAAATATATGAAAATCACCAAAGCATCTCACCCTGTATAGTTTGATGGATTCAATAGCATGATATAATTAGATGGGGCCTTAGCCATCATCAAATTCAAACATTCCTAGAAAGGGAAATGATTTGCCTAGGATCCCATAGCAGGTTAGTTGCAAGGCTGGATCTCTTGATTCCTAAGGATGACCCTCTTTGAGTTACTAAGTGGAGATGTACTGAACCCCATCACATTTTGGTGTTAAGGATAAAACAAAATTAACTTGTGGACTGCAGTCCAGCTCAAGAAGAAAACAGGGCAGTAAACAGAATTACAGTACATCCCACAGAGTCTATAATAATATAGAATGATAATAATAGCTAACCCATGTTAAGTGGAATATCTTGTATGGGGCGCAGTACTTGGAACGACCCCAAAAGTGGGTGTATTCTTATTTTAAAGATGTGGAAGTAATCATCTCTACAGACACTGAGTATTTACCCAATATTATGTCCAGTAATATATACTCATAATAAATATATTACGAGTGGAGTAAATCATGGAGTAATATATATACTCGTGCTTCCTGGTGGCTCAGAGCTTAAAGCGTCTGCCTCCAATGCGGGAGACCTGGGTTCGATCCCTGGGTCGGGAAGATCCCCTGGAGAAGGAAATGGCAATCCACTCCAGTATTCTTGCCTGGAGAATCCCATGGATGGAGAAGCCTAGTAGGTTACAGTCCACGGGGTCGCAAAGAGTTGGACACGACTGAGCGACTTCACCTCACCTTAATATATATATATAATAAAATTACAAGTATATCAAAAACTTTGGATAACCAGAGAAAGAGAAATAACTATATTGACTTAGGAGAAACGAGTAAGTGATACCTGAACTGAGTTTTCAAGGAAAGCTAGTACTGAGGCAGGTAAGGAAGGGAAAAGGGTACTAGAGACTGCATTGGTGTAAAAATTATTTGATGGTGACTGTAATAAGGTTAAGAGGCATACTGTTAAACATTAGAGCAAGGACTAAAGACAAAAAAGTGAGTGATATGATGTAGCCAATATTGGAGACGAAAGGTAATCCTAAAAGTTACTCATTTACTCCATGAAAAGGCAGAAAAGGAAAAAAAAAAAAAAAAAGTGAAGAGCACATTAGATTCCAACATGATAGACTTAAACCCAAACATATCAATAGTTACATTAAACATGAATGATTTAAAGATAAAAACACTCCAATAAAAAATCAGAGATCATCCATTATATTAGAATATGTCAGATCCAACCAAAATTGCTGACTGTGAGTCCTTAAAGTAACACTTTAAGTCATTTTTAAAAAACATACAGGCTGAAAAGTAAAAGGTAAAAGTATAAGTAAAAAGTATAGAAATATATACAAACACTGAATATAAGAAAACCAAAATGGCTATGTTAATATTAGTCAAAATAGACATTAGAAAAATGGAAATTCTAGAGATAAAGAGGGATGCTTCACCATGGCAGGCAAGTCCGTTAATCTAGAAGACTTAACAGTCCTAAATGTGCATTCATATAATAATAGAGCTTTAAAGTATACTAGATCAACTGATGAAAATGGAGAAGCATACAAATCCATGTTGGAGACTATAACATTCCTCTTTTAGTAACTGATAGAACATGTAGACAGAAAATCAGTAAGAGCATAGAAGACTCAAGCAACACTATTAACAATCATTCTAATTGGCATTTATAGACCACTCCACCCAACAACAGCAGAAAACACATTCTTTTCATGTGTACATAGACGTTCACCAAGATAAGCCATTTACTGGACAATAAAAAAGCATCAATACCTTTTAAATGACTGGATGAAAACCAAGGGTAGCATTTAGATCTGTGCTTGTCTTTACCATAAACTGAACATATCTGCATTATGTCAGTAGAATTAATAAATTAATATTATTGCAATTCAAGCCTGTTATTCCATTAACTCATTGTGTGACTTTTGGCAAATTTCTCTGTATGTCTAAACCTCGATTTTTCCAAAATTATTTGGCATTAACTAGACAATGTTTTCTTAAATTATTCTCTACTTTTTGTTTATGAATCCAGCCCCTTGCACAATGCCTGTCATGTAGAAGGACATCTCAATAAATATTTGTCCAAAAAGAATGAATAAGTGATTATTCTGATTGAAGAGATGTTTGATGGACTCTGCTTCATTTCATCCTTTACTTTTCTGACATTAAAATATGCCTTCTTTCCAAAATGCAGTAGACGGGATTGGAATTCTTGGTCCTTACATAACTGCTTACCCCTTGTTAATTTATCGTGAACTATGATGGAGATGCAATTCAAGCGCAGTTTTCAGTTCATGCTTTAGGAGTCACAGTCTGATGTCTTCAGGTAAATGGCAGTAATATAAATGTTTGTTGGGGCAGTATATAAGAAATGTGCGGACCTATATGCTATAGAAAATGTAAGTAATGTTTGTGAAATGACAGGTAACAATAATGGAACTCTAACATTTAGACTCTTGAGAGTCCCTTGGACTGCAAGGAGATCCAACCAGTCCATTCTGAAGGAGATCAGCCCTGGGTGTTCTTTGGAAGGAATGATGCTAAAGCTGAAACTCCAGGACTTTGGCCACCTCATGTGAAGAGCTGACTCATTGGAAAAGACTCTGATGCTGGGAGGGATTGGGGGCAGGAGGAGAAGGGGACGACAGAGGATGAGATGGCTGGATGGTATCACTGACTCGATGGATATAAGTTTGAGTGAACTCTGTGAGTTGGTGATGGACAGGGAGGCCTGGCGTGCTGCGATTCATGGGGTCGCAAAGAGTCAGACACGACTGAGCGACTGAACTTAACTGAACACTTACTTCAGAGTAACAAATTTTATACCTAACAAATTCGTTTGTCCCAAGCTATGTAGTGTATCTTACAAAGTCTATTTTGCTATTGAAAGCATGAATTCCATAATAATGGTTAAAGTATCACTAACAGTGTACCAGTTGTTTTAGGAATTATAGTAAAATGTTATGACTTTGCAACTATTTTTTTAAACTCAAATGATTATTTTTATTAATAACTGACATTCTTTTTGATAAAACAATGTTGTAATATACATAAATTTTACTATTTAAGCAAAACTTGATACTGTAATATTCTGTCCACCTAAGTAAATTAAAAAATTTAAAGGACAAACTTATATACAGGGTTCACACTATAAAGAGAAATGTAGGTAGGCCTTGGAGAAAGAAGACTGGACCCCTGGACCACCAGTCTGTTTTGAAAAGCTGGTGCAGACCTGAGATAACTTTCTCCCCTAGGTAGACCAACTGGAAAGCCCACTTTACCTGAGTGGATGGCGTGTCAGGCAAGCACAGGGCTTGGTGAGGGAGAGGTCACTGTTTTATGAACTTAAGTTATTTGCAACTGTTTTTGACCTATTCTTGGGGTGAAGAATATTTAACTCAGTATTCTTCAAAGTAAATTCTCCAAAACCATAGTCACATGGGCTGTAAATGTTATAAGGAAAGAAGGAAGGCAAGCACAGCAGTTCTTTTAAAGTTCTGGAAACACTGACTTAAATACTCACAGGATGTCAGAGATCTTAAGTATGTTAGCGTGCATTATAAATTTCAAAATGATGAAGAGAGGGGAGCATCTTATAAAGGACTGACTTCCCAAACATTTTACCATGCTTATCAGTGTCCTGTGGCTGCAACAAATCACAAGTGTAGTGGCTCACAGCAATAGGAAATTATTCTCTCACAATCCTGGCATATAAAAGTTTAAAAGCTATGTATCAGCAGAGCCACCTTCCTATGGAACCTGTAGGGGAGAATCCGTCCTCTGCTTCCTCCAGCTTCTGGTGGCTGATGGTATTCTCTGGTGTGTGGCAACATCACTCCAATCATGCTTTCTGGCCCATTGCTGCCTCCTTTGTCTTTTTTCTCTGTCCCTCTGACTTAAACTCGTATTAACGATATTGTCACTTTATTTAGGGCCCACCTAGATAACCCAGCGTAAGCTACTCTTTTGTCAAACCTTAACTTGCTGTTCAGTTGCTGAGGCATGTCCAACTCTTTCGTGACCCCGTGGACTGCAGCACACCAGGCTTCCCTGTCCTCCCCATCTCCTGGAGTTTGCGCAAATTCATGCCCATTGAGTCAGTGATGCTATCTAAACATCTCGTCCTCTGTCACCTGCTTCTCCTTTTGCCTTCAATCTTTCCCAGCATCAGAGGTTTTTCCAGTGAGTTAGCTCTTCACATCAGGTGGCCAAAGTATTGGAGCTTCAGTATCAGTCCTTCCAATGAGTGTTCAGTGTTGACATCCTTTAGGATTAACTGGTTTGATCTCCTTGCTATCAAGGGACACTCAGGAGTCTTCTCCAATGCCAATTGAAAATATCAATTCTTTGATGCTCAGCCTTCTTTATGGTCCCGCTCCCACATCTGAGTTACATCTTTTGGGATATATTATAGTATTCATTTTTTTACCTCATAAGGTAATATTCAGAGGTTCCAAGGGTTAGGAAGTAAGCATATCCTTTTCAGGGCCACCTTTCAGCCTAGTACACCGTGGAACCGTTTCAAGGAATTATCTTCTGTTTGTTCATATATCGCTCAACAAATATTTTGAGCTGCTACCATATGTCAGGAACTATTGTAGGTATCACAGATGTATCAACAAATAAAATTTTAGTAGAATAAATTTTGGAGCACTCTGTGAGGTTAAGAAACATGATTTGAAAATGCTAAAGATTCCTCCAAGCATGTGAAGTGTTACATAAATAATGTAATATATCTTTTCTTTCATTTAGACATTTAGCTAATATTATTGAAATTTCTTATATTTATCAGGCACTGGTATATAGTAGAAGTGGGTGAATACCTTCATGAAGCTTGATGCTACTTGGAAATATAGACATATGCATAAAAGTCATACTCAGAGTAAACAGAAAGTCTATTATGCATAAAAGTCATACCCAGAGTAAAAAGAAAGTCTATTAGGATCAAAAGCAAGAAAATAAATTCTTTTTTAAAAATTTAGGTATCAAGTGGGCAAAATAAAAGAATTGAAATAGAATTCTCAAGATGAGTGAATGGCAGAATGGATAATTAGAGGTGTTGAGCATCTTTTCATATGTTTGTTGGTCATCTGTATGTCTTCTCTGGAGAAATGTTTATTTAGGTCTTCTGCCCACTTTTTTATTTTTCCTTTTTTTTTTAATTGAAGGATAATTGCTTTACAGAATTTTGTTGTTTTCTGTCAAACCTCGACCTGCATCAGCCATAAGTATACATATATCCCCTCCCTTTTGAACTTCTCTCCCATCTCCCTCCCCATTCCACCCCTCTAGGTTGATACAGAGCCCCTGTTTGAGTTTCTTGAGCCACACAGCAAATTCCTGTTGGCTGTCTATTTTACATATGGTAATGTAAGTTTCCATGTTTCTCTTTTCATACATCTCACCCTCTCCTCCCCTCTGTCCACATCCATAAGTCTATTCTCTATGCCTGTTTCTCCATTGCTGCCCTGTAAATAAATTCTTCAGTACCACTTTTCTAGATTCCGCATATAGGCATTCAGTTCAGCTCAGTCACTCAGTCGTGTCCTACTCTTTGTGACCCCAAGAACTGCAGCACACCAGGCCTCCCTGTCCATCACCAACTCCTGGTGTTTACCCAAACTCAGGTCCATTGAGTTGGTGATGCCATCCAACCATCTCATCCTCTGTCGTCCCCTTCTCCTCCTGCCCTCAATATTTCCCAGCATCAGGGTCTTTTCAAATGAGTCAGCTCTTCACATCAGGTGGCCAAAGTATTGGAGTTTCAGCTTCAACATCAGTCCTTCCAATGAGTACCCAGGACTGATCTCCTTTAGGATGGACTGGTTGGATTTCCTTGCAGACCAAGGGACTCTTAACAGTCTTCTCTAACACCACAGTTCAAAAGCATCAATTCTTCAGTTCTCAGGTTTCCTTATAGTCCCAACTCTCACATCCTTACATGACTAGTGGAAAAACCATAGCCTTGACTAGTTGGACCTTTGTTAACAAAGTAATATGATATTTATCTTTCTCTTTCTGACTTACTTCACTCTGTATAATAGGTGCTAGGTTCATCCACCTCATTAGAAATGTGACTCAAATGTGTTCCTTTTTATGGCTGAGTAATGTTTCATTGTGTATATGTGCCACAACTTCTTTATCCATTCATCTGTCAATGGACATCTAGGTTGCATCCATGTTCTATAAATAGTGCTGTTCTATAAATAGTGCCGTAATGAACAATGGGGTACATGTATCTTTTTAAATTTTGGTTTCCTCAGGATATATGCCTAGAAGTGGGATTGCTGGGTCATATGGTGGTTTTATTCCTAGTTTTTTAAGGAACCTGCATAATGTCTTCCATAGTGGCTGTATCAGTTTACATTCCCACCAACAGTGCAAGAACATTCCTTTTTCTCCACATCCTCTCCAACATTTATTGTTTGTAGGCTTTTTGCTGATGGCCATTCTGACCACTGTGAGGTGATATCTTATTGTAGTTTTCATTTGCATTTCTCTAATAATGAGAGATGTCGAGCATCTTTCCATGTGTTTGTTAGCCATCTGTATGTCTTCTTTGGAAAAATATCTGTTTAGTTCTTTTTCCCGCTTTTTGATTGGGTTGTTTGCTTTCCTGGCATTGAGGTATATGAGGTGCTTGTATATTTTGGAAATTAATCCTTTGTCAGTTGTTTCATTTGCTATTATTTTCTCTTGTTCTGAGGGTTGTCTTTTCATTTTGCTTATAGTTTCATTTGTGGTGCAAAAGCTTTTAAGTTTAATCAGGTCCCACTTGTTTGCTTTTGTTTTTATTTCCATTACTCTAGGAGGTGCACCCCACTCCAGTACTCCAGTACTCCTGCCTGGAAAATCCCATGGATGGAGGAGCCTGGTAGGCTGCAGTCCATGGGGTCGCTGAGGGTCGGACATGACTGAGCGACTTCACTTTCACTTTTCATTTTCATGCATTGAAGAAGGAAATGGCAGCCCACTCCAGTGTTCTTGCCTGGAGAATCCCTGGGACGAGGGAGCCTGGTGGGCTGCTGTCTATGGGGTCACACAGAGTCGGACATGACTGAAGTGACTTAGCAGCAACAGCAGCAGGAGGAGGTGGGTCATAGAGGATCTTGCTTTGATTTATGTCATCAAGTGTTCTGCCTATGTTTTTATACTTTCTGGTCTTACATTTAGGTCTTTAATCCATTTGAGTTTATATTTGTGTATGGTGTTAGAAACTGTTCTAATTTCATTCTTTTACATGTAGCTATCTAGTCTACCCAACACCATTTATTGAACAGGCTGTCTTTGCCCCATTGTATATTCTTGGCTCCTTTGTCAAATATAAAGTACTCATAGGTGCATGGGTTTATTTCTGGGCTTTCTATGTTGTTCCATTGGTCTATGTTTCTGTTTCTGTGCCAGTAGCATACTGTCTTGATGACTGTAGCTTTATAGTATAATCTGAAATCAGTAAGGTTGATTCCTCCAGCTCAATTCTTCCTTCTCAAGACTGCTTTGGCTATTTGGGGTCTTCTGTGTTTCCATATGAATTATGAAATTTTTTGTTCTAGTTCTGTGAAAAATGTCATTGGTAATTTGATAGGGATCACCCTGAATCTGTAGATTGCATTGGGTGGTATAGTCATTTTTACAATATTTATTCTTCCTACCCAGGAACATGGAATATCTCTCCATCTGTTTATGTTGTCTTTAGTTTCTTTCATTATAATTTTCTATGTACAGTTCTTTTATCTCCTTAGGTAAGTTTATTCCTAGATATTTAATTCTTTTTGTTGCAATGGTGAATCAGATTGATTCTTTAATTTCTCTGGCTGATTTTTCATTGTTAGTATATAGAAATGCAAGTGATTTCTGTGTTTTGACTTTGGATCCTGCAACTTTGCTGCTGCTGCTGCTAAGTCACATCAGTCATGTCCAACTCTGTGTGACCCCATAGACGGCAGCCCACCAGGCTCCTCTGTCCCTGAGATTCTCCAGACAAGAACACTGGAGTGGGTTGCCATTTCCTTCTCCAATGCATGAAAGTGAAAAGTGAAAGTGAAGTCACTCAGTTGTGTTTGACTCTTCGCGACCCTATGGACTGTAGCCTACCAGGCTCCTCCCTCCATGGGATTTCCCAGGCAAGAGTACTGGAGTGGGGTGCTATTACCTTCTCCAGCAACTTTGCTAAATTCACTGATTAGATCTAATAATTTTCTAATATTATCTTTAGGGTTTTCTATGTACAGTATCATGCCATCTGCAAACAGTGAGATCTTTACTTTTTCTTTTCTGATCTGGATTCCTTTTATTTCTTTTCTTCTCTGATTGCTGTAGCTAGGACTTCCAGAATTATGTTAAATAATAGGGGGGGAAAGTGGACACCTTTGTCTTGTTTCCTGAGCTTAAGGGATATGCTTTCAGTTTTGTTATTTGGGAGATTTTTGATCACAGCTTCAATTTCAGTGTTTTCAATTGGGTTGTTCATAATTTCTATTTCTTCCTGGTTCAGTCTTGAAAGATTGAATTTTTGTAAGAATCTGTCCATTTTATTGCCATAGAGTTGTTCATAATAGTCTCTTATAATCTTTTGTATTTCTGCATCGTCTGTTATAACCTCTCCTTCTTCATTTCTAATTTTGGTGATTTGATTCTTCTCTCTCTCTCTTTTTTTTTTTGGATGAGTCTGGCTAAAGGCTTGTCAATTATGTTTATCTTCTCAAAGAACGAGCTTTCAGTTTTATTAATCTTTACTATTATTGCTTTCATTTCTTTTCCACTTATTTCTGTTCATATCTTTATGATTTCTTTCCTTCTACTAATTTGGGGGGGGGGGGTTGTTCTTTTTCCAGTTGTTAGGTGTAAAGTTACATTGCCTATTCAATGTTTTTCTTGTTTCTTGAGGTAGGATTGTATTGATATAAACTTCCCACTTAGAACTGCTTTCACTGCATCCCATGGGTTTTGAGTGTTTTCGTTGTCATTTTTTTTTAAATTTCCCTTTTGATTTCTTCAGTAACCTGTTGGTTATTTAGAAACGTGTTGTTTAATCTCCATGCGTTTGTGTTTCTTACAGTTTTTTTTCTGTAATTGAGATATAGTCTCATAGTGTTGTGGTCTGAGAAGATGCATGATACTATTTCAACTTTCTTACATTTACTGAGGTTTGATTTGTGACCCAAGATATGCTCCATCCTGGAGAATGTTCCATGTGCACTTGAGAAGAAGGTGTATTCTTCTGCATTTATATGGAATATCCTGAAGATATCAATGGGATCCATCTCATCTAATGGATCATTTAAGACTTATGTTTCCTTTTAAACTTTCTGTATTGATGATCTGTCCATTGGTGTGAGTGAGGTATTAAGGTCTCCTATTATTTACTGTGTTACTGTCAATTTCTCCTTTTATGTCTGTTAGTGTTTGTCTTATGCATTGAGGTGCTCCTATGTTGGGTGCATCAGTTCAGTTCAGTTCAGTTCAGTCGCTCAGTCATGTCCGACTCTTTGCAACCCCATGAATCGCAGCACGCCAGGCCTCCCTGTCCATCACCAACTCCTGGAGTTCACTCAGAGTCGCGTCCATCGAGTCAGTGATGCCATCCAGCCATCTCATCCTCGGTCGTCCCCTTCTCCTCCTGCCCCCAATCCCTCCCAGCAGCAAAGTCTTTTCCAATGAGTCAACTCTTTGCATGAGGTGGCCAAAGTACTGGAGCTTCAGCTTTAGCATCATTCCTTCCAAAGAAATCCCAGGGTCGATCTCCTTCAGAATGGACTGGTTGGATCTCCTTGTAGTCCAAGGGACTCTCAAGAGTCTTCTCCAACACCACAGTTCAAAAGCATCAATTCTTCGGCACTCAGCCTTCTTCACAGTCCAACTCTCACATCCATACATGACTACAGGAAAAACCATAGCCTTGACTAGACAGACCTTAGTCGGCAAAGTAATGTCTCTGCTTTTGAATATGCTATCTAGGTTGGCCATAACTTTCCTTCCAAGGAGTAAGCGTCTTTTAATTTCATGGCTGCAGTCACCATCTGCAGTGATTTTGGAGCCCCCCAAAATAAAGTCTGACACTGTTTCCACTGTTTCCCCATCATAGATATATACAATTGTTATGTCTTCCTCTTGGATTGATCCCTTGATCATTATGTAGTGTCCTTCCTTATCTCTTGTAATCTTCTTTATGTTAAGGTCTATTTTGCCTGATATGAGGATCGCTACTCCAGCTTTCTTTTGCTTCCCATTTGCTTGGGATATATTTTTTCCACCCTCTCACTTTCAGTCTCTATGTGTCTTTAGGTCTGAAGTGGGTTTCTTGTAGACAAAATATATATGGGTCTTACTTTTGTATCCATTCAGCCAGTCTGTGTCTTTTGGCTGGAGCATTTAATCCATTTACATTTAAAGTAATTATTGATATATATGTTCCTATTGCCATTTTCTTAATTGTTTGGGGTTGATTTTGTAGCTCTTTTTCATTCCCTCGTATTTCTTGACTATATAAGTCCCTTTAACATTTGTTGTAAAGCTGGTTTGGTGGTACTGAATTATCTTAACTTTTGCTTGTCTGAAAAGCTTTTTATTTCTCCATCAATTTTGAATGAGATCCTTGCCAGGTACGGTAATCTTGGTTGTAATTTTTTCCCTGTCACTACTTTAAATATATCCTGCCATTCCCTTCTGGCCTGCAGAGTTTCTGCTGAAAGATCAGCTGTCAAGTGTATGGAGTTTCCTTTGTATATTATTTGTTGTTTTTAATTTGCTGCTTTTAATATTCTTTCTTTGTGTTTAGTCTTTGTTAGTCTGATTAGTATGAGTCCTGGTGTCTTTCGTCTTGGGTTTATCCTGTATGGGACTCTTTGTGCCTCTTGGACTTGATTGACTATTTCCTTTTCCATGTTGGGTAAATTTTCAATTATAATCTCTTCAAAAATTTTCTCATACCCTTTCTTTCTTTCTTCTTCTTCTGGGACCCCTTAATTCAAATACTGATGCATTCGATACTGTCCCAGAGGCCTCTGAGACTGTCCTCACTTATTTTCATTCTTTTTACTTTATTCTGTCCTTCAGAAGTTATTTCCACCATTTTATCTTCCAGCTCATTGTTTCGTTCTTCTGCTTCAGATATTCTGCTACTGATTCCTTCCAGAATATTTTTAATTTCAGTAATTGTGTTGTTTTTCCTGTATGTTTATTCTTTAATTCTTCTAGGTCTTTGTTCATTGATTCTTGCATTTTCTCCATTTTGTTTTCAAGGTTTTTGTTCATCTTTACTGTCATTATTCTGAATTCTTTTCCAGGTAGTTTGCCTATTTCCTCTTCATTTATTTGGACTCCTGTGTTTCTATTTGTTCCTTCATTTGTGTAGTATTTCTCTGCCTTTTCATTATATATATTTTTAACTTATTGTGTTTGAAGTCTCCTTTGTCCATGTTTCCAAGTTGAATTCTTTCTTCCTTTTGGTTTTTGCCCTCCTAAGGTTGGTCCAGTGGTTTATGTAAGCTTTGTATAGGGTGAGATTTGTGCTGAGTTTTTGTTTGTTTGTTTGTTTTTGCTTTGATGGGCAAGGCTGAACTAGGTGGTAATCCTGCCTGCTGATGATTGGTTTGTATTTTTGTTTTGTTTGTTATTCAGATGAGGCATCCTACTGGTGGTTGGGTGCTGCTGGGACTTGTAGTCAAGTGGTTTCCTTTGTGTGAGTTCTCACTATTTGATACTCCCTAGGCGGAAAAGCCTGGTAGGCTGCAGTCCATGGGGTCGCTAAGAGCCGGCACGACTGAGCGACTTCACTTTCACTTTTCATTTTCATGCATTGGAGCAGGAAATGGCAACCCACTCCAGTGTTCTTGCCTGGAGAATCCCAGGGACGGGGGAGCCTGGTGGGTTGCCATCCATGGGGTCGCACAGAGTTGGACATGACTGAAGCGACTTAGCAGCAGCAGCCCGCAGCAGCAGGATTAATTCTTGGAGAAGGAAATGGCAACCCACTCCAGTGTTCTTGCCTGGAGAATCCCAGGGGCAGGGGAGCTTGGTGGGCTGCTGTCTATGGGGTCACACAGAGCTGGCCACAACTGAAGTGACTTAGCAGCAGCAGCAGCAGCAGCAGCAGGGTTAGTTCTCTGGTAGTCTAGGGTCTTGGAGTCAGGGCTCCCACTCCAAAGGCTCAGGGCTTGATCTCTGGTCAGGAACAAAGATTCCACAAGTGGTCTGTTATGGCATTAAGTGAGATTAAAACAAATACCCAAAAATAAGAAACCAAAGATGAACCCCAGACAAATGGCAGTTACAAAATCAGGCAAATAATAATTAAAATAATGGAATATACACATATACATATACACACATAAGCAATGTCAAAACAGTCCAACTAAAATAAAGTACAGTAGACTGACCTAGCGAACAAAGGCAATCAAAAATTATATTTGCCAGTTAAGAACAAAACTAAGTAAAGCACAAATCAGAAAACAACACTAAAGCAAGGTGCCAGTTGGGGAATAAAGCAATGAAAGCAAAACTGACAAATATGTTGAAGAAAGGAAAGGAAGAAAGAATAGATATGCAGAGTTAAATAGAGGTCAATGAAGAAGATTTATTCCCATAAAGATTAACTGCAAGGGGAAAAGAACAGTAGGAAAGGCAAACAAAGAAATAAATATAGAAAGAAAATAATAGGCTTGAAGTTTAAAAATTAAAATTAAACAAAAAGAAAAGAAATAAAGGAAGAAGAAAGAAAAAAGAAAGGAAAACTCCACAGAACTGCAAAAGCCCAATGAACAGCCAGAGGTTTAAAACAACAATAAAAAGTGTGACTGAATATACGCAAATACATATACACTCATGAGCAAAATCAAAACAGTCCAACAAAAATAAAGTAAAATAGATTGACCCAGCGAAACAAGGAGACCAAAAATTATATCTACCAGAACAAAACTAACTAAGGCACAAACTAGAAAACAAAACTAAAGTAAGGTGCCAGTTGGGGAATAAAGCAATTAAAATAAAACTAAGAAAATGTTGAGAGGAAAGGAAAGAAAGAAAAGAAAGAATAGAGATGCAAAGTTAAACAGAAGTAGATGAAGATTTATATACATTAAAGGTTAATTGCAAGGGGAAAAGAACAGTAGGAAAAGTAAACAAAGGAATAAATGTATAAAAAAAAATAATAGATTTAAAAATTTTAAAAAAAGAGAAAAGGAAAACTCCACAGAACTGTAAAAGACCAACATAAAGGTGGAGGTTTATAATGAAAATAAAAAATGTAACTGAATATAGACATATAGATATACACTTATAAGCAAAATCAAATAGCCCAACAAAAATGAAGTACAATAGATTGACCTGGCAAACAAAGGAAACCAAAAATTATATTTACTAATTAAGAACAAAACTAACTAAAGCACAAACTGAAAAACAAAACTAAAGCAAGGCACCAATTGGGGAATGAAGCAATGAAAATTAAACTAACAAATATGTTGAGAGAAAAGGAAAGAAAGAAAAGAAAGAATAGATATGCAAAGTTAAATGGAAGTAGATAAAGAAGATTTATGTACATTAAAGATTAAGTGCAAGGGGAAAAGAACAGTAGGAAAAGCAAGCAAGGGAATAAATGTAGAAAAAATAATAATAAGTTTAAAAATTAAAATTTAAAAAAAGAGAAAAGGGGTTAAAAAAAAAAAAGAGGAAAACTGCAAAGGCCCAACATAGAACCAGAGGTTTATAACAACAATTAAAAATGTGATTGAGAAAAGAAAAAAAAGCTTAAAAGTATTTTTAAAAATTTTTACTTTATTTTACTTTACAATACTGTATTGGTTTTGCCACACATCAACATGAATCCACCACAGGTGTACATGAGTTCCCAAACATGAACCCCCCTCCCACCTCCCACCCCATATCATCTCTCTGGATCATCCCGGTGCACCAGCCCCAAGCATCCTGTATCCTGCATCAAACATAGACTGGCGATTCGTTTCTTACATGATAGTATACATGTTTCAATGCCATTCTCCCAAATCATCCCACCCTCTCCCTCTCCCTCAGAGTCCAAAAGTCCGCTCTACACATCTGTGTCTCTTTTGCTGTCTCACATACAGGGTCATCATTACCATCTTTCTAAATTCCATATATATGTGTTAGTGTACTGTATTGGTGTTTTTCTTTCTGGCTTACTTCACTCTGTATAATCAGCTCCAGTTTCATCCATCTCATTAGAACTGATTCAAATGTATTCTTTTTAATGGCTGAGTAATACTCCATTGTGTATATGTTCCACAGCTTTCTTATCCATTCGTCTGCTGATGGACATCTAGGTTGTTTCCACGTCCTGGCTATTATAAACAGTGCTGCGATGAACATTGGGGTACACGTGTCTCTTTTATGACCCAGCAATCCCACTGCTGGGCATACACACCGAGAAAGCTTAAAAGTTTAATCTGATTTCATACCACTAATAGAATTGATAACTACAACAGAAGAGGGAAAAAAGGAAGCATGTCCAAAAGAATCTGCAGAACAAGTCAAAACGTATGAATAATAAATGTTTTTTCTTGAGTCACTGCTGTGAATGTCCTTTCCCTCGCTGGGAGTTACAACCCACCTCACTCCCTAGGAGGCCCTCCAACACTGTGCTGGTCTCTGGACCTGCTGTGGGGACAGCTTAGATTCTAATCTGGTCCTACTCCTTTGTCTTGCTTGCCTCCAATGTCTGCAGCTATCAGAACTAGTGGGTTTTCTTTTGTGGGAGCTCTCAATGTCCTTTTATATATTCCATAGACACAGAGTCTGGCTAGTTGATCATGTGGATTTAATCTGCAGCTTATACAGCTGGTGGGAAGGTTTTGAGTCTTCTTCCCTAACCACACTGCCTCTGGGTTTCAATTGTGGTTTTATTTCTACCGCTGCATGCGGGTCATCCCCTGGGGATTGCTCCTGAGGCTGCCCTGACAGACTAGGGTTTGCCCCTTTGAGGGCCAGGCATGGAGGTAGTGCAGCTGCTTGGATCACAGGGGTTCTGGCAGCACCAGATACTCAGAGGAGTTGGAGGCTAGGGCAGCAGGAAATATAGTGCTCTAGAAGGGTATGGCAACCAGTATTGGCCAATACGATCCAGTATTCTTGCCTGGAGAATCCCCCTGACAGAGAAACCTGGCAGCCCACAGTCTATAGGGCCACAAAGAGTTGGACAAGACCGAAGTGGCTCTGCATGCATAGACGCAAGATTTTTTGCCTGTGGCAGCTCTGCACCCATGAGAGTTGAGAGTGAAGGTGGCACTGCTGCTGGGCTTTTGGGGACCCTAGTGGTGCAAAATGTTCAAGGACACAGACTGCCTCCAACCCAGGAGTTATGACCCTATCAGAGTCTTCTTTCAAACCTCTTGTAGCTGGCAATCAGAAGGCCTCTTTGGCTAGATTTTCTCCATAGAGAAAACTCTAGCTCTGCCCGTTCAGGCACTTAGAGGGCTCCCTTGCCTGGGGTCCTTCTCTGTTACTTGGCGAGTCAGGCACATAGAAGGGCCCCCCTGGCTGGGGTCCTACTCTGTAGATGGGCCCACCAGGCACTTAAAGGGGTACCCTGGTGGGGTCCTACTCTGTATTCAGTGTGTCAGGCATTTGATGGGCCAGCCTCTCTGCTGTTCAGCTGCCAATGCTAGTGGATGGAGAGAGAGAGGCTATGGTGATGACTCCACCCCCTACGCATGACTCAGCAGTATTGCCTGGCTTCTATGACTGCCCAGCTCTCCTCCACAGGCATTTCCTACAGGCATTTCCCACCACAATCTCCTCCCTCACATCCCCATGATCCATTTCTCTGCAGTCAACAGCAGCCCTTGCCCTGGGATTGCTCCACAGTCGCTAAACTCCAGCTCCCAGCCATTGTGCCTTTCCGGGGACCTGCATCCCTGTCCACGGTATGTATGGCTGTGGCAACGACTGTCTGATTCTCATTCCATTTAGGCTGCCACAGACCAGTTGTTTCACTCTCAGCCTTAAATGTTTCTCCTCTGACTCAGTTGCCTCAATGTGGGGATCAGACCCCTACTTCAGTTCCCCCACCTGCTGAGGGCATGTCCAGTCCTACTAAGACACCTGTTTTTCCCCTTAGTTCCTTCATCCTATTGAATTTTTCATGGTTCTGTATAGTTTCTGCTGGTCACGTACTCCTTTCTGCTCTCAGCTGGTGTCCTGCATGCACTTCTGTGTCTGAAGGTGTATTCCTGATGTATCCGTGGAGAGAGATGTACTCCACATCCACCTACTCCTCCGCCACCTTGTTCTCTTTCCACATTTTGATTTTTTTTTTTAATATTGAACTGTATAAACTGTTTATATATTTTTGGAAATTAACCCCTTTATGTTCACATCATTTGCAAATATTTTTCACATGCCATAGATTATCATTTCATTTTCTTTGTGATTTCCTTTGCTGTGTAAAAGCTTTTAAGTTGAATTATGTCTCATTTGTTTATGTTTGTTTTTGTTTCCATTACACTAGGAAACGGATCCAGTAAAATATTATGATTTATGCTAAAGAGTGTCCTGCCAATGTTCTCTTCTAAGAGTTTTAAGGTGTCAAATCTTATAGTTACGTCTTCAAGTCTTGAATTTATTTTTGTGTGTGGCATAAGGGTGTGTTCTAACTTCATTGATTTATATGTGGCTGTCCCAGCTTTCCCAACACCACTTGCTGAAGAGACTATCATTTCTCCATTGTATATACTTTCCTTTTTTTGCTTGAGATTAATTGACCATAGATGTGTGGGCTTATTTCTGGGCTCCCTTTTGTTCCATTGATGTATATGTTTGTTTTGGGGCCAATACCATGCTGTTTTGATTACTGTAACTTAATAGTATTGTCTGGAGTCTGGGATGGTTATTCTTCCTGCTTTGTTCTTTTTCCTCAGAATTGCTTTGGTAACTCTGGGTCTTCTGTGATTCCTATAAATTTTGGAACTATTTGTTCTGTTCTGTGAAAACGAATAATCCAGTTTTTAAGGAAGCATTTTATATAGAAAATTCTGAGTGCTAAATAATGTAGATAAAGAAATCAATACAAAGGAGAAGCAAAGAAATAAAGAACTCTTCGTAGTAAAGCACAAGCAAAAACTTCAAAAGAGAGAATTATGTGCATTTCTAGATTAAAAATATATGACTTACAATTAGTAGGAAATCAGGTTGAAATCAACATTCTTTATATAGTAGTAGATTCAAGAGGAGAGTGGAGAAATATTTAGCAGTGTTTTATAAAAAGCATTTGTATATCAAATTCAAATGCAGAAATGAAATTAACAGTCTTAGGTATACAAAGCTTGGAAATTGTAATGCAAAAATAATGTCTTTGAATATACTTTTATAGAATGTATTACAACAAGTAGGTAATTATCTGGAGAAGAACTGGGAAACAATATTAATTACTTTAGCAGAAGTTTTTATCTTAATGATATGTCTGTCACAAATAAAAATAGAAGAAAAGGGAAATATATAGGAATTCAGACTAAAACTCAACATGATATAGTGAGGGAGTAGAGAGGGCAAGTTCAAGAAAGAAAAGAATGGGTTAAAGTGTTTGTCTTGATCAGAGGAAGATATATACATTGAAATTTTAAGCATTGATCACAAAATAAAAAGAAAATAATTATAAATCTTAATAAATTGATTCTAACTATCTGGAAAAAAATCAATAAAATATGTAACTTTCAAAAAGAGCAAGATGAAATTTATTCTGGCCATTGGATAGTCTGAAAGGAGAAATGCAAAGGAAAAAAATGCATGGCAAATATAAAGTACAAAATAAAGTTGCAACATAAATGGCATTGTATCAGTAAAATGATGATACATTAAACGTGTATGGTTTAAATTCATAGCTTAAAAGTCAGAGATTTTTCTGATTGCATTTCTCATGCCATGATTCACCAATTTTTTATCCTTCAGAGAAAATTTTTAAGCAAACAGATATAAAGAATGTGCACAAAGATAGAGAAAGAAGTATATGAGGAAGATGTGTACCACAGGAGGCTGAGGTAGCAGTTTCATAATAGATAAAGATAATCTGAGATAAAAGTGGGCATAAGAATTTAATAAAAGCATACTTGAAAGAACAATATATCCAACAGCTACAATGTTTATAAAGATAAATGCACCTAAGATAGACTCAAGATTAATAAAGCAACACTAGCCGTACTCTTGCCTGGGAAATCCCGTGGGTGGAGGAGCCTGGTAGGCTGCAGTCCATGGGGTCACTAAGAGTCGGACACGACTGAGCGACTTCGCTTTCCCTTTTCACTTTCATGCATTGGCGGAGGAAATGACAACCCATTCCAGTGTTCTGGCCTGGAGAATCCCAGGGACGGGGGAGCCTGGTGGGCTGCCGTCTATGGGGTCGCACAGAGTCGGACACGGCTGAAGTGACTTGGCAGCAGCAGCAGAACTATAAGGAGAAATAAATGTGGGACTGCTTTGTAGGTTGAGATTTGTTCACATTCCTCTACTAGATCAAGTAGACTTTAAACATAGTTTTAAGTTGTTAAAAATATGCTTAATATGTATAAACTGTATGTGTAGATTCTATATCCAACAAAAAGCATGCATTTTTTTTTCCACGTGGAACAGTATCAAAAATTGTGCTGTGCTATGCTAAGTCACTGCAGTCATGCCCGACTCTGTGACCCTATGGATTATAGCTCATCAGGCTGCTCTGTCCATGGGATTCTCTAGGCAAGAATCCTGGAGTGGGTTGCCATGCCCTTCTCCAGAAGTCAATTGACATATTTATTCATAAAATGTCTGCGGTTGTGGGGAAGTAGAACTAACTTAGATGTCAATTACCAGCAGATTGGATAAATTAAAAAGGAGAGGGTACTCATGATGGAGTAAAGTTATAATCAGAAGAAATAAATTAGATGCCCTTGGAGGAATGAGGTTAGCTATTGAAAGCATAGTATTTATTGAATAAATTAAGAAATACAATACAATAAAATAAGCAGGAAATTCATAATTTTATTTCTGTAAGTGAAAATTGCATACATATAAAATATTTTTCAAGATTGACTCTATATCTAAGGAAACATCAAATACACTATTTTGTGTGTTTTGGGGAAGAAAGGGAAGAGGAAGGAGAGCAAATAAGTAGAACATAAAATACAAGGTAAAAGAAAGCAAGTGTGGAAAAGAATCAATTATAATTATGATGAAATAAAAAGTGATATTGACTCAATTGTATGCCTTATCTGAGGTTGAAAAAAAACACACAACACAGGCAAACAAAAAAATCTGAATATAAATTTATATAAGGAGTATGTAAAGAGGGAAAATACACAGATTAAAAGTTAGAAAGAAATAGACCAATAGAGTTATAATATTGTATGTGTATGGCAGGGATGGCTGTGTACGCATGCTTCCAGTTGGTGATATATAGATGTAATATCTTAATTTTTCCTTTATTTTTCACATTTTTTCCATTAAGGCTTTACTCCTTATATAATCAGGAACAAGAGAAAAAAAAAGACAAAAAAGAAAAATCTGTGCCTAAGGAACCATAGTCCATTTTGACATGTTGGTTTTTAATGTCATAACATATGAAAGAAACACAAAATGAATTAGAAGAGATCAAACAGACAAAGAAAATAGCTGATGAAATTATTGAACCAAATACTCAAGTCAAAACAAAGTCATAAATTGTTGACATGCATATTCCCGTCTTGAAACCAGTGCACAAGCAAACCTGACTACCTCTAAGAGCGAGTTTTTGCTGTGCCATTAGCTTCATCTGTAGCATATATCAAGCAAAACATTTCCCCCACCCTCTTTAGTTTAACATTTAAGTAAGGAGCCCTTGGTTCTCTCCTGAAGGGGCCTCATCACTGAGGCTAAAGTTTAAAAAGAGTATCATTACTAAGCCTTCAAAAGTGGTTGTGCCAGTGATGACATGGAAAAAAACAAAACATGTGGTACTTTCTAAAGAAATAATACTTTTGAAAGAATAATTCCCTGAAGTCAAGTCTCGGCTATTTTTAACTTGCATGAGCTATTTTTAAAAAATCAGACTTTTGAACCTAAATCAGGATATCCAATTGATACTCTTGCAATTATGCTGCCTTGGGTCACAAAAAGAAAAGCCATAGCCATCTTGGAATTCTAAGAAATTCACAAGCACTTCATCCGTAGAGACGTTGACAGGCCTTTTTAAATCATGATGAAAGCAGTCTCATCCCAGTTGTTGTTATGTTATCCTTTAGTACAGATAGAATCCACTAGGACTTTTCTGGGCTGTAAACACTAAGAAATAGTTTCCAGTCATAGTACTTACTTTGTCTCAACAACATGGGTATCACATTTTATGCTCCTTGAAAAACTCTACATTTTTCGTCTTTCTTTAACAATTATCCTCTTACTCCTCTTATGCACCTCCGTCTCCCCCTCCTCCTTCTTCCTCTTTTCAAAGAAAACTACCATCAGGGCCAGCACCACTACTGATGTCACTATTTTCATTATTTTAGTGGATAATGTTGAATGTCATCTATTGCCAGTATTGGTTATATCATTTTCATAGACATAGCTAAGGACTTACATGCATCCTGCCCCAAGATCCTCCCAGGAGCCTCCCAAGACCCACCTAAGATAGATGGGTTTTGAATTTCATATTCAGTATGAATTTCATATGAGGTATGCAATACTAAATTCTTTACTTACATAATTCCATAAAATATTAAGAACACCCCATGTGTTACATCTAATTAGACCATGATACAGATGAGATAACTGAGCTTAGAGAATATAAATACATTTCACCTGTTCAAAGAGTTACACAAAGATGCACTCAGGAAGTGAGACAAAATTTGTGCCATGCTGAATTCAGTATTGCTTCTACTGGATAGTATTGCCTCCAAGAAAAGGCAGGGACCTAAATTAAGTGGCAAGAGCTTGGGTTTAAAGTACATTTATGTCAAGTGTAATTGGCTTTCCACTTCAATGCATTGACATTTCTTTGCAATATCGTTTCAGCTCACCATGGAATGAGAGATTATTTTTAGCATCCAGACTTTTAAACATTCCCTGTGTATTTCTTCAGCTGGACAATATGTGAAGTCTTTTTTATTTGATTTGTGTCTTCCAAGCCTTCGTAAAAAAATAACTAATTCTTGTGAAGATTCATATGAACTCATTATAAAATAATGGCTGGAAATTTCTTCCCAGTGGTATGCAGAAGATAACAGTTCAGTTGAAGAAAAGTTTATTGAGTATCTATTTTGATAAAAGCACTGGGAAATCTTTGGGGACAGAGAGGAGAATAAAATCATCACTGGTCTCAAAAGGAAGAAGCAAACAAAAACAGAATCACAATTAAAATTCAAGAGGTAGGCTCAGGGATCTTTTTTTTTTTAATTGAAGTATATTTACTTTACAATGTTGTGTTAATTTCTGGTGTACAACAAAGGGAATCAGCTATATGTACATATAAACCCCCTCTTTTGGGGATTTCCTTCCCATTTAGGTCATCACGGAGTACTGAGTCAGGCTCCCTGTGGTATACAGTCAATTCTCATCAGTTATATGTTTTATGCATACTAGTGTATATATGTCAGTCCCAGCTTCTCATTTCATCCCACCCTCCCCTTCCTCCCTTGGTAGAAATACATTTGTCCTTTATGTCTGTGTCTCTATTACTGCTTTGCAAATAAGTTCATCTATAACATTTTCCTAGATTTTATGTGTTAATATGCAATATTTTTTTTTCTCTTTCTGACTTCACTCTGTGTGACAGTCTCTAGATTATCCATGTCTCAGAAAATGGCAAAATTTCAGTCCTTTTTATGCCTGAGTAACCTTCCACTATATATATATATACATACATACATACCACATCTTATTTATCCATTCCTCTACTAGTGAACGTTTAGATTGCTTCCATGTCCTGGCTATTGTAAATACCGCTCCAACGAGTATTGGGGTGCTTGTATCTTTTTGAATTATGGCTTTCTATGGGTATATGCTCAGAAAGCTCAGGGATCTTTGCCAACACAGTAGAGGAGTTTCTCCCCTACCCTAGATGTGCAGGGTGAGAGAGGATGGTAAATAATTTTCCCTGAACAAAGTTACTGATGCTGGAACTTAAATAACAGGAGAAAGTCAGCTGGGTGAAAAAAAGAGAGGAAAGTCCTTAAGGGAAGTACTGTTGAAAGAAACACATTGAAAATTTAGAAGGATGTGGTTAGATGGATTGGTCTTGTAGAAGGTTAGTGAGAAATCATATTGAAAATATAACAGAAGGACCTGTAGAAGGTTCTGTCCATGAGACTAAGACATCAGGCCTGAATTCTTTGGACTACTGGAGCAAGGAGCACTGTGATGGGACTGTGGTCTGGAGTCATGAGATCAGTAATGTCCTTCATTATATGGAGGAGGAAATCCCTCTATATGGAGTCCCAGATAGAGTTAGTCTCTTAAGTTTCACATTGATGTCATTGGCAGAGACAAGTCCATAATTCATATTCTTTTGTTTATTCATTTAACCATTCAATAAATAGATATTAAGAATTTATAACAATGAGAAGGATAATGTAAGACATATGTCTTGCCTTCATAGATGTACCTACCACTCAGTATTTTTAAATCACTCCCATTTATTAAGCTATTATTATGAACCAGAAATGTGAAGAGCCATTTCATTAAACTCTGGCTTTAGCTGCACATCCCCTATTTCCCACTAGAATCTGAATTTGCAAGAGCAGGTAACCTGTCTCTCTTGTTTCACTGAGGGATTTTCAGAGATGAGAACCATTGCTCATGTATAATTGGAGTTTGAGAAATATTTCTAAATGAAATAAATCACTTTATTCTTTAGTCCTCTTGTTTAGTCCTTTAGTCCTTTCCCATTTTCTTTTTCTTTTTTTTTTCCTTGAGATAAGGGATTCTGTCAACTCCCATCCAGTCATCCTGGCTTTGGCCATGTCTTCCCTCTCCCTGTTCCCCATTCTATCCCACTCTCTGAGCAGCTGGGGAAATAGCCACAAATATAATCTCATATGCAAAGAGCTTGGTCTTTCCTCCTCTGACGCAATGGCCAGATGTGAACGGAGCAAACTGTGTGTCCCAGTGGCCTCTTCTAAGCAGGAAGGCAGGCTGTCATGGCATAGCTGTGCAGGTGCTGTGAATTCCAACACCAGGGAGATAGGGCTTTAAGGGGATGTTCCATTCTGGGATTCCCACAGATTCCCAGGGGGCTCTGGAAGAAAGGCTACATGTGCATCTGAGGGCTGTGACATGGGTCCACCTCCCAAAGCTGCAAGTATGGTGTAAAGACTGAGATGTGTGTCCTGGCAGAGCGCATGCTGCGATTTGACCCTCTGTAGGTTTCATCTGGGACCCAAGCCTGCTTTTCCAGAGTTCCAACTCATATTTGAGACCCCTTGACCTCCTCTTCTTTCTCCACCCTTCTCTCCCTGTCTACCAACCCTCCCTGCACCCGTGTTCTCTAACTTCTCATGAAATACGATGTTGAAAATAATAAAACAGACTTTGGAAAGCTGTGGAGTCATAGGGTCATAAAATTGCACAGAATCTAAAAGGTCGCCGAGCCTAATGTCCCTCATAATGCAGGGGAAATGGTCCTTTTAAAAGTACTTTAAAACATGGAAAATTGAAGAGACAGGAACAGAATCAGTCATTTATTAATGAAAGGTTTCGTTTTTAATCTCAATGCATGGTCTAGTCATACCTCAGAGTGCAGAGCACCTGGAAACATGCTGGTTAGGTTTTATTAGCCTACAAATATCCAGAGTGATCAATGGGGTGGAGGGTGGAAAAAGAAGAAGCCTTCTCCTTCTTGGTAAACAAACATGGGATAAGCAAAGTTTTTAATTTGACTGTGCTCAGAGCTGGCTGTGGAGTGAATAATTTACAAAGTAAAGGGCAAGACTTTGCAAATAAATGGAAAACTTTAAGTAAACAAAATCACAGTGCCCCCTGACCTCTTTTACCACAAAAGATTCTGAGGTTTTTTTAAAATGACTAAAATACACAGGACTCAGAATGATTAGAATCTATTGAATTATCAAAAGAATATGTCCAACTTTTTGATTTTTGATGAGCTGATGAATGTAAAGTGGTCTGTTTTGATGTTGTTGTAGATTTTTTTTTTTTCTATTTTTGTTTTATTTTCCCCTGATTACTGGTGAGGTAGAGCATACTTCCCTAATTTTTAGGCCATTATTGGTTATTAAGATTTCCTCTTTTGTGAATTGACTATTCATAACCTTTGTCAATCTTAACTGACTTATTGATTTTTCAAGTTTTTTTTTTTTTCTGTGTTTTAGATATAACTCTCTTGTCTGTTTCTGTATGAAATTTTTATAATTAATTATTTTTTAAAGACAGCTGTATCAAGCCCATGGAACCATTTATTGTCCCCTAAAGGGCTTCCCTTGGTGGCTCAGATGGTAAAGAAATCTGCCTGCAATGTGGGAGACCTGGGTTTGACCCCTGGATTGGGAAGATCCCCTGGAGAAGAGAGAATATCTACCCACTCCAGTATCCTTGCCTGGAGAAATCCATGGGCAGAGGAAACTGGTGGGCTACAGTCCACAGGATCACAGAGTCGAACATGACTGAGCGACTAACAGGGCTTCCCAGGTGGTGCTAGTGGTAAGGAACCTGCCTGCCAATGCAGGAGACAGAGAGACACAGGTTTGATCCCTGTGTCAGGAAGATCCCCTGGAGTAGGGCATGGCAACCCACTGCAGTATTCTCACCTGGAAAATCCCACAACAGAGAAGCCTGGTGGGATACAGTCCATAGGGTCACAAAGAGTAGGACACGACTGAAGCGACTCAGTACACACACAGGGTGCCTAAGTTCACACAGCTAAAAATCACCGGGGCTAAGGTGAAAAATTCAGATCTTCTAGTTCTAGGTCCTTCTGTCTGCTGAGGGCAGAGGCTGTGTTTTGATGGATTATTGTGTCCTTTGCTTCTGCTGATGCATCAGTTCACTAACAGAGCCACACAGTGTCTTCTATGGTATAAATTGTCCTACGGAAACTGTATTAACTTTCCCCCAGCCTTTAAAGGCTGAGAGGATGAGAGCTGTGATTAGTGAATTATAAGTGCAAGTCTCTATAAACTAATATGATGCAGGAAAGCTCAGATGTGCATCATCAATTATTGAAGGCCATTTATATAAGAATCCCTTGCTCAACACAGCTAAGAATGGTCATTTCAATATTAGTAATAATGATAATAATAAAGTTTGTATTTTCCCTTCTTCCCTAAACAGCACATATAAGCCATATTATTTGCTTCCCTCAAACATGTTTTCCCCAAATGTGTGTGTGTGTGTGTGTTTCTTTTTGTTTTTGTGTTTCCCAGAGTGAAGAGAGCCTTCTGGGGTGCTGACAGGAGCAGCAGATGCTTCATTTTGGATTGTGGTCTTCCCAGGGACTGTTGCCCAGTCCTCAGCCCTCCGAGGCCCTTGCTCATCCCAGGGCCCACACATAGCACTGCCCTTAGAACCTGAAGACAAAGTCGCTGCTCAGCCACCGCCTCCTGGCTCCATCCCTCCCAGGTCCCCTCTTCCCAGGGTAATAATCCCGTCATTATTTTTTTTTTCGCACGGAATGACCCTCCTTTCCATCCCATCGTTGCTTATTGAAATGCCACATGAAGACTTGGCTCAAGTGAGAACTTAGTGCCTTTCCCACCTGTTGTTCCTTTCCTTCGGAGAAGGCACTGGCGACCCACTCCAGTACTCTCCCCTGATAACTCCCATGGATAGAGGAGCCTGGTGGGCTGCAGTCCATGGGGGTCACTAAGAGTCAGACACGACTGAGAGACTTCCCTTTCACTTTTCACTTTCAGGCACTGGAGAAGGAAATGGCAACCCACTCCAGTGTTCTTGCCTGGAGAATCCCAGGGACAGAGGAGCCTGGTGGGCTGCTGTCTATGGGGCTGCACAGAGTCGGACACGACTGAGGCAACTTAGCAGCAGCAGCAGCTCCTTTGCTTTGCATGCGCACATGGCACGCTGTAATCCCTGGCAGCCAGCACACCATGGCAGCTACCTGGGAAGGCCTGGCCCACGCTCGTGAGTCTGCAGGCTACGCTCCTGGTAATGGTCTTGTTCCCTCCTTGGTGAGAGTTGTGCTCATATTGCAGAGGATGTGCTGTCTTTTCCTACACGCAAGAGATATAGCTTTTGCCCAGGGCTTCAGCCACAGATGATGACCACAAGGGCAGTTTTCCACACCCTTCTCATGACCTCAGCAGGTGGGAAACACTGATCCCAAAGGGAGGGTTATCACAGAGCACACAGGGTAAATTAGTGCTCACTTATCCCACGAACATCTATCAAGCCCCTTCCTGTTACATGGCTAGGAATATGAGGGTCAGTGTGGACCCTGGACTCATGATGCTTACTATTGATGGATATAGTGAGTGAACATAGTCCCTGGAAGGTTGCAAAGAGTCAGGCACAATGTAGTGACTGAACAACAATGAACAGATAATAAACCACATAATTAAGTAAAGTATATAGCTTGTAGGATGGGAGAAGTGTTACACAGAAGAACAAAGCTGGGAAAGGGTAAAAGGATTCTATGGCAATGTTCAATGGAATGGTCATGATGGACCTGGTTGAGAAGAGGTCTTTTGAGCAGACCCCTGAGGAAGGGGTCAAGTGAACCAGGCATATATCTAGGATATGTTCCCTGTAGCTGAGGAATGACAAGTGCAGAGACCCTGGGATGAAAGCAAGCTGGGCGGGGGGGGGGGGGGGGGGGGCGGGGGGGTGCAAATTTGAGGACAGTCAAGGAGGCCAAGGGAACTGTTGTAGATAAAGAAAAGAAAAGGATATTGAAGTCTAGGGGAGGCTGATCAAAGAGAGCTTTGTAGGTCATTTTGAGGACTGGCTTCTGCTCTGCGTAGGATGGAAAATTTAAGATGTTTTTTAAGCTAAGGAGAGATGTCATATGATTTATATCCTAAAAGAGCCACTTCGTCTGCTGAGTTGAAAATACGGAGACCAAGTGGCAGCAGAGAGACTGGTTAGGAAGCTTCTGTGATGATTTAGCAGGAGAAAATGGCACCGTGGACCATTCTGCAGAATAAAAGCCACGGAAGGAAAAGAAGCACAGAGATGCTGTATTATCTACGGATGATGCAGTATCTATGCGTGGACTGGATGGGCATGGGGATGGATGGGGAGGGAGGCGGAGATGCAGGGGAGAAAAGGTGTCAAAACTGGCTCCAGCATCAGCAGACTGGAGCAGTTATTTCCTGAGATGGGGAAAGTGCAGGAGAGAGTGCTTGTGGAACATATATACAGAAGACAGTTTGGTTTTAGTCACGTTACATGTGTGATACTGATTGGGCATCCATGTGGACACAGTGATCAGGCAAGTCTGAAGTCTAGAAAGCAGGTCTAAATTGGAGAAATATGTTTGTGATTCATCAGCAATAGAAATATCTGCCCCCACCCCACCCCCGCCACCAAAAATTAATAATTGAGTCTGGATGAGAAAATTTCCAAAGACTGAAAGCTGGGCATTTCAATGTTCAGAAGTTCTAATAAGGAGAACCTAGAAAAGGAGACTGAGAAGATGTGAGCATTAATAATGTCAGGAGAGTTTGATATTTCAGAAATAAGCAAAGTTGATATTTCAAGAGGAAGTTGTCACAGGGTACTGTGTTAACAAGTTGGTCACAGCTTCTCAAGGAAGTGCAGCTAACTGCTTGGTCACTTAGGACGTCTCCAGAGAGGTTCTACAGGAAACCTGTACAATGCAAAGTAGTCTGTCAAAAGCAAAAGGGAAAAAGGCATTTATCCACTGGCAACCTTCTGTCTTCCACTGAGAAAAGTCCTTCCTGTGGCCATTACCTCTGGGTTGGACTACCCAGCCTGTCTGTCTATGAAAATAGAAGCTTTGTGGGGCCTATCATAGCTTAAGCTCCCAGGGCTCTGAATATGGTGGACCCAATGGAAATCATAGCCAAAACCTGACTCTCACCTGCAGAGAGGTGATAAAATGACGTTGTAACCATAAGGATATTATGAGCCATCAGCAGGGCCACTGCATGTGGAAGCAAGCAACTGGCTTAATGTCAGGAGGCCTTCAGAGCCACGTAGATATGGAATACAGCATAAACTGGGTTACGCATTTTATGAAGGGTTAGGGATTCCTTCGTTAATTCCTGTGTCTTTCTCTCTTCTACTAACATCAAACTCTTCTTACTCATATTCATACCCAGTCTGTATATCATTTCTTTCAGAAAGCCTTCCCAAACCAGTTCAGCTTTTCTTCCTCTCTTCTTTCTTAGTGACCACACTTGATTTCAGATTCAATACCAAGTTTGGCTCTACCAGCTACCAGCCAGGTGAACCTGATTTGACCATTTTTCCCCTCTGAGTATCAATTTAATTATGAATAGGCTAGGAAAAATTGTTCACAGTCTCGTTTGGAAAGATTTTATTAAATTACAGCATATGATAATATTTTGATAAACCATAACATTGTACATTATTATTTTGATTATTCCATGTTTATTTCATGTGATTGAGACCTTGAGGCTAAGGATCACACTCTTTCTTTTATCTGTCTCCCCAGTTTCCAAGAAAGTGATAAGCCTCTCAAAGAAAACTTTTGGCCTGACCTGACTTGGAAAAGAGAAAAAAAAAATTACAAATCTTTTGCTTCAGTTCCTTTTTGGAACTCAGCTAACCATAAATAAATAAATAAGCATATGAAAATAAACTACAAACCAAACTACATGCTTTGCCCTGAACTATGTATTTGACTTTATAAATCGAGCCTCCCTCTTTTAAAATTGAAATATGAAACACTGTGTGTGATGTTTTTTCCCCTTTTAAAGACAGAGCTGCGGTTGCAGAAATAATTTAATATACTTCATTGCATTTCCCCTGCAATTGTGCCAATTCTGATTACATGTTTCCAGATGCTGCTGTGTTGTGGTTCTTCATTACTACCTGGCCAAGGAGCTGAATGGCTTGTTTGTCTCAGCAGCTCTGGCCAGGAGCAGTCAGGTGATATGTGCTCTCGGTGGGAAAAAAAAAGCCTGTGGAGGATTGTCCACCCTGGGGTCAGTGTTCTGGAAGCCTCCGGGTCCCCACCCTCCGCACCTGTACCTGATGCATGAGAGCCAAGAGACTGGGGGAGATGTTGAACCCACCAAGATAGGACAGCCGGCAACAATCCTAAAACAGATTGAAGAAGAGACCTCATTCCTTTCCACTAAGTTTTTTGTGAGATATTTCATGGGAATTGCTACTTGAGAGGTACACGGAGCCAACCTGGGGCCTGGCCAGCCACAAACAGGGAGCTTAAAACCTTCACGGGCTGACTCCTGGTCAACATGCAGAAAACCCTGAGGAGCAGGGACCTCTTCTAAAGTCCTCCAGCCTCTGGGCTTTCTGCAGAAGTGTGAGAGTGGGCGCAAGAAAGCATACTGTCTGAGTGCAGGGACTTGAATTATAATTCTACTTCAGCCATCCATCCATGGTTACCTGAGACAAGCTGATTTTTCTCTATGGGGCTTAGAAGCCCTGTCTGTAACCTGGGGAGACTTGAGTTTCTAAGGCACCCTTTAATTCTTCTCCTGTGAGCCTCCAGTGTCATGCTCTGTGGAGGGGAACAACAGTGTGGTAGGTGGACACAGCTTCCAGGTTGGGGCCACTCACCCTGGATTCTCATCTGCTCTAGTCCTTACCTCCTTCTGGAGCTGAGAAATCAGCCACGTTGCCCCCTTCCTGAGCCCAAGTTCCCCCAAATGTAGACTAGAGGAGGAACTGAGGAGACATACTTAGCTCTGTTTTGGTGTCCTGGCATCCTATCCCAGCACACCCTGTCGTTTTAAAGGAAGGCTGTACCTTACAGCCCATCAGCTCCCATACCGCAGGACGAGGAGACCCGTGGAAGCTTCCTTGGGGGATTCAAGGATGCTTTCTTTGAACTTTGTTTTCCCGCATCCTTTTGTGCTTGCTAGAACTTCTACTCCAGAGAGAGAATTCGTCTGCAGTCCTAACCACAGGGATGGAGGGAAAGGGCCTCCTTGAGGTGGATCAGAGTCTACATTTTCTGTCCTTGGTTTGTCCTTATTGGTGCAGCAGAGGGGTAGCAGGTGGACCCCAGAGGGGGGCTCCAGTCTCAGGACTTACTTTCTGACTCTCCCATTTATAACGTGCTGTCAGATCATGTATGCGTTCAATGCCCGCTCCCTGCATCACATTTGGAGTTCCAGCCCAAACACACTTGCTCAGATTGCTCTCATTGTCTAGAAAACCTGCGCACCTTGTCCTGCCCCACTGCCTTCAGTGACAGCCAGCCATGACCATGCTGCTCTTCCTACTGCTGCTATAGTAACAGTAAACACTCGCACTTGTGAATCATTGTGGGAAAGCCAACGCAGTGTGATTTATATCCATATCTCATTTATTCCTCACACCTATTCTGTGGGTAGGTTCTAATTCCTCCCCTCATAGCTCAGTTGGTAAATCATCCGCCTGCAATACAGGAGACCCGGGTTCGATTCCTGGGTCAGGAAGATGCCCTGAAGAAGGAAATGGCAACCCATTCCAGTATTCTTGCCTGGAGAATCCCATGAACAGAGGAGCCTGGCAGGGTATAGTCCACGGGATTGCAAGAGTTGGACACAACTTAGTGACTAAACCAGTACCACCTTTTATGGGTCTAGAAACCAAGGCTGCTGCTGCTGCTGTTGCTGCTGCTAAGTCGCTTCAGTTGTGTCCGACTCTGTGCAACCCCATAGACTGCAGCCTACCAGGCTCCCCCATCCCTGGGATTTTCCAGGCAGGAGTACTGGAGTGGGTTGCCATTGCCTTCTTCAAGAAACCAAGGCAGATGGAGGCAAAGTGATGATGTGGTGGCTGAGATCAGACTTTCTGGTGGGGTCTGAATTGTCTGTCCTGCTCTGCGGTCCTGTGTTTAATGCTTGGAATCTTTGTGTTGCTGTTGACTCACAGAGATAGCTCTTACACCCACGATATTTTCTCAGTTTAAATTCCATGTATAAATGTCTCTGTACCTCTCACCTCAGCTGGTGTCCGGTAAGTAATCAAAAGGCAGTAATTCCAGGGGTCTCCTGTAATCACCACAGCAGACTGGAGGAAAACAATGTTGAGATGTTAAGAATCTTCTCAAGGTCACACAGCTAATGTAAATGACAGAGCTGGGTTTCAAACAGAAGCCAGCAAGACTATAAATTCCATGAGGTTCTGAGTCAGCACCAAGTACCTGTGTAAACCTCAAGCTTTTTTTTCTTCCCCCTTAAACTTTGGTGGGGAAAGCATAAGGCAGAAATTAGGGCATGGCGAACTAGGAGTAGCAAGAAAAAGCAAGGTGGAGCTGGAGGCTTCTGGTGGTTTCCACGTAGGCATTTTGTTAGCAGTATTGGAGGGAGCAATGTGCATACTGTTGCTGGCAGAGAATTCTTTTCACATCCAAGTGAACATCCTCTCTCTTTTAAGTATGTGTTAATTAGAGTCCAAATACCTCCATTCTATTCATAGCCCAGTGCTTTAATTACAATGGACTCTCGGTTAAACCTTTTGGGTCAGTTCTCTGTTATCCTTTACCCCCCATCCTCTTTTCAACACAGTGAGAAGAATAATGCATTGAAATGACTTTCTCTAAAAGAGGGCTTCTCTTGTGACTCAGCTGGTAAAGAATCTGCCTGCGATGTGGGAGACCTGGGTTCGATCCATGCTTTGGGAATATCCCCTGGAGAAGGGAACAGCTACCCACTCCAGTATCCCAGCCTGGAGAATTCCAGGGGCTGTATAGATGAATATGAACATTGTCATAGTCATATTGAAGTTACAACCTTAATGACCAAGAGAGTCATTTTCCTCGTCAGCCTGGTTCCAAGCACCTAACTTTAAAAATATTGTTATACACACACACACACACACACATACACACACATACATATGTTTATATATAGATTGTGTGTGTGTGTGTGTGTGTGTGTCTGTGTGTCTGTGTGTAGTCACCCAGTCATGTCTGACTCTTTGCAAGCCCATGGACAGAGGCTCCTCTGTCCATGGGGTTTCCCAGCCAAGAATACTGGAGTGGGTTGCCATTTCCTTCTCCAAGGGGTCTTCCCAACCCAGGGATTGAACCTGAATCTCTTGTGTCTCCTACATTTGCAGGTGGGTTCTCTACCACTGTGCCACCTGGGAAACACAGATGTGTATAGTTATAAAGTAATATTAACAACACTAGTCATAATCACTCTTAACCACTTTCTATGTGCCAGATACCATGCTGAAACAAGTATATGCATTATTTTATTAAATGTAATCAACATTCTATTAAAAGGTACTTTTATTATTCCTACTGTTATATAAATCTATAGTATCTAGGTTTAGAAAAGCAAAGAAATTTGCTCAAGTTTGCAGCTAGTGAGTGAACAAGTCTGGAAACTTTTTGGCCCAAAGGCCGAGTTCTCAATTATTAACGTAAACTGATTGTCTTAGTGAAAAAGGGGATGATAATTCATAGCCATAAGATCATAAAGTTGGGCCTCAGAGGAGTTAATCCTATGAAAGTAAATGTCCATCCTGTTAGCAGAATAAGAAAATGTGTGTGTGAGTGCCTTTGAATTCTCTTTTTTTCAATGAGTTAGGAAGATGCAGGTGACCTCTCCAGATGTCCTAGAAGTCCACAGCAGACAGTATACCTCAGTGATCCCTGGCAACAGATATTAATGCCTGTTTAATTTCAGTATCACTCCATAGTTATTCTGCAAAGCTCCTCTAATGCCATGGTGTTTTGTGAGGTTGCTCACTCAGAAATCAGCCAACATAGTAAATCAATTATCTTCCAATTAAAAATAAATTAACAAAAAACAGCAGCATTCTCAAAAGTGTCAAAGTCCAGTTACAAGTCAAATCCTTCCCCTGTATATTTCACCTGATACAGTGCTCTATGTCAATTATGTCTCAATAAAAATGGAAAAATGTTTTAAAGTTAAAAACAATAGGCAAAGCCAGGAACTAAATCTTTGTCTTCATGTCGTGGGTACGAGACTCTCTTGTGTTGCAAGTAAGAAAAGAGTTTGAGAGATTTTAAGTGGGTCTTGACCAATATTACAGTCATTTGGTGTCAGAGGCAAAGCTACTTACTGGAGACACTGGGTATAATCAGACAGAGCAAAGCACGGCCTTGAGTAGTTTGTCAGGAATATGTTTACACCATCCTGACCTTTCAAGAGAACTGGATGCTGTTACAGGTACCAAACAGCATCAGAGATCTAGATGATGAAACTCTGGTGCAAAGGCTGAGATTATGTAGCTCCTCCTGGATGTAGGGAAAGGATGAAGAATTTCCCCTCCTCATAAATACTCAGAAATGAGATCCCAGAAGATATGAGAGTTAAGATTGTGATCTTGAGCAGTTTTCTCTACAAGATTCTGAGATCCATCACTAAAGCTTTTCATGATGTTAGAGTTGGATTTTAAGTATGAATTCAAAGGGCAGAAACCACTGTGTGTGAGTACGTCTACTAACATTTTCAACCCAAGTAGAGTCCAGATCACAGGGGAAGAAGTCTGAGGGGCAGTGATATTTATGCCATAAAGTATTATTTGTCTATTTTATAAATTCCATTCCAGGATGAAACATTCAAGTTGTGGAAATATAAGAGATCAGTTTCTCTTATCAATGACTACTATCGCTAGGCTGAGGCAGGACCTAGGCTGAAGACCTAGTCTTGTCCTGAGCTTTCTTGTGGAAGATCATTTGGGATGTCAGTTCCAGGCTTGTTTGTACCCTAGACAGAGAGAGAGAGAGAGAGAGAGAGAGTGTGTGTGTGTGTGTGTGTGTGTGTGTGTGTGTGTGTTTATTCTATCTTGGTGATTTTTTCCAGAAGCTCATTTGGGATGTAAGTTCCAGGCTTGTCTGTATTGTGTGTGTGTGTGTGTGTGTGTGTGTGTGTGTGTGTGTGTTATTTTATCTTGGTGATTTTTTCTAGACTGATTCCACTAATTGTGATTTCCATAGAGAAAGAGAATAAAATGCCAGCCTCCCTGGCAGCTCAGCTGGTAAAGAATACACCTGCAATGTGGGAGACCCTGGTTCAATTTCTGGGTCAGGAAGATCCCCTGGAGAAGGGATAGGCTACCCACTTCAGTATACTTGGGCTTCCCTGGTGGCTCAGACGGTAAAGAATCCACCTGCAATGTGGAGGCCTGGTTCCGTCCCTGGGCTGGGATGATCCCCTGGAGGAGGGCATGGCAACCCACTCCAGTATTCTTACCTGGAGAATCCCCCAGACGTAGAAGCCTGGAGGACTACAGTTCATGTGGTCACAGAGAGTCAGACATGACTGAGCAACTAAGCACAGCAAGTGTGTCATTGGCTGATCTTGTGGAGGGCACGAAAGTGAAGAGGGGTGTGCAATAGCATGGGGATCCTCCATCTGAGCAGAGGCAGTCAGAGGAGGTGGGCAGGGGAGGCCTTGCGTTGTGGGTCAGTCTCGGCTAGGGCAGTCAAGGTGCCACCCCGTGGTTATTTTCTCCATGTGCCACACAATCTGACTCCTTGCAGTTCCTCATACAACAGGCATGTTTCTACCTCAGGACCTTTGCACCAGCTGTGACCTGTATTTAAAACAACTTTCCCCTAGGATGGCTCCCACACCTCCTTCAACTCTCATGGAAAGGTCATTTTCATTGACTTAATGAAGCTCACACTAACCATCTATTTTTAAAATGAATCTTGCATTCTTCCTCAAAATTTTCTTGGTTTCCCTCATAGTACTTACAACTTTCTAACATATCTGTCATCTTTCTATCTGTCTAGCTGTTTCATGAGCCCTTTGACTGAAAGAATGATTTTTCCCCAGTTCTCAAGCCAGAGTGAAATGCTGCACTCAGAACATAGGAAATATTCCGAAATTCCCTGTGTTCTTTCTGTTTCATCTTGTGGAGACAGAGAGTGTTTTGCCAGGAGTCCAGTGGCTATGGTGGAGAAGGAAAGGGCAACCCACTCCAATATTCTTGCCTGGAAAATCCACGGACAGCCCATGGGGTTGCAAGAGTCAGACACAACCCAACAACTCAACAACAATAATCTACCTACCTACTCCCTCTCTATATGTAAAAAAATAAAGGCATTTGTATATATGTATACGTACACAATTGCCTTTAGAAGATGTACTCTGAAAGAGAAAAGAGTTTCATCTACTTTGCTCACCAATGAATCCCATACATACAAGATAGGCTTGGCACAAGCTGTAGGCGCTCAGACGTTTGTCAAAGAAATAATTTACTTTACATTGTTTCCTTCAATTACTTTCCATTATTATGTGAAACCATTATGTTTTTATTATATCTATAAGGTAGTTTTTATTATGCCTTTAAAATGTACTTTTTTTTTTTTTTAAGTCATTGATTTTCAGAACAGGCTCAGGGGATGCGATTGTGCCTTCCCCCAAGTCATTTGCATTTTACAGACACATACTGAGTTGAATCACACAACACATTTGAGGAGTAAATAAATGTTAAACTGATGTTAAGTAATCTTTAAGGAGAAAGAGTGGAAGCAGAGGGGCTTCTTTGCACATATAACTTCCTGGGAGCCAGGCATTGTCTTATACCGTTTTGCAAGGAAAAACCTGAAGTTTGGAAAAATTAAGCTTGTTACACAGGTCATACAGCTAGTAAAAAGAAGAGACATCGGATTTGTTATCCCTGACCCCAAAGCCTATGGCTGACTATACTGCACCATCTTCAAACTACGAATTCTCTAGAGATGGTTCAGTTCAGTTCAGTTGCTCAGTCATGTCCGACTCTTTGTGACCCCATGAATCGCAGCACGCCAGGCCTCCCTGTCCATCACCAACTCCCGGAGTTCACTCAGACTCACGTCCATCGAGTGAGTCAGTGATATCATCCAGCCATCTCATCCTCTGTTGTCCCCTTCTCCTCCTGCCCCCAGTCCCTCCCAGCATCAGAGTCTTTTCCAATGAGTCAACTCTTCGCATGAGGTGGCCAAAGTACTGGATTTTCAGCTTTAGTATCATTCCTTCCAAAGAAATCCCAGGGCTGATCTCCTTCAGAATGGACTGATTGGATCTCCTTGCAGTCCAAGGGACTTTCAAGAGTCTTCTCCAACACCACAGTTCAAAAGCATCAATTCTTCGGCGCTCAGCCTTCTTCACAGTCCAACTCTCACATCCATACATGACCACAGGAAAAACCATAGCCTTGACTAGATGGACCTTAGTTGGCAAAATAATGTCTCTGCTTTTGAATATGCTATCTAGGTTGGTCATAACTTTTCTTCTAAGGAGTAAGCATCTTTTAATTTCGTGGCTGCAGTCACCATCTGCAGTGATGGTAGTCATAGACAATTGGTGTGTTGCATATGGTAGTGTGCCAGACAGATATTCTCCATTAAAATTAAAGGACTCATGTGCCCAGGTGTTGAGGTTGCCGGTCATTGTCAGCTGTCCAGCTACCAGTGGTCCTCCATGGAAGGGAGCCTCCAAGGTTGCAGGGTGAGGCCACATCCAGAGATTCTTTCATGTGGGGTTCAAAGGCCAGGCCCACTTGCCTCAAGTGGAGTGACTCTGAAGGGTCATCCTAGCTCCAGACTTCCCTGGTGGGGTCAACTGAGGCCTTTGTTTTAACTACATCACAGCCCAGTCTCTGCTTCTGCTCAGTTCTAACACCTTCACTCTCCATAGATTTATCTCCAAAAGCACTTTCTAATAAACTTCTGGACATAGAAACCTCTGCCAGAATCTGGGTCTGTGGAATTTGATTAGAGTCAGTTCATTAGGTGGTACTGTTCAGTGCAGAGATTTGCACTAACAACAGCAGTTGAATTGCATGTCCAGTCATTCAGTCATGTCCAACTCTTAGGGACCCCATGGACTGTAGCCCACCAGGATCCTCTGTCCATGGGATTTCCATGGAAGTGGGTTGACATGCCCTACTACAGGGGGTCTTCCCGACCCAGGGATGGAACCCACTTGTCCTGCATCTCTCTTGCATTAGTGGGTTGATTCTTTACCACTGAGTCACACAACACTATTAGCATACTCCTTAAACCCAGTCTCATATAGTAGGGCATAATGGAACCCATGGTTCTACAAGCTTGAGCCACTCCTCTTAACTTCCAGGAGCATGCTCGAGAAAGCAACTATGGTACACAACTTGGCCCTTGTGAGATCATCTGGTTTTTATTGGCTTGGTGTGAAACATCACCAGTTTGACAGTCAAGACATCCAGTAAGAACTTGCCCCTGAAATATCCTTCAAAAGTAAAGCCCAATGTGTCCTGGGCCTTAAGTTGCATTGCATTTGAGAGAATCAAAATGCATAAACCTAGTTCCTGCTTCTAAGCATCCCTTGGTTTAGAAGGTAAGTTTCTAATGTGGGTACATCAGAACCACTTAAGAACTTGTTAAAAATGCCCAAGATTGACCTTGGATTGGGGACCAAAATTATTCCTACTTAATTTATATATTCTGATACAAATGATTCATGAGCCCCTTGTGGAGAAACTTGTCCTGTAAATGATGATATAAAACATGCATTGTTCTGTCTGTTCTTACTAAGTAACAGGTGCTGCAGTGGCCTCTAAAAGGTATGTGTGTGTACCCAGTAGCCTACTATGGGAGGGTTGACAGATCCCATATATTTCATCATATTTAAAGTTTTGTTAGTTAAAATATTTCCCATGGCAATGAACAAGCAATCGTGTGGACGTTGTAATCACTGTTAAAATACTGTGTTTGGACCCTCCTGATTCCCTTCAGTGTACAAACCTGGGGATTAGAAGATAGTAGTAGCAAGAGTTCCTCCTGGTTTGCCTGACTCAACTGAACCGTTTTTGAATTTGGAGAATTTCACAATCATCAGTCAGACTGACCCTGCTAGCAGTTCTCTGGATTTCTAGGAAAATCTCTGTATGTGTCATGGTGAGAAAATGTTCAAACAAGGAAAAGGGTAAATGAAGAATCATAATCATTTAGAAAGAATTCACCAAGAAACAGAGGTCTCCGTGGTGTAAGTGAGGAGTTGCACAATGTGGTGACAGGAAATGCCAGATACATGACAGGTGAGACTGAGCTCTCCGCTCACCCCCGCCACCCCGCCAAAGCAGAGGGCTTGAATCTAGCCCAGCTCCCTTTCCTATAGAGGCAGATGGAAACACAGGATCCTTCTGAAACACTGAGCCCAGACCTCCGTTACCAGCTCATTGTAATCAGTGTGAGAGAGGCTGTCTCATATCCATTCTAGTGCAGCGATTTGGTTTGAGCGATTTGTACAGACTTGGGATTTAGGTCCAGATCTTCAGGCAAGCTCTCTAGGCATCAGTTAATTAGGCTTTCCAGTGGATTACTTCTCTTCTGCATGCCTCTGTGTGTTTATGAAAGTCAACAGTGAGAAAATGTAGGATTCAGCGCTCACAAAAGGAAATCTGAACTATTCCTAAATACAAGACCCTCCTCGTCATGCCTGCCTCAACCCTGTGCTCCTCTCTCCTGCAGCTGCCCCTGCCCACTGGCCATCTACTTTTCTTTTTTTTTTTTTTTAACTATTTTGATCTTCTGTCACTTTTCTGAGTCCTTTCACTCTATTCCTTCTGTGCTGTGTTACTGTTCCTTCTGCCTGGGCAAGCTTATCCCTACCTTCCTCACCTCATTCTCTCTCCTTTGCCCAAACCCAGGCCACTCATCCCTTGACTACATGTTGCATTTCAACTTATTCTTTAGCTTTACTGGCCCTTCCTCTGGGAGTTTTCCTCTGATGACACCAGTCTGACTTCGACTATGTTCTTCCATGATTCCCATTAGTACCCTTATCTTGGCACCAGCCTTTGATTTATTTGAGTATAAAGACCATATGCTTGATCGCCATCTTTTGTACAGTGATTTGCGTGATGTCAACACACAGTAGGTACTTGATAAACACTTGGAATGAGTGAATATAACAGCAAGCATTTGTTGCTAATAATGACCAAGATGGTCATACCTCCATTATTTTCAAATGAAAACACTTATCATTTGTTTTCAGCATTATCCCATATTTTGTATAATATACATTTATTTAATAAAATTACATATTTAATAAAGTAGAAAAGAATTTAAAAGAAAAAAATGAGTTTTGGTCATATGTTTATCCCATTAATATTTACTGAGTATAATCTTTTTAAAAAATCTTTTCAAGTTCCTCTTGTTTTATTACAGTTTTTAAAAATTTATTTTTGGTTGCACTGGGTCTTTGATGCTTTGGCACAGACTTTCTCTAGATGGAGTGGGGGCTGTTCTTCATTGCGGTGTGTGGGCTTCTCATTGTCATGGGTTTTGTTTTGTTTTGTTTTGTTTTGGTTGTGGAGCACAGACTCTAGGCACTTTGGCTTTAATAGTTGCAGCGTGCAGGCTCTGTAGTTGTGATACACAGGCTTACTTGCTTCACAGCATGTAGAATCTTCCTGGACCAGGAATCAAACCAGTGTCTGCTGCATTGGCAGGTGGATTTTTATCCATTGCACCACCAGGGGAGTCCTAGCATTTACCAAGTATTTTCTAAGTACCAGAAAGTGGAGAAATTAAGTAGAAAATGGCACCATCTCTTCCATCAGGAAATTCAGCCTAGCAGTGGAGACAGACATGAAATGAGTGTTAATCATATGTTCATATTAACTGAATATTTATTATACACCAGACCCTGTTCTTGGCATTGAGATCGTGCCTGCGGGGAGCTTCTATTACAGAGTGATAAGTGACGGGTATCTGAAGAGAAAGGACGCATGTAGGAAGAAGCAGGGACTTCTATAAGGAGGTGACATTTTGGGTAACCTGCATGGAAAAATAAAAATACAGTACTAACTTATAAGGATGAAAGCATGCTTATTTAATTATGGGACATCTAATGCAGACATGACTGTAGGAACAGGGTTCCTGGAATCCAGTGGTTGCTTGATAAACGTGCCTTTCTGGATTACTAAGCCAAGACCAAAAATGAGTAAAATGTGGCTCTTTCCACCAAGAATCATGCATTCTAGTGGAAAAGAGGGTGAGGTACGAGGTAGTAAAAGAGAGGAGAAGCTGAGAGAAGAGTTGGACACATTCCTCTCCCCTACCCCCACCCTCCTTGGTCCTGTTCCTTCATCTGAAAACCAACATTCTTCTTGGGAGTTCTAGTGTATCTGTTTCTTTTGCTGGTGCTCCACTTTGGCGTCCTCCCAAATACCTCCTGCAAATGTTTATTTTTATAAATGTTGCATACACAAGGGCAGGAGATAGGGAAAAGGGTGAGCCAGAGTCATTTACGAAAGCACTTTGGCACTCTGCTCCGGAAATCATTTCTGCAGGAGGCTGCCCTGGACGGAGTGCACTTATTCTCAGACCTTCTATCCCCATTTCCAAGCAGAATTGCAATTCTTATTTACAGTCAGAAGCTCCATAGGCTTCCGAGCCAAAAGCCTCCTTTCCTGAAAAGCCAATGATGGACTCCAGCATTCCATCCTCACCTTTAACAAGAAAGCTCTCCTGTTTGATCCAAAGAAATAGCCAGGCTCTTGGGCCTGAAGGAGACCTGTAGACCCAACCCATCTCCATCAGTGAGCATTTAATGGGCACCTACTTGTGCAGCTCTTGTTCCAGACACTGAGGGTACAAGACATAGGATCCTACAAGGGCAGGAAGGGACTATTTTTTAGGAAGGACATGCCATACCTTACCATGCTTTACGTACCAGATATCATAAAATGTTCATGAAATAGATATTATTATCCCTTTATAGATACAGATCCCTTTATAGACTTTATAGATCAAGGAAAGAAAGAAGGAAGGCAGGGCAGGAGAAAGAAAGAAAGGGAGGGAGAGAGGAAAGAAGCAAAGAGGGGAGTAAGGGAAGGAGACAGAGAGGGATGAAGAATTTGAAGCTCTGTAACTTGCACAACTCCTGACAGCTGGTGAGTAGGCCCACCACCTGTTTTCCCCCATCACCTCTAATCAAGCCTTCATCTCTGCCTCTCCATCAAAATTGCTCTTCTCAAGGTTATCACAGACATCCACGGGGCTACACCAAGGAGGAGTCGGTTATCAGCCCTCACTTTGAGCTTCATCACCTATTAGCAACATATATTTTATCATCCCCTCCTCCTAGAACCTGGAGAAGGAAATGGCAACCCACTCCAGTATTCTTGCCTGGAGAATCCCGGGGATGGCGGAGCCTGGTGGGCTGCCATCTACGGGGTCACACAGGGTCGGACACGACTGAAGCGACTTAGCAGCAGCAGCCGCCTCCTAGAAACACTCCCTTCACTTGACTTACAAGCCACCACACACTGTCCTGGTTTTGCTGGCTCCTCACTGCCAGATCTCTCGCTGTCAGCTGACATATTTTCATTAGCTTGATGTCTTGATGTTGGAGTTTCTCGAAACTCAGTCTTCGGACTGCCACCTTACGCTGTCTGAATTCACTCCTTGGGTGATCTCATTCTCTCTCATTGCTTCCAGTATTATCTGCATGCTGACAGCTCTTTTTTCCTTTCATTCTGGATCATTTCTTCATATTGGTACTACAACAAGTATTTGATTTATCTCCTTGCATGTCTCAGACTTATTTGCAAAATTAAACTCCTTTCCTTTCCCCATCAAACCCAGTCCTGGGATGGACTCCCCAGTCTCAGCTCTGGAGACTCCATCTTTCCCATTGCTTAGAACAAAACACCCTTCTGTTTCACTCATATCATGCACCCAGTCTTACAGGATACCTAGTTTGAGTTACCTTCAAAATACATCCTGGATCCAGCTACTCCTCACCATCTCCATGGCCACAGTCTGATGCAAGCCTCCATCAACTTGCTGAGGTTATGTGGTCTCCTTCCCCATTCCTTTTGCCCTGAAAGGTTGGTCTCCATTTGGTGTCCAAGTTGGTCCCCAAAAATGTATCAGTTGTCCCTCTATGACTCTCCAAAGTCTTCTCATCTCACTCAGAGTAAAATCCAAAGTTCCTAAAACAACTGACAGGGTCCTGCTCCATCTGGTCTCATGTTCTCGCCCTGAACTCAGCACCTACTCACCCTACTCCACCCCCGCTTTCTCTCCTGTGGTCTTATTGGCTTCCCTGGAATTCTGTCCCCCAGACATCTGTGTGGCTGATTTCCCCACCTTCTTCAGATCTTCACCTCAAGGTAGCTTTTTCAAAAGGGATGTAGTTGACCACTCTACTGAAAATTATAACCCTGCCCCAGCAGCACTTTCTGTCCCCTCCCTTGTTGGTGCTTACCATAATCTTTTATTCCATATATTTTGCTTTGTTGTTTTCTTCTCTTTCTCTCTCTCCACACTAGAAACTAAGGCCCTTGAGGGCAGGGCTTTTTGCTTGTTTTCCACTGTTATATAAGAAGCACTTTAGAGAAGTGTGTATAATATACTGGACCTTCAATTAATATTTATTAAGTAAATAAATTCAAGTGAGTAAGGAAAAGGAAGGCATCAGTGAGATTTAGCATGGGCAAGGAAGGCTTCATGGAGAAGGAAGAAACTTCTCTGAGTTCTTACAATGTGCCAAGTACTAAGGTGATATCTTATATCCATTATCATTAAATTATCCTACAACCCTGAGAATTGTTATATTGTTGTTTCCATTTTACAGAATAGAACACTGTAGTGTCAAAAGGCTAATTCACTTTCTCAGGGTCACTATAACAATTTTTATAGACACCCTGAAGTCAGTTCTTCTCTCTGGTTCCTGACCATGAGATACAGTTTTAGAAATCTGTCTTGGGGATGAGGCTATCCTATTTAAAGGAAGGGGGCAAAAAAAGAAGGAAAATTTTAAAAAAGAAAAAGTTATTATATTAATGTATTTGTTTATTTTTAAATAGCTACTATGATTTAATTCTTATAACAACTCGATTTTACTACACTGTGTCTTTAGGGGAGAAGGATGAACAGAGTATTTTCTGCCCTCGGTGAGATTACAATCTAGGAGAGCTGACACTAACACAAAAATAAAAGTGCTTTGTGCTTTAGAAGCACAGGGGAGGGAGCAATTGATCTGATGAGGATGGACTCAAACAAGGAAGACCTCAGAGAAAGACGACATCTAAACTTAATCCTACAGGATACGGAGGACTTTGTATTCCAAGCAGGGCTGCATCAGGTGCAAAGTAATGTCAGTGTGGGAAAGAGCTTGTTTTTGTTGTCATTTTGTTGAGTCCCTAAGTTGTGTCCAACTCTCTCATGACCACAGGGACTGTAGCCCACCAGGCTCCTCTGTCCATGGGATTTCCCAGGCAGGAATACTGAACTGGGTTGACATTTCCTCCTCCAGGGGATCTTCCTGACCCAAGGATCTAGCCCATGTCTCCTGCATTGGCAGGCCAGTTATTTACCACTGAGCCACCTGGCAAACCACCTGGGAAAGAGCTTAGCAGGTACGACAAAGAGAAGGTGGATCTGGAACTTTTCCCTAGGGCAATAGGAAACTACGGCCAGATTTAAGCTGGAAAGTGGTCTTGTGAGATCTGTTCTTTGTTGAGATCACTCTGACACTCATCATGAAGAATGTCTGGCACGGGAAAAAAAAAATAGGGACAGGATGCTAGTCTAAGGGGCCTAGCAAAATATGGGAAGACATGATGAAACCAGTGCTGGAGCAGGAGAAGGGGGAACGGTGCTGCTGCTGCTGCTGCTAAGTCACTTCAGTCGTGTCCGACTCAGTGCGACCCCATAGACAGCAGCCCACCAGACACCTCCATCCCTGGGGTTCTCCAAGAATACTGGAGTGGGTTGCCATTTCCTTCTCCAATGCATGCATGCATGCTAAGTCTCAGTCGTGTCCGACTCTGTGGGACCCTATGGACAGCAGCCCTTGGGGCTCCTCTGTCCACAGGATTCTCTAGGCAAGAATACTGGAGTGGGTTGCCATTTCCTTCTCCAGTGGGGATGATTTGGGTATACATAAAATCAGCAGTTCACTATATCACCTGGGGCAATTAAACTCTTCTGATACCCCAGACACAGCTCAAATCAATTGAATCTGAATTTCTGGGATTTACAATAGGTTATAAAGCTCCCTGGATGATTTCAATGTATACCCAAGTTGGAGAACCATTGGTTTACAAATTACAGGAATGGATGACTAATTGGATATGGCCAGGAAATAAGAAGGAAAACGGAAAGATAAGGTTTTCCAGCCCACATGACTTAAAGAAAGGCTGATGTTTCAATGTCTTGTCTAAGAATCAGACTGGCTACAACTGGTGCTTGATGAGTAGCCTTGAGCAAATGACCCACTTCTCAGCTGTAGAGAATGGTGAACTTACTTTATGAAACTATTGTGGAGATTAAATGAGATGATGCTTTTAAAATACATAGCATGGGGTCTTCCCTGGCTGTCCAATAGTTAAGACTTTGCTTTTCAATGGAGGGGGTTCAGGTTTGATCCCTGGCTGGGGAACTAAGATCCCACCTGCCTCGGATCCAAAAAACCAAAACATAAGACAGAAGCAATATTGTAACATGTTCTGTAAAGATTTTAAAAACAGTCCCCATCAAACAAAGCCTTAAAAAAGAAAACAAAGTAAAACACACAGCGTGGTGCCAGGGATGTGGTGGATGCTCAAATTTTTTATTTTATTTACTTATTTAATTCTTATAGGCAAACACGACTCTCTGGGAAAAGGAATGGTTTCCAGACGAGAGGTACTAAGTTTGGGTCTCAACTGATTGAACTTAGAGGGTTTGTAGAGTTATCGAACAGTCATTTGGAAGTAATATTTTGGTTTTCAAAAGAGAGTTCAGAGCTAGAGGAACAAATCTGTTACTGTTGGCAGTTGATACTAATTACTGTTGACATATAAGTGTATGTTATTGTTCAGTCGCTAATTCATGTCCAACTCTTTGGGACCCCATGGACTGCAGAATGTCATGACTGTGGTCATATAAGTACATCACATGTGGAGAGAGAGTATAAGGAAAGGAACGGGAGAATGGCTAGTGTATCACGTAAAGGCGAATCACTCGAAACTTGTTTCCTTCTCTATAAAGTGAAGATAAGAGCAAATCATGCTTCAGAACCTTTCTTGGAGATTTAAATATGATGATACCGGACAAAGCACATTGAAAATGTGGGATATGGGAGGCATCAAAGTACAATAAGCCAGAAGAGAAGAAAGGGAACAGATTTTCAAAAGAGTAGTTTTTCAAGAAACAAAATTGAGTCCCAAACTTGAGGAAAAGATCAATTGTGTCAAGTACATAAAATAAATCATTTGGGGCCACAATGTTCTCCTTGGTATAATGAGCCCTTGAATAAAAGGATATTTACATAAATGGTAATTTATTGTCCTACTTTAAATATGAGCTTCCTACCACTGAAAACAGAAGTGCAATCTGTTGTAAGATTCAATACCACTTCTCAAGAGAAAACAGTTATTTGCTGGTTTTAAGGCTGAAATCAGTTCCTTTCTGGGTTGTCACTGAAGAAATCATGTATAATATAATGGGATGTGTCATCTTCAATATCTCTAAAGTACCTTTAAAAAGTTTTATGGGCCTCCTCCCTGTAAAATCTCTGTTTCCACTACTCCATAAATGCATATTTGCTTGGGATCAGATGGTGATAATAGTGTCTAATGTTACCATAATCATGAAATCAGCCATCACTGACCAAGCATTTCTTACATGTCAATCAGCATGTGAAGTGTTTTTATTTGCGCTGTTTTCATCTCTCCCCAAAAGAAGGCAGAAGGCAAGTATATCACCTACGTTTTCCATAGTGTGAAGCTGAGGTTCCAAGAGGCTGGGTGGCCACCCAAGGTCAAACCACCAATAAATGGTATGGCCAGGAAGTCTACTAACCTCCAAGGTTTGTGCTTGTGGTGCTACTCAGCTCCGGAGTGCAACCTCCTCTTTCGGAAACATGGTTTGTGATGTGAGTGGTTAAGGTAAGAATCAAGAGGGAAAAGAGGCTCTGTAAAGTGAAATGCTGTCCCTTAGGGCTCCACGAGTCTCTTGATATGAGCTGCCATAGGTTCAGAAGGTGCCCCTTCTGGCTAAAACTCTATCCTGTCATGCTCTATCAGATATAACGCTGGTTGACATGAGCTGAGAACAGATTCTTATGTTCCTGCCTTCAGCTGGGCAGAGAATATTTTCAGAAAAGTATTGAAAGTGTCAGGCAGATTGGTTTAGTTGCAACTCCTGACTCTTAAGCAATCAAAAAAGGTATTGCTTTCTACTTATTTCTTCTTCACAAAACACGAATCTTACTCTTCATATGAGTCGGTGGCAAATGGGAGAAGCCAAGTGGAGGAGTCTTCACCTAGATTGTCTGGTTCAGTAAAGCCCAGTAAGGGCACACCCTCTCCAGGGGAGTGTTGTCAGCCATGCTCCTTGCTCTCACAATTTATGTTCTCTAGGCTTCCTAGGTGACCCTAGTGGTAAAGGACCTGCCTGCCAATGCAGGAAACACATGGGACACAGGTTTGACCCCTGTGTCAGGAAGATCCGATGGAGGAGGGCATGGCAACTGACTCCAGTGTTCTTGCCTGGAGAATCCCATGGACAGAGGAGCCTGGCGGGCTACAGTTCATGCGGTTGTCCAGAGTCAGACATGACTGAAGCAGCTTAGCACACAGGTACACATCTTCTCCTCAGCTACAAAGATAAACCCCTCAGTACCTCAAGCAACAGAACCCTGCTAATACCCTGCCCTGTCTCCATTCAGATGCCAGCCAGACAGCCTCATGGATCAAGGTAGCGAGTGAATAAGTCAGCATCCTTTAGAATGCTTCTTTTAATTGACACAGGGAATTGGAATAACTACCTTTGAGAAACAGGCAGTGATGTAATATAGCATATCGTCTACACCTTTGGGACTTGCTGACAGTCCTGTTTTCAAACCTGGCCCGCTTGTTCACTTGCTGTGTGACCTAGAGCAAGCCCCTTACTCCCTGACTCTCAGATTTCTCATTTGTAAAAAGGGAAAATTAATTGCACTTATTTCCTCTGATAGGCTTCCCTGGTGGCTCAGATGGTAAAGAATCTGCCTGTCAGTGCAGAAGATATGGGTTCAATCCCTGGGTTGAGAAGATCCCCGGAGGAGGTCATGGAAATCCACTCCAGTGTTCTTGTCTGGAGAATCCTGTGTACAGAGGAGCCTGGCAGGTTACCATCCAAAGGGTCGCAAAGAGTCAGACGCAATTTAGTGACCAAAACAACAACAATAGCAATTACCTGTGATAGATGGGAATGTTGGGGAATGTTGTTAGGAGGAAGGGTGTGTGTTTCCATGTGGAAGGAGGTCCACAAGCAAACGCTTGTAGGTTCTCACCACCACTCACTTGTCTAACTGGGATGAAGAACTAGGAAGTCATACTTAACCGTGTCCCTTTCCTCTTTGGAACCTTCCTGTCTTCTGAGAACCAATGATCGGGTTTGCCTTCTGCCATGCAATAAACCAGGCTGTTATGGCCCTGCTCGTGCCCAAGAGGCCTGGGGATGTCCAGGGCCTCTCTGACCAGGTGGACACCTCTGTCTAATTCTGAAGGAATGCCACTGCCCCTTCTTAAGCAGCTCTTTCAGTAATAGAGTAATTTTCCTCTCTATCTGCCTAATGCTTTGTGTAACTTGGTTACACAACTTGAGAACTTGGGAGACTCTATAAACTCCCAAAAGAGTTTAAATAAAACAATGTGAATCAAGTGATGAATATGGCCCTCTTGGTTCTGTTTAAGAGGCAGAGTCTCAAGTACATTTTCTTCTAAGGTGGACTTTGTGTGATCCAAGAGCTAGCATTCTAATCGATGCATCTATTTTCCATTATTAATAATCAATGACTGATTATTGAGAATTTGCCAAATAGTGTTTAGCACTGTGTATAGGACAGTTGTGAGAAAGGGTGAATCTCATCTCCCAGAGATTCGTCAGGCTGTGTGTGTACTACGTTGCTTCAGTTGTGTCTGACTCTGATACTATGAACCGTAGCTGGCCAGCTTCCTCTGTCCACGGGGTTCTCCAGGCAGAAATACTGGAGTGGGTTGCTGTGCCCTTGTCACCAGGCTACTGGTGTGAAAAATGTGTGTATATATACACAACCAGGCAGGAACACAACATACTATGATGGAAAGTCAGATGAATTGCTCTACTGCTGTATATCAGGTATTGTTAATTGTATTTATTCAACAAGGAGGCACTTTATTTCATTTTTATTATCATGAAATTGATGTAAGGGTTTGAGCGAGCTCCTTTTGTTGGGTCTAGGTCCCACATCTAAAAATAGAAGAAGCTCATTGAATGACATGTGCTTTAGAGCAGCAGTTCCCCACCTTCTTGGCACCAGGGACCATTTTCACAGAAGAAAAGTTTTTCCATGGTCCTGGGTGGCGGGGGATGATTTCAGGATGATTCAAGCGCATTACATTTAATGTGCACTTTATTTCTATTATTATTACATCAGCTCCACCTCAGATCGTCAGGCATTAGATTCCGGAGGTTGGGGACCCCTGCCTTAGAGTCTTCCCAGGCAGAACATTAAAATGTTCCAATCCATTCTTTTCCTCTATCACAAGGCACTGCAAGGGCAGAAAGTCAGGGATGATCCTTAAATAAACCTCGTGGTGCCTTGGGGAGGCTACAAGGCACGGGGCGGAAGAGCCCTGCTTCCATGTGCCCTCCTTGCCTCAGCACGGTTCCATTTTATCCAAGGTCATTCCCTAGAAGAGTGATACATGTTTCACCTTGGTGACGGTGACACCACCCCCATCCTGGGTACTGTCTTCACTCTTCTAAAGGCAAAACTAAAACCAGCTTCGAAGAGAAACATGTGTCTGTCATCTTGCCCAGGCAAACCATAAGGAGGCAACACCAGATTTTGTCCCCGTCTGCACGCAAGCCAAGAGTCACCGGAAACCCTGAGGGGAGCCCTACCTGTGGTCCAGAACTTGGCACCTCCAGGCTCCTCACTGGAAGAGGCAGGAGCAGCGGGGTAGAAGGATCACACAGTGTATCCAAAATAGCCCATCCACTCAGGTCAGCAAAGGACTCCCTCGCGTCTGAGGCCAAGGTAGGTTGAGAGAAGGAAGAGACGGGATGATGATCATAGTGATGATTTGCTGAGTGCCTACTATGCACCAGTTCCTGGTTTAAATGCTTTGTTCTTTTGAATTCTTGAAACACTATGAAACATCAATCGTTACATTATTATCTTAATTTTACACCTGAGGGAACTGGGGGCACACAGAGATGCAGAACTCATTCAAGGTCACACATCTAGCAAATGGCTGAGCTGAGATGGAATTCTTATCTGTCTCCAAACCCTCTGCTCTGTACTAAGGTTTCATATGACATCCCTCTTATGAGGTCTGTGTGTGACCAGACAACTTTTCTCCACTGGCCGCAGTTTTCCTTATCAAAACAATGGCTCTTTCCCTCAGTAGATATTTTCTAAATATCTACTTTCTTCTCTCTCTCCTGGCAACAGTGCCCGTGTCCAAGGCACTTTTCTCTCTCATCGAAAGTAAATATTCTGAAGTTCATCTTCCGCAATGAAGCATGTGTGATATTTCTTAAAAGCGAAAACAGTACCGATCTAACCCGTACCTGAACTCCTCAGTGGCATAGCCCCTTTAAATGTAAAACAAATCTTTTACATTCCAGTCCTGTTTTCCCCTCCAGCCTCACCCCCTTGCTACTTTTTAAATATACTTTATTTACTTCTCAGAATAAGTCTCTTCTGCTTCTATTAAACGGCAAAAATTTCCCTTGACTTTGTAACTAAGCATGTGCTGATCCTTCATTCTGATCATGCTCCATCCCTGACGCAGTCCACCTTGATAATTCCGATAATTCTGCTAATTCCGTTACAGCAAGTACTGTGCTTCCCATAATATCCTCTGTCCCTACTTCCATTATATTTGTTGAGTGAATGAAGTAATAAAGAAAGAAACAGACTAGAGAGATTCAGGGTGGTTATCATAGAAATCAAAATCAAGTCCCGTTGTGACCCTTGTGCTCCAAAGGTTCTTGAAAATTTGAAATACAAAAATGGCTAACAAAGACGGAATTGCAGCTCATATTAAGGTCACCATTCTTCCCACCCCACTTACTGGACTCTCGCCTCCTGAAAACTGAAGTTGTATGCCTGGGTGCAGTGGGACACTGAGCAGGCGTGCTCTGAGCACGTCACACGGCTAGGTGGATTATTAATGTGTTAATTAATAATGCATTAATAATCTACTTTAAAATACCATAAGTATTTTAGATAACAGAAAATAAGCCCTTTTACCCTTGAATGCACTTTGATGTGTACTGAGAGAAGAAGAGTCTCTCTCAAAATCAAGTGGGAAAAAAAAAAAAAAAAAACTTCAAAGTTTCTTATATCAGGAAAGATTAGAATTTTCAGACTTCATTTCATTAAAAATACTGTGCAGTTTCCAGTCCTCTAAGACCCTCACTAAATATTAATTGAATGTGAATTGAATTAAGTAGAAAGCCTGTTTATGACTCTTGTCCTTTTTTCCGTCAGAGGAATTTGGTGAGCAGTAATAGCTGCCTATTGCCTTTGGATAATGAAAATTTCTAGATGTCAGATATAGAGAAGGAGGGAAAGACTTGAGATGAGAGATTAGAATTGATTAGATTTGGGTTCAAATCCCAGCTGTGCCTTGAAATGTCTACGTGTCCTCAAAGGACTTATTCAAATGAGTCTTGACTTGATACTTACTTTTAGATATTATGATGTATTCTGAGAATAAAACAAATGAATATGTTAAGCTCTAAGGTAGAATCTATATTAAAGAAATCGTTCATCTATCCATGCAAGTCGTGTCAATATACTGCCATGCCAACACGCCGACATATTCAGATGTCCCCATCTCTCTCTCTCTCTGCATTTAAGTACCTTATTAAAAGTCAGTGACTGTTCCAAGATCCTCTTTCTGGACTAATGTCAGGGAACCAGTGGTTCTATACCAATTTCAAGGCTGTTTTTACCTTCTAAATCCTCCAGGTTTCTCAGATCATCAGTTAGTTACATGAGGGATATCATTCTACCTCTGGACTGCAGGATTCCTGAGATTCAGGACTTTTAGTGATAAAATCAGGAAAGTCCCAGATAAACCAGGATAAGTTGGTGATACTACTTCCTAGCTTTGGCTCAATTGAAAAATAGATTCAAGGGTCCCATAGGAACAAAACCCAATTTAGAGCTCATCACATGGCAGCAAGAACTGAGAAAAGCAAGCACATCTTAAGATTAAGTGAATCCAAAAGAAAAGGAACTTCCAGACAAGATGGAAACAGCTTTTAGTTGCTAATGTTGAACTCTAGTTGTGCAATAGAATAACAGGGCTCACAGAAGCCAGACTCTCACTGTCTTATTAATCAGGAAACAAGGGGTTAAGAGGTAATGAAAACAGGGAAAACGAGTTAAAGGGGAAAACGAGTTCAAGAATGAAAGAGGGCCCGGCATTGTTCTCTCTTTGAGATATCCCTTCACCCATCTGCAAGGAGCTAGGAAGTAGAATTCTTGGTTAGGTCATTTATGATTCTTGCAAGTTCCTGCATAAGATGAGTTGTGGTGTAAGCATGAATTGGAGACATTAGGAGACTGAGCTTGAATTCTGGCTTCCCATAATCCCCAGCTGTGGGATTTTGGACAAGTCATTTACTTTTTCAAAGTCTTAGATGTTGTAAGGAATTTAATATATAATCTATTTAAAGGAGCTTTGCAAAGTACTGCATGAACATGTTGGTTCGTACTATTTATAGCGGTAGTTCTCACCTGGGGGTAATTTCACTTTCTTCCCAGTGGACTTTCAGCAACATCTGGAGGCATTTTGGGCTGTCATGCCTGCAGGAAGGGCAGTGTGCTACTGGCATCCAGGAGGCAGAGGGCAGGGATGCTACTCAGCTTTCTGCAATACACAAGGCAGCCCCTTCTCACCTCCCAGATTACTGTCCAGACCCAAGTTGCATGAGTGGAGATGCCCTCACTTAAATGACAATCTGTACCAATTGTCTTCTGCTTCAAAGTTTAAAGGTGGTATCAAATAAAAACATTTAAGGATATTTTTCTTCCTACATGACCAACTAGTAACAGCCATCAGCAATTAGATCCATCTCTTATTCTCTTTAGTGTCATCCATATCAGGGGTGAAGATATTTGATTCTTTGATCTAATGGCTTTTCAAAAGGAAACATTTGTTCCTGTGCATATGTATGTGAGCATCCTTGGTGACTCAGCGGTAAAGAATCCACCTGCCAGGGTAGGACACTTGAGTTTGATCTCTGGGTCAGGAAGATCCCCTGGAGAAGGAAATGACACCAACTCCAGTATTCTTGCCTGGGAAATCATGGACAGAGTAGCCTGCTGGTGCTAGCGTTGGTTGCTTGCTGCTGCTGCCGCCGCTGCTGTTAAGTTGCTTCAGTAGTGTCCGACTCTGTGCGACCCCATAGATCACAGCCCACCAGGCTCCGCCGTCCCTGGGATTCTGCAGGCAAGAACACTGGAGTGGGTTGCCATTTCCTTCTCCAGTGCATGAAAGTGAAAAATGAAAGTGAAGTCACTCAGTTGTGTCCAACTCTTAGCAACCCCATGGACTGCAGCTCACCAGGCTCCTCCGTCCATGGGATTTTCCAGGCAAGAGTGCTGGAGTGGAGTGCCATTGCCTTCTCCGGTTGGTTGCTTAGTCATGTCCAACTCTTTGTGACCCCATGGACTGTGGCTCACCAGGCTCCCCTGTCCACAGGATTTTCCAGTAAGAATGCCAGGAGGAGCTGTCATTTCCTTCTCCAGGGGATCTTCTTGACTCAGGGATCGAACCCAGGTCTTCCTCATTGCAAGCAGATCCTTTACCGTCTGAGCCACAGGAAAGCCCCCACTTGCCTGGGAAATCCCATGGACCGAGAAGCCTGGTGGGCTGCAATCCACAGGGTCACAAAAGAGTCAGACACAACTTCGTGACTAAACAACAACAATATGTGTATATGCATGTACATGTGTGTTCATTCTCTTTGAGTATTTTCTGGGTTTAACTATAAAATAACAACGTGTAAAAGATCATAACAGGCCTACAACTATAGAATAGTGCTTTATGCTGGGGAAATGACACTGTCGATATTGCACATTTACCAGAACTCATAGAATTTTCACTTCTCTCTGATAATTTTCACTTATCCTTATTATTAAATGATAATAAAGTAGTATCCCCATTTAAGAAGTAAACAAACTGGTATCCAGGGATTCCATGACTTTCTTAGAATCACAAAGTTATTAGCTGGTGAAGATTTCTTTCAACACTAGAAAATTTGCAGGTATTTATATGAAGCCAATATAGATATGCATTTGTGCTAAGACAGATTATTTGTTTTAGCTCAGCATTTCAGTTAAAACCAGCAAATGTTTGTTAAGTACCAACACTAAGTTTGGAGAGACCCAAATGACACAACTCCTGCCATCAAATTTTCAGAGACAAGTAAAAAATTTTATTTAAATGTTGTCTGGATATGATAATGTTAAATAAAACTGTGTTGATTTCTAACTTACTAGAAGGAACAGATGTTCAAATGAGTTTGCTCGGAAAACTGTGTCATCACATGAAAAATAATTAAAAGTTAACATAAATAATTAACTCTTTCCAACATAGCATATGCTATACGCTCAAATATGCATATATACAAACATATTTTGTATTCTCAGTTGGATTTCAAGGCCTGTGAAAGTAGTGACCCTTGTCATATCATATGTAAGATGTTGCCTAACTTATGTTTGGGGTATAATTTAAAGAAAATGCTTGCAGGGAGAGGGGTGGGCAATGGCTGAACATATTGAAAGATAGCTTAGAAAGCCAAGGAAGAACTACATGAATGAAGTAATAATTATATTTAAAGGGTGTGATGGATTATGATTTTAAGGATTTTCTATGATTAAATGTCACTGTTCCAAATAAGTAGGATGCTCTTTACTGCATTGAATGTATATATTCTCATTTACAAATTAAATTATCCGTCAACATAGAATGGAGAAGAACCAGACAAGACAGGCTTGGATTCCAACCCTGTACTTGGAACGTCCCTCACATTTCCCCTGGGACACTGGAGTAGATTCTTCTCTTTGCCTCACTTATAGGACAGAGTTGTTGTGAAAATCTAATAAGAACTCCTCTGTTCACGCTTAGCCATTGAGCTGACCATGTAGTATCCTAAATTGACCTACGTCTCATCCAATTGCCAGTACATTAAGACTTCTCCAAGAACCGATGAACTCATCCATCAAGAGCATAACCAACTGAGCCGGAAAGCAATTTTAAACAAGCCTCTCTTTAAGAAGGAGCTGTAGAAGGAGAAGGCTGGTGGGAAGAGGGGTAACGGGAGATAAAAACAGACCAGGAAAGGGAGAGAAAACCCCTCCAGTTCTTTGACCCCTCTCCTTTCTCCCTTTCAGGCGTGCCCAGGCTTTACTTCCTCTCTATAGTTTTGATTCTTGATGCCCACTTTAAAGGATTCCTTTGTCCATAAACTATTTTCATTTCCTTCACCGTGGAACATTCACTGGCCTCTCTGGGAAAACTCTCCTGAACACATGCAGAGATCTTCTTTATTTGCCTCTGAATACAACTGCTAAACCCCAGAAGAAGGAATGATTGCCCAGTGCCGAGGGTTGAAGCTACAGTAAGTTTATAGTTCCAAACTCCACTTGAGCCCTCTACACTGAAAGCATTCTTTCATGTTTCCAATCCGCACTGGTACTCTCAGGCTTTGTCCTTTGCAACTGTCTCACCACCTCCTTTTGGGTCTGGAAGTTCCATCAGTTCTTTCTTGGCTCCCACAGATAAACCCTGCTTTATAATAGGAGGCAGCACTGGGGAATTCCTTCAACATTCTCACACAAGTCTTCAAGATAAGCTGCCTATTCATCCTCTGTTCCACCTATCACACAAAACATTCATTTATGTCTCTCCCTTCCTATCTAAAGATAATTCCTTAATCAGAGTTCTGGTGAACTCCAGAACTTTGTCCTTTGAGCAATCACCTCCCTATAATGCGTCAGCAACCTCAGCCTTCTTGCTCCCATGAACTGCTCCCATCAGCAGTAGAGTTTAGTTCACTCATGTTAAGATATTTAAATATCTCTCAGATTAACAAGTTACAAAGAAGCCTAAATCTATGTCTCTCTTCAAATACTAACACATTTTTTCTGTTCTTTGCAACCAAACTTCTATAAAAATTATCTATACTTCTAATCTCTCCCTTTCTCTTCCTCCATTTTCAGTTCTACACACTATGCCATCTACCTTCCTTCCCTTCATTCATTTCTCATCTGAATGACATATGCCAGTGTGTAATTTGCAAGTCATGAATACTGGCTGATGAATCAAACTTGCTTTGCCCCACCTCTCCACTATCTAATTATCCAGTTCATCAACAACTTCACTGCTGATGAATCCTGTGAACGTTTCTCTTCCGCATATAAATGGTCATTCACAGCATATGATATTGCTGTCACTGTGTCTCCTGACATCCTCTTCTCTTTTTGTAATAGCTCTGTTGAGATACAATTCCTGCATCATAAAATTCACCTTTTAAAAGTACAGTGCAGTGTTTTTTAAATATATTTACAGAGTTATGTAACCCTAGCCACTATGTCAGAAACGACAATGGCAACCCACTCCAGTATTCTTGCCTGGAAAAACCCATGGACAGAGGAGCCTGGCGGGCTGCAGTCCATGGGGTCTCGAAGAGTCAAACACGACTGAGCGACTTCACTTTCACTTTCCACTTTCATGCATTCCCACTCCAGTGTTCTTGCCTGGAGAATCCCAGGGACGGGGGAGCCCGGTGGGCTGCCGTCTATGGGGTCGCACAGAGTCGGACACGACTGAAGCGACTTAGCAGCAGCAGCAGCAGCAGCAGCAGCAGCAGCCGCCGCCGCCACTATCTAATTACTGAACATTTACATCACTTCAAAGAAATTTCATATCCTGTAGCAGTCATTTCTAATTCCCTTCCCCTACCCAGTCCCAGGCAACCACTAAGCTACTTTACTTTACTTTTTTTTTTTTTGGTCTATTCTGGACATTTTAAGTAAGTGTAACTATTCAATGTGATATTTGGTTACTGGCTCCTTCAACATAAAATAATACTTTCAAGGCTAATTCATGCTGTAGCATTTCAGTATATCATTCTTTTGTGGCTAAATAATGTTCTGTTATATGGATATACCACATTTTGCTTATTCATTTATCTGTTGATGGATATTTGTTTTGGCTACTTTTTTGGCTGCTATGTATAATTATGCTGTGAATATTTATGTACAAGTTTTTATGTGGGAATATATTATCATTTTTCTTGGGTATATTCCTAAGAGACAAATGTGCATTCAGATATTTTGCCTGTAAGTTATGTTATCTGTCTTTTTACTATTGAGTTGTAATAAATTTTTATTTATTTTGGACATAAGTCCTTTATCATAAAAATAATTTTCAAACATTTTCTCCTATTATGTGGATTGTCTTTTCATTTTCTTGATGATGCCCTTGAAGCAAAAAGGTTTTAAACTAGATAAAGTCCAGTTTATCTACTTATTCTCTTTTCACTTATACTTTTGGTGTCATATCTAAGAAAGGTTTGTTTAATTCCAAGGTATGAATATTTAATACTATGTTTACCGACTAAGGTCCATCTAGTCAAGGCTATGGTTTTTCCAGTGGTCACATATGGATGTGAGAGTTGGACTGTGAAGAAAGCTGAGAGCCGAAGAATTGATGGTTTTGAACTGTGGTGTTGGAGAAGACTCTTTTTTTTTTTTTTTTTGGAGAAGACTCTTGAGAGTCCCTTGGACTGCAAGGAGATCCAACCAGTCCATTCTGAAGGAGATCAGCCCTGGGATTTCTTTGGAAGGAATGATGCTAAAGTTGAAACTCCAGTACTTTGGCCACCTCATGTGAAGAGTTGACTCATTAGAAAAGACTCTGATGCTGGGAGGGATTGGGGGCAGGAGGAGAAGGGGATGACAGAGGATGAGATAGCTGGATGGCATCACTGACTCGATGGACGTGAGTCTGAGTGAACTCTGGGAGTTGGTGGAGGACAGGGAGGCCTGGCGTGCTGCGATTCATGGGGTGGCAAAGAGTCAGACACAACTGAGCGACTGAACTGAACTGAACTTACTTTTAAGAATTCTGTAGTTTAATTTCTGATATTCAAGTCTATGATCCAGTTGAATTAATTTTTTCACATTGTGAGGGGTCCAACTTCTTTCTTCTCCATGTGTATATCCATTTATCACGGCACTATTTGTTGAAAAGACTATTCTTTTCTTGTGGTTTGTCTGAGCAATCTTATCAAAAAATAATTAACTGCAAATATAAGAATTTATTTCTAGGCATTCAATTGCTATAATAAATGAAATTATTTTCTTAATTTTCTTTTTGAAATGTTGATTGTTAGTGTATAGAATACAATTGATTTTTGCATATTGATTCTGTATCCTGTAGCTTTGCTGAACTTACTTATTAGTTTTAATACTTGTTTGTAGATTCCTTATGTGTGTGTGTGTTAGTCGTTCAGTCGTGTCTGACTCTTTGCCACCCCATGGACTGTAGCCCACCAGGCTCCTCTGTCCACGTGATTCTCCAGGCAAGAATGCTGGAGTGGGTCACCATTTCCTTCTCCAGGATTCCTTAGAATTTTCTGTGTAAATAATCATGTCATCCACAAATAGAGATAGTTGCATTTTACTCTTTCTAGTTTGGATGACCTTTTTTCTTTTTTTTGACTAATTGTCCTAATTAGGACCTAGAGCAACAGGTAGAAATAGTGAGAAAGTGTGTCCTTGTTTTTGATCCTGAGATTTCAGTCTTTCACTATTAAGCATGATATTAGCCATGGGTTTTTCTGAAACGCATTTTAAAGTTGAAAAGTTTCTATCTATAGTTTTTGAGTTGTTTTATGATGGAAGAATATCGAATTTTGTCCAGTCATTTAAAAGTGTGTACTGAAATAATAATGTGGTTTTTGTCCTTTATTAATATGGTATGTTATCTTGATTGATTTTTTAGAAATTAAAACAACCTGTATTTCTGGAGCCTTTTGTTGTTCAGTCACTGAGTCATGTCTCTTGTGACCCCATGGACTGCAGCACCCCAGGCTTCCCTATCCTTCACTATCCCCCAGAGTTTGCTCAGATTCATGTCCATTGAGTCAAACCGTCTCATTCTCTGCCACCCTCTTCTCCTTTTGCCTTCAGTCTTTCCCAGCATCAGGGTCTTTTCCAATGAGTCGGCTGTCTTTGGGTCAGGTCACATAAAGAACAAGCCCTGCGAACGGGTATTCCAGGGAGCTTCCAGACAAATCAAATAGTAATAATTCTCTGAGAATGGGGCTTTTGGGAGATTCCTAAACTCTGCCTTTTCTAGACTGTGCATTTCGCAGCTACCTTGATTATGAGTCTGTTGGTTTTCATGGCTATGGTTTGGGAAGGAAAAAGATAGCTATGTGGCATGTTAAAATGCCACAAAGCTGCTTACTATTGTTACTGATGTTCAGCTGTTTTCCTTCAACAAAAACTCTTCAGATTATTGCAAGTTTTGGTTAATATCTAGCATTCTGAAAATGTTGATTTTGACAATTGTTTCAGTGTTCTTGCTTGGATAGAGGAGTGGATTTTCAGAGGTTTCTGCCTTGCCATTCTGGAAGTAATCCTTTTTATAATTTCCTCTTATCTCTCTGGCTTCTCTTAGGAACTTTGAAGGCATTCTTCTTAATATGCCTGACTCATTACTATTTATTTTTTAGAGCTCTGTATTGGATTCTCCTTCCTGCTCTCATATCTTTCATCACTTCCTCCGATGTCCTGAGCCATTGCTTTGGTTTCACTTAGCATCTCCATACTGGCAGCTTCACATTCGTAACCCCAACTCCAATACTTGTACTGAGCAGCACCCCCATGCCTCTAACTTTCTATCAATATGTTTTGGAAGGCCTATAGACATCTCAAACCCAATCTGTCCCAAACTAAATGCATCGCTAACCGTTTTCTCCCACCTTATCTCTGTTACTACTACAGACACAGCCAAGAAAATCAAGTTATCCTTGACACCTTCCTTTCTTTAACCCTTCCAGCAAATCAAATGATCTTTTAATCTGGTAATCCCATTTTCATGCTTTTTGGTCATGTTACCTCCTTTCTGCCTCCTTGTTGCCTTTAGAATTGAATCCGAGTGCCTTCCTGGGGTCTACAGAGAACTTCAGGATTTGGAATTCTGTCATCCTCTCTAGTATCATTTCTCCCTATTCTCCCAGGCAGCTTAAATTTTTCTCCCATTGTATTTTACACAGGCTATTGCAAGAGAAACCCTGTGTGCTTTCACTAATTCTCACTTTTTTTTTTTTTTTTTGGCTTACGCTACCTTGAGTTGAATTCTGTTACTTGCAATCAGAGTATCTTAAATACTGGGCTAAGCTTCTCAGTGTAGCTACAGCGTGTTACCTGGCTTTACTTGTTCTTCGAACTTCACTCATCAATGTATCTACACCCTTACTCAGCTGATCAGGTTGCTCTGACACCCAGTGTTGGCCATGCTTTTCCGGTCCATCTTCCTGACAGATTTTACCAGCAAAACTCTTTAATCTCTGCTTATAGTATGCTGAGAGATCAGTACCACCCATTATTTCAACCCCTGAAGAGAGAGTTTCTGTTTCTTTTCTTTCCTCTCCTCTCAAACAGAATTCCCCTTCTCATTGCTTATCTCAGGAGAAGGGGAAAAAATGAATATTTACTAGTTAAAATGTATATCTAGTAAATGAAATATATTGTCCTTGAGGCAAAACCCTTTTAGGTACTTTTATCCCTTCTGCATCCAATAGATTATATAACCCCTTTGAACATGTTAGAATCAAGTAGAATATTTATTCTTTATTCTACCTCTGGGGGAGTTTAGATCCTGGGTTCCTTCTTTGTTTAAATCCATGTGGAGCAGTCATGGGGGCATCTCAAGATGTAACACATGGTGGGTCTGGGTCTGACCAGCACGTGCTGTGACCTTCTTTTCCTTTTACTTGCTGATTTCTGACCTTGATACAGTTCTCCAACCACTTAATCTCAGTTTCTTCTTTTTTTTTTAAATATATATAAAAAGGGGGCAAATTCAGTCCAAATTCCAAATGACTGGTAGAGCTAATTGTGTGAATGGATGTGAGAAGTCCAGCCCTGGATCTTGTCAGTGGTAGCCACTCAATAGATGGCTGCTCAGCTTACTAGCATTATCATGACTACCCAGCCTGCACCCTCTGTTCTGTTAACAGATTTCAGCCCTCTAATCTTTTGTTTCTTCATCCTAATCCTTCATTTCCTCTGACTGTTCCTTTTTGGTTCCTAGCAAACAGGCCACTCGTATCTGGATCTGCCAGACTCTGAAATCTCTGCTTGGCTTTGTCAGGCAAGTTCAGGCATGTACAGACATGTCCACAAGTTTCTCAGAAGGTTGACTTTGCCAAAGCCAGAGCATCACTCCCCCTCCCTTCCCACTGGGTTCGGTGCTCCAAGCCATTGGACATCATTTTGTGCTTTCGAAACTCCAATATTTACACAGAGTCTGTGTCTCTGATTTACCCGGTGTCCAGCTGCTGATACTTATCTTGAAATTTCTAAGTGCAAGACTGCAATCAAAGTGTCAGGGCACAGAAATGAACAAATAAAGATGTTTGGGGACTGCCTCCTTTTCTCATGCGATTTGCAAATTTTTCTTGGCTTGCATAATCGGAGGTGGCTGGGACCATGGGCCCCTTCATTCCTTGGCCCAGTGGTACAGCACATGGCAATGTTACAAATACAGGAGCTGGATATGCAGGAGGGGGCCTCACCCCTGCTAGGAAAGCGTCCACCTCTGTGCCTCCCAGACAGCGTTGACGCATTCAGACAAGCTGGACAAGGAACGTACAGTCTACATTCCCTGGCCTTTGAAGGGAAGATGTTGCAATGTACAGGCAATTGGAGTGTTTGCCTAATTCATCAAAACATTCACATTTGCTAGTAATACAATGCATCTATGATGAGAAGGACCCAGGGGGAGCTCTGTGGATTAAGGGTAGAATGGCTCATGTCTCTTAATTTCTACCATTCGGCTCTGCTTTGAAGCAGCCTTCCCTTCATTCAAGAAAGTGTTGCAGTGTTGTTTAAAAGGCATGGGACTTTGGAACCAGATGGATCTGTGGCTCAGACGTGCTAGTTGTGGGATCTTGGGCAATATATGCTTCCTAAATTCTCTTCTCTCATCTGGAAAGTAAAGGCAGTGAAACTAAACTCAGAGCTTTTATGATGATGCTTTGAGATAATGTGGAGTGCTTTAGCAGGGGAGCAGACACTGTGAGTACTATAAATGAGCTTTTATCATTCACTTGCTTTTTTAAGTACCTACCATGTACCAAGCACTCTGCTGGGCCCATAGCTTTCTTTTTCCACCTTAGAGATGATTGAAAATCTGAATGACAGTTGGGAAACAAGGAAGCATATTTCAAAAGAGAAAAAGAAGACTTGAGTTTCATGCCAGTATCACTTCTGACTAATCTCCGTGATCTTAGATGAAAGACTTCTCTCTAAACCTCAGTTTCCTCTGCTGTAAAGCAAATTGATTATTCCTATTCAGAAAGCCAATGGGACAATGTAACAACAACAACAACAACATTATTATTACTATAACTAGTGTTAATACAGAGCTTGTTATTTTCCTTCCTAAGCAATTTTAATTCACTGCTTTATTTCAACATTACAGCATCTCTGGGAAGACTTATTATATACAGCTTTTACAAATGAAAGGACCAAGGGACACAGGATTTAAATGGCTTGTCCACAGCTAGCAATCAGAAAGCAGCTGGTCTGGCTCCAAAGTCTTTTCTTTCAGTCATCATATTTTGCATTATGCAGACTCTAAAACCCTTTATAAATTTGGAGATTTAGGAGAAGGAAATGGCAACCCATTCCAGTGTTCTTGCCTGGAGAATCCCAGGGACGGCGGAGCCTGGTGGGCTGCCGTCTATGGGGTCGCACAGAGTCAGACACGACTGAGAGACTTCACTTTCACTTTTCACTTTCATGCACTGGAGAAGGAAATGGCAACCCACTCCTGAGTTCTTGCCTGGAGAATCCCAGGGATGGCAGAGCCTGGTGGGCTGCAGTCTATGGGGTCGCACAGAGTTGGACACGACTGAAGCAACTTAGCAGCAGCAGCAGCAGCAGTGAAACTACCTGATCTAGACGGTGAACTTTTGTGGCTGCTGACACTCTAAAAAGAGAAAGAATCAGGCGTGATGGACCTCATCATGGAAGAGCACACACTTCTCATGAAACAGTTTGCTAAGAAATCAAACTTGAATCTGGTCACTCTAGGTCAAGCCAGCAGTACAGGAAGTTTGAAGAACAAAGAAACACCTTTGATGACAACATGGAGGTGTAATTAGTGGAAGTCAGACTGTTGGAATTTGTGCAAGACAAATGATTCGGTTTCCTTAACAAGTAATTTGCAAGATAAAAAGGAAGGAAGGAAGGAGGACTTCCTTGGTGGTCCAGTGGCTGAGACTCCATGCTGAGGGCCAGGATTCGATTCCTGGTCAGGGAACCAGATCCCACATGCTGCAATTAAGACCCAGAGCAGTCAAATAAATAAATAAATATTTAAGAAAGAAGGAAGCAAGGAAAGAAAGAAGGAAAGAAGAAAGATGGAAAGAAAGCAGGTGTTTATAAATTAAACAAGCCTGACAAGCCAAGATGTGTATCAGTTGGAAAGGCTGGGCTTTATCTGGAGCTTGATCCAAACAAGCAAACTGGAAGAGCCAATCAAAAGCATTAGCTTTGTTCTTGATGCTTAAACATATTTTCTTAAAAATAAGTTTATTCTCTGTAAACCTTAGTTTCCCCATCTATGTAATAAAGATAGTAAACATAGCCTCAAAACAAACAAACAAAAAAAATTGGAGATTTATTACTACCACTCTGGAAAAGTCTATCTAGCGAACTATATTTTGCTTCTGTCATTGTAGGATCCAACATGCTTCTTTTCAAAGAAACTGAAACAATTGCTCTCCAGTGTATTTTCGCCAACATGTTTACATATAGAAACATTGAAATAGTTTACAGTCAACATATATATATATATACATCTACCATCTTGATTCTACAGCAAGCGTTTCACTATACTTGCCTTATCACGTACATATCTAGCCATCTGTAGACCTCTCTCCCTCTCAATCCATCTGGTTCCTGACACATTTTGAAATGATTTGTAGTCATCACTGCAACTTTACTCAAATTCTCCAGTATCCGTCAGTTCAGTTCAGTCGCTCAGTCGTGTCCGACTCTTTGCGACCCTGTGAATCGCAGCACGCCAGGCCTCCCTGTCCATCACCATCTCCTGGAGTTCACCAAGACTCACGTCCATTGAGTCAGTGATGCCATCCAGCCATCTCATCCTCTGTCATCCCCTTCTCCTCCTGCCCCCAATCCCTCCCAGCATCAGAGTCTTTTCCAATGAGTCAACTCTTCGCATGAGGTGGCCAAAGTACTGGAGTTTCAGCTTCAGCATCATTCCTTCCAAAGAAATCCCAGGGCTGATCTCCTTCAGAATGGACTGGTTGGATCTCCTTGCAGTCCGAGGGACTTTCAAGAGTCTTCTCCAACTACCATTATTCAAAACTTAATATACTTTATGACTTTTCTTTTCCAAAATGTGTTTTAGGTTCCATAGGTGGGAAGGCTATTCAGCAATCTGAGAAAATCATTAAACTAACATCAAACCATGGGATAGTTTCCTTTTCACAATATTATTGTATCGTTGTTGTTGTGACAGCTATCGTTGATTTTCACACCTGCATTTGTAACACTGAGAGCCAGTCTGCTCTGGGGCTGCTTTCTTCCCTGCTCAGACCTTCCACTTCATCCCAGACATAATGACTCCTGCTCAGTTTTTCCCGCTCCCACCCTCACCCTCTTGTGCCCAGATCCAACCACAGTTTGGTCTCTGCCAGACCTCCATATATCCAGTGGCATTCCAGTGCTGCCACAGCATTCCACATGGTATCCAAGCATCTGTCTGACCCAGCCAATTATTACAATAACACCTTATATTTAGTTAGTGCTGGTTCATTATTTCATTCAGTAAGTATTTATCAAAAGCCGATTTAACCAGGTGACCAGGGGAGGGAGAGGCAGAGAGTGGGCCGTGGGCACAGAGTAACAAAGGAATTAAATCAACCAGCACACAGTTATTGCATGACTTCTGTTTACACAGACTCACCATCAAAGAGTTTATCATCAAGTTGAAGGAAGAAAAAACAAAAGCTCAAGAAATAATTGGAGACCAGCTATAGATGGAGAAGCAAGCAAAAGGTGTAAGCACACAGGTAGGTCTTTGAGTGTAAATATCTGCCAAAGAGATGTGGAATAAGGATTTGGCTGGGACTTTTGGAGAGAAATGAGGCTGTAAATACATACTGGGTATACCCTGGGCCATGCACTATTGGAGGGATAAAAGAAGGCTTTTTTGAATAGGGATAAGAAATGTGTTGGGCAATTGTTAAAATAGCTTAGAATGTGTAGAGGAGTTGAATGATAACGTCAAATACTGAGAGCTGGAAGGACTTGCCACAAGGATAGATTCTATGGAATTAAAAGATTGCCATGTGGCAGCACCAAGACTGCTTTAGGAACCGTCAGGGCTGAAATTGTTTGGCAACATACTAGAAGTGCTGAAGACAAAGCTGAGGACTGATGTTGAACCTGGCCCTTGATTGGCACAGCCTTTAGCACACATGATTGCTTTGAGTGAATAATTTTTAAAAGAAAGAATAAAACGTCCTTTAGAGCAAATTAATTTTTTGAATTGATGTGTGATTTCTTTTAGCAAGTTAAAAACATACCTCATTTCACCAATCCCAGACACACAACTTGGAGAGCAGAGTGCAAACTGGATTTTGTGTGTGCATTAAAGTTGCTCAGTCATGTCCAACTCTTTACTACCCCATGGACTATAGAGTCCATGAATTCTCCTGGCAAGAATACTGCAGTGGGTTGCCTTTCCCTTCTCCAGGGGATCTTCCTAACTCAGGGATCAAACCCGGGTCTCCCACATTGCAGACGGATTCTTTCCCAGCTGAGCCACCAGGGAAACCCACTTAGATTTTGGCTCCCACTAATACTCACCTTCTCAGCCATGATAGCTCTGTCCATGTTTCCAAACAACATGGCTAGGAGAGAAGAGAGAGAAGTTTATCCTGATACACCAAAAAAAGTGGGCTTCCCTGGTGGCTCAGTGGTAAAGAATCCGCCTGCCAAGCGGCAGATGAGGGTTCAATTCCTGGATCAGGAAGATCACCTGGAGAAAGAAATGGCAACCCACTCCAGAATTCTTGCTCAGGAAATCCTATGGACAGAAGAGCCTGGTGGGCTACAGTCCATGGGGTTGTGAAGAGTCGGACATAACTGAGCAACTACACAAAAACAAAGTAATATCACCACCAAAAAAGGAGTCAGCCAGTCCCATCAGGGGTATTCAGGGAGTGAAAACGTCTCTCTGGGTGGTTGTGGAGCTAGATGAAGATATTAGGAAACCTCCAGTGCCCTCTCCATCTCTAGGGTTTGGGAGCTGTATTCTATGGTAGCCTCAGTTTTCCCCACATTACACTATCCTTTGTAAATAAACAGGGTCACATTAATCCCTCCATTCAGTTCAGTCGCTCAGTCATGTCAGATTCTTTGCGACCCTATGGACTGCAGCACACCAGGCTTCCCTGTCCATCACCAACTCCTGGAATTTGCTGAAACTCATGTCCATTGAGTCAGAGATGCCATCCAAATATCTCATCCTGTCATCCCCTTTTCCTTCTGCCTTCAATCTTTCCCAGCATCAGGGTCTTTTCCAATGAATTGGCTCTTTGCCTCAGGTGGCCAAAGTATTGGAGCTTCAGCTTCAACATCAGTCCTTCCAATGAATATTCAGGACTTATTTCCTTTAGGATGGACTGGTTGGATCTCCTTGCAGTCCAAGAGACTCTTAAGAGTCTTCTCCAATACCACAGTTCAAAAGCATCCATTCTTTGGGACTCAGCGTTCTTTTGGCCCAACTCTCACATCCATACATGACTACTAGCTTTGACTAGACAGACCTTTGTTGGTAAAGTGCCATCATGCCCTTCCTGTAATTTCCCAGCACCCCCTCTTTTATGTTGGAAGTTGAGGAATCCACTTGGAAAGGGGATCTTAGCACTTCCAAGGGTTCTGTTGTATGAGCCTGGTCCCAGGACGGGAACTTCCTGATGCTCTGCATTTTCAGACATCTTTAAAATGCCCAGATTTGACTATGATCTCCCCCAGAGAGATGAAGAGCATATTTGCACCCATTCTGTGCCATGTTTCATCTCCTGGGCACTGCAGATGCCCTCTTTGTACTTTTGTGCCTCCCAGAATCTTTGAATAAATAGCTCCTTCAATTTTAGTTCCTGGACCATGCCAGACACATCATAGGCACCGAGTTGTTCTCACCATTCCTCTTTCCCTGCAGCCTTCTCCCTTCCACCCCCTCTAACCAGTGCAAACTACACATATAAATAAACATGCACCCGGCCAGCTCTCCAGACATGTATGAATCCCAGTGTCAGTCTCAGCTTGGGCTCATATTGCTACATAGTAAATCTATCATGAGTATTTGTGAAATCCTCAGAGGATGTCCAACTGAACTGAGTTCTTGGGATACATTTTAGATGGAAAATCATTGGACCCTGCTGTGCAGAAATGCAGTCAAATAAGGACAAGTTTACTTTTGAAACATAACTTTGAGGGTTTCTTTTTTGTTGTTGTTGTTATACAAAATAAAACAGTCTCATTTTAAACATTTTAAAATACAAACAAACATGAAAGAAAAATAATGACTGAAAAATCTCACTATCCAAGACAAGATATCTGCTAATTTTTTTATTTGTATCATTACAGAACTTTTCATAATTTTTTTAACTAGGTTAGAAGTTTGAGAAGTACAAGTTATTTCTAACATTTTGCCATTGCCAATCATGAACGTTCTTATAATGGTATCTTTGTGGAGATCCATGATTATTACCTTAGAATAAATTTCCAGAAGGGAAATTAGTGCCACAGACCTCCGTGGTAGATCATCTGGCAAGTTATGCCAGCTCTGACATCAAATTTATCCCAAATCCCCGAACTGTTCGCCAGCTCCGCCTCTTCTATTTCACGCCATGTCCCCGTACAGCTGGTCCCCTTCCCCCTAATCCATCTCCCTAGTCCATCACTCTAGAACAGCTCCCGTTAGTGAACCACTCTAGTTCACCTGCCCCTAATCCACCAGCCTAGTCTGTCTGCCCCTGGTCCATCTCCCTAGAACAGCTCTCCCTAGTCCATCAGTCTAGGACAGCTCCCCTAGTGAACCACTCTAGTTGACCTGCCCCCAAATCCATCACCCTAGTCTGTCTCTCCTTGGTCCATTACCCTAGAACATCTCCTCCTAGTCCATCCCCCTCAATTTTATTCCCCTCTGCTCCATCAACCTGGTCTGTGTCCTCCTTAGTCCATCACTCTGGAGTATCTCCCCCTAATTCATCCCCCCAGTTCCCCTGCCCCCTAATCCATCATCCTAGCCCATCTTCCCCTCGTCCATGCCCCCCCCCCCACAGTCCAGCACCCTCATCTGTCTCTCCCTAGTCCATCTCCCTAGAACATCCCTTCTTGTCCATCACCCTAGTCTATCATTTTTCCTCTTTACTGCTATAGTTTGGTACTTGGTTTCCCAGTTTCTGCTTTGAGCACTTTAGATTTTTCCCCTCAGAATAAGAAATCGTATAAATTTAAAGGCAGATCATGTTAATCTCCTGCACCTAGAGCACTTGGGATCAAGTCCCTATCATGGCTTTAAAAGCTTCTAAGTTCTCTAAGGTCTGTGTCTTACCTGTTTCTATACGGTCCTACCTGTGTCTCCAGCCACTCCTTGCTACCCTCTCCTATCCAGCTTAGTTGGCCCTCCCACTGTTCCCTGAATGCAACATTCCTGCCTCAAGACTGTTTTGTCTTCCAGAAACTCTTCATCCAGATCTTTCTAGTAGCCTCTCCATTAATTCACTCCAAAATAGTTTACCACCCATCACTCTCCTTCCGCACTTCCAGACTCACCCTGTCAACACCCTGCTTTATTTTCACTACAGCATAAGTCCTCTTATTATAGTATAAATGTACTTCCCTGTCATCCCACACTAGAATTTTTAGTTTCATAAATCCTTCATCACTGTGCTCCAAAAAAAAAACTAGAAATACCTGCCTTCCTAGATGTTCAATAAGTAAACATGAATTGATTGTATAGATGAAAGAATGAATGCATTATTCTATTTAAGTGTATGCAGAAAGTTAAAGCTTTGGATGCCCATTGCCAAATTGGCCTTCCAAAAAAAAAAGTATATCTTACCTCTGCTCTCACTAGCTGAAAATTAAAGGGGATAGTTTAACTTGATGTACCCAGATTATTTTCATAATTATTTTCTTAACATCTCCACAAAATAATGTTCTTAAAAGTGTTATTGGTTAGGAAAGAAGTATGTCAGATATTTCATCTCACTATAACTTTCCCTAGAAAATGACTCAAAATAAGTGTAGTATAAAACTCTCTGAAGAATAAGCAGATTTTCCCCCATAACTGATCTTCATTCTTTATGCTTGTAAAGTATTTGTGCACAAAGGGGGCAAATGAAAAGTGAAAAGGGTCAAAGTGGGTAAAGTTTAAGAGTCTGTTATATAAGAAAACTCCTGCTCTCTAGAATCAGACCTATCTGAATTCAAATTCTAGGGCCACCATTTACTCACTGAACAACCAGGACAATTTCTTAATATCTCATTGAAATACAATATCCTCATCCTATAGTATGGAGATAATCATTACTCCCTTTCTGAGTTGTAATTAGATTGAATACAGCACCAGGCAGGGTTATTTCGCTGCGCATGTCTGGAACAGGGTCTCCTGCGCTCCATACATGGAAGCGATTTTTCATCTACATCCTTGTCATATTGGCGACTTCAGCTGTTCATTATGAAAACTTGAGGGAAGAGGACATCGTGAAGTACAAGAACTGTCCTCCAGCATGCGAAGAGGCTTTTTGTAAAGAAAGGATATTCCTTTAGGAAAGAACTGAAGTTGCAGTTCAACAGACCTGGGCACTGCAGGAACTAGGTCTGTTCAGCGGATAGTGAGACGCGTCATGAAGCAGCGCGCCCCTGCAGTCCTCAAGGAAAGGCTCGGATGACACTCATGGGGAAAGTTTGACTCTGGATAACGTCACCTCTGATCTGTCCTTGATGCTTGAAGCTCCTCTGCCAATGCACCTCTCTGCTTTGCTTGCCAATGCCATAGGCATTTTAAGGACGAAGTTCCTATGGTTCCTAAGACCCTGCCTCTCTGTTTCCTTCTCCACTGATGCAGAAACTTGGCGTTGGGCACTCATGGGCAATTATGAGAGAAAATGTACCCCAACATTCTCAGTATCTTTGTTGACAAGGAGTGCGACCTTGCCAGTTTTCTGTAGAAAACTCTTGTTTACTAATTTGCAGCTCCAAAGTCTACGGCTGTCAGCAAATTACAGTAAGAATTAAATCACTTCTTTTATTTTGACACTTGCTAAGGAGATCCAACCCACTGTCCACTCTTTCTCCTTCTTTAACACCTTCCCTTGTGTAGTACTGAAGTCAGAAAGATAGACAGTTCCCTGGTTGAACACTTAACAGAAATAAGAGGACTTATTGGTATCTTCCCATTGAATTGTAGTTTTGTGTTTTCTCCAGAATGGCTTATGTATATCTACACATAAGCCCTACATTAAAACATCACCAGAGTTTACTTAGCCTTCTCAACCGAAACGTGCTATATAGCTCCAGCCCCTATAAAACTCTTGCTTACTGAGTGTCCTTGAGTAAGTTGACTCTCTCAATCTCCAAGAATCATGGTTAAGAGTTTAGGCTGGTTTTTTTTTGGATGCTTTTTAAAAATATTTTAACTTTATTGGGTAGAGCTCATTTGCAATGTTACATCAGTTTCAGGTGTAGAGCAAAATGATCCATTTATACATTCATTTATACATAGATTTATTCTTTTTGAGATTATTTTCTCATGTAGGTTATCACAGAATATTGAATAGAGTTTGCCATGCTATACGGTAGATCCTTTTGGTTATCTGTCTTATATATAGTAGCATATGTGTGTTCCTCCAAGCTCCTAATTTATCCCACCTCCCTCTCCCATGCTTTCCTTTTGGTAACCATAAGTCTGTTTTCAATACCTGTAAGTCTATTTCTGTTTTGTAAATAAGTTCACTTGTATCTTTAAACATTTTTAAAATTAGATTCTACATACGAATGACATCACATGATATTTGTCTTTCTCTAAGAATGCAGACTTTGAATTCCATTGACCTGGGTCCAAATCCTGTCTCTACCATGCACTAGTATTGTGACCTCGAATGATTTTCTTAAGCTTTTAGAGTCTGAATTTCTTTCATCCCTAAAGTGACTTTTTTGCAGTAAGTGTTTATTCTTCATACAGGCATCATGACCATTAATTGCGGTACCATTATATATATAATGCTTAACTGTTGATGACCACATTACAAGAGCTCAGTAAATGTTCCATTATTATAATAATTAGATAAACATGTCCTAGACCTCGAGAAGTCTGCTGCTGCTGCTGCTAAGTCGCTTCAGTCGTGTCCGACTCTGTGTGACCCCATAGACGGCAGCCCACCAGGCTCCCCCGTCCCTGGGATTCTCCAGGCAAGAACACTGGAGTGGGTTGCCATTTCCTTCTCCAATGCATGAAAGTGAAAAGTGAAAGTGAAGTCGCTCAGTTGTGTCCAACTCCTAGAGACCCCATGGACTGCAGCCCATCAGGCTCCTCCATCCATGGGATTTTCCAGGCAAGAGTACTGGAGTGGGGTGCCATTGCCTTCTCCATCTGTAAATAAGCCAGTATCCTCAATTCTACATCATTAGTTGAATCCTTGCTACAACATTGCTGTTTTCCCCGTCACCCTAGCCAGAAGTGTTTGTTCGTGAACAAGGGTTCATCAGAGTCCTCTCAGGAGTCGGGCCCTGTGCAGATTGTCCCAGGTGTGTCTCTTCCTCTCATAGTTCTTACAATGTGCAGAATCATCTTGGGGTTCTTCCTCTCTGAAACCCCTTTAGTAACAAGTGACTAAATTCAATTGATTCTGCTGCCTAAGTACCTCTTAGTTCCACCTGCTCCTCTCTCTCTGTCTCACTCCAAGTCCTCAGTTCTCATTTCAGCATCTCTTGCCTGTATTACCACGGCAGCAGCTTCCCTCCATTCCAGCCTTACCCTCCTGCCAGCTCCTCCCCAGAGTCAGGCTCAGATGTGTCACTCACAAACAAGTCTCAGCCTGCTCAGAATAAAAGTCAGACTGCTTGACATCTCATATGAGGTCTTTCATCATTTGACTCTGTGTTGACCTCTAGCCTGACTTTTTGGCCACTTTCCTACACGGGCAGGCTTTGACCCAAGAAGCAACTTAAAATGACCTGAATATGCATTTGCTATTCCACATTTTGGTGTTTCTTAACCTTTGTGTATGCAGTTTGCTCTTTTCAGAAGGCCCTTCCCCTTGCCTACTGGGAAAACTCACTCTTCAATATTTATTTCAAATGTCACCTCTACTGTGACCTATTCTCAGAAAGCTAATCGCTTCCTCTTCAAAACTATCTTTGCACCCCAAGACTAATGCCCTTTTTTCCCTTAATTACTCATCAGTTTTCATATCAGATGTCACCTTCTCAGAGAAGGCTTTCTTGACCACTCTCTACCCCCAAAGAATCCCAAGGCCATGAATTTCTGTACTAAATTATTTCTCCTATGACTTCCTCAGAGAAGGAAATGGCAATCCACTCCATTACTCTTGCCTGGAGAATCCCATGGACAGAGGAGCCTGGCGGGCTGCTGTCCACAGGGTCGCACAGAATTGGACACAACTGAAGCAGCTTAGGAGCAGCAGCAGCATGGCTTCCCGGCTGTTTACAAATATAGTTCATTGCATCTTATGGCCAGACTTTTGTGAAACAAACACATAATTATAAAACTAAAAACAATAGCTTTTCTCTTGCTACAAATTAAGAAAAATTATCATGTATTTCTTTTTTCATATAAAAACAAAACAACATTTTCACCATCTCAAGGAAATGTTGGACTAAAAGCATGCTAACTATTCAAACCTTTAAATGTTCTGCATTTTACTCTTATGTTAAGACAGATCCCTGGACTGTATTCTTTGAGCCCCTTAAAGAATTGCCATTTGGAATTATGATTTAGCATGATTCTGCCAGCATTCATCCATGTTGTTGCTATTATAAAAAAACAGATGTTTGCAGAACATCTTTTGGACTCTTGATCAAAGTGCTACTGAGAACATCTTCCAATGTATTGCTCAGTGTCTTTTGTGACAAGCTCATCTCAGAAGTAGAATCCAGGCCACCATATGTATCTGGGTTTTCTACTGTTAGATGCCAAGAGATTGATACTCATCCTATTTCTTTCTTTGCTTAGGCTTCCAGGAAACTCAGTGCTCATTGTGACACTCAACTGCTGTGACTTAATCAAGATTTTTTAGAATATACTTTTATTTTTTATTTTCATTACTACCCTCCTCTGCCTCTTGTCCAGCTTTTTAAAATGTGACCTTTCCCACCTACTAGAAGAATTTATGGCAAAGAGAGCTGTGTGGTAGGAAAAGATGCATGCATTTTAAAGTCATATGGTACTGAGTTTCAAGGTTGGTTCTGTTGGTTATTAGATGTATACCTTTAATTTCCTCTATTCTTAGTCATCTAAACTTGAAAACCAAAACATCATGCTATCTAAGTATGGTTATAAATATTATATATACACACCTACACACACACACACAAACATACCACACACACACACACGTATGCATACTTACTGCAGTCCTTGAGATTCAAGAGTCTTTTTCAGTTATGTTTGTTCCTCCCAAAACCCTATTGGAAAATGGAGAATAAATGCATGATGGGTGATGAAATGGGGAATAACAAGATTGCCCATGATCACATTTATAACAGATGAGAAGAACTTGATCTTGGATGACTTCATAGAGGAAATAAAATGCTGGAGTTTAAATGATGCAGAGGATTTACACACATGAAGACTACAAAGAGGATTCTCTGGATGGGTGAAACTTTAGTGGAAAAGAGTGAATTGGAAAAAAAAAAAACAAACAAACAAAAGAGGCTGACCTCACAGTAAATTTATTAACAAAAGCACCAGGGTAAAATTTCTGAAATTCAAAAAGTTCCTGTTTATATCATTGAGAGTCATTAAACATAGAATGAAGAGTTAATTTCTTAGAATATTAGAGGGAAAAACAAGGGTAATACTTGAAGCCTTCCTCCCCCTCCTCAAAGTTTAAACAATTGATGATGTATAAACCATACGTAGAAGTGTCTGTAGGAATCTCACAATCATCCACTCATTCTTCAGAAGCCAAGACACATATTCAGAGAGTCAGAGAGCAGAGGAGCTGGATTGGGTTCTCAGCATGAACTCGGGCAGCACATCTGAAGAAGAGAAGAGAAGGCTCAAAAATCTCAAAAGAAGACAGAAGTAGAATAGGGACAAAGATTAGAGTTCTCTGACTCTCAGTCCACCCTGGGACTCCTGCTTTGTCTGTCTACCGGGTCCTCTCCATCTTCAGGTCACTGCAGTCTATGCTGTCCCATCTGAGTGTGTGAAAGGGAAGCTTGTTTAAGAAAAGCATACTTTCATCTTCCACCTCTTGAATCTTGATCCATAGGAGTGGCGAATTTTGTGATGATCAATGAGGCTGAAGAGGTCTGCGTCACGTTTAGAGCGTGTTCTTGCTCTTGCATAGGGCTAGCTCTGAAATACCACAGAAAGAGTGGCTTGAGAGACTGCTGTGAGGTTGCCAACTGAGTGTTTGCATTCAGATGAATCTCACGCAACACTTCAAATGGCCTTCAGTTCAGTATCCAAACATTTGGTTTCTTATCTATGCTAATTCCAAATTCTCTACAGTTGCTGAAAGTTTATTGTGGATAAATGCATACATGGCTGGAAAAGTCACAGATGAAGTAGGTTTCACTTGTTGACTGGGGCTGGGACTTGCCTTCCAAAATGTGTAAGAAAAAAATTGTTTAGGTAGAATGAAGAGAAACAATGACTGGAAATATATATATTTTAATGTCTGGGAAGGATATAAAGATACTCTGTTCTGGAGATGAATAATAGATAGGCAGAGTAGACAGCTGCTCTCTAGTGGAATGTGTTGAGGAATGAGTGAAGCTTCTGATGCTAAATTCTTACATACTATGAAAGAAGGTCACATAGATTGGTAATGTCTGCCAGGAGCATGGAAGATGCTGGTAGCTGCACACATCAGACATAAACCATTGACCATCTGATCTAATGTAATCACGGTCTCATGTCAGAAAGTAGTGGTGACTAGGCAGGTGTCATCCAGGTGCCAAGCCTAGATTTCTTGGCTTCTCTTACGTAATTTTTTATCATGCTAGGATGACTTGAGACCTGCTATGTTCCACTCTGATAAAGAAGAAGAAGAAGCTCTGCCCATCAATTTATCCCTGTGTTTGTTTTATTTTTTTTTTTTTAATTTGAAGCTAAAACAGAACTATTAGTGAAATAAGGTTTCTTCTCATTAAAAAAAATTCTCAGATGGGGCCCCTAGACCTCCATGTGGCCTTGTCACGGCATCTCAACACTAGCCACTCCACTGGGAGAACTTTTGGATTCCTCACTGATGTTCTCGAGTTAGAAGGAAAAGCCCAGCCTTGTCTGCAAAGAGAGTAAACAAGATCCAGATTTTTATTCATCTGTGGGGATGTGGGTAGCTGATCCTTTCCCTGAGCCTGCCAGGTTCTATATTACATCAAGGAGGACTTTAGAAGAACCCGCCTTAGTGCAGGGAAGCATCAGACATGCTTGCAGCATGTGGGGAAAGGCTGGAGCTGACGTGAGCAGTGTTGGGCAGATGTGTTGAGGAGGGGTGGGTCAGAAACAGAGCTCTCTCCTCCATTTTCTAGTGCTTCCAGACGATCCCACCCAAACAAACCCTGCTTAGTATGTCAGAGCCGCAGAGGGACAGACAGCTCCCCATTCAGTCTCGCCCTCCCTACTTTTTCCTTAGTAGACTCTGGACCAAGCGGCTTTGAGCTTTCTCCCACTAATTCATAGCATATTTTAGGTTTCTGGGGAAACACACATCTCCACAAATATGTGTGGGCAGAAACAAACATCTAATACAAAAAGCACAAATACTGAATAGCTGGGATTTCGACTCCAACTTCTAGGATCCATTGTGTTTTCTAAGGACGGAAGCCTAGTGTCACGGGATCTGAATAGAAGCCTGTCCTAAAAGTTTAGAACACAAAATTCAGACAGCCAGGAGAGAGCAGCCCAGGGATGTGCCAGACAGGTTGAACTTGACTTTAGAAGATCTGAACACTGTCTAGCCGTCTGCTGTCCCTGTGTCTGTCTGTTTCTGTATGTCCCTGTCTTCTCCCTTATACACACAGATACATGGTGCATGTCCTTAGGAGAATTGTTGTCTTCTCTGGGTCTGAGCTCCTCCTCTGTAAATGTTTTCTCATCTCCAGACTCCTTGTCTTGTAATAGCAGTTTCTCCTACAGATCTTTGCACTCGGTTCAATTGTCCCATTGTTTCTGCTGCATGAGACTATGAGTTTATGTTTGGTCTGCTAATGTGGGGTTAGAGAGTCTGAGTTTTAAAGCCAGATTTGGATTGAAGTCTTGACTCCACTCCCTCAAGTGTATGACCTTGAGCAAGTCATCTGCCATGCAAAACATGGTGATGATATCTACTCATTAAGTTTCTTTTGAAGGCTAAAAATTAGAGCACATTCAATGTCTTGTAATAACCTATAATTGAAAACAACTTGGAAAAATTTATGTGTATATATATATAGCTGAATCACTTTGTTCTACAGCTGAAAATAATACAATATTGTAATAAATTAACTATACTTCAATGTTTAAAAATTAGAGCAATATAAAAATGCCTAGTTATGTATGGTCTTAAGATATAGTAAATTTCAGTTTCCCTTCAGTTTCCTTAATATCTAGTATAAGCCTAGCTTTTGGTAAGTATTCCAAAAATTCCTGTTGGAAAGGAAAACTGAAAGAGTGAAAGAAGAGTGAGGGAGGAAAAGATAAAAGGAAGGAAGGGAGGGAGGGAAAGGATGGAGAGAGAAAGAGAAGAGGAGAAGAGGGAAAAGAGAAAAATAGGAAGGAAGGAAGGAAGGAAGCTGGATAGGGAGGAAGAAGGGTGGGGAGAAAGGAAACAGTGTCAACATGTGCTCTTCAACCTATTCATTCCTAAGGGGCATCTGTGGCATACTCCTATCTCTTCCCTTAATCCCTAGTATTGCCATTAGCATATCATAACCACTCAAGTACTGTTTACTGTCCATGTTTTATTAATCTTTAAAATGAGGATAATGTCATACTTTGTGTAACGCTTCTATGAGCATCAGTTGAAATGTTGAGTACGAGAGTATAATACTTTTAAATACAGTAAGGGTGCTGATGACACACCTTGGGTCTGCTCTAGGGTGCCTAATTGCCCTGCTTGTCTCAAGTCCCTGTATGTATAATCTCATAAATCGGAAATTGAGGAAACTATTTAGGGAAAGTAGATGCAGACACATCTGATGATACTGTGTGTGGAAGGATGAGCAGAGGAGGGACCCAAAACTGGATTATATAATCCAGCTGGGTAGTGAGTTTGCTGAGAAAGAATGTACCATAAAAGGCGGAGGCTGGAATAACAAGAGGACTCTGGGAGCAGAAGTTGGGCAGAATGGGAAGCTAGCAGCCCTGCTGTGGGACTTCCTCAAACAGGGGAAGAAGTAATCCGCTGCCTTTGCAGGAAGGTGCTGCCACATACCACATAGGATTGAGAACGTGGTATACCAGATAACTAAGTGGAGACATGTGCCAAGAAGGTACCAATGTAGACAGCCTTGTACAAACTCCACAGTGCAGAGGCCAGAGACAATGGTTTATCACATTTCTTTATGGTGGATACTAAGAGGCTCAAGGTAGGTAGCCAATGCTGATTAATAGACATATAAAATCAAACCAGTCAATCCTAAAGAAAATCAGTCCTGAATATTCATTGGAAGGACTGATGCTGAAGCTAAAGCTCCAATATTTTGGCTACCTGATGCAAAGAACTGACTCATTGGGCAAGACCCTGATGCTGGGAAAGATTGAAGGCAGGAGGAGAAGGGGATGACAGATGATGATATGGTTGGATGGAGTCACCAACTTGATGTGAATTCGAGCAAGCTCTGGGAGTTGGTGATGGACAGGGAAGTCTGGCGTGCTGTAGCCCATGGGGTTGCAAAGAGTTGGACATGACTAAGCAACTAAACTGAAAATAACCCTTGAAGAAGCCAAAAAATATTGTGGAAGGGAAGAGAGTACAGGGGGAAATGACAGAAGAGACTGATACTGTTTTCTGATAAGCTTTGCCATGTTGGAAGCCAGATTTAGCATAATTGTTTTTCCACTCTGAAGATGCTAAAGAATACAGACAAAGAAGCATGATACATAAACAGCATTGCTGAACTAGATGGTGTAAGTTCACTGACCCAGAGTATACATACTTCTCCGGGTATAGAAGCCATACATAACATTTCATATCTCAGCCAGGCCAGCTGTTTGCCTATTCGTGTGAAGAAAGAGTTGTAGGTCGGGTCAGTTCAGTCGCTCAGTCATGTCCAGCTCTTTGCAACCGCATGGACTGCAGCACGCCAGACTTCCCAGCCCATCACCAACTCCCAGAGCTTCCTCTAACTCCTGTCACTCACTTACCCATGTTACATCCCAGTGGGGCTAAAGGATGATTCCCTTCCTAGGAAAGTAGTCTATTCTTTTTGGAAATATGGATCCCAGAACATTTTTCCATTTGTAGGTGGTATTTGTCCAAATCAAGAAAAAAAAAAAAATATATATATATATATATGATATATGTATACCTTTAATTTACAATTGTATAGGTTTTCCCCATGGCATAGTACAGTGTATATTTCTCCAGCAGGGAATTGAAAAGAAGTTTCCTCTTCCTCACTTGCTCTTCCAGAACCAGAATGACCTCAGGAATTATTTCTCATAAGAGATAATACCTTTCTAGGTGTTTCTTACACTTTGTGAAATCCAGCCAAAGGTTGGGGGTGTGGAGGGTCTGGGAGCTAATCTCCTAATGGTGAAGAACCCAAGTCCTGAACATACACACCTGGACTCAGGTCAACCATGTGTCAAGCATCAGATACTCTCTAAAATAAAAGTGGCCATACCTATCTCAACAAGGAAGCATTAAGGCTATGTGAAATAAAACACGCAAAATAATTAGACCAGTACTTAGCAAGAGTAAGTGATGGAGAAGTTGTTAACATCAATACATATTATTATTAGTATGGCTACTGCCAACAGACTTAGGATAGAAATTTGACAGGACCTCAGGGATAATCCCACCCTACTGGAGGATGTGTGCGTGTTAGTTGCTCAGTCGTGTCCGACTCTCAGCAACCCCATGGACTGTAGCCTGCCAAAGCTCCTCTGCCCATGGAATTCTTCAGGCAAGAATACTGGAGTGGGCTGCCATTTCCTTCTCCAGGGGATCTTCCCAACTCAGGGATTAAACCTGGGTATCCTGCATTACATACAGATGCTTTACCGTCTGAGCTACTAGGGAAGTCATCCATTCAGTTCACGAAAATTTATGAGCTCTCAGTACTGACAAGGCATTCAGTTCAATTCAATCACTCAGTTGTGTCCAACTCTTTGACACCCCATGGACTGCAAAACACGAGGCTTCCTTGTTCATCACCAACTCCTGGAGCTTACTCAAACTCATGTCCATCGAGCTGGTGATGTCATCCAACTATCTCATCCTCTGTCATCCCCTTCTCCTCCTTCCTTCAATCTTTCCCAGCATCAGGGTCTTTTCCAATGATTCAGTTCTTTGCATCAGGTGGCCAAAGTATTGGAGCTTTATAAGGATTATAAAGAGTTATTATTGAGACTTTCTTGTTTTTTGTTTCAGAAGCTCAACATTCATAAGACAAGAAGACAATGAACAAAAATGTCAGTGAGACAGGGCTAAGAGTAATAACACATGTTTATGTTGAAAACTCTTTCGGGCCTTCAAATGAGGGGATTATGTTACCTAAGGAGGGAATTGGAACAGACTGCAGGAAAGGGAGTTTTTCAACAACCCTGAAAGAAAACATGGGGTTTGAATGCACAGATGTGAGTGAAAGAGGATGGATCTTTTAATGTGAAGATGAAGGAAGAACAGAGATGCATAGACTCTATGTGTGACAGGAGGACTGAGAAATGAGGCTGAAAATGTAGGCTAGGGGCACATGGTTAAAGGTCTTCAGAAGCGCTTAACCTTTATAGGGGAAGCATCACATGCCTTTCCTTAAAAAAAAAAATAAAAATTATGTATCTGGCTGCGCTGGGTCTTAGTTGTGGCACAGGGGATCTTTTCTGTTGCTGCGTGCAGAATCTTGAGTTGCGGCATGCAGACTCTTCACTGCAGCGTGTGTCAGTTCCCCGAGCAGAGATCAAGCCCAGGCCCCCAAACTAGACCCCCAGGAGATTCTCCTACACGCCTTTCTTGAGAGGACTGTAAATTCTCTGTAGATAAAACATTTAGCTTTGTGTTTGAATTTCTCATGACCTTAATATAGTGACTGACAAATAACACCGGGTTATTGCTTTAGTAAATAGTGAGTGATTGGATGAGCCGATGAATTAAGTAACAGCTTTGGAAAATGAACACCCATCGGCCTTATACTCATCTGCTTGCGCGTTCATTCATTCATTCAGTACTTAGTAGGTATTAAATAAATTGATATTTCAGAAATTTTGCTGCTCACTGTTTGTGCCTTGAACTTGAGAGCAACTGTCCTCTCTCCATGAGCCCAGGGAAGAACACCTCGCCTACCCTATGGAAAGAGTATAACTTTCTATGTAGGACTCTCTACCTAAGGAAGTCAGGTTTTATAGGTTTTTTTCTTAGTCATTTCTGTTGAATCATTGACTTGATTTTAATAAGGAGGACAATTCTTTAAAACTTTGGATCCCCCCAAAGCCAATTTTTATGTTTCCCCAAGCACTGAAATTGAGGCTGCTCTGCCTGGCTATTAATACTCTAATGGAACAGTGTGCCCTCTTCCAGAGGGGAAGTCAGTCATTGTGCTGAGCTGATTAGAAGTGATGGCATGGAGCTTCTTCCTGAGAACGGAAGTCCTGTAACCTCAAATACCAAGGGCTATAAATCTCAGCAATATATAATGGTAATTGGTTTGAAAGGCCTAATTGACACAGAGAACCGAAGCCAAGAGCAGAATGCTCAAAACTGGAAGCTCCAGGCCTCCGCCTTCTTCCAGAAGGAGAAGTGTCATTTTCTCCCTCAGTGCTGGGAACAGCAACAAAGGGTTTAAAAAGCTAAGCCTCACTAGAGGCCAGACTGGAGGCCCTGCCAGAGAGCCAGTAAGGTCTAAACTGGAAGTCTATCTGCAGCACATTAAGCCGGGAAGCTGGTAAAAATCTGGATTCCTAGCTGAGATTTTAACCATATTAAATCAGAATCTCTGAATTTGAGCCTAAAGATTAGTGTTTTTGACAAGTTCCTGAGAGAACTTGACTCTCAGCCCCATTGCTTTTTAGCTACAAGAGGTGCAGACAAGTCACTTAGCCTCTCTCAACCTCTCACCTGTTATCTGTAAAATGGGCACAAACCATCTGCCTCTCATAGCTACTGTATTAGAGATATTTTTGTGATGCATTTGAAACTTATGAATACTAACATGTGAGATCAGTAATCATACCCATAGCTGGCTTGAGGTAGAACTGTTAAAGCCTCTCATGACCTTCCTTAGCCATACCCCCATAATTCCCCAGTATTCTCTATCATGAATAATGTGTTATGCAAGCCTCAGTTTCCTAAGTTACCCCTTTCTAAACAGATAGTTACATAAGTGCCCCCACCCCAGAGAAACTATGGAGTCCTCACTCCATAAATATTTATCCACTTATCATATCTGTAACATGGAGGAGGTTGCTTAACCTATCTAAGCATCACTTTCCTCCTCTATGTAGTCATCATCCTAACTGTACCTTTATTAATCAGGATGTGTGCTCTGTGCTTAGTTGCTCAGGCATGTCTGCCTCTTTTGCTACTCCATTGGACTGCAGACTGCCAGGCTCCTCTCTCCATGGAATTCTCTGGCAAAGAATATAGGAGTGGGTTGCCATTTCCTTCTCCAGAGGATCTTCCTGATCCAAGGATCGAACCCAAGGCTCCTGTATCTCTTGCATTGCAGGCAGATTCTTTACCTGATGAGCCACTGGGAAAGTCAATGATTAGTTAGAATGAAAGTGAAAGTGAAAGTTGCTCAGTCATGTCTGACACTTTGAGACCCCATGGACTATACAGTCCATGGAATTCTCCAGGCCAGAATAGTAGGGAGAAGGGAAAGTGGGTAGCCTTTCCCTTCTCCAGGGGATCTTCCCAATCCAGGGAATGAACTCAGGCCTCCCACATTGCAGGCAGATTCTTTACCAGCTGAGCCACAAAGGAAGTTCAAGTATACTGGAGTGGGTAGCCTATCCCTTCTCCAGCAGATCTTCCCCACCCAGGAATCGAACCGGGTTCTCCTGCATTGCAGGCAGATTCTTCACCAATTGAGTTATTGGGAAAGTTGATGGTCAGTTAGAATCAGTGATGCTAAATGTTCTAATAGATAAACCTTGAAATTCCAGTGCATCCTTATTAAAGTGAAGTCAAGTGAAGTCACTCAGTCATGTCCAACTCTTTGCGACCCCATGGACTGTAGCCTACCATGCTCCTCCATCCATAGAATTCTCCAGGCAAGAAGACTGGAGTGGGTTGCCGTTTCCTTCTCCAGGAGATGTTCCCAACCCAGGGGTCGAACCCGGATCTCCTGCATTCCAGGCAGACGCTTTACCATCTGAGCCACCTCAGATAAGAATTAGCCAGATTTGGAAGATTTTTATCCATCCAAATTTTCAGGAATCCAGTCTCCTTCCACTTTGTGGTTCCCATCTTCAACACATTGTTGCCACAGTCACTGCAGAAAAAGAAGGGACCCCGTGGAGACAAGTGCCAGACACTCAAGGGCCTCAATGCAGGAGTGACACATCTCTCCTGCTCAAGCTTTGACCAGAACTACTCACTCAGACCCACCTAGATGCAAGGGCAGCTTAAACAAAGCCCCTGGCAGGCAGCTACTTCCCACCATCAACTTTACATTATGAAAGTGAAAGCCACTCAGTCACATCCCACTCCTTGTCACTCCATGGACTTTAGTCCACCTGGCTCCACTGTCCATGGGATTTTCCAGGCAAGAATACTGGAGTGGGTTGCCATTCTCTTCTCCAGGGGATCTTCCCAACCCAGGGATCGACGCAGGTTTCCTGTATTGCAGGCAAATTCTTTACTCTCTGAGCCACCAGAAAATCCCCAAGTGTGTGTGATAGCTGTTCAGTCATGTCCAACTCTTTGCAACCCCATGGACTATGTAGTCTGCCAGCCTCATCTGTCCATGGAATTCTCCAGACAAGAATCCTGGAGTGGATAGCCATTCCCTTCTCCAGGGTATCTTCCTGACCCAGGAATCGAACCCGGGTCTCCCTCATTGCAAGCAGACCTTCTTTACCTTCTGAGTGATCGGGAAAGCCCCTTACATTATGAAAGAAGAGTACAAACCTCTTCTTAGTAAGTAAGTCATGCAGTTGCTGTGAAGATTGAATGAGAAAGTAGACGTCAAATTCTTAGTGCAGAGCCTGGTACGAAGTACCTAATCAATAAATGTGAACTGAAGCCATCATTCTTAATATCACAAGGTTAATTTCCTTGTGTGTAAACACTAGTGGGATCCTTTGGATACTAATGACTTATTTAAACACCAGATTGGCTACCGTGGTGATCTGTCCTGATTTTAGTCTGATTTTCATTAATTCTTTCAACTCATATTTGTTGAATGACTATTGAGTGCCAGCAGTGAACTACACTTTCCCGTTACCCAAGTATTACAAGGAATGGTGGAGAAAAAGGACAGGAGCACAATGCAAACACTTACGTAAATGGTTGTTTACATTTTAATTGTGATGAGTTACATGACAGAGAAGTACAGAGTCCTAAAAAAGTGCAGACCTAAAGGTCTGGCCTAGGCTGTAGGTCAAACAAGACTTCTCTGAGACCTATGGAATGAATGGAAATTGGCCAAATGAGTAAACAGGGAAAAGATGTTAGGCACAGGGAAAGGACATGAGCCTCTTCTTTCGGATCTCCCTAACCCAGTCCTGGGGATCAGTCAGCTTGGACGGCGGACCTCATGGAATGTTCCAAAGCATCACCAGCTTAAAAAAACACAAATAAATAAAAACATCCTGGTAAATATATCCACAAGGAACATTAGCAATTTACAAAGAACACACAACATCTAAACACTTTAGCAGCTCTGAGGAACTTACAAATGTTTCTATGCACTTACAAACTTCCTTTTCTCATCTTTGAAATCTTGAAAAGTCTGTCTGTGCATGACTTTTCTCAGATTGATTCCAGTCACTGAAAATGTTCAAAGCCTAAGCGAGAAGGAAAAACAAAAAAGGGGGGAAAATATATATATATGTACACATACACACACAGTGCAGCAAAGTGAATCAGCTATATAGCTGAAACTAACACAACGTTGAAAATCAAATATACTCACATAAAAATTAATTTAAAAAATAAAAATACTTTTGTGATCTGTACTGCTGTTGGCTGAATAACCAATCTTCTCCAGTTCTCCCAACACCCCTAAAAATGCAGAATATGATCTCATATTAGATGTTCTTCTCATAAACTAATAATAATTATAAATAAATAAGAAGTGAGGAGGAAACTTTTGAAGGTGATATAGGTTTATGGGTTAGATGGTTGTAATGGTTTCATGGGTGTGTTCTTATCTCCAAACTTGTCAAGTTGTATACATCAATTATGTGCAGATTTTTGTATGTGAAAAATAATAACTTCAAAAAGTGAAATAAGAATGGGCATGTGGACTCCTGAGCACGTGAGAACTTGTGGACTCTTAAGCACACACACATACATGCATGCACAGAGTAAGAAAGTATTACAGGGGTGATAGAGAGTTCTATATTAAGTAGACCTAAGGGTTTGGGGCCCTGCTCTGCCATTTGCTGGTTGTATGATCCCAGCTCCATAGCACAGCATTCAAAGCTCCTTGTGGTACCAGAATCTGAGCATCTCCCAGCATTCTTCCCTGCATGTACCCTCAGTTACAACCAGAGCAAGCATCTCCAGGCCCTGATGGGTATTGTGCAGCCACTATTTTATGCAGAATACGAGCATATGCCCCCTGAGATGCTCTCCATAAGCACAGCCTCTGTCTCCACCTTCTTCCACACACACTCCTGCTAAGTCTTAATATGGATCTCAATCTCTGTCATTAAATTTTTCTTTATCTTGTATTGGTTTTGTTCTCTGTGTTCCCATTGTTGTACTTAAGCTACTGGTAGCAGCTGTGGTATTTTCTGATTATTTATGCGCCTTCCTCTCTCACTTTTCTTGTTTGTTGTTGTTCAGTTGCTCAGTCATGTCCCCCTCTTTGCAACCCTATGAACTACTATCTCCCAGAGTTTGCTCAAGCTCAGGTCCATTGAGTCGATGATGCCATCCAACCATCTCACTAATCTGTGTAAATTTCCTGACATGGGCAGATTTTGTGTGTGTGTGTGTGTTTTCCCAGCATGTAATGCAACATCTGATACATAATAGATATTCAATGCACGGCTTTTAATCAAATGTCTTTTCTAATCATTTGTCCACACTGAGCCTCAGATTTTTCACCTGTAGAAATGAAAAATAATACCAACTTAGTTCATCCAGCCTCCTATTAAATGAGAACACATACCTACAGTGCTTAGCAAAGAATCTGCCATAAAGTAAGTGGGAGTGATTATCAAACATTTGAGTGCCTCCCATATCCTAGATCAGATGTATAAAAATTCTTTGCTAGATATTAAGCACTCTGTGAAACAAGGCATATATTTAATAATCATAATGAGATTATTAGAACATTAAGACAAATATGTGCATGCATCACTTCTTGTTTAATTATAATAATGATAGCAATATGGATAACCCTGTTCCTGCTTTTGAAGATTAATGAGAAGAGCCAAGAATATGAAGTTTGCAAGCACTGGGGTTCTGAACAAGATGATAATACTTGATGCATAACCAGTTATGAATTCCAGGGTCAGTGAATTTAATACATTTTATATCATTGCAAATGTTTGCTCTACTCCCAGGGAAGATTAAAAAAAAAAGTATTCCTGTGTTTGGCTCTGAAGCTTGCTTCTCTCCTGGCAGTGCGCATCAGACTAAATGTCACTAGAATATTTCAGCATATGTGGGTAAATATTTACACTCATTTTAAACAGATATTCCAAATTCCTTGTTGTTTTTCAGCAGAGGCCTAAACCTGGTGGTAAAAGTCATGAATAGAACTTTTTCATTCTCACTAAGTGAGAAGGGACTTTTCAAGGATCCTTTCCTCCAGGGTGCTCTATTTTTCTTCTCCATTCTCTTAGGGTTGCGTTGTTGGAAGGGAGGACTGGCCCTCTGCCATGGAACTCTCTACCAAGCCACTTCGAATTATTGCTCCATGGTCCCTGAGAGCCAGTAGAGATTCAGCTGTGATCTCAGGGGGAGAAAGAAATATAAAGGAAAGAAATATGAAAGCTGTAATATGAAGAAGTAAATCTTTGAAAAATGCAAAATGCATAGTGTTATGGCCTTGGGTTGCAAATGAGTGGACAAAGACTGAATTTTTTATTTTAAGAGGAATGAGAAATTATGGCTGGCACAAGTCAAAGATTACTTTCGTTCTTTGGAGATGCAGAGAGCCAAAAGTTTACATCAATGGGAGGCTATTGCTGGGCTGACAGGTTGATATCACACAGAGATTGAGTTGTAGACATTTTTGTTCATGTTTGAGTACACTGAAGTGGTGTCTCTGCGTGTAAATATATGTGCATTCTCTTAGCAATTTCTCTTGTCTTCTGAAATTCCTCAGTAGCAGATGATCTTATCGTAGAAAAGGCAACAGGACCTCTGATAATAGAATAAAGGAAGAAGCTAGGCAAAATGTCAGCCTTGTCTAATGGGCGACTCTGAAGCATCATTGGTGCCAGAGTTGTCCTATTTGCGGGCAGGGGATCCAGCCTTATGATCCTGTATCAGTTAATTCTTGTGTCCACAGGGATCCAAAGGGGTTGAAGATAAGGACTACCTCCTAGGCTGGCTGAGTAGAGTAACTTACCCTTGGCCAAAAGAAGTTGTCTAGCTGTGAGTACAATGATCTGTTTGTGACTCATAACTGCTGAGGGATAGAAAGGAGCTGTGTGGTCATCAACAGCGACAGCTACATCAGGGTTGAAATCCAGAGAGGGACAAGTTAGAATCATAGGATGTTGTGAATTCAGACAGAGGAACCAATCCTTTCATTCTACAGTGATTAAGCATCCATCCATTGGGGTAGTAATACAGCTAGTTACCAGGAATTGCATCCTAGTATAATCGGGATAAGAATTATGCCTTAGGATTTAATAAAGGGGGAAGGAAGGACACGTAAAGTCCTGATGACAAGACGGCGCTTAAACATATTTGTGCACCTGTGATAAGTGAGCAGTCCTGTGCTTAGTATTATGGAGGCAACAAGGATGCGTAAATGTGAACTTCACCTTAGGGAAAGTAATGAGTGAATAGGGCTTAATAAAATACCAGGCATGATGTACTCAGTGTTTCATAAGAAGCAGGAAGTTTAAGTACAGAAGATCTCTCCAAAGGAAAGAGAGATCATCAGCTGGAAATCTAAGAACTGACTTTGGAGCTGGCTCCAAAGGGGAGGCCGACTAGTAGCATATGTCAGCGGGGTATTCCAAATAGAGGGAATGGTTTAAGTACAGGTAGGGAGAAAAAAGTAGTTTCACATAAATTGTGCTCATGACTGGCAAATGGTGAAGTTTTGCTAGAGTAGCAGGTTAAAAATAGGGGAACTATAGGGATAAACATGGGGAAGTAGGAAGACCTTCAGATCTAGGCAGATAAGGATTTGAGATTGGTCTTCAGAACAACGGGCAGCCATGAATGGATTCTGAAGAGGAAGAAATTCCTAATGAGAGCAGTGGAAGGGTGAATGATGCGGCAGGCATAGACTGAAGCCGGAAAAGCTAGAGGAGACTCAAGCAAACTGCATCATAATTCTGCTTGACAGGCAGTTACCTGTCATGGGGTCGTTAGAACAGAACATTTTAACACACATAGTGAACCCTAATGTAAACTAGGGACCTTAATTAACAATAATTCATAAATATTGGTATACCCACGGCAACAAACATACCACAGGAATGCATGACGTTGATAACAAGGGAAAGGCAGGAGTCGGGGGTGGAGAAGAAGAGGAGGTATGTGGAAATTTTCTGTACTTTCTGTTCAAGTTTTATGTAAACCTAAAACTGCTCTTTAAAAAATTATCAATTTTAAGAAGAAAAATTTTAAAACCCACCACTTTTATTCAGCCCTTTGGCATGGCCAATTCTTACTTCCCAGAATATCTGTATAAGCATCGAGTATTTCTCTCTGTTCCTCTCATAGCTGAGCTCCTTTCTACATGATTTCATATCACACTGAACTTATTCTTAATTCTATTATTATTGTTGTAAGGTTGATGACTGGGAATATTCTCGTTACACTGTGATGTGAGTAAAAATGGTTTATTGTATTGATCCACTGAGATTAGTATTTATCATAGTAACTAAAGTTACTTACTCTAGTATATGTGTTCAAATATACTGAGCATCTTTTGAATTAGGATTGTATGTGTTTTATTTACCATTAATTTTCTAATGCCTGACAGAGTGCCTGGCTCATAGAAGATATTCAGTAGATATTTACTGATTGCATGTTTCATTACAAATGATTTTTGTAATAGATATGGGATATTGCTTAAGACTATTGTATTGCAAGTAAGACAGTCTTTGGTTTAAGTGTTAATGTGTTTTTTTTCTTTTTTGCTTTGTGATATTGGCCAATTCATTTTACATCTTAAGGTATTTCTCTGTAAATTGGGAATAAAAATGTATCCTATGCCATAGAGTTGCTGTGAGAAGTAAATATGATATTGTATGGTCTTAGCCCAGGTTCCCCAGAAAACAGAGCCTGATGCAAGGACTAAGTGCAAATGCTTAATTTCAGCAGATAACATCCCAGGGTAGGGAGCATGTGAGAAAAGTAAACTGAGGCATGGAGGGATGGACATAAATGCAAGGTGATACACTACCATGCTGTCTGCTGTTTTATGAGAAATCATGAAGAGACACGACTGTATTAAAAGAGGTGGGTCCACTTTGTCATGGGGGCCATCCCTAGGCAGTTGGTAGAGAGAATCCTTTCCCCAGCGGACGAAGATGGGGCTTAGCCTCCCCTCTGGCACGTTGTCTCTCAGTTAATTTGTGATGTTTCTGCACTACTACATCTGGCTCTTTTGACAACTGCTCATGAAATCTGATCTCCCACCCTGCGCTGTGAATTTCATCCAAGTCCGGAAGTAGCAAAGGAAACTTGAAATTCAGGACATGTAGCTAGCTGGTCTTCCCCGGTGGCGCTAGCGGTAAAGAACCTGCCTGCCAATACAGGAGACATAAGAGATGCGGGGTCAATGCCTGGGTCAGGAAGATCCCCTGGAGTAGGAGGTGGCAAGCCACTGCAGTATTCTTGCTGGGAAAATCTCATAGACAGAGGAGCCCGGTGGGCTACAGTCCGTGGAGTCGCAGAGAGTCAGACGTGACTGAGTGTCTGAGTACATCTAGTTGATCAGCTTGGCTTTGCGGAGGCAAACAAGGGGTGGGAGGCTGACCTTCCTGGGGAAGCTGCTGATCAGATCCAAGAGGTAGGATCCATCCAGACTTAAGCAGAGGTAGCTGGCCACAGAGGCAAGCTTCTGAACTACCCCTTGAAAAGGAGATATAAAAACGGAAATGATACCAGCAGTTTAGAGGCAGGAGAAGGCAACACAAAGAAAGCTCAAGGTGGTGCAGAAGAGTTTGATACAGTAAGCAAAGAATTGATTTCAGGGTCTGGCACATAGGAAACACTTCATAAATGTTAGCTTTTATTTTCTCGTCCGTTATGAAGATAAAAAGTTTATTTAAAATTAGCATCTCTATGCCAAAGAAGATTGATTAAATAGAGACTCAGACTCTCAGCAAACTTCAAATCAGAAAAAAATATTTGAGGATTATAAATTATATTGTTATGAGGGCTATGGGCTTCCCAGGTGGCGCTAGTGGTAAGGAACCCACCTGCCAATGCAGGAGACATAAGGGCATGGGTTGGATCCCTGCAGGTCCCCTGGAGTAGGAAATGGCAACACACTCCAGTACTCTTGCCAGGAGAATCCCATGGAGAGAGGAGCCTGGTGGGCTACAGTGCATGGGGCCGCAGAGAGGCATACATGGTGAGCAACCAAGTGTACCTGAAGACTGCATGAGGTCATCTGCATCCATACGCTACATGCACACATACTGTTTAGGGCCGACAGCAAGGGCTGAATAAAGACTGAATTTTATTTGAAATATTTGTTGAATGAATGGATAAATGAACGATGAAATCAATTTTTCTAGGTCTAGAATTCTGAGACACTAGACCTAGGAAGGATCACAGAGATTGGCCCATTCCAAATTCTTCTTTTATAGAACACAACATTGAGATTCATGGGGGCAAATTACTTTTCTAAGGTCTAATGGCTACTGGGCAGGCATGCAATTTGTAATTCCTTCATGCCTTACTCCAATAACTCTTTACTGATCACACTCCTGCAGTGCAAAGGAATCCAGTAATTATAATAAAGAGAGCTATCTTATTTTTTCTAGAACTCAGAATATGTCAAGCACTTATCATCTCCCTGAGATGCTTATTATCCCTATTAAATACATAAGAGAACCATGGTTTCAAACAATAAAATATCCTGTCCAGATATTAAACGGTAAAAGTCAGAAACCAAACACAAGTCTTGCTGTTCCCAGTGTTCTTACCTTCTATCACTGCATGCACAAACTGTGGGGCTTGATGAGGAATTTTTCCTCTTATGAGTCTTACAAGATTCATGGGTGGAAGTTCCATAATACATAACAAGAAACCAGGGCACAGAGGGAAAGAAAGGGGAGCCTTGGACCAGCAGAAAATTTAAAACTGAGACTCCCGCCCCCCGCCTTCACTATCTGTGGTATTTGCCATTTTTTTATAGGAAAAATCCCTTCTGGGAAAGACTCACTCAACTCCAGATCCTTTTCCAAGACATTCTTGGAGCGGAGACTAGCATTTCCAATTTGGCAGCGAGAAGTGTGATTTTAATTAGGCCATTTCCCTCTGGGGGCTGGGGGCTCTGTTGGCTGAACTTCATAAAGAAGCCTGTGGGTGGGCAGCGTGCAAGGAGCTCAGAGGTGAGGAGCCTTCAGAACAAGCCTCCCAAAGGGGCCTGGCTGTCGTGTTGTGGAATTTCCCCTATTCCTTCTTCCTGCTGGAGTAATTGGAAATTGCTACACCCTGGGGGAAGGTGGCCTCCTTCAGACAGGACACAGTTTGGGAGCTCTTGGATCTGAGCCAGCTAATATCCAGTCCATTTGCTTTTCAGCCACAGGGCCCCTGTGTGGATCAGTCACTCAACCCAGACAGGTGGCCACCTGCCTTGGTCCATGGCATCCCTTTGGGTCCCAGCGGGACGCTTGTGCCCTTCCCCGGGGGAAAAGTTCATGTTCCTCCTGGTCATGAAATAATGTGGTCCCAACCTTCCCTCCTGGGGTGTGACCAGTGATTTACAGCTTTCTGACTTCTCCACTGGAGGACGGTACAGACATAAATTGTTGTCTGCAGACAATGTCTCTTCCAGGCTGGAGAAAGCCAGGGCAGTGCAGCTGGGTTTGTGGGTGGGCTTGGTCACTCAGGAGAGGCTGGCCAAAACTCACCCAGAGGATGGAAACCAAAGAGCTCTCAGAAAAACCGAGACTTGAAGGAGGACCCAGAAGGCACCTCCTGCAAGTCTTCCGTGGTCCTTTAATCCTCCTTTGAGAACTGGATATTCACCTCTGGTTTTCAGAGAACCCGAGGGTTTTTTTCTAAAATGCAAATCAAATCACATCAAGTTTCTGCTTTAAAACACCGCAATGGGTCCCTGCTTGTTAAAGTCTTGGAACTGCGTCAAGCTTTCTCTATGTCGGGGTCGCCATATAGTGGAAGCAGTGACAGATTTTATTTTCTTGGGCTCCAAAACCACTGTGGACAGCGATTGCAGCCATGAAATTAAAAGATGCTTGCTCTTTGGAAGGAAAGCTATGACAAACCTAGACTGTGTCTTAAAAAACAGAGACAACGCTTTGCCGATAAAGATTTGCATAGTCAAAGCTCTGGCTTTTCCAATAGTCTTCTATGGATCTGAGAGCTGGACTGAGAAGAAGTCTGAGCATCTAAGGATTGAGACTTTTGAATTGCTGTGCTGGAGAAGACTCTTGCGAGTCCCTTGAACAGCAGAGATCAAACCAGTCAATCCTAAAGGAAATCAACCCTGAATATTCACTGGAAAGACTGATGCTGGAACTCCAGTACTTTGGCCACCTGATGCAGAGTGTTGGAAGAAGACCCTGATGCTGAGAAAGATCAAAGGCAAAAGGAAAATGACATGGCAGAGGATGAGGAGGTTAGATAGCATTGCTGACAATGGACATCAATTTGAGCAAACTCTGGGATATAGTGAAGGACAGGGAGCCTGGCATGCTGCAGTCCGTGGTGTCTTCAAGAGTCAGACATGACTGAGCGGCTAAACAGCCACAGCAACCCCACCGAGTTCTCCAGCTTCCTCTACTCTTCCTCCATAGCCCGCACCCTGTAGTTCCCAAACTCAACCATGTCCTTCACATACTCATCCGCACCCTTCCCCTTAAGTGCGGTAACCTTTGCGGCTTCTCCCCAGTCAATGGGCAGCCTTCCTTTCCATCCCAAATCCCTCTTGTCCTTGCTTGGCTAGGTTTTGCTCATTATTCAAATGCCCAATTAGAAAATTAGAGGAAGACTTCTCGGAAAAGCCTTCCCCAAATATTCCTTCCAGACTCATTGGCAAAATGGGAACACCTATCTTGACATCTATTTTAAAACTTAACATGCTGTATTATAATTGCCTGCTCAATTTACCTTCCCTGTTCACTGTAAACTGTGAAACTAAAAAACAGGTTACTGCTGCTGCTGCTAAGTCACCTCAGTCGTGTCCAACTCTGTGCAACCCCAGAGACAGCAGCCCACCAGGCTCCCCCGTCCCTGGGATTCTCCAGCCAAGAACACTGGAGTGGGTGCCATTGCCTTCTCCGAAAAAACAGGTTAGTGTTTTGCTTATCATTATAATCCTTGTTTGGTGTCAGGCATATTTTTTTGCACTCAACAAATAGTGGTTAAATTAATAAATTAGGCCCCAGAAGGCATCCTGTTAAACCGGTAATGATCCTCATCATTTTCTGAGGATTAAGTACCTGTTAAATGCTTCTCTTGAAAAATGTATAGAACTGGAGGGATTGGTCCAGCTTTTCACCAATAATTTATAAGCGGCTAGGAAGGACTGCTGGTAGAAAACAGAGTTTTAAGTTTTCCATAAACACTGAGTTTTGGTAATGTTTTAAAATATTGGTGTGAAGTATGGCAAGAACAAGTGAAGGCCTTCTGTGTGTCCTGTCTATACAGTTTCTCAAAGGGATACATGTGAACAAGCTAATTAACATGGTTGGAGTCTTCGCGTTCATGATCCACAACTAAGGGCTTGGACCTAGGAATGTTGGTAGAGAAGAACGTAGGCTTATTCGGGAGGTCATGAGACTGCAAAGAGGGAGACAGCTGTCCTTCTGTGTTTTTCCAGGAGGGAGAGTGCTAAGTTGAGCCTTGAAAATGATTCAGCAAGCCTAAGAACCAAGGAACAGTCAAAAGGAGAGAGAATCTGGCTAGAGGAAAGCTTATTTGTAGTTGAAACAAGGCAAGAAGAAGAATAACTGAAAGAAAGGAATGTCTCAGACATAAATTTCATAAATGCCTTTCCACTCTGGGCAGCATGCTATGTTTTATGGGGCCCAAACAGACTCTGAAGGTCACAGAGAACCTCAAAGTTGGTTCCTGGCCAGATCATCAGTTTTAGCCAAAGGGATGGCAGAATACACCATGCCATGTTCACATGGAGATGGTTATAGAACTGAAGACTCGTGCAGGAATTTGCAACCATTTGACAGAGGGATGACAATGGGCTTCCAAGCTCAAATGATCGCCGTGACCTAGGCTATCTCTCTCACTTGCTTCTTTGCTGTTTCATGAGTTTTACATCAGGAAGAAAATTACAACTGGCAAGAATCCCCCAGCACTTCTATTCTTAGGCCCCCCGAATGGCCCCTTAACCTAGCAAAACTGAACAATAGTTCCTCATAAAAATAATGGGCATAACCCTTTCTATTTTCTAATACAGAAATTCCCAAAGTGACTTCCATGGAACATCTGTTCTGAGAAATGTTCATAGAGGCTGAGGGAAAAGCGGTTCCAGGCCAAAAAGTTTGGGAAATTATACACGTTCTAGCCCTTGCATAGGTAATCACATTGTGTACATCAGCATATTTAGGACTTTGAGTCCTTTTGAAGAAAACAATCAGATATTCCACAGTTGTTAAATGATATTAGTTGTTTATATTCTACTATATATATTCTACGAGGGCGAGTCGGACATGACTGAAGCGACTTAGCAGCAGTAGCAGGGGAAAAAAAAAAACTTTAGGGAAACTCTACTACCTCACCTAAGAATTGTGACTATATATACTCAAATGTCTTTACGCACTATTTTGTTTATAAAATAGATACATAATTTGACTATTGATTTATCAAAGTTACATGCTAAACAGCCATCTATTATTATAAATGTCTGTGATATTTTGTATTGTCTTTGTTGTTTCGGATAAAATATAGTTTCTGTTTTATATTGGGAACTAAAATTTTTCACAAAAATTTATATAATGCTTTATAAGTGCAAGATGTTGAGTTATACAGGCTACAGTAATAATGGTAATCCTGCATATAGTAATGGCTTTATTACAGGGAGCCCTTAAGTATGGATCAAAAACTATATTGGGTACTTTTACATCTATTTTCTCATTTAATACTCCAAATAGTCCTGTAAAGACAATGATATTATTATCTCCATTTTACAGGTGGAGAAACTGAAAACCAGGAAGTTTAATTCCCCAAAGTTATACAGCTAGTAAATGTATGGTCTCTCTGATTGCATAATTGATGCTCTTAACCTTTGACAAACTAGTCTTCTAGATCACAGAAATGAAGAGTTTATGCACAGTTGGTCTAATTTTTGTTGCTTCTGGGGAACTAGTACTTTTTATTCCATCTAAGATCAGAGTGAATTCTCTGCTCAAGCTAAACAGAACATTAGGGGGTCTCCCAGTATTCATTTATGAAATAATTTGTAAAAGTGAGATGTAACCCAGACTGTCACTGGCTCCATAGATAAACATTCTCAGATAGCACTCAAGAGAAGAATTCATTGAATGTCTGAGAATATGCAAGCTCTAACCAAGTGGGTTCAGATTTCTAAAATTTGAGGTTGGGCATGGGGTATAGTAATGAGCCATGGGTATGCACAGTTATAGTAAACATCCTAACATGCATCTGAGAAGATGTTTGTCATTCAGGTTCAGTTCAGTTCAGACACTCAGTTGTGTCCAACTCTTTGTGACCTGATGGACTACTTCACGTCAGGCCTCCCTGTCCATCACCAACTCCTGGCTTTACTCAAACTCATGTCCATTGAGTTGGTGATGTCATGCAACCATCTCATCCTCTCTTGTCCAATTCTCCTCCCACCATCAATCTTTCCCAGCATCAGGGTATTTTCAAATGAGTCAGTTATTTGCATCAGGTGGCCAAAGTATTGGAGTTTCAGCTTCAACATCAGTCCTTCCAATGAATATTCAGGACTGATCTTTAGGATGGACTGGTTGGATCTCCTTGCAGTCCAAGGGACTCCCAGGAGTCTTCTCCAACACCACAGTTCAAAAGCATCAATTCTTTGGCACTCAGCTTTCTTTACAGTGCAACTTTCACATCCATACATGACTACTAGAAAAACCATAGGCTTGATTAGATGGACCTTTGTTGGCAAAGTAATGTCTCTGCTTTTTAATAAGCTGTCTAGGTTGGTCATAGCTTTTCTTCAAAGGAGAAAGTGTCTTTTAATTTCGTGGCTGCAATCACCATCTGCAGCAGTTTTGGAGCCCCCAAAATAAAGTTTGTCACTGTTTCCCCATCTATTTGCTATAAAATGATGGGACCAGATACCATAATCTTAGTTTTCTGAATGTTGAGTTTTAAGCCAACTTTTTCACTCTCCTCTTTCACTTTCATCGAGAGGCTCTTTGGTTCTTCTTCCCTTTCTGCCATAAGGATGGTGTCATCTGCATATCTAAGGTTATTGATATTTCTCCCAGCAATCTTGATTCCAGCTTGTGCTTCATCCAGTCCAGCATTTCTCATGATGTACTCTGCATATAAGTTAAATAAGCAGAGTGACAATATACAGCCTTGACATACTCCTTTTCCTATTTGGAACCAGTCTGTTGTTCCATGTCCAGTTCTAACTGTTGCTTCCTGACCTGCATACAGATTCCTCAAGAGGCAGAGCAGGTGGTCTGGTATTCCCATCTCTTTCAGAATTTTCACAGTTTATTGTGATCCACACAGTCAAAGGCTTTGGGCATAGCCAATAAAGCAGAAATAGATGATTTTCTGGAACTCTTGATTTTTTGATGACCCAACATATGTTGGCAATTTAATCTCTAGTTCCTCTATCTTTTCTAAAACCTCCTTGAACATCTGGAAGTTCATGGTTCTCGTATTGCTGAAGCCTGGTTTGGAGAACTTTGAGCACTACTTTGCTAGCATGTGAGATGAGTGCAATTGTGTGGTAGTTTGAGCATTCTTTGGTATTGCCTTTCTTTGGGATTGGAATGAAAACTGACCTTTTCCAGTCCTGTGGCCACTGCTGAATCTTCCAAACTTGCTGGCATATTGACTGCAGCACTTTCACAGCATCATCTTTCAGGATTTGAAATAGCTTAACTGGAATTCCATCACTTCCACTAGCTTTGTTCGTAGTAATGCTTCCTAAGGCCCACTTGACTTCACATTCCAGGAAGTCTGGCTCTAGGTGAGTGATCACACCATTGTGATTATCTGGGTCATGATGATCTTTTTTGTACAGTTCTTCTGTATATTCTTGTCATCGCTTCTTAATATCTTCTGCTTCTGTTAGGTCCATACCATTTCTGTCTTTTATTGTGCCCATCTTTGCATGAAATGTTCCCTTGATGTCTCTCATTTTCTTGAAAAGATCTCTAGTCTTTCCCATTCTATTGTTTCCCTCTATTTCTTTGCATTGATCCCTGAGGAAGGCTTTCTTATCTCTCCTTGCTATTCTTTGGAATTCTGCTTTCAAATGGGTATATCTTTCCTTTTCTCCTTTGCCTTTAGCTTCTCTTCTTTACATAGCTGTTTGTAAGGCCTCCTCAGACAACCATTTGGCCTTTTTGCATTTCTTTTTCTGGGGGATGGTCTTAATCACTGCCTCCTGTACAGTGTCACAAACCTCCATCCATAGTTCTTCAGGCACTCAGTCTATCACATCTAATCCCATCAATCTGTTTGTCACTTCCACTGTATAGTCATAAAGGATTGATTTAGGTCATACCTAAATGGTCTAGTGGTTTTCCTACTTTCTTCAGTTCAGTTCAGTTCAGTCGCTCAGTCGTGTCCGACTCTTTGCAACCCCATGAATCGCAGCACACCAGACCTCCCTGTCTATCACCAACTCCCGGAGTTCACTCAGACTCGCTTCCATTGAGTCAGTGATGCCATCCAGCCATCTCATCCTCTGTTGTCCCCTTCTCCTTCTGCCCACAATCCTAAGTCTAAATTTGGCAATAAGGAGTTCATGATCTGAGCCACAGTCAGCTCCTGGTCTTGTTTTTGCTGACTGTATAGAGCTTCTCCATCTTTGCCTGCAGAGAATATAATCAATCTGATTTCAGTGTTGACCATCTGGTGATGTCCATGTGTAGAGTCTTGTGTTGTTGGAAGAGGGTATTTGCTATGACCAGTGTGTTCTCTTGGCAAAACTCTGTTAGCCTTTTCCATACTTCATTCTGTACTCCAAGGCCAAATTTTCCCATTACTCCAGGTATTTCTTGACTTTCTGCTTTCGCATTCCAGTCCCCTATGATGAAAAGGACATCTTTTGGGGGGTGTTAGTTCTAGAAGGTCTTGTCAGTCTTCATAGAACTGTTCAACTTCAGCTTCTTCAACATTACTGGTCGGGGCATAGACTTGGATTACTGTGATATTGCATGGTTTGCCTTGGAAACAAACAGAAATCATTCTGTCATTTTTGAGATTCCATCCAAATACTGCATTTCAGACTCTTTTGTTGACTATGATGGCTACTCATCATACTGTCATTCAAAGTCAAAGTAAAATACACAAATGAACCCTTGACCAGTTTGTAATTCTGAAAATGAAAGAGATCTTCTTGGATTCAACACTCTCCAGGGCGTATAAGGAAAATTCCCTCCTTTTCCTTTTTTGGTTTTTTACTAATGGAAGTCCTTTGTGAAGACATTTCAGGACAAGTGAGCTGCTTTTAGATCAGAAATCCTATCTTGAATAGCTACTGCGTGTTTCATTCTAAGGTGGACAGAATCAGTAAGACATTATCTAAACTCCCTTCTCCCTCTGTACCCCAGCAAATAGACTTTCTATTGTAGAAAACAAAGATGATCTTGCCGTACTCTTTGCAGAACACTCAATGGCTTACCATCATACTTAGCGTAGTAAATCCCTATTTAAACTTGAGGGCTTACATCACTGGACCTTTACTTCACCTCTCCAACACTATCTATAGAGGTATAATAGTAAGAAATGTGTCAAGAAAGTCAGACTTTGGATCCTTCTTTAAGGTATGGGAAGCATTTTGAAGTGAAAAAACAGGAGTGACATGTTTAGATATTTGACTTTATTTTTTTGTTTCATTTGTCCTGATGGCATTCTCAGTGACACCAATTATATGCATGTTTTATCTCTTTTGTGTGTGTTCAGGAAATATTTTTTCCAATTATTTTTTCAATTGCTTTTACTTTTTTTTTAAGCTCGCTTTCCTCAAGCCTACAGGCTTCTATAGCTCTAGCATTACTTCTTCCATAGAGATGGTGCTTTTAATGCAGGTTTAAGTGATAGTTATTTTTTTTTCACTTTTATTTTATTCCTGACCTTTTTGCCTAGTTCATTTATTTTATCATTGTTATTGCTATTCCTTGAGTTTCTGATATTTTTTGAGCTTTTATTTCATGAACACGTGTGTTTATATCTTATAAATACAGCAAAATATTTGGTAGCAAATATTTATCTGTGGTAAGATTTTTGAAGGTATTTGTCGGTCATTACTCCTTTGTAAATTTCCTTTTCCCCTTTCTTCTTGCTGGTATTATTTTATATCCTATGATGACTTTTTTTGTATCAACATAATCAATGAATAGGTTTGCTTTCCCTTTATTGTGTTTTTGTGGAAAATTAGTAGTGATGGAAAAGAAGTGCTATTAGTAAGACTCACCAACTCACAGTGTAACTCCTTCCAATATATACTGCGCGTGTGTGTGTAGGGATTTAAAAATGAGAAAGAAGTATAAACTTTATTTCTTTTTTGTTTGCTTGTTTTTATTGAATTTTGTTGGTTTTAGAGAAAAGAATAAGATTAAGGTACATATGCCTGCACGCTCAGTCATGTCCAACTCTGTGACCCCATGGACTGTAGCCTTCCAGACTCCTCTGTCCATGTGATTTTCCAGGCAAGAGTACTGGAGTGGGTTGCCATTTCCTCCTCCAGCGGATCTTTCCATCCCAGGGATTGAACCCCAGCCTCCTGGATTTCCTGCATTGCAGGCAGGTTATTTACTGCTGAGCCACCAGGGAGGCCCTGGAGGTAGATTTGATTTTCCTTAAAAAGCAAAGTGAAGCTATGTGTTCTCGAAGATCAGTTTAGCTGCACTGAACAGATTGAAGGGAGGCACAGAATGAGGTGAAGGAACTATAAGGAGATGATTATAAAATGCATCTCCTAAAGTATGCGATGGTTGGTGGTGTTGGTGATAGACTGAACAGAAGGAAGGTGAAATGGTGATAAGACTGCATGATTGTTCCAGGCTCTGCCCTCAATCGCCTGTGATCATTTCAAAGGCTAGAGATATGCTTATTCCTCTATACACTCCCAAGGACCCAAACCAGACACCAGGTAAATAACAACAAGTACTTAGTACAGCCAGCCAAGAATGCATATTTTAATTCCAATTAATTAAAATATTGTCCTGAATTAAACATTTTACATTTCTCCTTAGAAACCGCAGAGATCACAGCAAAGGAAATTTGTGTTAGACATTCTTCTGGGGGGTGTCTCTGAGATTATATAGCTTTTTCTTGAGCCTTTAATGCTTTGGAAGTAACTGATAAATAATTTATCTCCAAATATCTGTTTCCACATTTTTTAATGGGAATAATAATAATAATGCTACTATAATCTTGATGGGTTCTTCTTGGGATGAGTGAGAAATGTTCAACGTGCCTCTCACAGGCCTGATTTGTTCTAGGTAAGTTCCTACAGAAGCCCCCACTTACTCTTTCTCTCTCCTTTCTGAAAAGGGGTCTCAGGCTTGATTTGCTTCTCTTCTTAATCTCGCCAGTACTGCCTCTCTTTACTGCAGTCCTTTCCACAAAGTTTTCAGGTATCTGTTTATGTGCTTGTACCCCCACTAGACCAAGGATGGTGACATTTGCTCCTCATATCTACTGGCACCTGAATATAAAGCGTCTTCAGTGCATTCTTGATAAAATAATCGGTTCCTGAGGGCAGGTCATTCCTAACGTGACTGAGGATGCAAATAGTCCTCCATACTTCCTTTCTTAGAAACACAAGGATTAAAGCAAGGCCACCCACAGCCTTTGATCCTTGGGTTTAATAGAGAGGATCAGCTGTAACAGAAACAACCCAAATGTGCCATATTAGGAAGACTATGTTTCTCAGACATATGGGCTTCAGTGAGCAAGAGTCACAAGCTATCATGTTTTGATGAGTCATAAATGGCTTTAGTGTCAACCAGTTCCAGAAGAAAAAAGAGAAAATGGCTTTAGTTCATGAAAGACTACATTCCATCAGAGAAGTTACATATTTCTGAAGCAGAATACAGCATCTTAGGAAAACACAGTCTCTCTCTGTAAATGTATAAAACAAAGCAAACTTATATTACCATCTAAAAGCGAGATTTTTTTTCTCCTTTGAAAGTGTAATTTGTTACTTAGTAAGGCCTTTATTTTTATTTGGGAAATTGAATACTTGTAACTAACCCAGTGGAATTGTGCTTTGTAAAAGTTGGCCTCGTACAAATCAATTTCACTTCCTTCTCTCTAGCGGTGCCATAGCTCATCCTAGCAAGACAGTCAGTTGGCAATTGTTTTCTGAACTCCTGCAGGGTTCTCAGCAGCGCACTAAATGATGGATGGCTAGAGAGCTGATGACTGAGGATGGGGAGGGGGGTGTCTACTGTTAGTTTAGTCACCATTTTATTGAAGCTGGCAGAAGAACTATTGCCCTTCCTAAAGTCTAGCAACGCTTTTATGAAAACAGCATTTTTGTAAACTAATTTGTTTTTATAGCCAAACTAAATGCTATGAACCAAACTAAAATTCCAACTTGGAATTTTACCCCTTGTTTGTTATGATGAGGGAATAGCTGTGTATTTGTGAAGGCTAACTATGTACTAGGTACTTCTTATGTTCTGCAATTTAACTTTTATGTAAAAAGGTTGAGGGAGGAGAAAAATTTAGCCTGGTCCATAAGAAGTCAGAATTATTTTATTGATTTATTCTATCCTTCTTTAATTAATTTAGAAATTACTAAAAGTATATATTACATATTTTACAAAGACCAAAACATTTTAAAAGGAGATACATAGGCAATGATTCCCTTTTATACCCTAGATTATCATTGTTAAAAGGGCAGATACATTTAAACATTATTATCTTTTTTTTTAATTTGGATTATTTTATGGTTACAAACATTTTTAAAAATCTTATCTTTCTTATCAAAGATAAAAATTTATATTTTTTATAATTCCATATACAAACACATTCACACACATACTCTAATCATGACCTTCCAAGTATATCACAATAATACCTAAAATACTCTACTAGGTCCCTGGTATACTACATTTTAAAGATCTTGCCACTGCATCAAACTTCACTATATAGGTTAAAATTGCATTCATACCTATATAGTTGTATCAGTCAGTCAGTCAGTTCATTTGCTCAGTCATGTCCAACTCTTTGAGACCCCATGAACCACAGCATTCCGAGCCTCCCTGTCCATCACCAACTCCTGGAGTTTATCCAAACCCATGTCCATTGAGTCGATGATGCCATCCAACCATCTCATCCTCTGTCATCCCCTTCTCCTCCTGCCCTCAATCTTTCCCAGCATCAGGGTCTTTTTCAAATGAGTCAGCTCTTCACATCAGGTGGCCAAAGTATTGGATCTTCAGCTTCAGCATCAGTCCCTCCAATGAATATTCAGGACTGATTTCCTTTAGGATGGACTGGTTGTATCTCCTTGCAGTCCAGGGGACTCTCAAGAGTCATAGTTAGAGAATTATTGTCCCAGCTGAGCCACCAGTTTTTACATTGTGATTACATTTCTGCTTTTGGATAGTTTCTTGTTTTTGTTGGAGTTGATAATTTCCTCCATTTTTAACTTGCTTAATTTCTAATGTGTATGTTTCTAAAGTGCCTGCCATTATGTTAGTCTGTATTTTCAACAGAACTGCAAAGCCCCTTTCAATGTGAACAGCAGTACTTAGTGCAATCAGTTCTAGTTTCTGTTCGGGGGGTTGTTTTTAAGTTGAGTATGATGCTTCTTGTGCTCTCTGTCCCTCAGCTCCTATGTGGAATGCCTGTTTCCCAGGTCTTTTATCTGTCCTCCTGAGACTTTTCACCTTCATTATTCTATTGCTTCCCTTTCCCTCTCTTCTCCTATTTTCTGTCCAAGTCTTCTTGAATTTTTGCCTTCTTCTTCCTTGCTTTACTCCTTCAGGTTTTTTGAGACCATATCCTCTAACTCTTGGAAGAAAAAAAAAAAGAATAAGAGAAGACCATGTATGTCTAAATTTTTTTTCACAACAAATAGCATTTATGGATAATTTTCATATAGAAATTTAGGTTGCAAGAAAAAGCATAGTAGACCACAAAGCTACAATGGTGAGGAAAGACCAGATCATTTAGGACCTTCTGAGTCTTGGTAGAAAGTTTGAAACTTATCCTGAATGAGATGGAAAGCCAGTGGACAGTATTAAGTAGCAAAATGACAAGACGTAATTTTAATGTTAATTTTGAAAGTGTTCTTTTGCCATCATATAAAGAAAGACTATAAGGGGATCAGAAGTAAAGCATAAAGGTCTGTTGAAATTGACTGAAATTATCTAGGTAGAAGAAATTTGTCTTAAACTTGGTTGGCAATGAAAGAAGAGGCTAATAAGATGGCATGAGTATGCTGTGAAGAGTGATGCCATTTGATCATATAAAATAGACTGGAAGAGAAATAGGTTGTGGGGGGATAAATGGGTAAAACATAGAGATTTCTTTTAGTACACATTACTTTTTTTTCACTTTCCTTTTTTTTAACCATTTATCATTTATTTATTATTATTATTTTATTTTACAATATTGTATTGGTTTTGCATACATCAACATGAATCCACCACAGGTACACACGTGTTCCCCATCCTGAACCCCCCTCCCTCCTCCCTCCCCATACCATCCCTTTGGGTCATCCCAGTGCACCAGCCCCAAGCATCCTGTATCCTGCATCAAACCTGGACTGGTGATTCATTTCTTATATGATATTATACATGTTTCAATGCCATTCTCCCAAATTATCCCACCCTCTCCCTCTCCCACAGCACATTACTTTTGAGAGGAGGTGTCAAGTGACAATTTAGATATGTGAATCTGAAACTTAGTTTAGACATGATATTGAAAGCTCAGGGGCCAGAAGAGATTATCTAGAATAGGGGTTAGCAAACTATAGCCTGTGGGACAAACCTAGCCACTGCATATTTTTTGTAAAAAGATTTTTTTGAGACACAACCTTGCTCACTTTTTCATGTAATGTCTGTGGCTACTTTCATGCTACAATGGCAGAGTTAAGCAGTAAGCAGAGAACACATGGCCCCCAAACCTAAAATGTTTACAGTATGCCCCTTTATAGAAAAACCTTGTTGACCCCCGACCTAGGGAATAAATATAGGTAAAAAGAAAAAGAAGGTCAAGGATGAGCTCTGGCATTTCCCAACATTTAAAAGTTGGGAGGATAAGGGTGATCCAGCAAAAGACACTGAAAAGAACACAAAGAGAGGAAAACCAGGTAAACCTTAGGTCCTAGAAGCCAAGCAAAGACATTGTCATATGAAGGGAGCGTTTACTGATGACACGTTGCTGAGAGGTGAACTAAGATGAGGAGTGAAACCTGACCACTGGGTTTGGCAAGATGAACTGGAGTGTGCTTACCAAGAATCCTTTGTGTGAAGTACTAGCAACCAAGTCTAATGGGAATCTGTCCAAGAGAGAAGGGCAGGTGAAGAAGTGAAACTAGTGAATGTGGGTAGTAAGAACACTTAAGATGAGACCTACCCTCTTTGCAGAATGCTGAGTGTAGAATAAAGTGGTGTTCACTTATAGGCTCGAGGTTGATGTAAAATGGTGCAGACGCTGCATAAAACTATATGGGGGCCCTCCAAGAATTAAAGATAGAAATATTATATATTGTAATATAATAGAAATAGCAACCCTATTCACTGGTTTTTATACAAAATGACTGCAACCAGGATCTCAAAGACATATTTACATTCCCTCTCCATTGCAGCACTGTTTACAATAGAGAAGATATGGGAACAATCTGAATGGCTATTGATGCATGGGTGAATAAAGAATATGAGTGGTATTTTGAGTTTTGCTATGAAGATTAGCAAAAAAAAAAATGAGGTGATAAAGCAGGCAAAGGGTCAAAGAAAGTGGAGCATGTTGGTTTGTGAGTAGACTTGGAGCTAGATTGGCACGCAGAAGGTTTACTAGGTCATACCTTCAGAATCAACGTCTTTGGGAGGGAATGCAAAATCGAACGGAAGGTGAAGTGGGCTGAGATGAAGTCCACCAAAAGTGTCAATCAAATCCAGGGAGAGCTTTGAAGCTGAGATAGGCCTTCAGAGATGCCCTTTGACAAAAGTAGAGGGTCAGGCCTATTTATATCTTCATTGGTTAGTCATTGGATGAGGACTGCCCTAGGAAGGAGGGACACTCTTGGTCAAGGTGGCCTTGCTCTGCTGAGACAGTTCCTAGAGGGCAATGAAAACTGCAAGCTCTTGGTCAAAATCATTCCCAGTGGCTGAGAGAACAAGTCTCTCATTCCCGCAGAGGGATCTGAATGGCACATTCTAGAATTCACTTCAAAAGGGCTTTTAAAGTATGGAGCCCCCTGCTATCTTTCTTTGATCTTTTCATCGCCTCTCCCAAATTGTCCATTACAGTTTTGAAAATTACAAACATTACCTCATAACTGAACACTAGCTGGTCCATACCTTAATGCCTTGTCTAAAGTCTCTTCCATTAAAAGAAATTGACATGACATTCACATTTACTTGAAGAATTGAGGATTATTGTTTTGGTCCAGAGGAGCTTCTCAAAGACTGCTTGTCCCCTCCCTTTAAAAGTCTAGCATAAAAGAGATTAAGGGTAACATGAAATCAATAGCTGGTACCGTTGACCTTCGGAAATAGAGTTAGGCTTAAAACTAAATGAGAGAGGAAGGAATTTTCATATTGGATGTCTTTTCTTAAATAGTTTCTATTACGTTCCTCACATCTAATAAATGTCTCTTATTTATTGGCCTCTTTGTCAAATTGAAATCATAGGTGGAAAGAAACTCGATGAACCTCTGATCTAACCATGTGCCCCATGCAAAGACACCTTCTATAAATGATGTGGCTTGTGCTGTTCATTTCTGCTTGCAGGCATCAAGGAGTGGGCCTTGATACTGGACCTTTCATATGCTTGAGCCTTCAGCTTATGTTTTCTAGTATTAAGTGAGAAATGGTTCTCCTTAAAATGTCCATCCTCCAGTTGTAGCTCTATATTCTCAGGAGGGTTGGTATAATTTTTCCGCTGAAGGAGAGCCTTTCAGAGATTTATAGGTAGCTTTTAGCCTTCTTTCTTGACCTACCTACCCTTAATACTTCTCTTCTGATGGCTAAAAGTGTCCTTCATACTCATTTAACTTAGTCAGCAAAGCCACATTGAGTCACCTGCCCTAGGCTAGGAACAGGGCTAAATTATATGGATAAATATGCACCCTAAACACCAGGAAATGATTTCTACTATTTTTATCATTCCAGTTGCTCTCTTGTGTCATTTCTAACCTAAAACAGGGTAATTCCTCTTGGTTAAGGATGTATTCCTTGCTCTTCTTTCTTTCTCATGCTAGATCCTGCCTGTAGAGAAGCTCAGCTAACAGATACCACTTACTCAACACTAACTCCATAACTTGTGCTCTTAGCTACTAGGCTAATCTTATCTCTGATATCATGTCCCCAAGAAACATCCAATGCTTCTTCCCCAAATGGACTTCTGCCCTCTTCAGGTTGAACTGCATCCCCAAGAAAGATATGCTGAAGCCTTAGCTCAAGCTTCACATTCTCAGAATGTGAATTCATTTGGAAATAGGATTTTGCAGATGTAATTAGTTAAGATGAGGTCATACTGGAACGGAGCGGACCCTTAATCAAATATGACTGGTGTTCTTAAGAGAAGAGGAAATTTTGGACATAAGTAGAAGATGCCTATAAAAAGAAAGAAGCTGAGACTGGAGTGATGCTGGCACATACCATGGAATGCCTGGGGCCACCAGAAGCTGGAAGTGGCAGGATGGGTTCCCTCCTAGAGCCTGCTGATGGAACTCAACCATGCCAATTCCTTGCTTCCAGGATCCCAGCCCCTAGAACTGGGGGAGACAGGAAATTTCGGTTGTTTTAAGCTACCCAGGTTTTTGTACTTTGTTATGGCAGTGCTAGGATACTAAATACAATACCTCTAGGCTATGCCTTAGACTCATTTCCATCTGCTCCTCGACATCCTTCTCTGATGCTCTCTAAGGCAGGTAGCATTGGGAATATTGAACATAAATGCAGCATTTTGCCTGCCCTCCTCACTGTGCTCACCTTACAGTGCTCTCTCTGCTAAATTCTCAGTGCCCACCTTCACATGGTCACTCCCTAAAAGGTCCTCATTGGCTTTTCATCCCTTTCAAGATATCTATTGGGTGCCTGCTTAATACCAGACACTGGGAGAGGTGGCAAGGGCAATAAAGAGAACAGTCCAGGTCACTGCAGCTGAGCTGGTGCCTATGTAAAGCTCTTCTCAAGGCTTTGCACATAGAACCCCATAGATCCCGCTTGGCCATCCCAGGAAGTAGGACCAGTAGTCCACACATTTAACAGGTGAGGAAGCTGAGGCACAGAGAAGTTGACTAACTTGCATAGAATCACACAGCTTGCCACTAGAGGGCTAGGACTTGAACCCAAGCAGTCTGGCTCCAGAGTCTGTGTACTTAATGACTTGGCTTTCCTGTCTCTTGGGAGGAAGCAGCTCCTGCTTTCAGGGATGATAGAGAATTTTAGAGGAGCTAAAATATTAAAGAGATAATTGTGTGAATGAATATAGTGTTATAAGCTGTGATAAGTGTTATGGAGGAAAATTAAACAGCATTAGGAGAGAGACTGGAGGATCACATTTCCCTGGAGAAGAGACACTTAGACTGTAATCTGACGGGGGAGTAGCATTTTGCCAAGTAAAGAGCAGAGAAGAGGATTTCATGGCACAAGAGATGGAGTACATAAGACCTTGTGATGGAATCAGCCCAGACCCTGGGGTCCCCCACCTTCACATCCTGGGTTCAGTGGCTCACTGAGTGCTGTTGAATCCATTTCCTAAGCATTTCTCACCTCTCTGCTTTTCCACAATCACTTCTGCCCAGCGGCACTGGCCTCCTGACTCCTGTGTGTGTGTCGGTACCTGAGTGCCTTGTCAGAAGGACACAGGGCAGCCATTATGATCTTCTGAATGCTTATTTGATTGAACATTTCTCCTGCTGAAAACTTTTCAGTGGAGTCCTCTTGCTTTCAAATAAATTCCCAGATATCTGCCATGGTGCTCTGGGCATCTGAGATTTCAGTGTGTCCCTGAGATTTCTCTCTGTGCAGTGTCCTTCCTCAGCTCCGATGATAGCAGTCTGCACTCCCTACCTTTGCCTTTGAAAAACACCTCCACACCAAACACTTCAAGAGGTTACGGTGGCTCTACCAAAATTCAGGACCTTGTCCTCCAGGCCAGCGGGGTGAGCATATGACTAAGAAGCGATCAGTCATTGTATCCATCTCCTTAGTCACAATGACTTGTCTGAGGCAGTGGTTTTCAAAATTGAGTGTGGACCAGAATTACCTGGAAGGCTTATAAAAACAGATTGCTGGGCTCATCTCAGAGTTTCCAATTCAGTTGGCTTGGGGTGAGGCCTGAGAATTCGGGTTCATAATAGGTTCTAAGGTGATGCTGTTGCCGACACGGAGATGGAAGGTCAAGTACCGGCCAGAGAAAAGCCACAGAAGCTTATGTGCCCTCCGTAAAGCTCTCCCTCTTCTTTGGAATCTATTGCTACAGAGATGTCTGGCGTCTCCCTCTGAATGGCCAAACCTCTCAATAGCCAAAACCTCTCAATCCCTAACACCTGGAAAGAGTCTGACTTCAGGGTGAGATAATGTGGATAAAATAGATTAAATAGAGAGGAAAACAGACCTGGGAGTTGAAGGAGAGTTTGTGCCACATGACTTTAGACTCTGCATCTAATTATCACCAAAGCTAGTGTTACTTCTATTTTTCTTTTTTAATAGGAACAAAAAACATCCCTTGATAGCCCCAAGCCCCACCCCGCAGTCCTGTCCCAAGCACATTTTCTTATTCAAATGAGAATTATGGCATTTTTTTCAAACGCTTGCAACAGATTGGCCCTGATTATAAATGCATGGCCTTCAACACCCTGTCTGGTCTGTTCCCAGCCTATTCTACTCTGCCTCATCCAACTTTGGCAGCCTTTCCAATTTCTTTTGCCTCCCTGAGGACTTTCACACATCTGTGTGTTTATTCCAGAAGGCTCTCCCCCAACAACAACTCCTGTTTATTCTTGCCTACCTAACTCCTGTTTATTCAGGTCTTCAGGAAGTCTTTTCTCACCAAATAGGTTGGTTTGATAAGCTTGGCCTATGCAGTCATAGAACTACCTTTAATGACCACACAGTATCTATGGACTTGTGTAATTAATTTTTGAATTTATGTCTCCTCCACTAGAATGCACATTTTATAAAGGCATAGACCTATGTTTTATTTAAAACTCAATCTGAAAAAAGATACATTGTACCTCATCAGATTTTTTTTTTAAGTGTGCTTCGAAAGACACTATGACAGAGTGAAAGGCCATCCACAGAGTGGGAGAAAATATTTGCAAATCATATATCTTACAAGTGGAGTTCTCACAACTGAACCAAAAAGTAAACAACTTAGTTTAAAAACAGGCAAAGGTCTTAAGTAGACGTTTGTCCAAGTGTGGTATACAAAGGGCCAGTGAGCACACAAAAAGAAGCTCAATTTCTAATCATCAAGGAAATGCAAATCAAAACCAAAATGAGATACTACAGCATACCCATTCCAATAGCTCTTATATTTTGGAATTCTGGCACACTGCTGGCACAACTATGGTAGAAAACTGCGGTATTCTTCAAAAAATTAGACATAGAATTATGACCCAGCGGACTCCACTTCCGGTTATGCCCCCAAAGAACTGAAAGCAGACTCAAGTAGATATTTGTACATTTGTGTACACAGCAGCATTATTCACCATAGCCAAAACGGGGAAGCAACCCACATGTACATCAGCAAATGAATGGATAAACAAAAGGTAGTATATACATACAGTGAACTATCGTTCATCCTTAAAAAGAAAGAAATTCTCATGCATGCTACAACAGGAATGACCTTGAAACCTCATGCTAAGTAAAATAAGCCAGACTCAAAATGACAAATATTGTATGATTTCACTCACGAGAGTAGTCAAATTCATAGAGACGGAAAACAGAATAATGGTTGCCAGAGGCCAGGGAAAGGGAGAGGGAGGAGTTACTGTTCAACTGATGCAGAGTTTTGGTTGAGGAAGATTAAAAATTTCTGGAGATGAATGGTGATGATTGTTACGCAACAATGCCTGTGTGCATCATGCCACTGAACTGTACACGTACAAATGATTACAATAGAAATTTGATGTTATATATGTTTCACTACAATGAAAAGCAACATGGAGAAGGCAATGGCAACTCACTCCAGTATTCCTGCCTGGGAAATCCCATCGATAGAGGAGCCTGGCAGGCTACGTCCATGGGGTCGCCAAAGAATCAGACATGACACAGTGGCTAAACAACACCATGTTAAAAATATTTTCAAGGGTAAAGGATATATTCCTACCTCCATTGTTGCTTTAAAAATAGCATTAAAAATATAAAATTAATATGCCCAAACATTGTTAATAAAAGACAAAGTAACTAAAAGTTATTATATATCCAGTGCTTCTCTGGGAGACAGACAATATATATTGGCTTCTAATTTAAAATTGTTCATTTTATCAAACATGATTTGACTTTGGTTGGTCTTGTAGTTTACATAAAACAAAGTTGATTTTCCTCAATTTTGTGATTTAAATATTTCCCACATTGAGCAAATAATAAAGTTTGAATTTATAGATACAAAAAAAAACCAACAGCATCAATCAGTAGTCTACTCGAGTGTGTGGCACATAATAGGTTCTCAATAAACATTATTGAAAAATGAATAAATAGTAAATGGGTAAAAAACAATAAACCAATGATTCTATTAAATAGATGAGAAAGTAAATTTATAAACTTTGACATAGAAGAAAGAACACAACCTCTTTGAAAGCCAAAAATAGTTTATAATTCATTACATACACTAGTGTAATCTTATTTTCCCAAGGGGGGAAAAAATACACTCGAACATACACATAGAAAAAAAAGTCTGTAGGTCCCATCCATTAATTGTGGTTGTTTCTGGAATAGAATTATGGGTGATGGACTTTTAGCTTCTACTTTATGTATTTTAGTACTCCTTGAAGGTTTTAAAATAAGCACAAATTACTTCTTATATTACGAAGTAATCAATACATATACTTTCATTTTGAAAAATAAATGCAGTGTTTGAAATGAAATGCCACACTTTCGATGTGGTCTGACCAGAGCAGGTTGAAGAGGAACATCACTGGCTGGAGTTTCGGAGGCTGGACTTCTAATTTAAGAGAGATGTATCATATGCCAGGCCCCCAACAAGGCGTTTTCTGGCCCTAGGTTAATTCTGGAAAGGTTAATTACTCCCACAACTTAGCAACCCCACTCTCTGGAGGTTTTTTCTGGACAGAGCATGGTTTTCAATACAAAAGAATGAGGAGATGCCTTACGTCAGAAGACCAAGCTCAGAAGTCACCTTTTGTGGCATGGTTATTTTAACCGTCTTCCCCCATCCCACACATTGCACACAGTTGGTCTAACCAGGAAACCCTACCCAGGAAAAAGTCCAGGCCTCAGGTGGAAAGTAAGAGGTGGCACTCAGCGTGGCAGGAAGGATGTTATTGTTGGTGAGTCATGTCCGGTGGCAGCTTTGGGGAGCTGCTGCGGCACCTCCCTGTTCTTGACACCAGTGGCACTTGAAGTTCACACTGAAGTCATGGATGAGCACCCAGGAGCTGTTTTGGGGAAAATGAGCATGCAGAGAGAGAAGCAGATTCTTCAGCTATGCCCTGACTTTTAGTAAATGCAGAGAGATGACAGGTTGTTTTGGAGGGAACATGGAAAGGGGAGACGGTTTGGGATGGAAAGAGTCCTCATCTGTCAATCAGACACCCCAGATACAGCTTCCAGGTCTATCACTAGCTAGCTCTGGGATTTAGGACAAATCATGGGATCGCTTAGAATGTCTCTTTCCTCTGTGCAGCCAAGAGTTTGAACCAGGTGATTATCAAGGTAGGACTTAGTGTAGAGGCCACAGCTTGATGGGGTTTCATCTCCCAGCTGTGCCACCTACCAGCTGTGTGTCCTACCATCAGCCCTCCTGCCTTGCAAGGTAGGCCAGGAGAGTAGCCTGGTTCACTGCACACGTGTAGGTGCTCACGGCAGTGCCCTTCACGCCACCATGAATGAGATCATATCCCACCCTGCTCACTGCATTTGTTAGTCGCAGTAATTAATGTATGTCTTTGTATACATGGCCCACCCAGATTCTAGTTGGTCATAGAGGTGGCATGTGGACCCACTGGAGTGTGCCACACCTCTTTAGGGATAGTTCTCACTTATCAACTAATGGAAGGGTTAATGAACTTGTCCAAAGGCTTACAGCTAGTCAGTGCAGCCACTGAGACTGGAACCCAGGTTGTTTATTTCCAAACCTCTTGCTCTTCACTTCCGTATGACACAGCTCCTCCTGAGGGTCATGTCTTAGGAAGCACCTCTTCTTTCCTGTGTGGCACGAATCAATGGTAATTTAACATCCGAAAACACCTTTCAGTTGCCTTGATATTTGCACTTCCCTGGGCCTTTCCGATAAATGCTCACATTCTAGCCACTTTTGAATAATCCTTGCCTGGAGTTTGCATTTAAGAAGGATCAGCTTGAGCCACAGCACACATTTAATGTGCACTTCTGAAAGTGTAGGAGTTTTTGAAATATTCTAAATCACTTCCCTAAGAAAAAAGAGGAAATGAACGAGTCATGCTGATGAATATTTGAACACAAACAAATATTGGGAAAACCTACAGAGAATGTGGGCTGGGAAAATTCCTTTGTCCCGAACAATGTATTGATACTTGTAACCATAGGGATTTGCCTTCCTCTGTATTTCCTGTGTTCCCTCCACTCAGTTTCCCTGCTGTTGCCGCCAGAAGCCTAGATCTGACCTCATCAACAACCTGCTGACTGGTTCCTGCCTTGCTTCTTAGATCAAAGGCATTGCTATTAATTTCTTGCTTCTTGCCACTTATTCATTCCAGAATCAGCCATGGTTCTTCTTTCCCTACTGACGCTTAAACTGAGTACTCAAGAGCTTTGTTATCTGACCCCCAAGCCATGGGCCATACATCATGTCCACCTATTTCTCTCCCTTACCTGTCCTTTGCTCCAGCAATACTGACTGCTCCATGTTCACTGAATGTGTTCTCCATCCTTTATGCGTTTCTGACTGCCATCCCTTCTGCCTGGAATGTCTCTGTCTTCATCCTCTCTGCCTAATTCTCACCTTTCCTCCAAAACCTAAACTCAGTGTTACCTCTCGGATGGACCCTTGCACTGATTACATGATGATTTCATCACTCAGTCCTCTGAACCCCAGTCCTCTTGGCTGGTTGCAATGTTATGGCTCTAAGAATGCAAAGTTTGGGTCTTTGAGTGTCCATCTAACTGCAACACCCTTACCTGCCCAGCACAAAGAAAGATCACACTGAATGTTGGGAACTGGCTATAGAACCCAGGTACTTTGACTCCTATTCTTGCAACAAGAATATGATTCAGCATTTATTCAACACATATTTTGAGCTCCAATAATAGTGCTGTGATGAAGGGATCTTATTCAAGGTAAAAGCCCGTGGGGCTTCCCTTGCAGTCCAGTGGTTGAGACTCTGTGCTTCCACTGCAGAGGGCACGGGTTCAAGCCCTTGTAGGGGAAGTACCACATACTGCACAGTATGGGGGAAAAAAAGTAAAAGCCCATGGCTTTGAATGGCCTTTAAAGCCCCTCATAATATGAGCCTTCATCTCCGTTCTAACCCTCCCTCACTTGCATCTCCCTCCATAACCTCTTTCCTCTTCTTGAACATGTCCTCACGTCTGTGTTTTGTCTTTGCTCCTCCTTCTGCCCAGGATGATCTTTCTCCTAAACAAACCTGGCTTTTCTTCTTCCTGCTTCAAGTTTTCGCTTAAACATGCCTTCCTCAGTCAGGACACATCCCACTATATAATGTAAAATTGCAATTACCTCCCACGTTGACTCTTATCCTTTGCTCACTCTACTTTCCTCCATAATGCCTATTGTCCTCAGACTCACTGTATATTTTTTTTTTCTATTCATGTATCTTTTGGTTCTGTCACTGGAATATTAGGTTTTTTACTTATTGCTGAACATTTCATATGTAGGAAAGTACCTTATGCATGCTAGGAGTTCTATCACTCTTTGTTGAATAAATGAATGAATACAAAGTTGAACAGGACAGGCTGAGCTTTTGCCCTCTTTGTGTCTCATGGACCACCAGAAGAATAGGCTCGATTCATCACCCAGCTGAGAAGTGTCCTGGTAGGGAAGTTAGAGACAGCCAACTCGGATGAGGACAGCGGAGGAAAATAAATCATTATCCTTGCCCTAAAAGAGTTATAGATTTCCAGATGAATAAATAGATAAATAAGTAGATATCAAACAATATGAAAATAACTTGGCCAAAGGACAAAATAAACACTCTCTCATGCACTTCTTATCCTTTCTGCTGTTATAAACCCGTTGAGGAGTTGGTTCAGGGCTAATTCATCCATGCATCCTTTTTTTCTTCACACCCCTGGGAACATTGCATCCCAGCCTCGCAGGTACACCATCTGGAGGGAGGGAATATACAAGAAGATGACTGATGGATGAATGAATGGGCCCTGAAACAATATGCAAGCATGTGGTCCCTCTCTGCCTTAAGCAATATAAATGCCAGTGGTGATTTGGCTGAGAGACAATTATATTTTTCTGTTTATCCATTTGGCTGGCACAGTAAGGCGGGGATTTCACAGTCATTCACTGACTGATATATGGCGTTATAAAAGCAGGCATCTGCTTGTGAGGAGCAGTTCTCCATAAAGCTATTCTGAGAAAAACAGGTCCAGTAAAGTGAGCTCACGCCCATTACTGGAGATATCTCCAGATTTATTACTGGAAGCTGTATTAGGAGGAGAGTGGACATAGCTTTCTCCTGGTCAATGTCATCAGTGGTGATTTGGAAGGCATGACATCAGCTAAGCCATGGAAGATTTGCTGCCCTTATCCATCCCCTGGAGGGTTAATGCAGGCCACTGGGGCACTTCAGTGTCTGAGGGGACACAGCCTCCCCTAGTGACTCCCTTGTCTTCAGATTATAGTCGAGAAAACTGGGGCCCAGAGTGGGAAGGGATTGGTTCAAATTCAAACAGCTACCTATTTCGGCAGAGCCTGTACTAGAACCTACCATGTAACACGTGTTGGCCACCTAATCATTGCTTGCATACTTCCAGTGACAGAATTTAACAACGACTTGAATCTCCTAGATTTTTTTTTATTTTAATATTTTATTTATCTACAGTTGATTTATAATGTTCTTAATTTCTGGTGTACAGCAAATTGGTTCAGTGTATATATTTATAGGCTCCCCAGGTGATGCTAGTGTAAAGAACCTGCCTGCCAGTGCAGGAGACTTAAGAAACTCGGTTTCAGTCCCTGGGTTGGGGAGATCCCCTGGAGGAGGACATGGAAACCCACTCCAGTATTCTTGCCTGAAGAATTCCATGGACAGAGGAACTAGGCAGTCTACAGTCCATAGGATCACTCAGAGTCAGACATAACTGGAGTGACTTAGCATGCATATACATATATATGCATTCTTCTTCATTATAGTTTATTATAGGATATTGAATATAGTCTCCTGTGCTCTCCAGTAGGAACTCATTTATCTACTTTGTATATAGTAGTTTATATCTGCTAAACCCAAACTCCTAATTCATCCCTCTCCCATCTCCTTTCCCCTTATGGTAACCATAAAATCATTGCCTATGTCTGTGAGACTGTTTTTGTTTTGTAAATAAGTTCATTTCTATCTCATTTTAGATTTCACATGTAAGTGATATCATATTTACCTTTCTCTGATTTTTTGGTCTGGATTTTTTAAGGTATTTTACAAAATGTAGCTGCTTTATGCTGCTGTGTCCGTTTCTGCCATACTGCAAAGTGAATCAGCCACATATATACAAACATCCTCTCTTTTTCCAGATCTCTTTCCTAGATAGGTCACCCCAAAGTGCTGAGTAGAGCTCCCGGTGCTATGCAGTAGGTTCTCGTTAGTAATCTGTCTTATACATCAGTTCAGTCAGTTCAGTCGCTCAATCGTGTCTGACTCTTTGCGACCCTATGAATTGCAGCAAGCCAGGCCTTCCTGTCCATCACCAGCTCCCAGAGTTCACTCAGATTCACGGCCATCGAGTCAGTGATGCCATCCAGCCATCTCATCCTCAGTCGTCCCCTTCTCCTCCTGCCCCCAATCCCTCCCAGCATCAGAGTCTTTTCCAATGAGTCAACTCTTTGCATGAGGTGGCCAAAGTACTGGAGCTTAAGCTTTAGCATCATTCCTTCCAAAGAAATCCCAGGGTTGATCTCCTTCAGAATGGACTGGTTGGATCTCCTTGCAGCCCAAGGGACCCTCAAGAGTCTTCTCCAACACCACAGTTCAAAAGCATCAATTCTTCGGGGCTCAACCTTCTTCACAGTCCAACTCTCACATCCATACATGACTACTGGAAAGACCATAGCCTTGACTAGATGGACCTTTGTTGGCAAAGTAATGTCTCTGCTTTTGAATATGCTACCTAGGTTGGTCATCACTTTCCTTCCAAGGAGTAAGCGTCTTTTAATATCCTGGCTGCAATCACCATCTGCAGTGATTTTGGAGCTCCCCAAAATAAAGTCCAGTGGTCATGTATGGATGTGAGAGTTGGACTGTGAAGAAGGCTGAGCGCCGAAGAATTGATGCATTTGAACTGTGGTATTGGAGAAGACTCTTGAGGGTCCCTTGGACTGCAAGGAGATCCAACCAGTCCATTCTGAAGGAGATCAGCCCTGGAATTTCTTTGGAAGGAATAATGCTAAAGCTGAAACTCCAGTACCTTGGCCACCTCATGCAAAGAGTTGACTCATTGGAAAAGACTCTGATGCTGGGAGGGATTGGGGACAGGAGGAGAAGGGGACGACTGAGGATGAGATGGCTGGATGGCATCACTGACTCGATGTACATGAGTCTGAGTGAACTCCGGGAGTTGGTGATGGACAGGGAGGCCTGGTGTGCTGTGATTCATGGGGTCGCAAAGAGTCAGACACGAGTGAGCAACTGAACTGAGCTGAAAATAAAGTCTGACACAGTTTCCACTGTTTCCTCACCTATCTCCCATGAAATGATGGGATCAGATGCCATGATCTTCGTTTTCTGAATGTTGAGCTTTAAGCCAACTTTTCCACTCTCCTCTTTCACTTTCATCAAGAGGCTCTTTAGTTCCTCTTCACTTTCTGCCATAAGGGTGTTGTCATTTGCATATCTGAGGTTATTGAAATTTCTCCCAGCAATCTTGATTCCAGCTTGTGCTTCTTCCCGTCCAGCGTTTCTCATGATGTACTCTGCATAGAAGTTAAATAAGCAGGGTGACTATATACAACTTTGACGTACTCCTTTTCCTATTTGGAACCAGCCTGTTGTTCTGTATCCAGTTCTAACTGTTGCTTCCTGACCTACATATAGGTCTCTCAAGAGGCAGGTCAGGTGGTCTGGTATTCCCATCTCTTTCAGAATTTTCCACAGTTTATTGTGATCCACACAGTCAAAGGCTTTGGCATAGTCAATAAAGCAGAAATAGATGTTTTTCTGGAACTCTCTTGCTTTTTCCATGATCCAGCAGATGTTGGCAATTTGATCTCTGGTTCCTCTGCCTTTTGTAAAACCAGCTTGAACATCTGGAAGTTCACGTATTGCTGAAGCCTGGCTTGGAGACCTTTGAACACTACTTTACTAGCGTGTGAGATGAGTGAAACTGTGTGGTAGTTTGAGCATTCTTTGGCATTGCCTTTTTTGGGGATTGGAATGAAAACTGACCTTTTCCAGTCCTGTGGCCACTGCTGAGTTTTCCAAATTGGCTGGCATATTGAGTGCAGCACTTTCACAGCATCATCTTTCAGGATTTGAAACAGCTCAACTGGAATTCCATCACCTCCACTAGCTTTGTTCATAGTGATGCTTTCTAAGGCCCACTTGACTTCACATTCCAGGATGTCTCGCTCTAGGTGAGTGATCATACCATCATGATTATCTTGGTCATGAAGATCTTTTTTGTACAGTTCTTTCCAACAACACAAGAGAAGACTCTACACATGGACATCACCAGATGGTCAACACCGAAATCAGATTGATTATATTCTTAGCAGCCAAAGATGGAGAAGCTCTACACAGTCAACAAAAACAAGACCTGGAGCTGACTGTGGCTCAGATCATGAACTTCTTATTGCCAAATTCAGACTTACACTGAAGAAAGTAGGGAAAACCGCTAGACCATTCAGGTATGACCTACATCAAATCCCTTATGATTATACAGTGGAAGTGAGAAATAGATTTAAGGGTCTAGATCTGATAGATAGAGTGCCTGATGAACTATGGAATGAAGTTTGTGACATTGTACAGGAGACAGGGTTCAAGACCATCCCCATGGAAAAGAAATGCAAAAAAGCAAAATGGCTGTCTGGAGAGGCCTTACAAATAGCTGTGAAAAGAAGAGAGGTGAAAAGCAAAGGAAAAAAGGAAAGATATAAGCATCTGAATGCAGAGTTCCAAAGAATAGCAAGAAGAGATAAGAAAGCCTTCTTCAGTGATCAATGCAAAGAAATAGAGGGAAACAACAGAATGGGAAAGACTAGAGATCTCTTCAAGAAAATTAGAGATACCAAGGGAACATTTCATGCAAAGATGGGCTCGATAAAGGAAAGAAATGGTCTGGACCTAACAGAAGCAGAAGATATTAAGAAGAGGTGGCAAGAATACACAGAAGAACTATACAAAAAAGATCTTCACGACCCAGATAATTATGATGATGTGATCACTAATCTAGAGCCAGACATCCTGGAATGTGAAGTCAAGTGGGCCTTAGAAAGCATCACTACAAACAAAGTTAGTGGAGGTGATGGAATTCCAGTTGAGCTGTTTCAAATCCTAAAAGATGATGCTGTGAAAGTGCTGCGCTCAATATGCCAGCCAATTTGGAAAACTCAGCAGTGGCCACAGGACTGGAAAAGGTCAGTTTTCATTCCAATTCCAAAGAAAGGCAATGCAAAAGAATGCTCAAACTACCGCACAATTGCACTCATCTCACATGCTAGTAAAGTAATGCTCAAAATTCTCCAAGCCAGACTTCAGCAATACGTGAACCGTGAACTCCCTGATGTTCAAGCTGGTTTTAGAAAAGGCAGAGGAACCAGAGATCAAATTGCCAACATCTGCTGGATCATGGAAAAAGCAAGAGAGTTCCAGAAAAACACCTATTTCTGCTTTATTGACTATGCCAAAGCCTTTGACTGTGTGGATCACAATAAACTGTGGAAAATTCGGAAAGAGATGGGAATACCAGACCACCTAACCTGCCTCTTGAGAAATGTGTATGCAGGTCAGGAAGCAACAGTTAGAACTGGACATGGAACAACAGGCTGGTTCCAAATAGGAAAAGGAGTACGTCAAGGCTGTATATTGTCACCCTGCTTATTTAACTTCTATGCAGAGTACATCATGAGAAACGCTGGACTGGAGGAAACACAAGCTGGAATCAAGATTGCTGGGAGAAATATCAATAACCTCAGATATGCAAATGACACCACCCTTATGGCAGAAAGTGAAGAGGAGCTAAAAAGCCTCTTGATGAAAGTGAAAGAGGAGAGTGGAAAAGTTGGCTTAAAGCTCAACATTCAGAAAATGAAGATCATGACATCTGGTCCCATCACTTCATGGGAAATCGATGTGGAAACAGTGTCAGACTTCATTTTGGGGGGGCTCCAAAATCACTGCAGATGGTGATTGCAGCCAGGATATTAAAAGATGCTTACTCCTTGGAAGAAAAGTGATGACCAACCTAGATAGTATATTCCAAAGCAGAAACATTACTTTGCTGACTAAGGTCCGCCTAGTCAAGGCTATGGTTTTTCCTGTGGTCATGTATGGATGTGAGAGTTGGACTGTGACGAAGGCTGAGCACCGAAGAATTGATGCTTTTGAACTGTGGTGTTGGAGAAGACTCTTGAGGGTCCCTTGTACTGCAAGGATATCCAACCAGTCCATTCTGAAGGAGATCAACCCTGGGCTTTCTTTGGAAGGAATGATGCTAAAGCTTAAGCTCCAGTACTTTGGCCACCTCATGCGAAGAGTTGACTCATTGGAAAAGACTCTGATGCTGGGAGGGATTGGGGGCAGGAGGAGAAGGGGACAACCGAGGATGAGACGGCTGGATGGCATCACGGACTCGATCGACGTGAGTCTGAGTGTACTCCAGGAGTTGGTGATGGACAGCGAGGCCTGGCATGCTGCGATTCATGGGGTCGCAGAGTCGGACACAACTGAGCGACTGAACTGAACTCTGTGTATTCTTGCCACCTCTTCTTAATATCTTCTGCTTCTGTTAGGTCCATACGATTTCTGTCCTTTATTGAGCACATCTTTTCATAAAATATTCCCTTGGTGTCTCTAAATATCAATCCCAATCTGCCAGTTCATCTCATCCCCCTTTCTCCCTTGGTATCCATAAATTGTTCTCTATGTATGTGTCTCTATTTCTGCTTTACAAACAAGATATCCTAATCCATTTTTCTAGATTCTACCCATATGCATTAATACATTATATCTGCTTTTCTCTTTCTAACTTACTCCACTCTGTATGACAGTCTCTTGGTTCATCCCCAGCTTTGTAAATGGCACAGATTTGTTTCTTTTTATGGCTGAATGATATTACATTATACAGCACGGCATCTTCCTTATCCATTCCCCTGTTGATGGATACTTAGGTTGCTTCCACGCCCTGGCTCTTGTAAATAGTGTTGCAGTGAACTTTGGGGAACATGTGTCTTTTTGAACTATGGTTTCCACTGGGTATATGCCCAGGAGTGGGATAGCTGGGTCATATGGTAGTTCTATTTTCAGTTTTTTAAGGAACCTCCACACTCTTCTCCATAGTTGCTGTATTTAGTGTAAGGGGGTTCCTTTTCGATACATCCTGTCCACCATTTATTGCATGCAGATTTTTTGATGACCATTCTTACCAGTGTGAGGTGATACTTAATTGCAGTTTTGATCTGCATTTCTCTAATAATTAATGATGCTAAGACCTTTTCATGTGCCTCTTGGCCATCTGTATGTGTTCTTTGAAGAAAGGGCTACTTAGATCTTCTGCCCATTTTTTTATTAGATTATTTGTGTTTTTTTTTAAATTAAATTGTATATTTTGAAGATTAATCCATTGTCATTTGCTTCATTTGCAAATATTTTCTCCCATTCCAAGAGTTATCTTTTTGTCTCAGTTATGGTTTTCTTTGCTTTGCTAAAGTTTCTAAGTTTAAAGTCTCACTAGTTTATTTTTGTTTTGATTTTCATTATTCTAGGAGGTGGGTCATAAAAGATCTTGCTGTGATTTATGTCAGAGTGTTCTTCCTATGTTTTCCTCTAAGTGTTCTATAGTGTCCAGTCTTACGTTTAGGTCTTTCATCCATTTTGAACTTATTTTTGTGTATGGTGTTAGGGAGCATTCTGTTAATAATTTCATTCTTTTACGTGTAGCTGTTCCATTTTCCCAGCATGACTTATTGAAGAAACTGTCTTTTCTTCATTGTATATTGTCACCTCCTCTGTTATAAATTAGGTGACCATAGGTGAGTGGCTTTGTCTCTGGGATGTCTATTCTGTTCTATTGTTCCATTCTGGCTTGATTAATGTGGCTTTGTAGTATAGTCTGAAGTCAGGGAGCCTGATTCCTCCAGCTCTGTTTTTCTTTCTGAATATTGCTTTAGCTATTCTGGGTCTTTTGGTTTCCATGCATATTGTAAATCTTTTTCTTCTAATTCTATGAAAGAATACCATTGGTAATTTGATAGGGGTTACATTGAATCTGCATATTGCTTTGGATAGTATAGTCATTTTCATAATATTGCTTCTTCAAGTTCAAGAACATGGTATGTCTCTCCATCTGTTTGTATGAGCTTTGATTTTTTTTTCATCAGTATATCATAGTTTTATGCATACAGGTCTTTTGCCTCCTTAGTTAAGTTTATTCCTAGGTACTTTATTCTTATTGTTGTAATAGTAAATGTGTTTGTTTCCTTAATTTCTCGTCCTAATCTTTCATTGTTAGTGTATAAGAATGCAAGAGATTTCTGTGTATTAATTTTGTAGCCTTCAACTTTACTAGAGTAATAGATTAGCTCTTGTAGTTCTCTGGTGGCATCTGTGTAAATTATTATGTCATCTGCAAACAGTGAGAGTTTTATTTTTTTATTTTTTCCAATTTGGATTCCTTTCTTTTTCTTTTCTGATTGCTGTAGCTAGGAATTACAAAACTGTATTGAATGATAGTGGCAAGATTGGGCACCCTTGTCTTGTTCCCTTTCTTAAAGGAAATGCTTGCAGTTTTTCACCGTTGAGAATGTTTGCTGTGGGTTTATCATCTATGGTCTTTATTATGTTGAAATAGGTTCCCTCTGTGCTCACTTTCTGGAGAGCTTTCATCACAAATCCGTGTTGAATTTTGTCAAAAATTTTTCTACATACATGAGATAATCATATGGTTTTTATTCTTCAATCTGTTAATGTGTTGTATCATATTTGATTGATTTGTGGATATTGAAAAATTCTTTCATCTCTGGAATAAATCCCACTTGATCATGACAGATGTCCTATTAATGTATTGCTGGGGTCAGTTTGCTAATAAACATATATCTATAGATTTTTTTGGAATTATGTGAGTTTTTTTCCTAACATGTTAATTTTAATATGTTGATAGACCTTAAAATGGTACTGTGCCAAAAAATACTTTTAAAAACTATTTTAAAAATAGTTTTAAAAAAAGCTAACATAGGTTCACATACACTTTCAGGAATGTTCTTTTTAAAGATTCCATGTATTGATTATCTGAAAAAAAGTAAACACTTCTTATCAGTAAGAATTTAGATAATATAGTGACCTTTGTAACAACTATATCTAATATGAAATCACTAATATATTTGAAGCATATTGTTTTTGCTCTTAGTGTGATATTATTTTAATATTTTCTACAAATTGCTTATAATCTTTTCAATATTATAGGTTTTATTTTAATTGTTGACACCTTCAATTGACTCTATTTATACAGTATAATATTGAGAAAATTCTCAGCAGATACGGAGGTACCCAGGAAGCTCAGAATAAATTATCAACTCTATTTTTCACATTAAATGACTAAATACATCAACTCAAATATTTCTAACAGGGTGTATCTTTTCCCTTCAACTTAGCCAAATGGCTTTTTCAACAAACTTTTTTTATAAGACAAAAACTTATCAAATGTGTTTATCTATGTATGATACTAAATTTAGATGCTGCAAAATTGTATACTGTCTCCATCTCATTCTACTATGGCACAGAATAAAAATCTACCCAATTAACTAAAGGAGCTCCTTTGAAGGAAAGCCACTAAAAATCTAGATTTTCCAAATGACATTGAACCACTCCTTCTGTCCCTGTTCGTATCCAATCATCATCATCTAGCAATCATCTCAAAACAATCTTTAAAAATATTTTGAAATGGATTCAGAAACTCAGTACTTAATTTCTTTTTTAAATATATACTTTCATTTTTTAAAATTGTATTGATAATGAAAGGGTTATTGGAAATGTTTAAAGTATCAACAGAAAATTAAATCAATATATAATTGTAGGTCTACACCATACAATCAATTATAAAAAACCCTGTAGCTGGATGAACTTAGGGTCTGTCATACAGAGTGAAGTAAGTCAGATAAAGAAAAACAAATATTGTATATTAATATGGAATCTAGAAAAATGTACAGATGCAGGGCAGGAATAAAGTAAAGACTGAGACATGGAGAACCAACAGGTGGACAAAGCAGGGGAAGGGGAGAGTGAGACAAATTGAGAGAGTAGCATTGACATATGTGTGTGTGTGTGTGTCTGTCTGTCTGACATGTGTAACATAGATAGCTAGTGGAAAGCTGCTGTATAGCACAGGGAATTCAGCTTGGTGCTCTGTGATGACCTAGCAGGTGGGATGCGAGAGCAACAGGGGCCAGAGCTGCAAGAGGGAGGGGATATATGTATACATAAAGCGGATTCATTTTGTTGTACAGCAGAAACTAACACAGCATGGTAAAGCAATTATACTAAAAAAAAAAAAAAAAAAAACCTGTGGCAAGTACAATTCAGAATACTTTCTATTGGAGGGCCACTCAGTCTTTATTTTCCTCAAATGTCTCATGCATACCTCACCTATTTAATTGCTCACTGACCTGCCTGACCATTTCCTTCATCTCATAATCTGCAACAGGGCTCACAGCCTTACTGCATGGTTCACCAAATGGCCAATGCTGTTGAATTGTTTTTCCAGCACCTCTGGACGTAGGAAAGATACAGCTTTTCCTAGTGAGTCCTCAAAGGGAAGTGTTGGTTTTATATTTAAGTGTAGAAAAAGTCTGAAAAGTGAGCCACGGATGATTGTCATTTAGCCTTAACTCTAAGTTACAGGAAGACCTCCCTGGGCAGTGTGTCTTATACTGTATTAGATGAGGCCACAATGAGATGGAGAAAAAATATGGATATCTTCCACACCATCCCAAACAATTTAAATGTAGCTCTTAGGTGACTGAAATGGTCAAGAATCTGCCTGCAATACGAGACATCCCAGTTCGATTCCTGCGTTGGGAAGATCCCCTGGAGAAGGGAATGGCTACCCACTCCAGTATTCTTGCCTGGAGAATTTCACAGACAGAGGAGCCTGGTAAGCTACAGTCCATGTCGTCACAGGGTCAAACACAACTGAGGAACTAACACTTACACATTAATAATAAATAACACTTTGCAAACAATGGGAAGATGGTAATCTCTAGAAACGTTTTTTCTCAGGTAAATTGAGTTCCCTGGTCACCTTGCTGTAAGGTGTTTCTGTCAGGGCCATATTTTTTTAAAATGGTATTTGACTTAAAATCCTAGTTGAAAATAGTATTTTTGACTGGCCTTGAATAGGTAAGAGAAAATTGTAAATTAGTATAGATATCAAGAACTATAAAATATTTGCAATTCAAACCAAAATTAGACCATCTTGTATGTGCATTCTACCTTTGTGAAATCTAGAAGGAAATGGTGACTTCCCTTTCATTGCATGAGTACATTTTAGAGGCTGAAAAACAGATCACATGGTTCCTTCCAGTGTCTTTTAGTTTGTTTATTGTTTCATTTGGAGGTGGTACTATTATTTTAAGCTGTTTAAAACCCCACAGTGGATGCTCCATAGTTTTGAGGTCAGCATTTTAAATTCAACTATATCATCTAGTTGCTGTCTATTACTCTAGGGTTATCACCCTCAAGCTTCTCCGTTATGTTCTTTCTTCCAGCCCAAGTACGATAATTTTAATTTCTTGGAACATGTTTCAAGACATGTGACCCTGCATACATTGTTGCCTCTGCCTAAAATTTCCTTTAGCCCTTATCTTTGATTCATTTAGCAAGGATACTAGAATGGTTTGCCATTTCTTCCTCCAGGGGATCTTCCAGACCCAGGGATCGGATTGAACCCATATCTTTTTCATCTACATTGGCAGACGGATTCTTTACCACTAGTGCCACCTGGGAAGCCTTCAAGCCTGTATCTAAATGTGAACTGCTCAGTGAGAATTTCCTAGACCACTGTATAGTTAGTACTTAAAGCATCCAAGGTCCTCATTTGCAGATTCAACCAACCTCAGATCAAAATATCCAAAGGAAAAAAAAAAATCCCAGAAGGGCCCCAAAAGGAAAACATGACTTTGTCACACAGAGGTAGCTATTTTATAGCATTTGCAGTTCATTTACAACTGTTTACATAGCGTTTGCATTGTATTAGGTATTATAGGTGACCAGGGTTTCCCTGGTGACTCAGACAGTAAAGAATCTGCCTGCCTACGTTCTCCTCTAGGAGTTTTATAGTTTCTGGTCTTACGTTTAGATCTTAAATCCATTTTGAGTTTATTTTTGTGTATGGTGTTAGAAAGTGTTCTAGTTTCATTCTTTTACAAGTGGTTGACCAGTTTTCCCAGCACCACTTGATAAAGAGATTGTCTTTAATCCATTGTATATTCTTGCCTCCTTTGTCAAAGATAAGGTGTCCATAGGTGTGTGGATTTATCTCTGGGCTTTCTATTTTGTTCCATTGATCTATATTTCTGGGATTGCTGTGTCATAAGGCAGTACCGTACTGTCTTGATGACTGTGGCTTTGTAGTAGAGCCTGAAGTCAGGCAGATTGATTCCTGCAGTTCCATTCTTCTTTCTCAAGATTGCTTTGGCTATTTGAGGTTTTTTGTATTTCCATACAAATTGTGAAATTATTTGTTCTAGCTCTGTGAAAAATACCGCTGGTAGCTTGATAGGAATTGCATTGAATCTGTAGATTGCTTTGGGTAGTATACTCATTTTCACTATATTGATTCTTCCAATCCATGAACATGGTATATTTCTCCATCTATTAGTGTCCTCTTTAATTTCTTTCACCAGTGTTTTATAGGCAAAACACTCTCTGACATAAATCACAGAAGGATCCTCTATGACCCACCTCCCAGAATACTGGAAATAAAAGCAAAAATAAACAAATGAGATCTAATTAAAATTAAAAGCTTCTGCACAACAAAGGAAACTATAAGCAAGGTGAAAAGACAGCCTTCGGAATGGGAGAAAATAATAGCAAATGAAGTAACTGACAAACAACTAATCTCAAAAATATACAAGCAACTCCTGCAGCTCAATTCCAGAAAAATAAACGACCCAATCAAAAAATGAGCCAAAGAACTAAACAGACATTTCTCCAAAGAAGACATATGAATGGCTAACAAACACATGAAAAGATGTTCAACATCACTCATTATCAGAGAAATGCAAATCAAAACCACAATGAGGTACCATTTCACACCAGTCAGAATGGCTGCAATCCAAAAGTCTACAAGCAATAAATGCTGGAGAGGGTGTGGAGAAAAGGGAACCCTCTTACACTGTTGGTGGGAATGCAAACTAGTACAGCCACTATGGAGAACATTGTGGAGATTCCTTAAAAAACTGGAAATAGAACTGCCTTATGACCCAGCAATCCCACTGCTGGGCATACACACTGAGGAAACCAGAAAGAGACACATGTACCCCAATGTTCATTGCAGCACTGTTTATAATAGCCAGGACATGGAAGCAACCTAGATGTCCATCAGCAGACGAATGGATAAGAAACCTGTGGTGCTTTCTTATGCACAATGGAGTGCATACTTGATCATCCTTGGATTTTGGTATCTGTGTGGGCCCTGGAACCAATCCCTATAGATACCAAGTGCATACTCAGCCATTAAAAAGATACATTTGAATCAGTTCTAATGAGGTGGATGAAACTGAGGCCTATTATACAGAGTGAAGTAAGCCAGAAAGAAAAACACCAATACAGTATACTAACACATATATATGGAATTTAGAAAGATGGTAATGATAACCCTGTATGCAAGACAGAAAAAGAGACACTGATGTATAGAACAGTCTTTTGGACTCTGTGGGAGAGGGAGAGGGTGGGATGATTTGGGAGAATGACAATGAAACATGTATACTATCATATAAGAAACAAATCACCAGTCTAGGTTCGATGCAGGACACAGGATGCTTGGGGCTGGTGCACTGAGATGACCCAGAGAGATGGTATGGGGAGGGAGGTGGGAGGGGGGTTCAGGATTGGGAACACGTGTATGCCTGTGGCGGATTCGTGTTAATGTATGGCAGAACCAATACAGTATTGTAAAGTAAAATAAAGAAAAAAAAAAAAAAAAGAAGAATCTGCCTGCAAGGAAGAGACCCCAGTTTTATCCCTGGCTTGGCAATATCCCCTGGAGAAGGGAATAGCTACCAATTCCAGTGTTCTTGCCTGGAGAATCCCAGGGACAGAAGAGCCTGGCAGGCCACAGTCCATGGGTCCCTCAACTAAGCAACCAACGCTTTCACTTTTTTCACTTTTTAAAGATGATATATAGTATAAGGGAGGATGTGTGTAGATTATATTCAAATATTGCACCGTTTCAAATAAGAGACTTGATCATCCTTGGATTTTGCTATCTGTGTGGGCCCTGGAACCAATCCCTATAGATACCAAGGAAGGACTCTGTTGACTCCCCTTTCCTCAGTGTACTTTGTCATACCATGGTACTTCCAATCCCTCTTTGCAGAGCATTTTTCAGTTTGTAACTATATACTTATTTGTATGCCTCCCTGTTTATCATCTGTCTTTTCAACTATAAGGCTCCTAATGGCACATAAGCCTATTGTCATCACAACTGTATATCTGGTGCTTAGCATAGTATTCACCATATAGTTGATACTCAACATCTACTTGTGAAAAGTATGAGCTTCAAAGTGCTGTTACAAAACTTGCTACTACTTCCAAGTCTTCCTACAATCTGGAAGTTGGAGACGGGTGATGGAAACATTGCTATTTCACAGAGAAGGGTGCTAACCCATAAAGGAATGATTAATACCTGGCGATGAATCTGTGAAGAAGCTGTTCTCATCTTCTAAGTTGTATCCCATTATCTGCAACCCCAGGCTGGCTCTCCTGCTCTTTCCAAATGGGAAATAAAGTTAACAAGTGCCTTTAGCATGACTTTGACCAAGGACTTCTCAGGAGACACTTTGAGGGATCTCAAATGCCCACTTGGGCAAGCCGCCTTCAATCAGAAGCAGGCACGTGCTGTAGGCACTGAAAGGGGAAACCTTCTCTGTGTCACGGCTGAAAGCAGCACTCTGGATATTTAAAGCAGTCCCTCTGTTAAAAAATTAATGACCTGAAAGGGGAGAGAAGCTGCCTATGTAATGCGGAAAGAGGAGCTAGATGACCGCAGCCCTGGTCCCTCTCCAAATGATGTCATCATCAGTCTAGATAATAAATTTGTAACAACGTGGCTGAAAGAGATGGGACACCATTTTGATATAAGTCAAAGGAGCTGGTGGCAGCAGAATTTAAAGGAAGGAATCTTTAAAATCTGGCTGGCCTACAGTTTTCTCTTTACTGGGTAATTAGATTATCCGGAGAGCAGAGCAGAAACCACCGTGCTCTGGCTCTGCGAGTCTGGACGTCCCCAGCCTATCAGAACAGGCAGAGTGGCCAGCAGGCCCTGCTCTGTTGGGAGTCTTCTGGGCACACCTTTCTACTTTGAAAGAGGAGAAATGGACGAACACTTGATTTATGGGTTTTTTTGGTTTGTTTGGTTTTTTTTTAAATAGAAATCAGTCACTCACTTAACATGTATCCTAAGACATGATCTCAGAGAAGTTTTTCCTCAACCATGTAAGACCGTACTATCTTTTGTGGTGCTACTTTGAGGATCTCTTCCTGGTGACTTGTCCCTGGATTTGGTCTACAGTCTGCCATCCTTTGCCATGTATACATTAACCTTCCTTTCCTTTCCCTTCCTTTCCCATTTCACATATGATCTAAATCACAGTGTCTTGTTTTAAAGTATTTTTCATTTCATCTATGGTGTTAGAATGGCACAAAGCTCAGTTATAGAGGCAAATCTGGTTCCAAGGTCTTATATTATCTATGGTCTAGCAATTTTCACAGATCCTCATAAATATAAATGCTTGATAAAAAAAATAAATGAATGAATTGATGAATGTGTAGGTTTGTAAGCATCACTGGGATGATTTAATTGTGAAGCACATGTTACTACCTCTTTCATCTCAACTTCAGTGCTTTCCCAGTCCCCAAAATAGACTGGCAGGTGATGGATTAAGGATTCGGCCATCTCACCTGGGCTCTTATAAAGGGTAAACTGGCAAGCCCACTTCTCTCTGTTCCCATCTTCATCCAAGTGGCTGTCACTTTTCTCTTACTGCAGTAATCTTATAATGTTTCCCCACATTCATAGTTTTCCAAAAGAATTTTAATTTATGCCTAGTATATTCACATGAGATAGAAAAGTTGTCTTTTTTAACTTTCTATTACTCATTTATTTATTTATTTAACTTAAAAAAATTTTTTTAATTGGAAGCTAATTACTTTACAATATTGTGGTGGTTTTATCATTCATTCATATGAATCACCCATGGGTGTACATGTGTTCCCCATCCTGACCCTCCGTCCCACCTCCCTCCCCATCCATCTCTCATTTGCTTAACTGGATAATGCCAAAAAGTTGTTCTACACAGCTCATCACAAAAGAGGTTTTGTTCTTATCAGGAACAAGTATTTTATATTTATCTATGCCTTTGTTAGGGCTTCCCCAGTGGTTCAGGAGCAAGAAATCTGCTTGCAGTGCAGGAGTCACAAGAGAAGCAGGTTCAATTCCTGGGGCTGGCAGATCCCCAAGGAGGTCCTGGCAATCCACTCCAGTATTCTTGCCTGGAGAATCCCAAGGATAGAGGAGCCTAGTGAGCTACATACAGTCCATAGCGTCTCAGAGTTGGACACAACTGAAGCAACTTAACACGTACACACATGCCTTTGATAAATTAACAGACATTACTGACACCATCTAGTGAAGTGAAGTGAAGTCGCTTAGTCGTGTCCGACTGTTTGCGACCCCGTGGACTGTAGCTCACCAGGCTCCTTCGTCCATTCGGATTCTCCAGGCGAGAATACTGGAGTGGGTTGCCATTTCCTTCTCCAGGGGATCTTCCCCACCCAGGGATACCATCTGAACTAAAAGCAAAATCAGGATTTCAAGTGAATAGACCATCAGTTCAGTACAGTCACTCAACCGTGTCTGACTCTTTGCGACCCCAGCACGCCAGGCCTCCCTGTCCATCACCAACTTCCGGAGTTCACTCAAACTCATGTACATCGAGTCGGTGATGCCATCCAGCCATCTCGTCCTCTGTCATCCTCTTCTCCTCCTGCCCCCAATCCCTCCTAGCATCAGGGTCTTTTCCAATGAGTCAACTCTTCACATAAGTTGGCCAAAGTATTGGAGTTACAGCCTCAGCATCAGTCCTTCCAATGAACACCCAGGACCGATCTCCTTTAGGATGGACTGGTTGGATCTCCTTGCAGTCCAAGAGACTCTCAAGAGTCTTCTCCAACACCACAGTTCAAAAGCATCAATTCTTTGGTGCTCAGCTGTCTTCACAGTCCAACTCTCACATCCATACATGACCACTGGAAAAACCATAGCCTTGACTAGATGGACCTTTGTTGGCAAAGTAATATCTCTGCTTTTTAATATGCTATCTAGGTTGGTCATAACTTTCCTTCTAAGGAGTAAGCATCTTTTAATTTCCTGGCTGCAGTCACCATCTGCAGTGATTTTGGAGCCCAAAAAAATTAAGTCTGACACTGTTTCCACTGCTTCTCCATCTATTTCCCATGAAATGATGGGACCAGATGCCATGATCTTTGTTTTCTGAATGTTGAGCTTTAAGCCAACTTTTTCACTCTCCTCTTTCACTTTCATCAAGAGGCTTCCTAGTTCCTCTTCACTTTCTGCCATAAGGGTGGTGTCATCTGCGTATCTGAGGTCACTGATATTTCTCCCAGCAATCTTATTCCAGCTTGTGCTTCTTCCAGCCCAGTGTTTCTCATGATGTGCTCTGCATATAAGTTAAATAAGCAGGGTGACAATAGACCATAAACATCACCTAAATAAAGCACCATAATGAAAGCCCCACAGTCCTACTCCATCCTCTCTACACATTTCCATAGCCAGTTCATCTTTAAAAATGCTTTTTGTTTTTGTTACTCTATTTCCCACACAGTTAAATGGTTACCCATTCCTCCCTAGATAAGGACGAAAGCCCTTCACTGGATGGCCAACAAAACCCTGTGTAATCTGAGGTCCACCCACTTCTCCCATCTCCCCTTAAAGACTCATGTCTTCCTTGAGCACTTTCTCCAGCCACACTATATCTTCTTCATCATGCCTTGCTCCTTTTCATCTCTAAGTCTTCCTATATACTGTCTCTTCTATCTGAATGCCCACCCATCCTCACTCACACCTGGTTAATTCTCATTCATGCTTAGCTCTCTAGTTACTGCATCCATGAAGTCTTAATCCATTCCCTCAACCAAAATCAATACACATACCCATAGGACAGCCTTTCTCACAATAACTGGGCAGAACCTTAGCAGCAGAGCCTTAGCAGATATTTTCCACTTAGGATAACATTTTCCACTTATAACTGCTAGTTTCTATATGAGCCATTGCTTAACTGAGTGTAAGATGTGAAGGGCACTGTTCACTTTATGAAGTGAAAGTGAAGGTCACTCAGTTGTGTCTGACTCTTTGCAACCCCATGGACAGTCCAGGGAATTCTCCAGGCCATAGTCTCACAAAGTATCAGACATGACTGAAGCGACTTACTTAGTACGCACATACATGCTTTTGTTATATTAACAAAGGCATTATCGATATCTTTTAAACTAAAAGCAAAATCAAGAACTTGTACATAAGTTCATTTTATGTGCTTTGCTTATTCCCAGAGACTAGGGAGGAGCACATGATTGATGTGATGGTGGTTTAGTTGCTAAATCATGTCCGACTCTCGCGACCCCATGGGCTATAATCTGCCATGCTCCTCTGTCCATGGGACTTCCCAGACAAGGACACTGGAATGGGTTGCCATTTCCTTCTTCAGGGGAACTTCCTGACCCAGACAGTCTCCTGCATTGAAGATGGATTTCTTACCACTGAACCACCAGGGAAGCCCTCATGATCAGTAAAAACTTACAAAATGAATAAAAGACAATTTATCTCACATTTCATGACCCTGAGAAATCAAAGTCATAAGTAAACTCCAAGGAGCCCCAGGACACAGACCATATCCCTTAACAAAGATGATAATGATGGTTATGATGGCGATGATCATGTACCACTATAGAGCCTCAATATGGGCATTAAACTAAAAGCTTTTTATATATTCTTCATTCAACTCTCCCAAAAGTACTGAGGAAACTGAGGTCAGAGAAGTTAAAGGCCTTGCCTGCGGTCATATAGTTTGGATTTAAAGCCAAGTCTGCCCAACTCCATCATCTTTTTCTTTTATGCTTCATGGTAGAACCTCTTCTGATGATGTAGAAGTAGTTTTCTTGCAGCCAGGTCATAAAGCAAGAGTTCAGAGGACATGTTCTGTGGATGTAGCACTGGGGTGTGATTTGTGGACAGAGTCATGGAAGAGAAAGTTTCACAGAAGAACAGGTGTCCTGTGTGATAGAGTGCGGGAAAGCTTTTCCCTCCCTGGTCGAGGTGTAAAGATGTTTCCCACTGATATATTCCTGACAGTACAAGCTGAGTTATGATGGGATGTTAATATGTAGAAATAGTGGGACACCGAGTGTAAGCTGTAAGGAGAAGCAGGATATCTCTCTTTGGAGGATCTTGCCAAATGGCTAGTGGAGGAAAGTTTAACTGCAGTTAAACATCTGGGGAAACTTTCTTCACATCTGTAACTTTCTCCTATATCCCCCCTCATTCCAGCCTCAATAAAGTTCTTTCTATGGAAATATCTAAAATTGGTAAGAAATCAAGTACTTAAAAAATCAAGTGACAGTCTTGCTTTTTTTTTTTACTTGCTTATGTTCTTCCAAAGCATCTTAAAGAGAACTCTGTGAATTTAGTGTCTTAAAAGTTTGAATAATTATACAATTGCATGAGTAAGAAATACATGTCAATGAATTAAGCTTACCACTACACTCTTTTGAGAGAAAGGATTTGCTTAGCAAATAAATAACTTTGATATCGTTGGAAGGAATGTTTAAACACCATAAGAGAACAAGCCTTTCTCAAGCACTTTACATACCAACCCCTGATAAGCTTATTACAAATCACTTGTCTTCATTTACTAAGATATGTCCCTAGAGACACCTACTTGGCAACTCTAGTTTAAATTAATATATTTTCCTTAAAAGATAATCTGCCTTTACTTTAAAAACTGTGTGTAATTCAAAGCATTACAGATTCATACTGATAGATATGTATTAGTCAGAATTAGGAAAGCTTCAGAGTGTTTACATAATGACTTCTATTTAGAAGTCTGTTCAAGGACCACAGAATCTCAAAGTTCTTTTTTTTTTTTTCCCTCTGTCTCTGTTTCCTCTGTCTCATTTTCTAATGCCTGGCTCTGCTTACTGTAACTGAATGCTTGGATTCAGGAGAGAAAGTGTACAGGGCAAAAACTACATTAGCTGCAAGAACCACCATAAATACGGAAGTTGCACATTGAATCTTAGAGTCCAGTATTTGGAGTTCTAAAAAACTGCACAGCGTTCTTTTTCTTCTTTTTTGCATCTATCACAATGCAGTGTTAAAATGTCTATTATGTGTGTACCATTCTCTGGCACTGGAAAAATATAAGGATGTTCTAAGTCTTCCAGAGCTTTCTCTAGCTAGGGAAACAGAACCTTGCTATGTATATTGATACAGATCAGTGGTGGTTTCACTCCCACCCCTCCAGGACATTTGGCAATGTCAAGAGATGTATCTTGGTCATCACACTTGAGAAGGATATGACTGGCACCCAGCGCTACAGGCCAGGGATGCTGCCCAGCATCCTAGAGCTGCCAGGACCGTCCCCCAGAGCAGTCACCCAACCAGGAATGTCAGCAGCACCACAACTGAGAAACCCTGACTTGATATCAATTCCCTAAAATATGAGATCCTGAAGTGGAGGGCTCTTATGGTCTTTATTTCTCTGTCTTCTGTGTCCAGCCAAGAGCCTTGAACATTTCAGCTGGCATTAGATGTTTGACTGTTACATGAATGAATGAGTAAATGATTATCAGAATTGGGGCATAAGACTGAAAGACCACTAATCTCATAAAAAAAACTACATGTGTTAGAGATTTTTTTTTTCATGTATAAGTTTATTTTCAGACCACTAGTAACACTGATACTTCCAACATGACTACCTTTTGTTGGGAGACAAATCTTTGCCTATATTTTTATCATATGTCCAGAAATAAAGAAGCCCTGGATAGACAGCAATTCTCCAAATTCCCAGTGATAAAATTAAGACATGTATGACCAACTTGAAAATGTTAGTGATTTAGAGTAAATAATTAAATATCTACTTATATAGTTTATTCATTTAAATATATTCAAAATTATTAATATATTAATTTAGAAATGTGCTTTTCTTCCTATATTCTTTTATTTTATAGAACAATTTTATTCAAACTTTGGAAAAATGTGTTTTCCAATATTGCTCAGTCATTACATCATCTTTTTAAATTTCTTTCATCTAAGTTGTTTCAAATATAGTAGTTTTTAAAATCATATGTATTTCTGTTCCTTTGTATTTTTTCCCTCTAAGTCTCATGTATGATTATGAAAGGTTATTTTTTCTTCCTGTAGATTATTACCCAAGACCTTTACAATACAACCACTCAGTGTATTGCTCTTAAACGTGCTGTTTACAGGGCTTGTTGTTGGTGTTCAGTTGCTCAGTTCAGTTCAGTCACTCAGTTGTGTCTGACTCTTTGTGACCCCATGGACTGCTGCATGCCAGACCTCCCTGTCTATCACCAACTCCCGGAGTTTACTCAAACTCATGTCCATTGAGTCAGTGATGCCATCCAACTATCTCATCCTCTGTCGTTCCCTTCTCCTCCCCACTTTCAATCTTTCCCAGCATCAGGGTCTTTTCAGATAAATGAGTTCTTCTGATCAGGTGGCCAAAGTATTGGAGTTTCAGCTTCAGCATCAGTCCTTCCAATGAATATTCAGGACTGATGTCCTTTAGGGTGGACTGGTTGGAACTCCTTGCTCTCCAAGGGATTCTCAAAAGTCCTTTCCAACACCACAGTTCAAAAGCATCAATTCTTCAGCACTCAGCTTTCTTTATAGTCCAACTCTCACATCCATACATGACTACTGGAAAAACCATAGGTTTGACTAGATGGACCTTTGTTGGCAAACTGATGTCTCTGCTTTTTAATATGCTGTCTAGGTTGGTCATAACTTTTCTCCCAAGGAGTAAGCGTCTTTTAATTTCATGGCTGCAGTCACCATCTGCAGTGATGGTGGAGCCCAAAGAAAAATAAAGTCAGCCACTGTTTCCACTGTTTTTCCACTGGAAAAACAGTGATGGGACCAGATGCCATGATCTTCGTTTTCTGAATGTTGAGCTTTAAGCCAGCTTCTTCACCCTCCTCTTTCACTTTCATCAAGAGGCTCTGTAATTCTTCCTCACTTTCTGCCATAAGCGTGGCATCCTCTGTATATCTGAGGTTAAGGGTGGTGTCATCTGCATATCTGAGGTTATTGATGTTTCTCCCAGCAATCTTGGTTCCAGCTTGTGCTTCATCCCACCCAGTGTTTCTCATGATGTACTCCGCATAGAAGTTCAGTTGCTCGGTTGTTTCCAACTCTTTGTGACTCCATGGACTTCAGCATTCCAGGCTTCCCTGCCCTACATTGTCTTTCTGAGCTTGCTCAAACTCACGTTCATTGAGTTGATGATGTCATCCAACCATCTCACTCTGTTGCCCCCTTCTCCTCCTGCCCTCAGTTGTTCCCAGCTTCAGGATCTTGTCCAGTGAGTCAGCTCTTCGCATCAGGTGGCCAAAATATTGGAACTTCAGCTTCAGCATCAGTCCTTCCAATGAGTATTCAGGGTTGATTTCCTTTAGGATTGACTGGTTTGATTTTACGGGGCTTGTTCATATGCAGATCTTGCCTAATAAGACCATCTTCCTTCTCAGCCCCCTCTCCACCCACACTTCACTTCCAGTATGGCACAAGTACTAAATATTTGTTACATCTGATTGCTTTCTTTTGGTACTTGCTTTTGTCAGATGATTTCATAAGAATCCAACTCTAGGACTGATCAAAATAGATATAGAAAAAGGTGCCCTCCCCCTTCATGGATAACAACCTTGTCATAGCAAAGGGGCTTGTGTAACCCAGTGATGCTATGAGCCATGCCATGCAGGGCCACCAAAAATGGATGGATCATAGAGGAGAGTTCTGACAAAACGCTGTCCACTGGAGGAAGCAGTGGCAAACCACTCCAGGATTTTTACCACAGGATCTCCATAAACAGTATGAAAAGGCAATAAAGATTAAATGAGCCCCCCGGGTCAGAAAGTGTCCAGTATGCTACTGAGGAAGAGTGGAGAAATAGCTCCAGAAAGAATGAAGAGCCTGGGTGAAAGCAGAAACAAGGCTCAGTTGTGGATGTGTCTGGTGGTGAAAGTAAAGTCCAATGCGGTAAAGAATGATATTGCATAGGAACCTAGAACATTAGGTCCATGAATCAAAGTAAATTGGATGTGGTCAAGCAGAAGATGGCAAGAGTGAACGTTGATATTTTCGGAATCAGGGAACTAAAATGGATGTGTACCAACTCTCTTCAGTCATATCCAGCTCTTTGCAACTGGATGGACTGTATTCTGCCAGATGCCTCTGTCCATGGGATTCTCTAGGCAACAATACTGGATTGGATTGCCATTTCCTCCTCCCGGGGATCTTCCTGACCCAGAGATCAAACTTGAGTCTCTTACATCTCCTGAATTGGCAAGTGAGTTCTTTACCACTAGCACCACCTGGGGAAATCCCTAAAATGGATGGGGATGGGCAAATTTAATTCAGATGACCGTTATATCTACCACTGTGGGCAAGAATTCCTTAGAAGGAATGCAGTAGCCCTCATAGTGAACAAAAGGGTCCAAAATGCAGTAGTTGGGTGCAATCTCAAAAATGACAGAATGATCTCGGTTCATTTCCAAGGTAAACCATTCAATATCACAGTAATTCAAATCTATACCCCAACCACTAATGCTGAAGAAGCTGAAATTGATTGGTTCTATGAAGACCTACAAGACCTTCTAGAACTAACACCAAAAAAAAAAAAAAAAAAGGAAAAGATGCCCTTTTCATCATAGGGAACTGGAATGCAAAAGTAGGAAGTCAAGAGATACCTGGAGTATCAGGCAAGCTTGGCCTTGGTGTACAAAATGAAGCAGGGCAAAGGCTAATAAGATTTTGTCAAGAGAACACACTGGCTGTAGCAAACACCCTCTTCCAACCACACAAAAGATGACTGTATACATGGACATCACCAAATGGTCAACACCAAAATCAGATTGATTATATTCTTGACAGCCAAAGATGGAGAAGCTCTAAAAAAGCTTTGAAAAATAAGACCTGGAGTTGACTGTGGCCCAGATCATGAGCTCCTTATTGCAAAATTCAGCCTTATATTGAAGAAAGTATGGAAAACCACTAGACCATTCAGGTATGACCTAAATCAAATCCCTTATAACTATACAGTGGAGATGATAAATGGATTCAAGGGACTAGATCTACTAGAGTGCCTGAAGAATTATGGACTGAGATCCATAATATTGTACATGAGTCAGTGACCAAAACTATCTCAAAGAAAAATAAATGCAAGAAGGCAAAGTGGTTGTCTGAGGAGGTTTTACAAATAGCTGATAAAAGAAAAGCTAAAGGCAATGGAGAAAGGGAAAGATATACCCAACCAAACACAGAGTTTCAGAGATAGCAAGGAGAGATAGGAAAGCCTTCTTAAGTGAACAATGCAAAGGAATAGAAGAAAACAATAGAATGGGAAAGATTAGAGACCTCTTCAAGAAAATTGGTGACATCAGGAGAACACTTCATGCAAGAATGGGCACAATAAAGGACAGATATGGTAAGGACCTCACAGAAGTAGAAGAGATTAATAAGAGGTAGAAAGAATATACAGAAGAACTGTCCAAATAATGTCTCAATGACCCAGATAACAATAATGGTGTGGTCGTTCACCTAGAGCCAGACATCGTGGAGTGTGAAGTCAAGTGGGCCTTAAGAAACATTATTACAAGCAAAGTTAGCGGAGGTGATGGAATTCCAGCTGAGATAGTTAAACATCCTAAAAGATGATGCTGTTAAAGAACTGCACTCATTATGCCAGCAAATTTGGAAAATTCAGCAGTGGCCATGGGACTGGAAAAGGTCAGTTTTCATTCCAATCCCAAAGGAGGGTAATGCCAAAGAATACTCAAACTACCTTAAAATTGAGCTTTATTCACATGCTAACAGGGTAGTGCTCAAAATCCTTCCAGCTAGGGTTCAACAGTACATGAATCAAGAACTTGCATATGTACAAGCTGGGTTTAGAAAAGTCAGAGGAACCAAAGAACAAATTGCCAGCATCCACTGGATCATAGAGAAAGCAAGGGAATTCCAGAGAAAACATCAACTTCTGCTTCATTGACTAAAGCCTTTGACAGTGTGGATCACAACAAACTGGAAAATTCTTAAAGAGATGGGAGTACTAGGTGCCTGACCTATCTCCTGAGAAAACTATATGCAGGTCAAGAAGCAACAGTTAGAACCAGACATGGAGCAATGGACTGGTTCAAAATTGGGAAATGAGTGTGTCAAGGCTGTGTATTGTCACCTTGCTTATTGAACCTTATGGGGTGTACATCCTGGAAAATACCAAGCTGGACAAATCATAAACTAGAATCAAGATTGCTGGGGGAAATATCAACAACCTCAGATATGCAGATGATATCAATCTAATGGCAGAAAGCCAAGAGGACTTAAAGAGTCTCTTGATGAGAGTGAAAGAGGGGAGTGAAAAAGCTGACTTAAAACTCATCATTCAAAAATCTAAAAGATCATGGCCTCTGGTCCCAGCACTTCATGGCAAGTGGAAGGGGAAAAGTGGAAAAGGTGACAGATATTATTTTCTTGGGTTCCAAAACCACTGTGGCTGCATCCATGAAATTAAAAGGCACTTGCTCCTTGGAAGAAAAGCTATGACAAACGTAGACACTGTATTAAAAAACAGAGACATCACTTCGCTGACAAATGTCTATATAGTCAAAGTTAAGGTTTTCCAGTAGTCATGTACAGATGTGAGAGTTAAACCATAAAGAAGTCTAAGTGCCAAAGAACTGATACTTTCAAACTGTGGTGCTGGAGAAGACTCTTGAGAGTCCCTTGGACTGCAAGATCAAGCCAGTCAATCTTAAAGGAAATCAGTCCTGAATACTCATTGGAGGGACTGATGCTGAAGCTGAAGCTCCAGTACTTTGCCCACCTGATGCAAAGAGCTGACTCATTGGAAAAGACCCTGATGCTGGAAAGATTGAGGGCAGGAGGAGAAGGGGATGACAGAGGATGAGATGGTTGGATGGCTTCACCGACTCAGTGGACATGAGTTTGAGTGAGCTCTGGGAGATGGTGAAGGACCTGGAAGTCTGTCCTGCTGCAGTCCACGGGGTCACAAAGAGTCAGAGAAGACTTTGGGACTAAACAACAACAGTGTGCATTCCCCAAAGTCTGTTACTCAAAATATAGTAACTGAGATAGTGTTGTAAGCTCTCAAATGAAAGGCAGTTCTCCTTTTTGGGGATACAATTTTGGGGGAATGAAAACCTTACCTGCTTTTGAGACATTATCAGTGGAACAAACATTCCAAGACTCCAGTGGACGCCGGGAGCCACAGATAGCACGGATCCCTGCATACACTGCTTTTCAGTCACTACTCTTGCACTGGGACCACTAAAAAGTAGCATAAGGGTGACTTGAACACAAGCACCGTGATACTGCAGTGGCCAAGCTGATAACCAAGTCAGCTGCTAAGTGACAAACAGGTGGGAAAAGCTGAACAAAGGATGATTCAGGTCCTAGGAAGGACAGCTCGATTTCAGTGTGCTACTCAGAATGAGCATAATGTAAAACCTATAAATCATTTATTTCTGGGATGTTTCACTTATTATTTTCAGACTTCAGTTGACTGTGCATCACTGAAACTCTAGAAAACAAAACCTTGGCTGAGGGGGACTCATTTTCTCATTAAATCCCAATGGCAACAGTAAGCTTCCTGGGTATTTATATCCCAACCTTATGAAGCTCAGTGTTGTGGCAATGCAAGGCCCAGGCCACGTGACTGATAGGAACATGAGCAGAACCCATTCCCAAGTCTCTTAGGCCCCAAAGATGAACCTACTTATTCATTGAAACAAATTTTCATGAATGAAGCCAACTAAGAAGGTGTTGCAGGGGGAAGGTGGAAACATACGCAAAGGGGAAGTAAAAATCCCCATGACACTTCTCCTCCTACATTCAGTTTCCTTCCCAGTTGATGTCTAAGGCATTAACTAAAGTGAGTAATATTTTATTTTGTACATTAGACTCGACTCATTTAACACTTCTTAGAAGTTAAGATTCCAAATGAAAGGTTAATTAAGATCTAGGTACTGAATGCAATCAACCTTTGCAGTCAAAATGTGGGGGAAACCTTTGTTTTCATTTTAAAACTAAACACACAATACAATTTTAAAACAAATCCAAGAAACTAAGTTATCCTTTTCTTCAGAAGCCTTTGAGTAATTTTTTCCAAGGATAAAACTATTTGTTATAGCCTTCCCGAGTGTGATTTGAGTTCTAGGTTTCTTCACCAGTAAAATTCCTAAACCGTCATGCTGGTGTGAGGTTGAAAGGAAGAAACTTTGAAGCCCAGCGCGCTGGTTCACAGAAAGCATTCAGCCGAAGTTAGTCCCTCTGACTTTGTTCTATTCTTTTCTTATCACTTCAGCTTTCTGATCAACAGTAATACTTGAAGGAGAGCAGCAGTAGACGTGGAGAAGGCAATGGCACCCCACTCCAGTACTCTTGCCTGGAAAATCCCATGGATGGAGAAGCCTGGAAGGCTGCAGTCCATGGGGTCGCAAAGAGTTGGACACAACTGAGCAACTTCACTTTCACATTTCACTTTCATGCATTGGAGAAGGAAATGGCAACCCACTCCAGTGTTCTTGCCTGGAGAATCCCAGGGACAGGGGAGCCTGGTGGGCTGCCGTCTATGGGGTCGCACAGAGTCGGACACGACTGAAGCGACTTAGCAGCAGCAGCAGCAGCAGTAGATGAGGCTGAAGATGTTGTGATGGTTATAAATGAGCAACAAGTTAATATGAATATCTTTGGGCACTACAGTTTTTGCATGGATGTTAATTATTTAAAGAAAATCTTAGGGGGTCAACCAAAAGCCACACTTTACATGCTGAGAAGTTGGAAATAATGTTCCTGAGGCCTTCAGATATTAAGCTGTAAAGCGAAGGAAAGCTTATTTCAATGAGATCAGTGGTACTATGACTTTCTTTTAATTATCAAGAAATTCAAGGTCTGGAGTGTTCAAAAATTTGATTCCAGTCCAGGATCTGACACTCAGTTATGGAACTTCACCATCTTTAAAGCTCCACCACACCCACTGGATGCGGATTCCCAACCCCATGCTGCTTAAACCTGCTATAGTCAGCCAGCAGAAGGGAACACAGCTTCCTTTCCAAATCTCACTACAGACTGGCAAGAATGTTAGATCTGATGAAGTTCATATCCGTTTGAGGCAATGATAATGAAAGACAAAACAAGACCATTGATTTGGTAGCAAAATGTCCTCAGAAGGATACATCAGTTCCTTAAATGCAATCATATAAATGTTGCCGTTGGTCTCCAGTAATAAAGGAAACACAATGGTGGAAAAGGTCTTAGAGATTATATTTCCAACATAGTTGTCATGCAGATGGAAAAACAGAGGTCTAGGAAAGAGGAATGATTTGTCCAAAGTTTCACAACAAATCAAGACAGAGCAAGAACCAGAATTCTTAACTCTCAGGTCTCTAGTAACTAACTAGATATCAATATATAGATACATACATGCATAACCATTTCTTAAGAAAGCACTCTTAGGGTGCTCACAATTTCACTTCAACATCTTTGCACAAAGGCCACTGTAGAGTTATGACCTAAATAGGAAAAAAAGTGACATCACTTCTAGGACATCTGTCCCTGGTAGGTAGCATCAAAGACCCTTGCCAAGGACACCTCCAGTCTCCTTGGACATGCTGCTTCAGCTCCGTGTTTGGCTGACATCAGCCTGACTCACAGCTTCAGAAATGGCAAGATGTGCACAGTGAGGAATGAAACGAACTCATGCTCAAAGCTAGGTCAAGTTTGCCAAAATCGTCCCCAAACCCCTTTAGCTAATTGGAAATTGCTACAGAGGGCCTACCTGTCTATTCTACAGCTGAGCAACAAAAATGCCTCCAGTGGAGACTTTACCTCCCAGAGGTGAGCTGAGATCATTTCTGGCAATGTAGCACTCCCTGTTTATTTTTAGACTGGTACAGTAGAACTCACTGGTTGATTGCTGAGCACACAGATAATTTGAAAAAGAGAAAAAGCCTTCTAAATAAATGTTCTTTAATCTGTTTCTGTCTGCATTAATAATTCAAAAATGTTGATTGTTATGTCCACTAAGCTATACTTTACTTTCTTGTACACATGGATGCATATGTTTCTATGTGTTGAAGGACCACATGTAGGATAGAGATTGGCCCTGGAAGACATTTAATAATCATCACTTCTTTTCCATTCATAAATTTACTCAGGTTTCTTTAGTAAATAACTATTGTGTTTTACTATGAACATTATCATGAACTGTTAGCTCAAATATAATAATCAATAGAATCATTAAATCATTAAATGAACAAGTGTTCACTGACTGCTTTCTATTTAGTAGGCACTGTACTAAATCCTTGGGTCATCATGCTAAATGAAATAGAGTCCCAGGAACAGAAGAGATAACCTAGAGAGGGAGGGAGTTGTGTAAAGGATAAAGGATAATACAGTAGGGTCGGTGATGGAAGGAAGGCTGCCTAAAGTGCTAGTAAGCAGAGAGAGAAGTGAGCAATTAATTCTGCCCAGGAAAAGTTGAGGAGGATTCCTGGAGCAACTGACCTGGAGTTTCCCCAGGCTTAGGAGGAACAAAAGGATGACAAGAGTTTTTCAGCCATAGGAAACAGACCTTGCCTTCTTTCTTTGGAGGACTGAAGCTTCCTGGGAAAAGAGAGTCTGAAGAAAGCCCATGAAGATGCCCCAGTTGACCTGTGGCCAAGAGGAGAACCTCCATGTCTCTAGCCCTCTCGATCTGGGCGTCTCTAATGAATCTAGAAATGACTGCTTTCAGAAAAAAAAGTGAAGGGGCCCATGTGGGTTTGGAAGGTGCCTTCCCTCTGAATCACTGCCCTGCAATACCCAAGCAGGACCTCAGGCAGGGGCAGAGTGGGTTTCCCTAGGCCCAGCCAAAATAAAGCTTATTTAAACCTAAGCTTTACAGGAGGAAAATGAAGACTCTGTATGTAAGATGCTGGAATAATCAACCTCACCTTTCTAAATTCAGTCTATAGACCCCAAAGGACTTGGAATGCTAACAAAGCTGTTGGGGGTACCTAGAAGCAGGATTCTAGAATTAAGAAAGATGTGAGTTGAGCCCCAGACTAAGATTTTAAGACCGTTGGTCTATCATCAACTCTACCACTAAAAGTCTGCTGCTGCTAAGTCGCTCCAGTCGTGTCCGACTCTGTGTGACCGCACAGACGGCAGCCCACTGGGCTCCCCCGTCCCTGGGATTCTCCAGGCAAGAACACTGGAGTGGGTTGCCATTTCCTTCTCCAACACATGAAAGGGAAAAGTGAAAGAGAAGTCGCTCAGTCCTGTCCAACTCTTAGCGACCCCATGGACTGCAGCCCACCAGGCTCCTCCATCCATTGGATTTTCCATAGTCTTGAGAAAATAACACTCCCTTCTCAAGACCTCGCTTTCCCCTAATAAGATGGCAATTGGATTACGCCTTCTTGTGTGATTTTCAAATTTAGGATTCTAAGAGTGTATTTAGACATGTGTGCAACCTAAGGGATCTCTGTAGATTTGGACTGTTTATTGAAAAATCAGCCATTTTGGCCAGATCATGATGGAAACTGTCTATGCAAGAGATAGGTGAACAAATACCTTCACAGATACTGACACCCCTCAGTGATTGCAGTAGGTTGCATTATTTATCTACATTTTTTCCTTCACTCCCTTCCTTTCTCTCCTTCTCCAGAAGTATCCTCCCTGAATCCACTGTCTTGGGCCAAATTTTATGACTTACTGGCAGCAATGGAATGTGGGCAGAATTAAAGTATGTCACCATCTACCTGTGACCTAAAGAGGCGCAGCAAATTTATGCCAGCTTTTCAGAGTTCCTTCCCTTGGCCAGGAGATGCAATCTAATTGGCCCCAGAGACTCATTGCTTCTTCAGACTGGTTATTGCAATGAAAATCTTGGAGCTGAGCTGAGCCCATCCTGAAGCTTAGAGCCCAGTAAAGTCCAGCCTATGATGGTACACAGTTTTTTTGCATATATTGAAGCTGAGTTATTTGCATCAACCTATCTACCTGTTAGCCTGGAATATATTTTCTTTGCTTTAATGTACAGAGTTTGGGGATTATTTGTCATGCAAGAGCATTATTTCAGCCAAAAGCTTTCTAGTGTGCTGATCCTCTTTGATTAGATTCCATAGATTGCCCTGCAGTCTGTGGAATAATGCACTCTATTAATATCCTGTCACTGCTCTAACAAATGTTACTGGCTTAAGCAACACAGTACTTATCTTATAGTTTTAGAGGTCAGAAGTTTGAAATAAATCTCACGAGGCTAAAATCAAGGTGTTGAAATGGCTGCATTCCTTAGGGCAACTCTAGCTAAGACTCCATCTCTTTGTCTTTTCTAGACTCTAGAGGCTGGCGACCTTCCTTCGTTTGTGGCTCCCTTCTTCCATCTTCAAGGACAGCAATGTCCTTGACACATTGTCGTCTCTTTGATTCTCTTTTCCTACCTCCATTTTCAAGTTCTAGAGACCTTTATGATATATTCAGTTCAGTTCAGTTCATTTCAGTCACTCAGTCGTGTCTGACTCTTTGCAACCCCATGAATTGCAGCACACCAGGCCTCCCTGTCCATCACCAATCCCCGGAGGTCACTCAAATTCACATCTATCAAGTTGGTGATGCCATCCAGCCATCTCATCCTCGGTCGTCCTCTTCTCCTCCTGCCCCCAGTCCCTCCCAGCATCAGAGTCTTTTCCAATGAGTCAACTCTTCGCATGAGGTGGCCAAAGTACTGGACTTTCAGCTTTAGCATCATTTCTTCCAAAGAACACCCAGGGCTGATCTCCTTTAGAATGGACTGGTTGGATCTCCTTGCAGTCCAGGGAACTCTCAAGAGTCTTTTCTAACACTACAGTTCAAAAGCAGCAATTCTTCAGTGCTCAGCTTTCTTCACAGTCCAACTCTCACATCCATACATGACTACTGGAAAAACCATAGCCTTAGGAACATACAAATAATTCAGGATAATCTTGTCTCAAGACCAGCTGATTAGCAATCAGAATCTCACCTGTAGCATTATTTCCTATTTGCTACATAATCTAACATACACAAAGTGCAAATGTTAGTCACTCAATTGTGTTCGTCTCTTTGCAAACTCATGGACTGTAGCCTGCCAGGCTTCTCTGTCTATGGAATTCTCCAGGCAAGAATACTTGGGTTGGGTTGCCATTCCCTTCTCTAGGGGATCTTGCCAACCCAGAGATCAAACCCCAGTTGCCCACATTACTGGCAAATTCTTTACCATCTGAGCCATAAGATTCCATGAATTAGGAGGTGAATGTCTTTGAGGGTTTAGGGGACCTTATTCTGCCTGACACAGGAACCATTGCTAATCCTGTACTCCTAAAAAGAAAAGAGTGTTAAAAAGAAATATACAAATGAGCTTGTTTACGAAACAGAAACAGACTTACAAACTTAGAGAATGAATTTACAGTTACCATGGGGAAACGGTGAGCGGAGACGGGATAGTTAGGGAGTTTTGGATTGACATATATACACTGCAATATTTAAAATGAATAACAAGGACCTACCATGTAGTACAGGGAACTCCACTTAATGTCATGTACCAACCTAAATGGGAAAAGAATGTGAAAAAGAATAGATACACATATGTGTATTACTAATCATTTTGCTGACACCTGAAACTATCACAACATTATTAATCAACTATATTCCAATATGAAATAAAAAGGTTAAAAAAAAAAACACCAGAGTAGAGTGAGCATTTGCCTTGGGGGCTCCTGCTCGTTCCTCCAGTTCAGTTCAGTTCAGTTCCTTTCAGTCGCTCAGTCATGTCCGACTCTTTGGGACCCTGTGAATCGCAGCACGCCAGGCCTCCCTGTCCATCACCATCTCCTGGAGTTCACTCAGACTCACATCCATTGAGTCCGTGATGCCATCCAGCCATCTCATCCTCAGTCGTCCCCTTCTCCTCCTGCCCCCAATCCCTCCCAGCATCAGAGTCTTTTTCAATGAGTTAGTTCTTCTCATGAGGTGGCCAAAGTACTGGAGCTTCAGCTTTAGCATCATTCCTTCCAAAGAAATCCCAGGGCTGATCTCCTTCAGAATGGACTGGTTGGATCTCCTTGCAGTCCAAGGGACTCTCAAGAGTCTTCTCCAACACCACAGTTCAAACGCATCAATTCTTCGGTGCTCAGCCTTCTTCACAGTCCAACTCTCACATCCATACATGACCACAGGAAAAACCATAGCCTTGACTAGACGGACCTTAGTCGGCAAAGTAATGTCTCTGCTTTGGAATATACTATCTAGGTTGGTCATCACTTTTCTTCCAAGGAGTAAGAGTCTTTTAATTTCATGGCTGCAGTCACCATCTGCAGTGATTTTGGAGCCCAAAAAAATTAAGTCTGACACTGTTTCTGCTGTTTCCCCATCTATTTCCCATGAAGTGATGGGACCAGATGCCATGATCTTCGTTTTCTGAATGTTGAGCTTTAAGCCAACTTTTTCGCTCTCCTCTTTCACTTTCATCAAGAGGCTTTTTAGCTCCTCTTCACTTTCTGCCATAAGGGTGGTGTCATCTGCATATCTGAGGTGATTGATATTTCTCCCAGCAGTCTTGATTCCAGCTTGTGTTTCTTCCAGTCCAGCGTTTCTCATGATGTACTCTGCATAGAAGTTAAATAAGCAGGGTGACAATATACAGCCTTGACGTACTCCTTTTCTTATTTGGAACCAGCCTGTTGTTCTTTGTCCAGTTCTAACTGTTGCTTCCTGACCTGGATACAGATTTCTCAAGAGGCAGGTCAGGTGGTCTGGTATGCCCATCTCTTTCAGAATTTTCCACAGTTTATTGTGATCCACACAGTCAAAGGCTTTGGCATAGTCAATGAAGCAGAAACAGATGTTTTTCTGGAACTCTCTTGCTTTTTCCATGATCCAGCAGATGTTGGCAATGTGATCTCTGGTTCCTCTGCCCTTTCTAAAACCAGCTTGAACATCAGGGAGTTCACGGTTCACGTACTGCTGAAGCCTGGCTTGGAGAATTTTGAGCATTACTTTACTAGCGTGTGAGATGAGTGCAATTCCACAGCCTAGGTATAGGAAGTGTTTTTGATGCCCAACATATCCCTTCAACCTCTCACCTTACTGTAGCTGTGATGGATAACTATGTATATTTTTGTTTTAACCCATCTCAGGGGTACACTACCAACTTCTACATGTTTCTCTCTACAACTGCTTTGGAACTACAGAAGCCTGCTCAGCTTCCTATGCAGACACAGCCAGTGCTGGTTGGGTGGAAGCTGATAAATAAATGTCCAGCCTTCTGGGAGAACATGGATGGAGGCTCAATTCACATGGTTTCTAGAAGGGTCTCAGCAGGACCATAACAATCCTCAACTCATTAACCCCACTGATTAGCTTTCCTTTCTCCCTCTCTCCCAACTCTTAATCCTGCCACCTGGATCACCTCTCAAAGGAACTGCCTGACACACAGACCTTACCTCAGACTCTGCTTTTGGAGGAAACCAAGCTGAGACTTCATGTTTGGTGTTAACTGACCAACCACGCCTCAAGGCTGAAAGAATCCTAACCATTATGCAATGCAACTTGTGTAGAAATGTCTAGAGCAGCTTGTATGATTCAAGAAAGCCCTCTAGTCTGTAACGCCTCTCACGAGAGGCTGTGCTGTCTCTGATTACACACCTCCAGGGATGCAGAGGTCACAGTTTGCTCACGTTGTCCCATGAGGCAAACCCGCCTAATGTAAGACAGCTGTCAGTAAAAATGTGCTTCCTTGAGAAAAGTTCTCATTACTCCTAGTTCAGTCTTTTGAGTCCTTTTGTAATGTCACATATTCTTATAAAAATGCTCAGAGACTTAGAGACCAAAACACTTTCCTTCTTTATATTAAGCCTAGGGCCTTCAACAATACCACACGAACTCAAAATGTCCTTACAGCTGATGGAATCCTCTTTGCCAATATACTTAAATGTTTGTTCGTAGTGAAGCAGAACATAGTATTTCATGAGTAAGCAAGGTGAATTTGTTTAAAAATCTGGGTTCAAAAGTCAGCGATGTTACTTGTTACCTCTGTGTACATGAGGAAATCAGCATCATTTGCCAAGCTTCAGTTTCTTCATCTGTAAAATGGGGATAATGAGACTCCCCTGAGGGTTGTCATGAGGAGTAAATCTATTAACGCATAAATGATGTGGGGAAAGCTCTGAAACAGTGTTGTTACTCATAGAAATGATTCAGTTGTTCAATTTCAGCTCTGCCTCCAATCAAGGAATAGAAGATCTTCACAATATACATGGAAGTGGAGCCAAGATTATAATGAACTGTGTCTCCACTTTTAAATGACTAAGATATTCTATACTGAAATGACAGAGACCATGGTGAATTGTAGCACCAAATTTCTGCTGTGCCTTTGTTTGTTTGGTTACTGATACTGTGAATCAGCTTTATTATATGGGACCAAATATTGTTCCATGTCCTGACACTTTGCAGTCTACAAATCCTGGTCCTCACCACTTCCCTTTGAAATCTTCTCACAGCAGAGGGAAAATAGAGGTTCTGAGGAGGAAGTGAAAGTGAAAATGAAAATGAAGTCATGTCCGACTCTTTGCGACCCCGTGGACTGTAGCCCACCAGGCTCCTCCATCCATGGATTCTCCAGGAAAGAGTGGAGTGGGTTGCCATTTCCTTCTCCCTCTGAGGAGGAAAGGACTTACTGAATCGGTGAATTGGTGTCAGAAAGCCGGTTGAGAATCTGAGGCAGAAACATACTGGCCAGTGGCAAAGCAAGTACAAAGGCCCTGTGGTTAACCTTGGCATGTTCAGAGTAGTACATACACTGGTGTGTCTCTGGGGAACTGAGTAAAGGGGGTAGTGGTAATAGATGAGAGCCGAGAGGTAGGCAGGAGTCTGATTATATGGGGCTTTTCAGGATATGGGGAAAAGTTCATAGTTTATTTTTAGTAAGATGAGAAATCTTGGGAGGTTTTTGAAGGGGAGTAACATGATCTGGTTTCTGTTTTTTAAATCATGAAGTGTTGATAATTGACTGTGGAAAGGGAGCGTGTCCCAGGGAGACTGGTTAGAAGGCCATTAAGTATTCTATGTGAAAGACGATGATGGTTTGGAATAGTGTAGTAGTGGTAACAACCCTTGGATTCAGGACATATTTTAAAAGTAATGCAGTTAAGACATGGGCTGAATTGGACATAGATGGTTAGAGAATGAGAGGAGTCAAGAATGACACCTACATTTTTGAGCCTGGACAGATGGGAGCATGACACCTTTTGGTGAAAATGGAAAACTGTGTAGAAGCCGTGGATGGAGTGCAGGGGAGCCAATGGGAAGCAGGAATTTTGTTTTGAACATATGACATGGAAAATGTCCATAAGGTATTCAAGTGTTGATATCATTTGTATAATAAAGTGTGGATCTGCAGATAATCGGTGAGATCACAGTGTGAGGAAAAAAAAAATTGTGTCATCGTTATACCCATGGCATTAAACACTCATAACATCAATAGAACCACCCAATGGTGTTGAGTGTTCCTCAAATAGGGGAGGGCCTGAGACTGAGGCCTAGTCTTCCCAGGTGTGGAAAAGGAAGAGGAACCTGTAAAGGATGCTGAGAGAGGCCAATGAAATAGAAGGAAGCTAAGAGATAGTAGCTACCTGTATGCTAACTGGAGCAAGTATTTCAAGGAGAAAGTGAGGAACGGGGTCAAATTAGGCTAATAGAATAAGAATAAAATAAGGTGACTGACAGCCTGCATAATACATATTAGCATATCAGTGTGCCCCCTGAAAACCTCTTTACCTTCATGGAATCCATTTCTCGAATTCACTTGCCCAAACCACAGTTTTCTTGTTAATATCAGTTACCACATGTGGAATACTCAGTTCATAAAATGTTGTTGTAAATACAAGGAAGGGAGAGGAGCTGATCACCTGTGATCCTCCCATTCCCAACTCCGCTGCTTCTTAAGTGAGATCCATTAAAACTGTAAAGAAGGGCAAGATGGCATGCATTCTTGTAAGTGTGGGTAGCCTTTTGGTCTGATGTCAGTTGGGCAAGGCCTGGTTTCTTGGGTATGAGAAGACCTCACATATGAAAAGAAAGCCACAAGCAAAATCCAAACCACAGCCTTCAGAGGTTTTCTTGTCACAAGCCAGGTCTGAACATTGGCAGTGCCACTCAGGAGGACCTGATGCAGTGTGGGCAGGACCTTGCCTGGCCTCGGCACCACCCTCCCTTCCCTGAGTCCCACATTCCAGCCTTACTTAAAGAGAAGTGTCAGAAAAGATTTTTCTTTTCCAGATCATTGGCAAATGTTTGCTCAGATCTATTTTGGGGGCATTAGCTCAACACTGCTGTCTTTTCTTCACAAGAATTAGAAGAGTGTTTCAAAACCACATTTATTTTCCCTCTCTCTCTGTCCCTTTATCCTTCTGTTCTCCCTGTTTTCTTTCCTTGCCCCTCTTTTTGTCCTTTCTTCCTCGACATACTTGAGTTCTGCATGGGTTTTCTCTGTCGTGGCATGGAAAGGCTGTTGTGGCCCATGGCTGACCCTTGGCTCTCTTAGCATTCATTTACATTGTAAACCAGAGCAGCTGCAAGGGATACAGAAACTTCCATCAACCAACTCAATGTAAAACTGATCTCATCCTACATGTTAGGATCGTTGTTTAAAAAAAGGGAAGAGAGATGGGTAACTACGGGAAGTATGAGACACCCACTTTCCTCGCTGATGGCTGTGAAAACGTTCTCATTGAATCCTTCCAACTGCTCTGTAAGGGAAGCACCATTGTACCCATTTTAGTTTATAGTTCGGGACACTAAGACATGCTGAGGGGAAGGGCCTTGCCCACCATCAGTCAGAAGTGGTCCATCAGTCCAGGTCTTCCACTCTCTGTGGCCCAAGGTTTGCACTTGAACTGACTCAATAAGGGGCACAGAGAGAAACAGGAAAGCAATGATTATCTTCCATGAGGAAGGATACTTTATTTAAGAAAGGTAATTTATTTAAGAACACAAGATAAGATGCACTACTCCTACCCTTTTGGTAAAAATCAGTTTTAAGCATATCACTGTTCTTTGTTTTTACATGATTCCTATCTACCAGGCACTGGGCTGGATACTTTGCATGATCCCTGAAAGTCAAAACAAACTTTTAGGTAAAAAGAAAATGCACACGTTCTTCCTTTCTCCTTTCCTTTCTCCCTTTTGTTAAAACGCCCCTCTAACATACTTCTCAGCTCACAGAATATTTTAATGATTATGCTGGCTGTAGAGACACATACCCTAGAAGAGTCATCAGCGTGTACTCCCAAGTTCTTTTCCCAGATTGGAAAAAAGTTATCATTTTTCCCATTTGACATCTTAAAAAACCATATATACTGAGAATGGCATAAAAAGAACCCATCTCATCATCTTAAAACATCTCCAGTTTTTTTTTCCTATTTCTCAGCCAGAAGTTCTCCCTAATTTGGCATCACAAAATGAACAGGAATGTAGGAGGAAGCTTTTATTTCTCTTAGAAAATACGATCTACTCCTGTTTTTGAATCACCTTCAAAAAGCCAGCTATTTGGTCCTACACAGTCATGTTTCAACTGCAAAATATGGTGACATTGCCATCTTGGTGAACTGCAGTAAATATTAGATTCTTTCAGCTGTCTTGTTTCTCAGTTCCTACCAGCAGCCTCAGTACTGGACCCGCCCATATTGTAACCCAAGGCATCTATCCACTGTTCCTTCCAGGAGCCCTCTTTGACCTACCCAGAGACAAATGGTGGTGATCATCTTCTGCCCACCCCGCTTCGTGAAGAGCAATGCCCATAGTAGACTTCCCTGGTGGCTCAGCTGGTAAAGAACCCGCGTGCAGTGTGGGAGACCTGGGTTCCATCCGTGGGTTGGGAAGATCCCCTGGAGAAGGGAAAGGCTACCCACTCCAATATTCTGGCCTGGAGAATTCCATGGACTCTGTAGTCCATTGGGTCGCAAAGAATCGGACATGACTGAGCAACTTTCGTTCATGCCCTTAGTGAATGTATGAAACCCTGGTCTTTCATGCATTTCCTTTTGGCTTCAGAAATGAGGCGAAGGGATCAAATACAACTGTGGCATGAACCTGAAGTGGCAAAAAATACTAATATATATGTACACACACATAGTCACACATACATACATCAGCAGTCCAAGTTGTTTTGATAAGTTGCTTATACCATAGCCATTTATCAAGACATCTATTATGCATACAGCTGGGGAAGAATGAAAGTCATGGGTTTATTCCTTTAGGAGTCCAACTAATCCTTCTTTAATGGTTGGTACAAAGATTTGTTCCTCTTCCAGCAGTTTTGAGCTCTGAAGGGCACTTAACATGTTCCACTGAATTATACCGGATATATCAAATTAATTCTATTAACCAGCTTATCCTCTAAATCTTTAACCAGGCCCTGATACATACGCATTCATTGGTGTAAATGACTTCTAGCAATTTCAGTGCCTGCTCTTTGGAGCTGTAGCTACATTGAAAGGTGATCCAGGCTCTGACCTTACTGCATTCCTCAATATTAAATAATCGGCTAAATGGTTACAGCCCATTTTCAGAAAGGGGTACTGCATTCTCTTCTTACCCCCTCTCACCCCCATTGCAAGCTTGGAATTTGCCTTCAAACCAATTGCAGGACCCATGAGCTGTAATGGGCAAAAACAAGAGCTGTGAGCAACAAGGTCGCCATTGACGATGGAAGGTAAAGGAAGTCCAGGAGAGTTGTTTCTAAATCCAGACCTTGTCCTTGTTGTTCCCTAGCCCCTACCCATCTACTTTACATATACCCACTTTCCCTCTGCTTTCTGGGAAGTTTTTCCTTCTCACCTACCCACCACAGCTCTACATAAGTGCCTTTTTGCTTCCTTGCAGTATCTTGTCATTCCCACAATCAAAAATTATCACGATGATAATATAGTAGTGAACATTGAGTCTTTGGGGTTTCCATGGTGGCTCAGACTGTAAAGAATCTGCCTGCAGTGCAGGAGACCTGAGTTCAATCCCTGGGTCGGGAAGATCCCCTAAAGAAAGGGAATGGCTACCCACTCCAGTATTCTTGCCTGGAGAAGTCTATGGACAGAGGAGCCTAGAGGGCTACAATCGAAGGGGTCGCAAAGAGTCGGACATGACTGAAAGACTGACACTTTCACTTTTCACGTCAACATTGAGTCTTTACTGTGTGCCAAACATTTTTCTAAGTTCTTTATAAATATCAACTTACTTAATCCTTGTTATGACCCTGTGAGGCACATATCAGTCTTAACCCAGCTTATGTATGGGACAACTGAGAGGCAGAATGGTTCAGTACTTTGCTCAGGGGCACAAAGCTGGTCGGAGGTAGAACTCAGACTAGACCCAGGCAAGCGGGCTGATTCCAGTATAGAAACGAACACTGTTGAGTGCTAGTTATGTGCATATAACACATAACACTTGATGTGAAGCGAGAGCTCTTGGAAAAGACCCTGACGCTGGGAAAGATTGAAGGCAGGAGGAGAAGGAGGCAGGAGATGGTTAGATAGCATCACCAACTCAATGGACATGAATTTGAGCAAACTCCAGGAGACAGTGAAGGAAGGACAGAGGAGCCAGGCGTGTCGCAGTCCAGGGGGTCACAAGGAGTCAATCGTGACTGAACGACTGAGCAACAGCAGCAACGTGCGCACATGCTAAGCTGTCTGTGTGCTGTGTTCCATTTCATTCCTCACGCAGTCATGTGCAGTAGGGATGGTATGCCAGCCCCACTTTACAGATGCAAAGGCATGATGATTTGTTTGAGTCCATACAGTGAGTGAGTGTACATTCAGGATTCAAACACAGGTTCTCTCTATGAAAAGCCCAAACTCTCCATCACTGTGCCTTAAAAGACATTTTTATAATTGCTCATTTATTTTCCCATGAGCTTTCCTTGTGTGCAAGCTCAATAAGTTCATTTTTCTGTGCTGACCACCCCCTGCGACAGAATACCTGTGATGTACCTCTTTTTATAGATGTTGGCTATGCTCACAGGACCTGAATATGTTTTGAGGCTAGCCCTGTCACTTTGCATCATCAAAGGACAGAGACCTTCGTGAGACAGGAGACTGTATGTCTTAACTTTGCCCATGTGTTTTTTTATCCTGCCTTCCTGAAAGCTGGTGAACATGTAGACATCTATAGCCCCTCCTTTCCCAAGGAACCTCACAAGCTCCATGGAGTATAGCTCCAGTATACATAATAGGACTATTCTGGTGTCACTTGACATAGCTACCTCCCAATAACAAGGGTGGTTCATTGTGTGTTATGTCAAAACGGTACCAAGCAGTCCAAGGGATTTACAGGTAATCAGAGTAGAGTTCTGGGCTTCCCTGGTGGCTCAGACAGTAAAGAACCTGCCTGCAATGCAGGACACCTAAGTTTGATCCCTGGGCTGTGAAAAGCCCCTGGAGAAGGAAGCGACTACCCACTCCAGTATTCTTGCCTGGAGAATTCCATGGACAGAGGAGCCTGGCAGGCTCCAGTCTATGGGATCGCAAAGAGTCAGACATGACTGAGCAACTAACACTTTCACTTTCAGAGTATAGCAAAAGTTGTAGAGTCAGAAAGTTCTACATTTGAGTCTATCTTGAGGGTATCTTACTTTAGATAAATAACTTTGTTTTGCTTTGATTGTTTGTACAGAAAATGAGTCGTACTTACTTTATAATATCCCATGGTGATTAAATGAGATTATATTCATTAAGTACATGACACAGTGCCAGGTGCTTCATAAGTTCTCAGTAAGAGGTGGGCTTCCCTGGTGGCTCAGACGTTAAAGCTCTGAGGTCTGCCTCCAATGCGGGAGACCCGGGTTCGATCCCTGGGTCGGAGAGATCCCCTGGAGAAGGAAATGGTAACCCCCTCCAGTATGCTTGCCTGGAGAATCCCATGGACAGAGAAGCCTGGTAGGCTACAGTCCACGGGGTTGCAAAAAGTCAGACACGACTGAGCAACTTCACTTCACTTCACTTCAGTAAGAGGCAGCAATTATAACAATTATGCCAGAACATCTTTGCTTTTTTTCTCCTCACCTCCTGGCCATTTTCTTCACCGTCTTATGCCCCGGTACATTCAGCATGTTGTTGTATTTGCAGGACATTTATCAATATTAATGAGAAAAGCAAGAAACTTTGAGTAATAACCTTGTATTTACGGAGCCCTTGCTATGTGCCAGGCACTGTGCTGAGCATTTTAACATATGTATTCCTCACCACACCTTATGAGGTAGACAAAACAGTTTTCCCCATTTTAAAGAAGAGGAAATAAAGGTTTTTAGAGGCTAAGTAGCTTACCCAAGGTCAGGCAGTCAATAAGTACCAGGAATGGGTTCCCAACCAAGGCAGTCTTAACTCTGCAGCCCGGTCTCATAACCAACCTGGCATGCTAAAATTTCCTCCACGTAATCCTGAGTTAGGTCTCTTGTTTTTAAAATGGGTGACAAGGAAGAGCAAACACTTGGAAGGTCAAATTTACCCAGCTGTAAGCAACATTTGGAACTTGGCTTGACAGCGTGGAAATGTTTGTTTGCAGGCTTTTATGAGTAGCGTTGCTGAGTCCCTTCACTAGCTGTCTTCTGTGTATTCCATACCGATGATCCTTGGTGAACTTTTGGGTTCTGAGAAGCAGCTGGTTGGTTTGCATAACTGCCTTCACCCTCTTCTGGCCCAGATGTCAAGTATTCTTAAATCTGACGCAGATAAAACTCAGGGACTATTGATTAGACTCTTGACACAGTGTGCTCAGGTTTTCCTTCTGTCATATTTTACCGCATTCCATGGTGATGTTGGTGACCTTCTGAGCTTTCTTTGAAATGTTATTGATCATGCAATTAAATGGCCTCTCAGTGTGTGTCAGAAGTCCAATTCAGGTAAAGCTCCTGCTGCCTCGTTCTTGCGGATCTGATCCTTAATTCCAAACAGAGGCCCTTCTCAGACTGTCAGTCATTGTGTTTAAGGTGGATGCGGGTTTTGAAAGGCTGACTTCAGGGTGGATTGGAGTCTGCCTTACAGAAAACACATACCAGCATGCATCTTCTCATCTGTGTCTCCCACTTCCAGGAAAGCAGTATTCTGACTTTTAATTGTTCCATGTTCAGAAGGCAGTCCAACTGGAACAAGAAACATACATTCCAAAGCAGATCTTGCAACTTCTAAAAGGCATTGGTATTCACTCTATATTGCAGAATGGCTCAGGGGGAGGCCGAGAGAGTTCATGAGCGAGTCGGAGTTTGAAAGATGGTGAATATACATTGTTCTCCCATTAAGTAGATGGGATCTGGGCCACATTTAGGAGATGATATGAGGAGTCAACATTGATGACCCACCATTTAGAGTGCTATCAAAGGCTTTCAAACATGAGATGTGGCAGAGCAGACAAGGAAAACAGTGGTAGCCTAAGATTCGAGAAATTGGAATGGCGGCTTGCATAATTCCTGCTATAACTTCTGCAAATCCTGCCTCCTCTCTGGGACTCAACTTTATCATCTGTAAATTCAGAACATGAGTCCTGAGATTCCCTTCTGTAGAAACAAGTTTCTTGCTCTGTGTAAAGCCTGCTGGAGACAGTATGTACCAGCCTCCCCACCCCCCGGCCACCCCCACAACCAGAGCAGTTTTCAGGATGCAAAGTCTGTAATAACTATGTGTGAGGAAGAAAGAAATGACTTTCAGCTCTGCTTTCAAGGAGAAAAAACTCACCACTCATTGGCCCAAGGAGGCAGCCAATATTTCCAGAAGTCTGATGTTAACTGATCTCAAATCTGAACCCTTGTGAATTATAAGGCCAATTTTCCAATCAATTCCGGCTGAAATTTAGAACGCTTGTTGAGATTTAGGGGCTGGTGAGAGGATAGAACTGCAGAATTGCCAGAGATAATTTCTATTGCCATGTTCTGGCACAAAACAAGTCCTTGTGATGATAATAATAATTTTTTTTTTAAAAAGACACTGGCAAGGTTGCAGAGTGAAAGTAAGAGTAATCCAATCTGGATATAAGGAATGCATTCAAGCCCATTTCCAAATCAGTAACAGGCAGGCAGGATTTAATCCTCAATGTATTTTTAACATCTTACAAAAAGCTGTTGCTTTTGGTGTTTTATTTGTTGTCTTTAAAGGCCGGGTGGGGGTGGGGGGTGGGGGGGGGGGGTAGTGGGAAATACATACAACGGCAATGGCAAAATTTTTCCTCCAAACTGGAAATAGGTTAGAGAGGGCTTTCTGATGTCAGTCAGCTAGAAGTTGGTGATTTTGCTCTTATTACCACTGTTTAAGATTAGCATTTAGGATGTAGGACTCACCCACATGTTAACTCAGTGTAGGGCTATTCAGGGCTATTACCAGGAAGTAAGTACCAACTGTGTGCCTGGAACAGGACTGACCTTTCATTTAGGGTCCTGATGACTTGGGACCCCACAAGGAGCTATCCCTCTCCTGTTTTAGAGGAGAAAGCAGACCCTGAGCAGTTAAGAAATGTATCCAAGAGTCTGTGGTTGATCGCTTTGAGATTTGAACTCAGTTCTGTCTGATTTTATAACTCATACTGTTTCTGGAATCCTCTGTCAATGCTATAGGATGCCTGTGACCTATTTTCTGTGACCGTGAACTTGACCTCCTGTACTATTTGAGGCATCTCCCATGGAGCTCACCTTCCACCTAGTCACAGTGCAGAAATAGAATCATCAGCCAGTGGACTGATAAAGACAGCAGTTGAGTGAGGGAAATTATATTTAATTTTGAACAATTTGAAATGTAGTGTATGAATAATAGTATCTTTCCAGTTATAAAACCAGTTTATGTATATCCACTGTTAAAATTTTGGAAAATCCAAAATGTCACAAAGAAGAAAGTAAAAATTACTCCTCATCCTGCAAAAGTGAGAAAACTATGGCTGATGTTCCTTTTTCTGAATTGCGTAATGGTTAAATGATCAAATTCTGTAGCCAGACAGGCTTTGTTTCAAATCTCAGTTCAAGCAATTATTAGCTGAATGAATTTGCATTATATGTATATGGGCTTCCCTGGTGGCTCAGATGGTAAAGAATCTGCCTACAATGTGGAAGACCTGGGTGTGATCCCTGGGTCAGAAAGATACCCTGGAGAAAGTAATGGCTATCCATTCCAGTATTCTTGCCTGGATACTGGAGGAGAGGAGACATAGGAGCCTGGTGGGCTATAATGCATGGAATCACAAAGATTAGGACACAACTCAGAGACTAACTCATATATATATATATATATATATATATATGTGTGTGTGTGTGTGTGTGTGTGTGTGTGTGTGTGATTCATCTTTTTATTTCAAACTTTGTTTTAAAATAGCTTATGAATTACATCACTAAAAAAATGAAACAAATAGCCAACACTTCTATAACATTGACTTTGTGACAAGTACTGTTCTACAGCTTTACAGAACATTTTAATTGTCAGAAAAATCTCTACAAGGTTGTCCCCATTTTATGGGAACTGAAGAGGAAACTGAGACAAATAGAGGTAAAGGATTCCCAAAATCCCGTAGCAAGAAAGTGTCAGAGCTGGAATTTGAATCCAGGAGTTCTAACTCCACAGACTGGGTTCTTAACCATTAATCATGCTACTTCTGGTATTATTTAGTATTATTATTGTTTCCTTCATAATTTTTTACAAAATTGGAAACATACGGACATATTGCTTTGTTATCTGCTTTCTTCATTTAACAGTATGCCTTGAACTTGCTTCCAAGTCATTAAATACTTTTAGAGAACACAATTTTTTGATGTCTGCGTGGTATTCAATTGAATGTCTGAAATGTAATTAACTTAGCCAAATCTCTATTGTCAGGCATTCCAGATGTTTCTAATTTTTCACTGTAATAAACAATGCTGAGATGAACATCATTGTACATGCATTCTCTAGTTATTTCCTTTGGATAAATTCCTAGAAATAGAATTGCACAGTCAAAAGAGTATGACGCGTTTTATGTGGATATTGGTACTTTTTGTTTGATTTTTGAGAAATTGCAAATCTCTCTGTAGCCACACCACATCAGGCATACTCCTGTGACAAGGGAACTATTAAAAGTCACAAAACTAGTTAGGACACACACATTACACATAACTCAATATTTATTGTATGTAAAACCAATGGTTCATCAGAGCACAATTCTTGCTAATTCATGGTTGCAAAATGTCATAGCTACTTAACCCTACACACTGGACAACCCTACTCCATATTCTGGAGACAATCCTCTTCATAGGGTACGAAGGGAACCGTGATTTATTGAGCAATTAGTACATGTCTGCACTGAACTCAGTCCTGTGGTGACCCTGCATTGGGCAATGGGAAATGCACTTCACAGATAAGGACCTGAAAAGTCATATGCCTCATGCAGTGTTGCAGAGAGAGTGAGAGGCCGTCAGCCTGAAGCACTGGCCCGCCAGCCTTTACCCTGCCCCTTCCATATGCCACACTACCCCAGAAGTTTAAGATTTCTGGCTCTGAACTTGTCAGGAGAAATGATCTCAGGTTCCTGCAACTAGACTTCAGGTTTGGTCTTAGGTCTCTTCTGCATTTGTTAATTTCAACGAGATTGCCTAGCCTCATACCTCACTGCAGGTGTCTCCAAATTGTCAATCTCTTTCTGTCTCTTCTTTCCTCCCTCTCTCCATCTCTCTCTCTCTTTCTCTCTCTCCCTCCCCCCTTTATCTCACTTCTGGAGGCCAATAACTGTATTGATTTTTTTTAAAGAACTCTATAAAGACAGTGACTATTCTTCTAAAACAAAACAAAACAAAAAAAGAACCAGAAGGCATAAAATAAATCAGAAGTGAGGGTGGGGTATGGAAAGGAGCTGGGAATCCCCTCAGAAAAACTAATAATTGTTGATACAAAACTTGCAAGGGGAGGAAAAGGTAGAACCAAGAGCAAGAACTTCAAACATGTTGACATGGTGAAGGAAGCAAGCTCCCTAAAGACCCTGGAGTACACGGAAGGTGGGTTAGGATCACAGCAGTCACCTCCTTGTGGAGCCTAGTGCAGGAGTCCTCACTCAGCTATAAAGCTGGGTGTGTACCGGGTGATCAAGTCATCTTCCTTTGCAGAAACTTCTCCAGCTGTGGCACAGAGAGTTGTCTCACATTCCAGACAAACCCATACAGTTGACCACCCTGAGTGGTAACTACACAATAATCCTGGGTCAGACATTCACAGATAGGTTTTCTTAAGAATCACTTAATCTATTCCTTCATGTTCATTTATTCACTCCATCCTCCATGCCTGGTCACTGTACAGTCATCTGGTACTCATCTTTGTACAAGAGATGAGTACAGACAAGATGAGATGGAGATAGAAGAAAAGTTGACTTCCATTCTTCCCTTGGTTAGCTGTTTCCAAGAGGAAAACGACAGAAAATGTAATTCCATTGTGGGATAAATGCAACTATACAGACACGGAGCAGGCACTACAGGGGCACTGCGGTTGGCACCGTTTAGGAAGATGAGAAAAGGCTTCCCAGAAATGGGCTCTCTGTACTCAGGACCACAGGTTCTGCAGGACTTGTGCGTGGTTAAGGATGGTCCAGGGAGAGGGGACAGCAAGAACAGTCCAGAGGGAAAGATTTGGTGGGTTTGGGAAGCTATAAAGAATTGAGAAGGATGGGAGGTATGTACAGTTATGACTGATTTGCGTTGTATAGCAGAAACCAACACAATGTTGTTAAAACAAAAATTAATTGAATTTAAAAAAGAAAAACAAAAAGAATTGCTAGAACATTGGAAAAGGGCCCTAGCGTCAGGACCCTAGTCAGAGGCAGAGGGAAACAGAGGAGGGATATTTGCTGAACAAATTCCTACTCGTTATGGAAAAAGCTGCATTTGGATAGAGGAGCAGAGATTTAAGGCCAGCGCTAATGGAGAAAATGGGCTTCCCTGGTGGCTCAGATGCTAAAGAATCTGCCTGCAGTGTAGGAGACCCAGGTTCGATCCCTGGGTCAGAGAGACCCCCTAGGGCATGACAACCTACTCCCAGTATTCTTGCCTGGGAAATTCTGTGGACAGAAAAGCCTGGTGCGCCACAGTCCATGGGGTGGCAAAAAGTCAAACGTTACAGAGTGAATAACGCACAATACAGAAAAAAAAAAAGTCAAGACCTGGTGTTTAGGGATTTTATTTACAATGTGACAGTCATGGATCATCTGTTCATTTATTCTCTAATCTGTCCACAAATTGGATATTTATTTAACATCTACTATTTGCCAGAAATTGTTTTAGATGCTGGAAATACAGCAGTGAATAAAAACAAGGTAAAGTTCCTGCCATCAGGAGTCTCACAAACAACAAATAAATATGTAAGTAAAGGAGTCCACCTCGGCTAGGAACAAATGTAGCACAGCAAAACACAGCGTAATGTGACAGCAAGGGGCTGAGTAGTCAGTGTAAACTGGGTTGTCAGAGGAGGTGTCTCTGAAGATATATCACTAGAGATGCAACCAAAAAAAATGAGAAAAATTGGCTGTGCTAAGATAAATTTGGACAAGGGGAACAGCAAGAGTAAGACAACAGGAACCTCAGAAGGCTGGAAACAAAGCTAGTAAAACTGGAAGCTGGGAAATGAAACAGAGAACAGATAGGATGAAGTTGGACCATATAGAATAAGACCTTGCAGAAAGGAAAGTTCCTAGAAGTTTATCGATGAAAGAGAGGCATCATTCCAACTAGAGCTTTCTACACACACACACACACACATGCAGCATTATATACATCCCCACAGACCATCATTCAGTGACCTATATTATTAACATTCTGCTTTATGACCATGGGGAAGTCATTTAACATACACACCAGGCAAACAGTGGTGAAGAAACATACACAGTTCTTATCTCCATGGACCCTTGTCTCTCTAATGTTTGGGTTCCTGACCCAAAATAATTCTCAACCTGTAAAGATTATAATGTGCTGAACTCTCAGCAACCCCATGGACTATAGCCTGCCAGGTTCCCCTGTCCATGGAATTCCTCAGGCAAGACTACTGGGGTGGGTAGCCATTCCCTTCTCCAGGGGATCTTCCTGACCTAGAGGCTGAACCCAGGTCTTCTGCATTGCAGGAGGATTCTTTACCATCTGGGCCACCAGAGAAGCCCGTCAAATAGGATTACAAGACAGAAACACCTTGCCTGGTACACAGAAAAAGGCCAGTAAGCATTGAGCACTTTCCCTTCCGTTATGTAATCATTCATGAACCCAGCGTGAGGTCTCTTTCTAGATTTAGCTAGTGTTATCTTATCAAACCAGTTAAAATTTCAAGAATATACCACCCCCCACCATGAGAGAAGGGATGATCCACATTTTGGTATTCTCATTGCTTTGAAGGGCAAGCCCTTTCAAGGGCCACTAATCCATTCCAAACTCCAGCCATGATAACCTTAATTTCTTTTTCTAAAGAATCAATGACAAAGTTAGAAAAACAGGATGACCAAAGGTCAGCGTATCACCAGATGTCCCTGGGCCGATGGCCAAAACAGTGGAACACAGGTATGTTCGGGGTAGAAGGCTGTGACCGATGCCAGATGGAGAATCTTGTCCGCTAAGCAATTTTGTTGACGTGGCATCTACTCACTTCACTCACTGGAACCAGCATTATGCAGGGTCATGCGCTATACACGAGCTATCAGGAATGGTTACTTATTACCAGCTCAGCAGGTGACCAGGGCCATGTCATTTCCGAAGGAAGCTGTTTGAAGGCTTTTCCTGCACTTACTTTCCCATGTTCAGAAATTCTTAGAAGAGTGAATGATTGTCAATAGGTTTCAGAATTTCTTTGACTTGAGCAAACTCCAAAGGCATGGGGAAGTTTCTTCAGCCACGCAGGTTCCCAGATCTGAAAGTCTAGTGTCGTCAAACAGTCGCTTTCAACCCCTACTATATGCCAGATGTTGCATGCCAGGAAGTGATTCACAAAAATGATATGAACTAGAATTGTGTCCTCAAGTCATTTATATTCCAGGGAGCATGGCTTCCCACTGCCTCCAGGCTAACGCTGAAACTCTCAGCACGCCCCAGGAGGCCCTTGGCAGGCTGCCTCTGCTCCACCTTCACACGTCCTCTGGCCAAATAAAGGAGTTCTCTTTCCCTGAACATGCCTCATACTTTACAGTCACTGCAATCATGCCTCTCTTTAAATTTCTCCCAGATGATTCCCCAGAACAATTTGATGCCGTGAAAAGGACACTAATATCAAAGCCAGGTTCAGCCACTCAACTTACTGTGTGTTCTTCTGCAGGTCAGTTTCCCTCTCTGAGCCTCAGTTTCCCTAGCTGTTAAAGGGGTTCAGTTCAGTTCAGTTCAGTCACTCAGTCGTGTCTGACTCTTTGTGACCCCATGAACCGCAGCACGCCAGTGGGGAGGTCTATATCATTTCTCCTCTTCCTTCCATCACTGATAAATCCTAGGATTCCAGAGCTAAGCGTAGAATGAACAGAACACCTCAAGAAATGTTAAAGCATGCCTTTTCAGAGCAAGAAAAAAGAAACAGCTTCCTTCATGGATTCTATCTGCCCAGAATGGCGAAGATGAGGTCCGCTGAGCTAGTTCAGCACACTATGCATGCTGTTTATCAGCTTCCGTCTCCTGGGAGGCCTCTAATAACACTGATGGAGGGCCCACTTAATGTCATTCATCAGCTCTCACATCTTTATACCACTCCTGAGAAGTACGGGTTATTATTTCCATGCTGCATGTGGGTTAACATAGAGGCTCAGGGAGGAGCCTTGTCTGAAGTTGCACAGAATCCTTGACTAGGTTAGGGAGTCCAGATGCAGATCAGAGCTCAGCCTCTTTCTGGGCCAAAGCCTCTGCTATCCAGCCCATGTCCTGTCTCTGATCCTCACGTCTGGATCTTCTTGCAGAAGCGGTGGTATTGGGAGACAAGCCTTTGAGACAGCGCTGTGCCAACACACGTGTATACTGACTGGCTTCCCCTCCACGGCAGGCAGAGGCGAGCTCTGTATGTGATATAGGGAAACCACAACAAGGCAATCCCTGCAACTATAAAATCAAATTAAATCAGGGATTCTGGCTGGGGCTTTAAACGTCTTAGCCGCTCTGATTTCTCTGGAGAAGCTGGGAGACGGAGCCAACTGCTGGAATGCACTCTCTCCCCAGTAAGAGTGTGTTTTTTTGCCTCAGGTTCTCAATCTGGTTTAAGTTGGCCATTTGGAGAGGAGAGAACTTTCTGGGCTTGGGGAGAGCTTTCGTCTGCCAGTGAGTTTTGCTCGCCATGCTAGGAAATCTGGGATGCTGGTGGGTAAATAAGGGTAAATAAAAAGAAGATGGGCTCCTGTTCACTGAGCATGGGCCGCCCTCCAGTTAACTCCACACCTGTTAATTCCCATAGCAGGGCCATCACAGCAATTGCAGGTAGGTAAGGTCCTCATCTCCAATTTAAAGATGAGGGAACCTAGCCTCAGAAAGACAAAGCAACTAGTCCAAGTTTACGCAACTGGTAAAAACGGAGCCGTATTTCAAATTCTGGGACATAGGAACATCTCTTCTTTTAAGCCACATGACAATATCACCTCCACTCCCATCCTGAAGGGAAATTTTAAAAGAACAGTCCAACCTGCCCCATGTGTTGTTGTTCAGTCGTTCAGTCATGTCCGACTCTTTGTGACCCCATGGACTGCAGCGTGTCAGGCTTCCCTGTCCATCACCAACTCTCAGAGTTTGCTCAAACTCATGTCCACTGAGTCAGTGACGCCATCCAACCATCTCATCCTCTGTCGTCCCCTTCTCCTCCTGCCTTCAATCTTTTCCAGCATCAGGGTCTTTTTTAATGAGTCAGGTCTTCGCATCAGATGGCTGAAGTATTGGAGCTTCAGCATCAGTGTTTCCAATGAATATTCAGGACTGATTTCCTTTAGGACTGACTGGTTTGATCTCCTTGCAGTCCAGGGAACTCTCAAGAGTCTCCTCCAACACACAGTTCAAAAGCATCAATTCTTTGGCACTCAGCCTTCTTTATGGTCCAACTCTCACATCCATACATGACTACTGGAAAGGCCATAGCTTTGACTAGACAGACCTTTGTTGACAAAGTTGATGTCTCTGTTTTCTTAAATTCTATCTATGTTGGTCATAGGTTTTTTGTTTTTTTTTTTCAAGAAGCAAGTGTCTTTTAATTTCATGGCTGCAATCACCATGGTTATTATCTGGTTAGCAATTACAGCTAACCAGAATTTTTTTTTTTTTTTTTTGGTGTGTGTGTGGGAGCAACATATATGGGTACTCATGACAAGATTTTACAATGACATTGGCTTTGAAATATATAAAAATCTCAGCACAAATTCTTTGGTAGGAGGAAATGTACAAAGTAGAATTGAAGAGAGGGGAAGAGGAGAAATACAGAGCTATAATGTGTAGTTTATGGGGCTTCCCAGGTGGTGCTAGTGGTAAAGAATCCATCTGCCAGTGCAGGAGACTTATGAGACACAGGTTCAATTCCTGGGTCAGGAAGATCCTCTGGAGGAAGGCATGACAACCCACTCCAGTATTTTTCCTGAGAGAATCCCATGGACTGAGGAGGTTGGCAGACTTAAGTCCATAGTCACACAGAGTCGGACATGACTGAAGTAACTTTGCATGTAGGCACATGTAGTTTATAACTGATAATAATTGATGCCACATAATAATTTAGCTTGTAGATTCTAGAGAAGTCTATCAAGATTGGAATCTCAAAAAATCTTAAGGAAATGATTTATTCTCTAATTTTTTCTCTTTATTTAAAGGAAAATAATAATATTGCTACCTAACTAGGTTGTAGTGAAGTTTAAGGTATTATCTATAATGAGCTTATAGGAACTACTTAACAAAGTTAATGACATATATGCCTGATAGTATTATTTTTTTAATGAAATCTTATTTATCAGCTTTTTAAAAAATTTTTTATTTTTACTTTATTTTACTTTACAATACTGTATTGGTTTTTAACCAGCATGAAGTGAAGTGAAGTCGCTCAGTCGTGCCCGACTCTTTGCGATCCCGTGGACAGTAGCCTGCACCAAGCTCCTCAGTCCATGGGATTTTCTAGGCAAGAGTACTGGAGTGGTTTGCCGTTTCCTTCTTCAGGGAATCTTACTGACCCAGGGATCGAACCCAGGTCTCCCACATTGTAGACAGACACTTTATCATCTGAGCTACTGGTGAAGTCCTGATATATAATTCATATGCCAAGAAATTCACCCATTTAAAGTGTAAAAAAACCCAGTGGTTTTAAGTATTTTCACAGAGTTGTCAAACTAATATTGCAGTCAATTTTAGAACATTTTCATCATCCTAAAAAGAAACCCTGGGTTCATCAGCCATCACTGCCTATTTCCCCAAACTCCTTCACCCTGGATGAAGGGTCCCCAACCTCCAGGATCTAATGCCAGATGATCTGAGGGGGAGCAGATGTAATGTTAAGAGAAATAAAGTGCAGAAGAAGTACAAGGTGCTTGAGTCATCTGAAAACCACCTTCCTCCACCCGGTCCACAGAGAAATTGTCTTCCACGAACCCAATCCCTGGTGCCAAAACGATTGAGAACTGCTCTCCTAGACAACCATTAATTCAGTCTCTATTTCTACGTATTGGCCTGTGCTGGAGATTTCATTACAATTGAATCATACAACGCATGGTCTTTTATGATTGGCTTCTTTCACTTAGTGTTTTCACAGTTCATCTTGTAGCAGGTATCAGTACTTTATTTCTTTTTATGGCTGAATAATGTTCCATAGATATATGCTATTTTCCGTTTGTCAGCTGAAGGATGAGTCGTTTCCACTTTGTGGCTACTATAAATAATACTGCTATGAATACTTGTGTACAAGGTTTTTTGTGGTCTTGCATATATAGCCAGAAGGGGAATTGCTGGGTCATTACAGTAACTCTATATTTGACTTCCTGTGATGCTACTAGACTGCTCTTCAAAGAAGCTGTGCTATTTTGTACTCTGACCAGCAATCTATGCAGGTTCCAATTTTCACATCCTTGTCAACACTTGTTATTGTCTACTTATTTTATCCATTTTTGTGAGAGGGAAGTGGTCAGATCAATCCCTTGTCCATTTTTTACTTGGGTTGTTTGTCCTTTCACTACTGGGTTTTAAGAGCCCCTTATATATTTTAGATATAAATCTCTAATCAGATATATTATTTGCAAATAGTTTATCTTACATCATAAGTTACTGAAAGGAAAGGGGTTTATATTCCTTTGGATTGTGAGCTTTAGAGTCGGTTCTGGGTTTGAACACATAAGATCACTTATTCCTAGCTGTTTAACTTTGGATTGGCTTCTTAACTTTGCCTCTGTAAACTGGGAACACTAATTCTGATGCTTCAGTTTGTGAGATTCAAATAGCTAATACATGTTCACGTATACTGAGCATATAGGAGGCATGCAACAACCAGGATTTGTTATTATGTGTATTAGGCAGCTCATAGCATTATTGTGATAACTGACTTCTTTTTAAGACAATTGGAATGTATAAAATATTGATTATTTTATTTTATAACCTACATCAGTTGCTTCAGGAGGTTAAGTAACAAGCCCAAGAGACATAGTAATTCCACAACAGATCTAAAGCTCAAACTGCTTTTTTTCAACTTGAAGTTTAATGCTGTATTCAAAGGACTTGGTGAGACACATGACGCCTTTGTGCATAACCAGAGAATGGAAATTTCTGGGAATTGAAACAGCAATCCACGTAGGCAGGTTGCAAGCAAGTAAATTAAAACTAATCAATTAATCAAATATCCTCTGGCTAAAACAGTATCTTTCACCCCAAATTCCATCTTGAAATGTAAGCTTGCCATTCTGTCATTAGGAAATGTTTATTCCCCTTCGTTTAAATCTGAATTGGCCCTTTGATTTGACTTGACCGATGAAATATAGCAGGATAGTATGACACAGTGTAGCTGCTATGAAGTCTAAGTGGTCTGTCGGCCTCTGGCCTGCCTGGTGGCTCAGATGGTAAAGAATCTGCCTGCAGTTCAAGAGACCTGGATTCGATTCCTGGGTTGGGAAGATCCCTGGAGAAGGGAATGGCTACCTACTCCAGTATTCCATGGACGGAGGAGCCTGGCAGAAAAAGGAGGACACAAATGAGTAACTGATACTTTCATCTTGGACTTCCCTGGTGTCTCAAACAGTAAAGAATCTGCCTGCAATACAGGAGACCCAAGTTCAACTTTGGGGTTGGGAAGACCCCTTAGAGATGGAAATGGCTACCTACTCTAGTATTCTTGCCTGGAGAATCCCATGGACAGAGGAGCCTCGTAGGCCCCAGTCAGTGGGGTAGCAAAGAGTCAGACATGACTGGTCAACTAACACACACACACACACATACACATACTAAGTGGTCACATAGATAGCAACCCACATGGAGGAGACCCTTGACCCTTGGCTGTTAGCCCCAAATTAACTTCCAGCCAGCAGCCAGCACCAACTGCCAGCCATGTGAGGGAGGCCATTTGGCAAACCCAGCCAATGCCAAGTGAAGCAGAGCAATCACTTAACCAAACCAAACCCAGAATTGTAAGCAAATAAATTATTTCTGTAACAATCCATTAAATTTTAGGACAAATTATCACATAGTATAATAGGTAGACAAAAACCACTTGAGATTCTCAGGTAAGGGATATCAGAATACTGTTTATATAGTTTGACATAGCTAAAGAAATACATGCATTTTCTACCTTAGTCAACTGTAGGTAAAGTTTTGCTTTACTATATTCCCAGGAATTCCCCTCAAAAGATAAGCATATTCATTTAGCCATGCCTCTTTGTATCCATCCATCCAATAAACATTTAATGAATGTCTACTAATTTTCTGGCATTGGGTTAGACCCTGAGTTTATAGAAATGAATGAATGAGAAAACACAGTTTTCTGCTCTTGTATATGATTAGAGAGGAAACAGACATTGAACAAGTATCTGTAAGCTGACAGGCTGGAAAGAACCAGGTATCAGAAGTGCTTATAAGAGAAAGGACTAGGCTTTTCTGTAGCTCAGGGCTAGCTATCTTATCAGGGGCCACTTGCTTGGAGGACTGAGAAGCTGGCTACTTGTATTTCAGTACTAGTGCATCATAAAAACCTCCTCCGCCATATCTCCACACAAATTCGTAGCATAAAACACCAATTTATCATACTCATGAATTCTGTGGGATGGAGCAAAGAGAGGACCAGTTTCAGCTATATATCTATGGCATCATCAGAGCAAAGTCCTAAATCAGGGGTCCCTTGATAGCTGGAGGCTGGAGAAATCTCAGGACACCTTCACCTGCATGTCCTGCATTTGACTTTGGTGTGAGCCAAGATCTCAAATGGGCTGTCAGGCACAACCTCTCCAATGTGGCCTTTCCACGTGCTGTCTCCACATGCGCCAGTTTGGATTTCCTCATAGATGGCAACCCACTCCAGTGTTCTTGCCTGGAGAATCCCAGGGACGGGGGAGCCTGGTGGTCTGCCGTCTGTGGGGTCACACAGAGTCAGACATGACTGAGCGACTTCACTTTCACTTTCCACTTTCATGCATTGAAGAAGGAAATGGCAGCCCACTCCAGTGTTCTTGCCTGGAGAATCCCAGGGACAGGGGAACCTGGTGGGCTGCCGTCCGTGGGGTCGTGAAGAGTCAGACATGACTGAGCGACTTCACTTTCACTTTTCACTTTCATGCATTGGAGGAGGAAATGGCAACCCACACCAGTGTTCTTGCCTGGAGAATCCCAGGGACAGGGGAGCCTGGTGGGCTGTCGTCTGTGGGGTCACACAGAGTCAGACATGACTGAAGTGACTTAGCAGCAGCATAGCAGGGCAGCTGGGTTCCAGGAGTAAATACCTCAGAGGAGAGCTAGGTACAAGCCAGGAAACTTGTCTTCCTTGACCCTGCCTCAGGTGCTACAGGTATCACTGTGTCTCGGTGACAAGTCCGCTTAAATTCAAGGGCCGAGCACCTACAAGTCTGCTGCTTTGATCAGAGCACTGTAAAGTTCCATTGTGAGAAGAATTTGTGGAATGGGAGAAATGATTGCAACCATCTTTGGAAAAGATGCCTGAACACGTATCAGAATCAATGTTCTTTTGATATTTAAAGATGGGGAAAAACATTTATAGTCCTTAACTTTAATAGCTACTCATACGCAGAAGAAACACAAAGGTTGAGAGACGCTGGATCTTTAAGATCCAGAGTGTTTCAGTAACAAATTCCAGTCTGGGCATTTATATAATCCCTTGCTGAGAAAAGGACCAAAGAGCTATATCTCTTCATTCATGAGGAACTGATGGAAAGGTGTAGATTCTTCTAACTGATCACAGATCCTGAAAGAAACAAGCTGCTCAAAATTTTTTTAGAAAGGGGATCCATGAGTAAATATACTTTGAAAAAAATCTCAAAATATATTAGATCAGAGAGGCTAAATGAGTTATCAAGAATATGAATTATTCAATTCATTCATTAAATTTATCTCCAGGAAAATCATCTCAGCCTGGGTTAGATGGACTCTCTTCTCTATGCCCTCTCATCTTGGGATCACCTACCCACCCCCACCCCCCTCATAGTACTTGCTGGATGTATTGTGGTTGCCTGCTTATTTATTTACCTTCTTCATTAGACTATGAACTCTCTGAGACTGGAGACCAGGTCTCAGAAACTGCTGAATCCTCAGCATCTAATTATCTCATAGTAACTGAAATCATAGTAATGTGTCCTATCTCTTGCCAACAGCTTTTCCTGGACCAAACTTCTACAACCCGTGACTACTGGAAACCCAGTGAGAACTTTCTCATTAGGACTACTGAAGTCCTATTAGAATTCCAAGGGGAAAAAATGACTGATTCTAGGATAGGAGCAGGAGATATGAAAGATGATCCTGGAGCATTTTGTTTTGTTTTTCTTATTTTTTTAGTTGGTGGAAAACTGTTTTACAACATTGTATCGGTTTCTGCCCTGCAACCATACACACACAAACACACACACACACACACCACACACACATACACACATACACAAATACACAACACATACACAACACATACACACACATACACAACACATACACACACATACACAACACATACACACACATACACAACACATACACACACATACACAACACACATACCACACACACATACACACATACACACATACACAACACATACACAACACACACACGTGCACAACACATACACACACATATACAACACACACAACACACACGTACACAATACACACACATACACAGCACATGCACATACACAACACAGACACACACACATACACACACACATACACAACACACACACACAACACACACACATACACAACACACATATATAACAACACGCACGTATATGCACCCCGTGCCTCCGGGGCCCCCTCCCTCCCCCTGCCCACCCTCTAGGTCATCACAGAGCGCCAGGCCGGGCTCCCTGTGTTCACAGCAGGCTCTCACTGATGGTCTGTTTTACCCATGATCGTGTCTATCCATATGTCAGTGCTCCTTTCTCAATTTGTCCCGCCCTCACCTTCTCTGGCTGTGTCCATAAATCCATTCTCTACTAGGTTCCTCAGCACCATTTTCCTATGTTCTGTGTCTATGCATTAGTATATGGTACTGATCTTTCTCTTTCTGACTGACTTCACTCTGTGTAAGAGGCTCTAGGCTCATCCACCTCGCTACTTCTGACTCAAATTCATTCCCTTTTATGGCTAATATCCCATTGCATATGCACACCACGTCTCCCTGACCCATTCATCTGCCGTTGGATATCTAGATTGCTGCCATGTCCTGGCTATTGTAAATATTGCCGCAGTGAAACTGGGGTACATGCGTCTCTTAGAATTCTGTTTTTTTCAGGGTATATGCTCACTGATGGGATTTCTGGGTCACATGGTAGATTTATTCCTAGTTTTTAAGGAATCTCTATACTATTTTCCATTTTGGCTGTATTGCAGGAGGGTTCCCTTTTCTCTCCATTCTCTCCAGCATTTATTGTTTGTACAATTTTTAGAGCACGTTGTAGTGCCAGACAGTAAGGAAGTGCGCAAGAAATAAGCAAACAAATGCTACAATGACGAGAGTATGTCAAAAGGAGCCAATTGAGGGAGACGTGGGTGGTCAAACCAAGAACATTTTGAGCAACAAAATAAATAAGGTGGCAATGGATTATAACCCTAAATATAAAATGAATATTCATGAGTCCATACGAATGTTGAATGAATAAATAAATTAGGGAGAAGAGACAAATCCTCCACCGAGAACGATATTAAGTGATTTATGTAGATCACCTCCACCCTCAAGGAAGTTGAACCTGCTTCCCTCTCCTTAAGTGTGGGCTGTACAGATGGTGTCATTTCCAAAGAGCACAACAGAGAAAGTGGGTAAACAGGGTAACTGGACAGCTGAGAAGCATGACAAGCGCTACCTCAGTGGGCCGACCAAGGTGAACACCCTCAGCGAGAAGTTCCATTGTTAATATCCACCCTTAACACGGGGCTCCTCTTATGGCTCAGATGGGAAAGAATCCACCTTCACTGCAAGAGGGTCAGTTTCATCTCTGGGTTGCAAAGATCTCCTGAAGAAGGGCATGGCTACACACTCCAACATTCTTGCCTAGAGAATCCCATGGACAGAGGAACCTGGCGGGTTACAGTCTGTGGGGTCACAGTCAGACGTGTCAGACTCAGACATGACTGCACAACGAAGCATGTATGCATGCACCCTTAACATGATGGGGTGAACACGGGTCTTCACATCTGTCATTTTTCTCCTTAAAACACACAACCTCAGTCTAATCACACACACACACAAAAGCCTATCAGGCAAAGCCCAACTGAGCTCATTCCACAAAATACCTGACCAGTACTCCTCAAAACTGTCAAGATCATAAAAAACAAGTAAAGTCTGAGAAACTGTCATAGCCAAGAAGAACCTAAAGAGATGTGATACAATATAGCAGCCTGGATGGGATGTTGGAACAGAGAAAAGGACATTAGGTAAGAAGCGAGGAAACTGAAATCAAGTATGGGCTGTCATTAGTAATAGTGTATCAGTATTGGTTTATTAATTACAGAGATCATACCATTCTAGTATAAGGTGTTAACAATGGAAAAAACTTGAGATGCAGTATATGGCAATTCCCCACTGTCTCCACAATTTTTCTCTAAGTCTAGACCTGTTCCAAAGTTAAAATTTTTATTTTTAAAAAGTTTCAAGGAAACATGTATAGTTTAAAACCCTGCCTTTCCCAGTTGAAAACAGAACTGATATAAACCACCAAAACAGCAAAGTTAATAAGTAAAGGACTCAATCTTTCAATGCACTTAACACCAGCAGACTTCACATTCTGATTCTCGTCTTGTTCACGGAACGAGTTGCAGCAGGGGCATTTAGAAGGTGGGCAAGGAAAGGGCTGAAACTTTTGCCTCAAGGCCTGGTGCAGAAGATCATCTGAAGTCTGGAGCAGAAACACTTTCAATCTACGTAAATATCAGGAAATTAAACTCCATATGTTGTGTGCCAGATGCTTTCAGCTGCCACAGCTGTGTGCAAAACGGTGAGCAGACAGTTTGGACTGTCAAGCAGGCAGAGTGTCATTCTTCACAAAGGAGAAGACTGGCTGCCAGTTGGAGGTCAAGGGGTAATATGTACGAGTGACTTGATTCCAGCAATCTGACAAGTTGAATCACTGGACAGTTGGGAATTCCTTGGGAGGCTTAAAAAGTTGGAAGAACTTGTTAAGGGTGTCATAGTCTTTGGAACCAGAGATTGCCTTTGAAATACACTGTTTATTTTAGAAGCCACATGAAAAAGGCACGTGTATGATAGGGCGAGGATGGCAGGGAGGTTCCCATTATGATTAAATATGAATGGTCATTGGAGAAAAAAAAAAAGATCATCAAATATAAAAAAATAAAAAGATAATAAAATGTGGTTGTTACAACTAAAATGATACATATGGGATAGCTTTTAAGCTTTCAGCAGGGGTCCCAGCCCTCTCTAATGCCTGTCTGTTTGGTTTAAATACTTTTTAAATATGAAGATAGCAAAAAGGCTGGGAGTGACTAAGATTTCAGAAATGAGCGGTAGAGCATAAACATTTAGGGATTAGACATAAGTGATGTACAAACGTTCCAGGTCTAGCCATCTGTGAGAGAATGGGAGGAGAGGAGACCTACGAAAGGGCACATGTCCAGGAAGAACTCTCAGATTCAGGAGATCTGAATTCTGCTTTGAGCTCTTTTGCTAGACTTCTTCCCCCTCTGTCTCTTGGCTGTGAAACACGAAGCAGAGCTGAAGCATTGGAGTTTAAATCCCTGAATTTGAATTCCCATTCTGTACCTTATTACCTCTGTAATGTTTGAAAAATAACTCCATCTCTCAGTACCTCTGTTTCTTAACCTGTAAAATGGTAGCATGTCTCTCTAGGGTGGTGTAGAGAATTCAGTTAGCTCAATGCCTTTTAAAGACCTTGTATTCCCCGGTGGCTCTAGTGGTCAAGAACCCACCTGCCAATACAGGAGATGCAAGAGACGTGGGCTCAATCCCTGGGTGGGGAAGACCCCCTGGAGAAGGGCATGGCAACCCATTCCAGCATTCGTGCCTGGAGAATCCCATGCACAGAGATGCCTGTCAGGCTGTAATCCGTAGGGTCGCAAAGAGCTGGGCAAAACTGAAGTGATTAGCATGCAGACTTTACCCCAACCTTTGGTTCTTGTTTAATAAACAGTACCTGTTTTTCTTCCAAGGACTTAAGCAGCATTCAGAGTGATCTTGAAAGTCTAGAATGCTAATCTGAAACTAACAGAGAAGGATCTTAAAGGAGTTAGTGTGTGATTGAATTTAATCCAAAATGAATCAGTGGCACAAGGTTGGGATGGTTCTTGGGATTCAGGTATGGATTTGTGGAATGAGACCCGAGTCAAAGTCTCATTTTCAAAGCTCATGCTGTCTGGTTAGTCTTAATAGGGTGTCCAATCATTTATTTAGACAGAACACACCAAAAGCTTTGGCTTTAATTCTGAACATCTCATTTTAAGAGGGATTTTGACAATCTAGAATCCCAAAGTAGGCTGCATAAGATCACAAAAAATTCTCAAAATGTTGTTACATGGCACAGTTGCTAAAGAAGTTTTTGGTTTTTTTTTAAACCATTGCTGTTTTTCAGTTGCTAAGTCGTGTCCAGTTCTTTGCGACCCCAAAGAACCACAGCACTCCAGACTTCCCTGTCCTTCACTGTCTCCTGGAGTTTGCTTGGATTCATGTCCATTGAGTCAGTGATGCGCCATCCAACCATCTCATCCTCTGTCACCCTCTTCTGCTGCCCTCAGTCTTTCCCAACATCAGGGTCTTTTCCAGTGAGTCAGCTCTTTGCATAAGGTGGCCAAATTATTGGAGCATCAGCATCAGTCCTTCCAGTGAATATTTGGGTTGATCTCCTTGAAGTCCAAGGGACTGTTTAACCATAGAGAACAGACGATTCTCAAGGTACATGATAGCCCCCTCTAAATGTTTGGAAAATACCTGTATAGATAACCGTGGGAACCACTTAGCGGCACTTTGAATGACAGGTTTTGAGTCAGCACAGATTCTCCGTGTATTATTTTCTCTTGTCTTCTGAAATACCCCATAGCCTCTTCCTCCATCCTCACTCTCAGCTGGCAGCCTTGTTTGCTGTTTCACCAAGAAAATGCAGCCATTCAGATCATGTTCGCAAGCTCCTCCCTTCTCATCTATACCAATCGTCTGCATTCTGATCTACTGCAGACTAGATATTTGCGTATTTCTTAGCCACAACTGAGATTTCTACCTCTTGAACAGACCTATCCTCTCTCCTCTCTCTCCCTCTGTCTCCCTTCCTTTCTCCTGCATCATCAATCCACTTTATCTTCAGGATCTTTCCTTTGTGCAAGTAGAATTGGTATTATTTCTCCCATTAACCCCTTCAGAAGCTGTTTGACCCTATTTTTTGTCTCTTTGATGCAAAAACTTGAGTTTCTAATTCCTCTCTTTCCATTCTCCCTGTAATTCACTTCAGTCAGACTCTTATCCACACGACTTCACCAAACCACCATCCCCAAAGTGATGAGCAATTACTACGTTGCTAATGCCAATATTCCATTCTTGCTTGACTTAGCAGCAGTATTTGATCCTATCTGTTTCTCTTTCCTCTTTGAAGCTCTTTATTGTCTACCAGGAAATTCCTCTCACAATCTTCTTCCTTCCTCTCTGACCGATCCTTAGTCTCCTTTAAAGATTCTTCCTAATCTGTTCATTTCTAAACACTGAATGTCTAGGACTCAAATCTGGGGTGGTGTCTATCTATACATACTCACTGGTTAAGCATTTCCTACTCCAGCCTTTTAAACTGCCATGCCTGTGATAGCTCCCATATTTAACCTGCATCATGGTGTTATAGCCCCTGAACCCTAGATTTTTATAGCCAACTGTCAACCCAACATCTTCACACAGACATATTGTATGGTTTTAAAATGCACAGTCCAGAACTGAACTTATAATATTTTCCCATCATACCTGTACTAAACCTACCCTACCCATAACATCACTTTCTACATTGTACATTATGAATCATGGAAAGGCCATCTTTTTCTTTTCTAAGGCCTTATTCTCTCTCTCCCTCTCTCCCTTAGCCTCTCCCTCCCTCCCTCCCTTTCTCTCTTTCTCTCCGATCCATTCATGTTTGGCTTTACCTTCTTACCCTTTCTGCTGCTCTCTCCTTGGTCCAAATTTCCATAGCCTTTGACATGGCTTTTTAATAGCCCATGGTCTGTGTAACCTGTCTCCACTTCTGTTCCCTCCAAAATGTTCTCAATGTAGCAGCTGAAGTAGTCTTTTTAAACTTATATCCATGATATCCCTTATTTAGTTTCCTCCAAAAGTGACCTCTCTCATTCAGAGTGAAAGCCAGTGTCCAAAGCATAGCCAGTTGGGCCCCACATGCTCTGCCCATCTTGTTGTTTCCTTGACCATCCATCCTAACGCTCTTCTTTTTCTTCTCTCCACTTCAGTCACATCAACCTCCTCAACACATCACGTGTCCTATCACCTTTGAGACTTTGTGTTTGTTGTGCCATCTGCTTTGAACATTCTTCCTCCAGTGGCTTCATGACTCACTTTCCTCCAGGATTAACACAGAGGCATTGTCTAGGTTTGACCCTCTCTGGCCGTTTACTTCTCACACCTCCAACAATTCCTGTCCTCCTTTCTTATTTTATTTTGTTCTCCTTAATCTTTTTTGACAATAGCATAGTATTTTGTGTGGGTTTTCCCCTGGACTATGAGTGTCAATGATCTTTATTGTTCACTGACCCATTCTCAGCCCAAGAACAGCCCCTGACACATAGTACATATTCAACAAATGCTTAATGAATAAATGATTGGTTGGAAGGATGGATAGATAAGCAGGACTTCTTAGGAAGGTGGAAAGCTCCCTGCCACTGGGTGTCTACCATTCAGGGATGCTGAATATAAGACTTATGCATAGGCTTGGTTATTCCCAACTCCATGATTATATGAATGTTACAACTTAAGTGGTTTGGAGATTTGGATGTAATTCTGTGGTACTGACAATTATAGAGGAAACAGCAGCAGGACATAAGGTTTATGCCTTAAATATTCAAGAAATTATACATGGCCTAACTTCATCTTATGGATGAACCACTTGTGTCCCAGAGGTTGCAAATAATCTGTTCTATGTTACATAACTAGTAAGTGGTAGCAGAGAGATCTAATGAAAGTAGCTATCTCCAATAAACCACACTTAACCCTGGTTTGAAGTCTGGATCTATGCAAAATCTTGTGGGCAATAATCATTCTTCTTTACTTCTGTTACCATAGTTGAAATTTATTTTAAAGAAGACTCACTTTATCTTGATTCTGAGAAAGTTCTTCCTGCATTAGGCACATGTGCTTTTTTACCTATGTAAATTATTTTTTAAAATATTCTTTTACAGCAGCGTTTCTTGAGAAAGAAAAACAACATGGGTCCAAGGGAGTGTCATTCTTCAAGTTATTTATGAAAGCAAGTAGAGCATTTGGAAAGCATCCTGCCTTGCTGTCCTCAGCTAAGACCTGAGAACTAGGCCTCATGCTCTTCCTTTTGCCGAGGGTTGTACATTTGATCCCAGGAAGGTGAGGTAATGAGGCCCAAGGAGGTGATGACTCAGCAGCTGAACCGCAAACAGACCCTTAAAAATTCCTGAACTGGAGACCAGAGTGCCCACTCTCTTCTGTGGTGACAAGGGAGTGACCTGGGCTTTGCCTTATAAACCCCTCATCCCCTGGGGCCTTATGGAGACTGCACACAGCAGAGGTCTTTGGGTAGCTGAACCCGAGAACACCAAGAAGGACAGTTCAGTCTTCAGGGGATGGCTCCTCCCCTTAGGTACAAAACACATTTGCCAAAACTTTGAAGTGGAAAGAAAAACCACATCGTCAACTCCCAAGGCAAATCCATGTTCAGCATCACCAATGGTCATATCCTGGGTGTTACCCGTTAAGTCTTTTTCGGATTCAACCTAGCCACCTGGCCTCAACTCCAGCCCCCACTTCTCTCTGGCAACATTACTGGTGAAGCTGGCTTGAACTCCTAGTGATAATGTAAAACCCACACCTCCACTCTGCCACCCATGCAGAGAGACTGAGTGGCCTCATCTTGCCCTGCTCTGCTTCCTTTCTTGTTTTCAACCCACATGGAAAACTCTCTCTTCAAAAGGGGAAAATCATGGGCTCCTGACATCATTACCAAGAGCGTGTGGATCAGAGGGTAGGGGTTGTGATACATTTGCTTACAGAAGGTTGGCAGGAATGAGGGGTGTGTATGTGAATCACTCAACACAAGGTGAAAATATTGGTGGAAAAATCCAGCCACCTGATGACTCTGAAATTTATTTAAATATAGTATCCATGACCCATGTTTCCAGGGAATTTAAAACAGTGGTTTCCATTGACCACACAATCCAAATTCCAAAGAATCACATACTTAAGTTTCTTTTATGGACTTGACACCAGAGGAGGAGGAGAAAGGAGAGAAAAGGGATCAAAATAGTTCACAGTGATATGTAAATAGCTTAGCCATGTGCTCTGTGTGTGTGTGGTGTGTGTGTGTGTCTGTCTGTCTGTCTGTCTGTGTGTTTGCTTAAGCTTGTTGGCCTAAAGGAGAATACAAAGTATTTGGAGCCTGCCAAGGTATATGGTTTCTTTTACATTACTCTATCATACTAGGAAATCTTTCAGCCTCCCCCAGCATCTAAGACACAAAGAACTCAAGACACACGTTTGCCAACAAAAACTACCGTTTCCAGTCTGACTCCTGTGGGGCCCAGCTCAACACCACTTGTCAAAGTAGCTTCCTGCACAACCATTGTTCACCAAATGTCCTTTGTCTCTTTAACACACTTGGCTCACAGTTTTAGAAGCTAGCACTTTCTAACTGAGGACTTTCCGTTGATGCTGCAGGAGAAAAGGGCAATACGACAAAGGTAGGTTTCCTAAATGATTCTGAACTTTCAGAGTGTAGTGGTCACAAAATCTGGGATGCTTCAGTGATTTTGTGCAACTCTGGAGTCTTACAGAAACCTCTCTTGGCCCTCCTCCAGTGTTCACTCCGTTTTGTGGATGTGGTTGATCTGTGAGGACACATGTTCCCAATTTCCTCTTCTCCCCCTTCTTTGATGAACATCCTTATACTATTTACCTTTGGTATTCACCCCTTGTACGCCATATTGGATCTATGAGACCTTTGATTTTATGGGTTCAACTTCTCAGAATGCATTTCTGTTTTCAGTCAGACTCTATGCTGCCAACTGTGTTTGGCATTTGAAGAACAATTGAGGTGGGGAAGGTACAAGTGATCTCTCAGAAGAAGAATTCATACTACCCTGATCTACAAATCTCCATTTGACACCTTTCTTCTGCTCTGTCCACATTTTTCTAGGAAAGGTGATTCCTGATATCCTAAAAAGTATCCTAAATAGCCTTTCCTATAAAGTGGGCTTCCCTCATGGCTCAGACAGTAAGGGCATGGCGACCCACTCCAGTATTCTTGCCTGAAGAATTCCATGGACAGAGGAGCCTGGTGGGCTACAGTCCATGGTGTCGCAAAGAGTGAGACACAACTGAACGACTAACACTTTCACTTTCCTAGAAGGTAAATTAACTATACATAAGCTTTATTCATTCATTCATTCATTCATTCATTCAGTGCCTGTTATGAGTTAATTATTATTTTTTTCCTCCTGGATGGTCCTTCTGCCTTGAACAATTTTATCTCTCAAACTTGCTGCGTTTAATAAGTATAAACCATCCCTCCCACCCTGAAGATGATGCATATTGCTAATGAATCAAAATGAGGCTGGTCTCTTCAGTTCAGTTCAGTCACTCAGTCATGTCAGACTCTTTGCGACCCCATGAACCACAGCACGCCACACCTCCCTGTCCATCACCAACTCCCGCAGTTTGCACAAACTCATGTCCATTGAGTCCATGATGCCATCCAACCATCTCATCCTCTGTCATCCTCTTCTCCTCCTACCCTCAATCTTTCCCAGCATCAGGGTCTTTTCAAATGAGTCAGCTTTTCTCATCAGGTGGCCAAAGTATTGGAGTTTCAGCTTCAGCATCAGTCCCTCCAATGAACACCCAGGACTGATCTCCTTTAGGATGGACTGGTTGGATCTCCTTGCAGTCCAAGGGACTCTCAAGAGCCTTCTCCAAGACCACAGTTCAAAAGCATTAATTCTTCTGTGCTCAGCTTTCTTTATAGTCCAACTTTCACATCCATACATGACTCCTGGAAATACCATAGCCTTGACTAGGCAGACCTTTGTTGGCAAAGTAATGTCTCTGCTTTTCAATATGCTGTCTAGGTTGGTCATAACTTTCCTTCCAAGGAGGAAGCGTCTTTTAATTTCATGGCTGCAATCACCATCTGCAGTGATTTTGGAACCCAGAAAAATAAAGTCTGACACTGTTTCCACTGTTTCCCCATCTATTTCCCATGAAGTGATGGGACCAGAAGCCATGATCTTAGTTTTCTGAATGTTGAGCTTTAAGCCAACTTTTTCACTCTTCTCTTTTACTTCATCAAGAGGCTTTTTAGTTCTTCTTCACTTTCTGCCATAATGGTGGTGTCATCTGCATATCTGAGGTTATTGATATTTCTCCCAGCAATCTTGATTCCAGCTTGTGCTTCCTCCAGCCCCAGCATTTCTCATGATGTACTCTGCATAGAAGTTAAATAAGCAGGGTGACAATATACAGCTTTGACACACTCCTTTTCCTATTTGGAACCAGTCTGTTGTTCCATGTCCAGTTCTAACTGTTGCTTCCTGACCTGCATATAAAGGTTTCTCAAGAGGCAGCTCAGGTGGTCTGGTATTCCCGTCTCTTTCAGAATTTTCCACAGTTTATTGTGATCCATACAGTCAAAGGCTTTGGCATAGTCAGTAAAGCAGAAGTAGATGTTTCCCTGGAGCTCTTCTGCTTTTCCATGACCCAGCGGGTGCTGGTGATTAACACATAGTAGGTGTGCAATAAACCGTAGTGCCCTACACTGTGTGATGCTCTCTCCTTCATAAAATACCTCTGAAGGCTTCACCCTTGCACAGCATTTCTGCTTTTATATGTGGCTAGTAGCTATAAAGTTTGCCATCTTGCTTATTAAATTTAACTAACACCCCCCTAGAGATGCATAATCAAGTGATTTTGGCATGTGAAATAAAACACAGCAAATGTTATTGCTATGATTATTCAGCTGCCAGAATATTTTATAGTAGTACTCAGATGATGGGTTACATAGGAAACTAGGGTAAATAAAATGGGTTTTTGCAAACTTGTAAATGGTTCATTTAACCTTATTCTTTAGGGAGGGAGACGAAAGACTTTACCTACCTCCCTTTCGAAAGAATGAATGTTAAAATTTTGCACTAGGCAACTCAGGAAGTTTTGTTTACATGTATATATATTAAAGCTCTCTTCTCAGCCTCTGGACACATTTACAGACATCAGAAAAAATAAAAATACTGGAATATTTTTATTATCTTTTACAAATCTTACCCGTGCTAGAATGTTAGCTTTGGAGAGATAACTATTGTATGTATATTCTTCAATGTACTAACACTAGCAAACTGAACAGAACTTGACCCTGAATAATTAAGTAAAATAATTCTTGTTAAATATGCTGATATTCTTATGCCAAGTAAGTACTTTAATAAAGCAGTCTTCATTCTAAAAATGTTTTACATGGAATGGGGAGTTGAAATGGGAGGAAAGGACACATATGTATGAGGCTTTCAGCATCTTGTAGAAAAAGACCAAAACAAATTTAAAAAGCAAAGTAAAAACTGAATCCCCCAATAGAAGCTCATATTTAACCTATGAAATAGTTGTCAGCTTTCTAACATGAGTATACAGATAGAATTGCTGACATGAAAGAATGCTAAAAATACACTTTGATTGAGGAAAAGTATTTACATAATGCCATAACCCATGTTTGTATCTTGAGATGGTGGAAGGTGGATAGTTTTATTCCTTTCCTTTCATTATTCCATGTAAACTTTATATTTTTAAAAAAAATCTTTTTACATGTTATTGATTACAGAAGTCTTTTCCCTCAGGAGAAGAATTCTCTATCTTTTTTTAAAGTGAAGTCGCTCAGTCGTGTCCAACTCTTTGCGACCCCATGGACTGTAGCCTACCAGGCTCCTCGTTCCATGGAATTTTCCAGGCAAGAGTACTGGAGTGGGTTGCCATTTCCTTCTCCAGGGGATCTTTCCAACCCAGGGATCGAACCCGAGTCTCCTGCATTACAGCCAGACGCTTTACCATCTGAGCCACCAGGGAAGACCTTCTATCTTTTTAGTTTGTTATAAATGTAGTTTTTGCTGTTGGCATTATCCCACACCAATTACTTCCAAAATGTTTTATTGACAAATACTGTGTTTGACTATCTTACTTGGGCAAGATCTTCGCAAAAACTTCTGAATGTTTTTGTATTAATGATTAGTTATTAGCAATTAGTAATAGAAATTAGGTATTAGTGATCAGTTACATTGAATTTATTTAATATATGTTATTCTCTTTGGAAAACTCAGTTTGAACACAGGTTAGGAAATGACCTTAAATTTCTGTCTAAAAAAATTCTCTAACTCTTGCTGTCTTCCCACCACAAACCACCCCCATTCTTTAGAATGATGTTGGCATAAAATTCCCATTGCTTCTTTAAACAAAAGAGGAAATTAGCTATTCTTTGGCAGAAAAAAAAAATTTACTCTAAGAAGTATGTTAAATATATGTTTTGACTATCAGAAGATAAAGAAAAATAAATTTAGGCAATATTTTTGGTAGCAGAAATAAAATGTACCCTTTATTTATTTTACCTTTTTTATGGTAATATAGTTTATTTATATATGTTTCAGGTATACAACATACTGATTAGACGTTTTTATAGATTGCATCCATTATAAAGTCATTATAAAATATTGGCTATATGCCCTGTGCTATGCATTATATCCTTGTATCTTCTTTGTTTCATACCTAGTAGTTTATATCTCTTGATCCCTTTGTTGTTAATGATGCTAATAAAAAAAGTCAATCCCACATTGAATGTGGGGACTGGGAGGCACGTAGGGGCACACGTATCATCATCTTTGTGTTGGTGTACTCTTGCACACCCCGTCCTCCCCCGAAACCACAGTTGTACTGTTTCTTTGATTTGCCTGTCTTAGATTTCTCATAAGTGAAGATGTTTGTCCTTCTGTGACTGGCCCATTTCATTCACCATAAGGGTTCCAGGTTCATTCATGATGTCTCATGTGGCAGGATTTTCTTAGCACTGAGTGATATCACATTGTACACATAAGCCACATTTTCTTTATCCATCCATCCAAGGACATGGACTGGCTCTTTTGAATAAAGCTGCAATGACTCTGAGAGTAGATGCCTCTTTGATATCCTGATTTCAGTTCTTCTGGCTATATGCCCATCAATAGTAATTGTATGCTAATTCTATTTTTAATGTTTTGAGGAATTGCTGTACTGTTTTTTATTGAAGCTACACCATTTTACATTCCCACCAGCCAACAGTGTGCCAGCATTTCAATTTCTCCATATCCTTGTTAACACTTGTTACCTTTTGTTTTTGTTTTGATATTATCTGTCTTAACACAAGTGAAATGATATCTCATTGTGGTTTTTATTTGCATTTTCCTCATCGTTAGTGATATTGAGCATCTTTTCACATACTCATTGGTGATTTGCATGTCTGTTTTAGAGAAATATCTATTCAAGTCCCTGGCCCATTAAAAAATTTTTTTTCTATTGAGTTGTTGAAATTTATTATATATTTTGAGTATTAACCCCTTATCACAAATATGATTCGCAAATATTTTCTCCCACTTCATAGCTTGTGTTTTTACTGTGTTGGTTCCTCCTATGCAGAAGCTTTTTAGTTTGATACAATCTCACTTGTCTATTTTGCTTTTGATGTTTGCGCTTTTGGTGTCATCTCCAAGAAATCGTTACCTGGACTAATGTTATGAAATTCCACTTCCCATGTTTCCCCTTAGGATACTCATGCTGTTAAAGTGAAGTCGCTCAGTCGTGTCCAACTCTTTGCGGCCCCATGGACTGTAGCCTACCAGGCTCCTCTGTCCATGGGATTTTCCAGGCAAGAACACTGGAGTGGGTTGCCATTTCCTTCTCCAGGGGATCTTCATGTTGTTAGTAAGTGTTAAGTGAATCATTTGATCCCAGTTCTGTCCTTGGGTCATTGATGAGCAGCAAGATGGTTAAACCTGGTGGGCCTCCATTTGCACACCTAGGAAATGGGAGGTGCTATCTGACACACGATTCTCAGGGTTGTAGATAGGATTTAATGAGATGCTGTCTGGAAAACTGCACTGTAAGCTGTGAAACGTTACCACAGCAGTGAGACAGTGCGCCCACATAAAACTAAGCTGTTAGCTTTGTTGAAAGAAACACAGCTTGATCTGAGGATGCTGTTAATTGTGTTAATGGGGATATCATTTCTGACAGTTTTGGGTAGCAAATTAAATCAGTCACTAGCCTCAAGGAGTCCCTCGCCCACAGCCACACTCCATCACCCCACTCGGTTTTCATGCCCACACTTCTCACTGCTTGACGCTTCTTGTCTGTTCTTTTGCTGAGTCTCTTCCTCTGCATTATAACGTGGCTGCCGCGTGAGTGGTGACCCTGTCTATCATATTCAGTAACATATCCTCGGTGCCTGAAATAGCCATGGTCATAGACACCTCATGTGTGATTACGGAATAAATAAACAGACACATGAATAAACAGACTTGAATTTTCTGAGCACTAAGAGAACTTGAACGAAAACATGTTTATTTCTATTTCCCAGTTAAGATTTAGGGTAAGTAATTGGCACAAGTGGTTATAAAACAAATCCTGCATTTCCTTCTTTGTCCTTCCACCTACTTCTGCTTCTGCCCAGGTATGTATTAAACTGGAAGATGGAATCTTCTGGAATCTAAGAAGATGAAAGGTAGAAATCTGCATGTGAACAGGCCCTGCTGGGACCAGATTTTTATTTTTCAATGGCTCTTGAGAGCCAGCGCAGTTCCCTCTCCATTCGTAGTCCTTTGCTGGGTTCCTGAGCCATGGGGCTGGGGGGGCAGAGGTGTAAAGCTCCCCATCACTGGCTTGAAGGAGTTCAGAGTCCAACCAGGCAGACAATCAGGGAGGAGATAATTGTAACAAAAAGGCAAAAACATGGCACTGAGGAGCAATAGTGAAGGAGCAGGAGAAATCTAAGAAAGCTTCCCACTGGAGGTGACCTCTGAAAATAGAGACCGTGTGAGCAAAGGCACAGAAGCTTGAAGCAGCATCACGAGTTATAGCAACATTCAAGGCAGGGAGACAGAGGCACAGGTGGCGTGCGGTGAGACAGAGAAAGGGGATGGGTTTCTCAGGGCTATGTGGCCATTTCAAACTTTCTGCCAACTTCCACTGTCTTGGTCTAGCTCTAGGATTTCTGAGACACCTAAATCTATTGCTCTCATCAGTCCTACCCATCCTCCTATCTTTTTTCATGTAGAACTCACTACACAACCACAGACTCTCCTTACACGATTCTCAGGTCAGCCCTCCTACACCATTAATGAGGACATTCTTTGTTCCCACGGAAAGAAAACCACCTTGAATTAGTTTATGCCAAAGGAAGGTGATGTTTGTTTGCTTGTTTTTGTCTGACGTAACTGAGAAGGACAAGAGTTGAACTGGAAAAACTAGAATGGTTTCTCCATGAAACCACTAGCAGCTTTCAGGGTCAAATTTTTCCAAGAAAAGAGAGAGTTTTTCCCTCCTGGTTTCAGCTGGAAAACAAAGATCACAGTCAAGAACCCTTGTTGGCTCAGTGTCAGCCAGGCATCGGGCTGAGCGGTGCTTGCTCTGGAGTACACGTTACTGAGAGGAGGAAAGGTGGGAGCTGGGAGGAAGGATGAATGCCGGGATGACGGCTGGGAGGGGAGATGTGGAGAACAGTGTAGACGTGGATCCTACGATGACTGTTAAGGGCCGCGCCACATGCTCAGTTGTGTCAGACTCTTTGTGACCTCACAGACTGTAGCCTGTCAGACTTCTCTGTCCACAGAATTTTCGAGGCAAGAATACTGGACTGGGTTGCCATTTCCTACTCCAGAGGATCTTCCCAACCCTGGGATTGAACCCACATCTCCTGTGTCTCCTGCATCAGCAGGTGGATTCTTTAGCTACTGAGCCATCGAGGAATCCTGTCATGGGCTGTGAAGCCATCCAGATTTGTCTCACTGCATCATCCCTTCCTTTTAATTTGTTGTCCAGTCAACTAAGTCATGTCCAACTCTTTGCAAGCCCAGGAACTGCAGCACATCAGGCTTCCCTGTCCATCACCACCTCCCGGAGCTTCCTCAAACTCATGTCCATTGAGTCAGTGATGCCATCTACCCATCTTGCCCTCTGCTGTCCCCTTCTCCTCCTGCCTGCAATCTTTCCCAGCATCAGGGGCTTTTCCAGTGAGTCGACTTTTCACGTCAGTCACCTTTTAATACCATGGTTTCTCATGCAGTGCCTATTGCTAAGTACCAGAATCCTTCTTGAAGCGCAATTATAATGAGAATGAAGGCTGACTATGTAACTCACATGAAATAAGAGAAGACACCAGACTGGATGAGGGAGCAGAAGGGGGATTAGTTGGAGGCAAAGATGGATGAGGGAAGCGAGGAAGAAACCATCACAAAACCAGGACCATCAGGTCCCCTTCATGGAAGGAGAACTAGACCTGCATTCCTCAGGGGGATGCTGAGAACATCCGTGTGGGACCAGAAGATTTCTAATGTCCCTGCAAGGCAGACTGCTCAGTGAGGCTGAGTAGTCTTTCTCTGCAGCTGCAAGAAAGCATAGCCAGGCAGTCTCTCACCAAGTGTAGGATCATCAGTGGTTCCAATGGTACCCGCCGCCCCCACACACCTACATGGCAAGTAATGAAAGTCAGAGATGCCTTCTCCAGAGGGCAACACAAGGTCCTCCTGGCCCATGCTTGAGTTCAGACCAGGTTTTTGGAGTCAGGTGGGTGTGTGCAGATATTTTTAAGCTACAAAACTCAGTGCCACTAAAACAGCCAAACAGCTGAGCCTTTCTTCCAGGCTTCTGAAGACACACGTCAGTGTGCAGGTTTGAGTGAGGAGTATGTTCCCTTGGCGCTCCGCCCAGGCCCCTCTATGTTTCTGCCAGAGGTGGGGGTGAGTGGGAGGACACAGCTCATTGTGGCCAACCTCAGCTCCCCGGCATGTCTGGCTCCAGCAACCACCAAAGGTTAAAATAATTTTAATAAAGTCTTAATGAACAGCTCAAAGCCTCAGAGTTATTCCTAGGTCAGTGGAGTTGAAGTCAGAGTTCTGAGATCAGTCCATTTTGTTAGAACCATTTTATAGTCATTGGTTCATGTCAACCGCTCACCCATTAAACATTGGAAGGGCATTAAAATTTCTATTTATAGTAAGGATAAGAGTTTTGTGCTAAGCACTTTGCAGGCATGATCTCATTTAGTTCTCAAAACAATGCTGGAAGAGCACTCTTAGGATTATCCCTGTTTTATGGATAAGTACACTGAGGCTTAGCAAAGTTAAGTAACTTTCCACAGGGACTGGTAAGTAAATGGCAGTGAGTGGACTCAAAGCCAAGTCTATCCAACCAAGAGCAAGCCCATGTGCTTTGTATGTTCACTTGGTTTTTGCTATGTCATATGTAGTCCTTGGGCTTCCCAGGTGGCTCAGTGGTAAAGAATCTGTCTGCCAATGCAGGAGATACAGGAGACGTGGGTTTGATCCTTGGGTTGGGAAGATGCTCTGGAGAGGGAAACGGCAACCCACTCCAGTGTTCTTTGCTGGAAAATCCCAAGGACAGAGGAGCCTGATGGGCTACAGTCCATGGGGTCACAAAGAGTTGGACATGACTGAGCATGCACACACATCCACAGCTGGAGTCCTTACCCATGTGTCAGGCCTCATATTAATTATGGGGCCACAGAGATCAATAAAATCATATTTCTGTCCTCAAATTGCTCGTAGCCTAATAGAATAGATTTTTAAAAATCAATCATTATACTACAATAGCATATTAAAAAAAAATAAATAAAATGTCTTAAGGCAACCCTAGAGAACCTGTCAGAATGCCCCGGGAAGGCAGTTAACCCATTCTGGATCATTAGAGATTTCCTGGTCGGGGTGCTTCTAAGCCAGGTTCTGAAGGATGAGTAAAGCTTGGTCATTTGAACAAAGCAAGGATGGAGCAATCAAATCATAAGAAACCAAGAGTTTGGCGTATTTAGGGAACTTCCAAGTAGTGCAGTGAAGCTTGCATTTACATTAAGCACACAGAGCCAGTGAAGGAGTTTATTTGGGGGGAACTCGGAGCTGCATCGGAGAAGGCAATGGCACCCCACTCCAGTACTCTTGCCTGGAAAATCCCATGGACAGAGGAGCCTGGTGGGCTGCAGTCCGTGGGGTCGCCAAGAGTCAGGCACGACTGAGCAACTTCACTTTCACTTTTCACTTTCATGCATTGGAGAAGGAAATGGCACCCCACTCCAGTGTTCTTGCCTGGAGAATCCCAGGGACAAAGGAGCCTAGTGGGCTGCTGTCTATGGGGTCACACAGAGTCGGACACGACTGAAGCGACTTAGCAGCAGCAGCAGCAGCAGCAGCAGAGCTGCATACGGGGAAGCTCACACTGGCAGCACCTTGGCCCAAGGCTGCAGTAGCAAGCCCAGAGCGGGGACTCTGTTAAACGCCGGCCAGCCACGCATCCTGTGTCTCTTTTGGCATCAGTGGGTGCACTGCCTGTGTGAACACTGATGCACGTGGCCAGCACCTTGATCAAAACCCACCTGTTTTCCATCTGCTTGTTTTCACCTTCGAGGGTCCAGCTAGTCTCCTGTAGGTCCCTACAAAGTTATTCAGGCACAGAAATTGAAAAAAAAAAAATCCTGAAGGTTGGTTTTTTGTGGCTGCAGCTGATTAGAACCACATTTGACAGAGTGTAAGGAGGAAAATGCCCTGGTATTTGAAGGCAGTGTGTCAGAGGAGGTGAACGATTAGGTGCCTTCATCTGTACTATGATATCCTGTGCTGATCCAGGAATTGGCCTGCTGGAATTCTTCTTGAGTCTGGGAATATACAGAAAGATCCTCGAGTCCTGGGACATCTCCCTTCAAAGCTCCTCGGTTGGTACAGTTAAGCTGCCTGGCCCGTGAGCCCATGGCTTTCCTCTACAATCCTGTGATTGTGGCAATGTTTCACATCCTGCTTTGACTCCATTAGGGGAAGAAATACAGTAAATCACCCTCTGGAGGAAGAAGAGCTGGTATGATTTATCTATCAAAAAAAGAAAGGTTAAAGGAAATGTGTAGTGCAAAGTTGGATAAAGAATTAAGAAAAACAACAGGAAGGTTTGCAGGTTTGGGGAGCCGCTCTTGGGAGATGTTAGAGGAAGGTGGTACAGATGATTGGAGACAGAATTCAGAGGAAAAAAGAGACACGAATAGGTGTTGCCTCTCTCCAGATGAGAATTTGTGTGTACACTGATGCACTTAGTGTTCACAGTAATATTGGGAGGTGAGTATTATTAGCTGCCTTAGTGAATCCAACTGCCAAAGCAAGAGGCACAGGGAACACAGGTGTGATCCCTGTGTCAGGAAGAACCTCTGAAGTAGGAAGTGGCAACCCATCCCAGTATTCTTGCCTGGAATGTTCTGGGACAGAGGCGCCTGGTGGGCTGCAGTCCATGCAGCCACAAAGAGCTGGACACAACTGAGCAATGGAGCACACACAGAGAGGACACCGACACTCAGAGCAGTTGAATTACTAACATAAAAGCAAGAAACACTTAGAACTGGACGTGGAGCAACAGACTGGCTCCAGATAGGAAAAGGAGCACATCAAGGCTGTATATTGTCACCCTGCTTATTTAACTTCTATGCAGAGTACATCATGAGAAACGCTGGGCTGGAGAAAGCACAAGCTGGAATCAAGATTGCCGGGAGAAATATCTATAATCTCAGATATGCAGATGACACCACCCTTATGGCAGTAAGTGAAGAACTAAAGAGCCTCTTGATGAAAGTGAAAGAGGAGAGTGAAAAAGTTGGCTTAAAGCTCAACACTCAGAAAATGAAGATCATGGCATCCGGTCCCATCACTTCATGCCAAATAGATAGGGAAACGGTGGAAACACTGGCTGACTTTATTTTGGGGGGCTCCAAAATCACTGCAAATGGTTTCATGATTGCAGCCATGAAATTAAAAGACTCTTACTCCTTGGAAGGAAAGTTATGACCAACTTAAACAGTATATTATAAAGCAGAGATATTACTTTGTCAACAAATGTCCATCTAGTCAAGGCTATGGTTTTTCCAGTAGTCATGTATGGATATGAGAGTTGGACTATAAAGAAAGCTGAGTGCAGAAGAATTGATGCTTTTGAACTGTGGTGTTGGAGAAGACTCTTGAGAGTCCCTTGGACTGCAAGGAGATCCAACCAGCCCATCCTAAAGGAGATCAGTCCTGGGTGTTCATTGGTAGGACTGATGCTGAAGCTGAAACTCCAATACTTTGGCCACTTGATGCAAAGAGCTGACTCACTTGAAAAGACCCTGATGCTGAGAAAGATTGAGGGCAGGAGGAGAAGGGGATGACAGAGGATGAGATGGTTGGATGGCATCATCGACTCAATGGACATGAGTTTGTGTAAACTGCGGGAGTTGGTGATGGACAGGGAGGCGTGGTGTGTTGCAGTTCATGGGGTCGCAAAGAGTCAGACATGACTGAATGACTGAACTGAACTGAACTGAACACAGTTAGTAAACTATGCAGGTGAGTTTTTTTTAACTCAAGTCTGTTAGACTACCAACCCCTTGTTCATGAATTTACTACATAAGAAGGGAATCTGTATTTTTTTATAGAAGTATAGTGGATTTGTAATACTATGTTAGTTTCAAGTATACAACCAAGTGATTTAGCTAAATGCATATGTGTAAATCTCTATTAGCTTTTCAATTATTTTCCTCTATAGTTTATTATAAGATATTGAATATAGTTTCTTATGTTATACACTAAAACCTTATTGTTTATTTTATATATAGTAGTATATTTGTTAATCTGCTGCTCCCAATTTATCCCTCCCCCACCTTCCCCTTTGGTAACTGTAAGTTTATTTTCTATGTATGTGAGTCTGTTTCTGGTTTGTAATTTCATTTGTGCTAATTTTTAGATATCACATAGAAGTAACATCATACAATATATGTCTTTTTCTGACTTAGGAGTTGGTGATGGACAGGGAGGCCTGGTGTGCTGCAGTTCGTCGGGTCACAAAGAGTGGGACACGACTGAGCAACTGAATTGAACTGAACCTCACTTAATATGATAGTACTAAGTGATAATCTCTAGGTCCATCCATGAGCCAAACAGCACTATTTCATTCCTTTCTATGGCGAGTATTATTCCATTGTGTACATGGACCACTTCTTATTTATCCATTCATCTGTTGATGGTGCTCAGGTTGCCTCCATGTCTTGAGTATTATAAATAGTGGCACTATGAGTATCGGGTTTCGGGCACCATTTAGAATTAGAACTTTCATCTTTTCTGGATTTATGCCCAGGAGTAGGATTGTTGGGTCATAGGGTAAGTCTCTTTTTAGCTTTTTAAGGAATCTTCATACAGTTTTCCATACTTGCTGTACCAGTTTACTTTCCCACTGGTGGTGCAGGAGAGTTCTCTTTTTTTCATTCTCTCTCCAGTATTTATTACATGTATGCTTTTTGATGGTGGCCATTCTGATCAGTGTGAAGTGACGCTTCACTGTAGTTTTTATTTTCATTTCTCTAATAATTAGTGATATTGAGCATCTTTTCATGTGCCTGTTGACCATCTATCTGTCTTCTCTGGAGAAATGTCTTATTTATGTTTTCTACTTTTTGATTAGGTTGTTTGGCTTTTTCGTTTCCGAGTTTTATGAGCTGCTTGTATATTTTGGAAATTAAACCTTTATCAGTCATATCATTTGCAAATATTTTCTCCTACTCTGCAGGTTGTCTTTTCATTTTTTTTATGATTGCCTTTGCTGTGAAGGACTTCCCTGATAGCTCAGTTGGTAAAAAAAATCCACCTGCAATGCAGGAGATCCCAGTTTGATTCCTGGGTTGGGAATATTCACTGGAGAAGAGATAGGCTACCCACTCCAGTATTCTTGGGCTTTCCTTGTGGCTCAGCTGGTAAAGAATCCGCCTGCAATGTGGGAGACCTGGGTTCAATCCCTGGGTTGTGAAGATTCACTGGAGAAGGGAAAGACTACCCACTCCAGTACCTTGGCCTATACAGTCCATGGTGTCGCAAAGAGTTGGACGCAACTGAGAAACTTTCACTCACTTGATGTGAAAAACTTTTTAAGTTTAATTAGATCCCATTTGCTAATTATTGTTTCCATTTCCATTACTCTAGAAGATGGATCCAAAAAAGTATCCTGCAATTTATGTCAGCGTCCTGCTTATGTTTTCTTCTAGGGATTTTATAATGTCACGTGTCAAATTTAAGTAGTGTAGTCATTTTGAGTTTATTTTTGAATATGATGTAATGGAATATTCTAATTTTATGGATTCACATGCCCCTGCCCAGATTTCCCAGTACCACTTTCTGAAGAGACTGGCTTTTCTCCATTGTATATTCTTACCTCCTTTGTCAAAGATCAATTGACTGTAGGTATGTGGGTTTATTTCTGGGCTCTCTTTTCTATTCCATTGATCCATATGCCTGTTTTGTGCAATACCATGCTATTTTGTTTACCGTAGCTTTGTAATATTGTCTGAAATCTGGAAGGGTTATGTCTCCTGCTTTGCTCTTTTTCCTCAGGATTATTTTGGCAGTTCTGGGTCTGTTGTGGTCCCATGCAAATTTTTGAAGAATTTGTTCTGTGAATAATGTCATGAGTATTTTGATAGGAATTGCTTTGAATTTGTAGATTGCTTTGGGTAGTATGGCCACTTTAAGTACACTCGTTCAATCCACGAGCATTGCCTATCTTTCTATTTCCTTGTGTCATCTTTGATTTTCTTTATCAATGTTTTATACAATGTTCTCTGTGTATACGTTTTCACTTCCTTGGTTAGGTTTATCATTAGGTTTTATGCAATTTTAAGCAGGATTGCTTTTCAAAATTACTCTTTCTGATATTTCATGGTAAGTGTAAAGAAAGAGATTTCTGTGTATTAACCTTATATCCTAACACCTTGCTGAATTCATTGATCAGTTCTAATGGTTTTGTATGCAATCTTTGGGCTTTTCATTATAAAGTATCACATCATTGACATATAATGGCAATTTTACCTCTTCCCTTCTGATTTGGATAACTTGTATTTCTTTTTCTTGTCTGATTGCTAGGACTGCCAATGCCACACTGAACACGGGGGTCTTGTTCTAGACTTTAGCAGGAAGGCTTTCATTTCTTTATCATTTCATATTATGTTGACTGTGAATTTGTCATAAATGGCTTTTATTACATTGTGATATGTTCCCTCTATACCCAGTTTGGCAAGAGTTTTTATTATCAACAGATACTGAGTTTCACTGTGCTTTCCTACATCTATTGAGATAATCCATGTGGGTTTTGTCTTTTCTTTTGTTGATACGGTGTATCACATTGATTGATTTGCAAGTATTGAACCATCCTTGCGACCCTGGAATGACTCTGACCTGATTATGGTGTAGGATCCTCTATGTATTGTTGGATTTGTTTTGCTAATATTATTTGCTAAGTATCATGAGCCTCTTTTATGAAGGGTAAATTGACACTCAGAGATTAAATTATTAGTTTGCAAAATAATGCAACTAGTAAATGGGGCAAGGGAGTTTTGTTAGACTCTGAGCCTCTTGTATTTGAACTTACCACATAAGCAGAGAATCTGTATTTTTGAGGTTGGCTGATCAGATGCAGACCTGATAATTTGATCAAGTCTAACTTTAATACTTTAATACAATTCTACATGTGAAACCAGGATTTTAGTCTTTGCTGTATGGTTCAGTGAAATAAAATAAAACATATCATTGAGGAATCAAGTCAATAGGGAAATCAAATCATCTTTCTCAAAGGTTCTAACCCAAAACAATGAAAAACTGTCTTAAAATGGTCATCTCATCTTTCGGAAGAGGAAGTGTGATATAGGGGTTCACAAGGTCATACTGGCCTGAGTTTGAATTATTTATCTTCCCATTTTCAAGCTGGATGATCTCAATCATGTTCAATCATGTTGTATATATATTTCTCTCTCTCAGCTTAATTATCTCATCTGTAGAATGGAGATGGCCTTTCCTACCTCACAAGTTGGTCACCAGAATTAAATGGGGGCAGTTTTGTTTAAAAAAAAGAAAGAAAGAAACAGCTAATATAGAGCCCGGCAAACAGCAGGTACTCAGTATATGCCTGGTGGCTTTAAATTGTCAATAGGATGAAATGGTGATGATACTTTTGCTATGAGTGTTATCACTGTTTCCACGGCTACTGTTATTGTTGCTGCTCTAACGTCTTCCTGCCTCTAAGAAAGAAATTCCCTTGATTATCCCTGATGGAAATTGAGTGTCTAGCTCTTTCTTTGATTCTCCCCTCCCCCATACTCCTTTGGCTTTCTTCCACGGAAACAGAAGGAGACTGTCAGGGAAGAAACGCACACACAGGCACACCAATGCTCGACAGCCAGGATGGCGGATTGCATCTGCCAAAAATCCACAACTTTATGCCAGGGGCAAACATATGACTTTATTTTCCCCCGCTAGGAGGGACTTGTGCTGTCACAGCAAAAATTGATCTTCTGTTTGTGGGAAATTATGCAGAGTTCCCTCTTGTCTGTGCTGGGGAAAATTCAAGTCCAAATCCTCGCTCACAGATTCTGGCAAGTGGCTCTCACTTTATATCTGTTGATTTTTTTCCCCACAAATATTTACTGAGCACCTATTATGTGCCAGGCACAGGGCTAGTCATGAGGAATATAACGCTGAGCAAAAGTATGCTTAACCCCCCGCCTTTATGAAGTTTTAGTCCAGGGTGTGGAGAGAAGGGGAAGATAAATAGGAATTAAATACTCATAAAAATGTGATGGCAGCTAAGATGAGAAAGATAAGTAAGACTTGAGCAGGTGAAGAGAGAGGAAAAAGTGTTCCTAGTCACAGTAAAGTCACCTATTATTCCCCCAGTTATATGCAATATTATAAACCTTAGAGCATAGCAGATCGACGGACTGAGGTGAAGTGTGTGTGTGATCTGAGTGTGAAGGGGTCTGGGATTCGATGTCTGACTTGGGGTCCAATCCCAACATTGCTGCTTATGGGTTAACTGAATAATTCTGAACTTTAGGTTCTAATCTGTTAAATGGGAATAATCTTTGTAAGGCCTAAGATAAATAATGCATAGAAGTCTGTTCTCTGTCTTCACAACTTTCCTCACCTCTACTCTCTGGTTAACTCCTACATACATGTAAGGCTTAATCTTAAACCTTTTTTTCCTCAGGAACATCTTCTTTGACCCTCCTAGACTAGGCTAGATCCCTCAATTATATAGCACATATATAGCGCCATGGACTTGCACTTGCTACCCTGATCATGAAATATGTTTTCATGTATGTAACTGTCTTCCCCAATTAACTTTTTGATTGCAGGGGCCACTCATCATCCCCAGGCCTAGGCATATGGCTGAGTCATAGTACATGTTTGGAATAAAGCTGAGTAGTTGAATGTGCTAAGGAGTACACTGGCTCAGACGGTAAAGCGTCTGCCTGCAATGTGGGGGACTGGGGTTCGATTCCTGGGTTGGGAAGATCCCCTGGAGAAGGAAATGGCAATCCACTCCAGCACTCTTGCCTGGAAAATCCCATGGATGGAGGGGCCTGATAGGCTGCAGTCCATGGGGTCGCAAAGAGTCGGACATGACTGAGCAACTTCACTTCACTTCACTTCACTTCAAGGAGTACATGCCTGGCAGAGTAGGGCTTTAGTAAATGGAGTTCGTAATGGTTATATTGGTGGTACAGAATACCTCTGCATAATGAAAATCACTGACAATAATAATAAAAGTTAACCATGACTTAGGTGTATGACGATGGTGCCCCTGTTATTTTACAGCTCAAGAGTTTCTGCCTTCACCACCTTCTCGGAGACAAACATTATCTGAACTTCTATCACTTCTACTTTCTTATCCTGTCTATCCTTACTTCCCAACTATATTGTACTTAGTATATGCTGAAGTCCCTGAATAAATACAGAATCATCCTATTTATTCTAATGAAAAAGTCCCTGGCTCAGTAAACTTGTGATCCCAAAGCACCATTGATTATAAATTCCTCTAGCCTTGCACTGGATCAGCACTTGCAGCTTCCAAAATACTCATGCTGATCTCTTTACTTAATCCTCCTTATACCCATTTTGTTGATAAGAGAACTGAGACTCATTGATGAAAGTGGAGTCCCCATATCCAAGTCTCACTGCAAAAGATTTAAATTAGAAATCTCAAACTAAATGCTCTCCAGGTAGCTGAAAGGAATATAAGCTGGGGGAGGGGCTGGGGGTGGGGAGGACCCACACTGAAAGAGGAGCAGTTCCCATCAATTGTTGGCAGGCAATGTTGCCAGATACTCCATTAAAAAAAAAAAAAAAAAAAAAGAGAAATCTGGATTTTTATATGAACCTCACCACTTTTCAATGCTGGCATCTGAACCAAATTCTTTTAAAACACATTGCAGTCCAAATAAAACAGCCACGGGTCAAATTCAGCCCATGGACCACCAATTTACAAGCTATAATTTAAACTTTAGAATCTTCCAAAATAGTTTGGGTTGCCCTTCCCAGAGGGTTGAGTCTCAGAGCTGGGCAGCCCTTGGACCCAGTAGATCCGACTGGGTGGCTCCCAGTTTAGTCCACTGGCTAGGAAAATTAGGATAGAACATAGTGGGCAATTTAATGTCCTGACTTGGCAAAAGTGGAAACATGTTGTACTCTGCTCTTGATTTTCCTAAAGTGTACTGGTTTGTGAAATCCAGAAATCTGGAAACAAGTGGCTTAGCACAACCCCCACTTTTTATGGAAGAGAAGACAAAGATTCATGGACGTTAATGATATGAGCCCAAACATCGGGTTCAGGAGGACTCTACTCCTATGCAAGACATCTCACTTTGCACAGCTCCCCAAGTGTTCTGGACTCTGTGCCAACAAAACCGTCACCTTCTTATGGTCGAGAGTCCCATCCTCCTTACCACATGTTAGTTATCACAAGGGATGTGCATACAGTAGGTGCTTTTTCAGTACTCGTGGCTCAGATGTCTGCCCCATCTTCTCCTGTGAATTTCTGCTTAAATGTTCACTGTTTTACTGAAAACCCACATCTTCTATAATACAAAAACCTTCTCAAATCCTGTTGGTTAAAGTATTTTCCTTTCCCTGTGCGCCTATGAAATATGACTGCCTCTCTATCATAATCCTCACTTGTGCTAGAGTTACTTTTGATTTATCCATTTCTGCAGAAAGATTGTGAGCCAGTGGTGGGCAGAGCGCATGTCTTATTCAACTCCACATCCCTCCCACAAAGAAGAGCTCAGCATCTTGTTCATAGAAGGTATTTAACAAGTATCTATTGAAGTGCCTTCCTTTTAATGTCTGAGTGTAGTGCTGGCACATAGCGGGTGCTTAATAAATGTCTTTTGATTGCTGTTCCCTTTTAAAAGTTAACCCAGTGCCCGGAATGTAGTAGGCACTCAAAAAAAAAAAAAAAAAAAAAAATTTTTTTTTTTTTTAATGAATGAATGGAAAAACGCCCTGTTAAGTTAAATACAGAGACTTTTCTTGAGAAAGTCCAGGGAATTTTCAGAAAATACCACCTCAGTCCAAATACCCCTATTGAGAGGTTTAAGGGGAGTTTGGTGCTGGACTGTCTCAATAGTTGTTGGAGGCAGGGCATGGCTAGAGCAAATTTCCTGTGATAGAAACTAAAGAAGGTATTTGCTTGTGGGGCTGTGCAAGTCCATGTGATGTCCTTGTGATGGTGGAGTGCGTGCCTGATTTGTCTTGGACTCCCTGCTCCAGCCTGTCTGAGGGGTGTTATTGGCTCCACTATTAGTACTCAGACTACTGTGACAAAGTGGATGATTTAAGCAATAGGAATGTGTCTTCTAATAGTTCTGCAGGCTCGACGTCCCAGGCCACAGGGTCAGCAGGTCTGGGGTCTCCCGAGGCCTCTCTCCTGGGCTTGCAGGCGGTTGCCTTCTTGCTGGGTCTTCACACGTTGCTCCTCGGTCTGTGCCCTAATCTCCTTTGCTTACAAGAACATGGGTCATATTGAATAAAGCCCACCCATATGACCTCATTTTACCTTAATTACCTCTTTACAGGTCCTATCCCAAATACAGTCACATGCTACAAACTAAGGGGTTAGGACTTAAATGTATGAATTTGGAGGGGGACATAATTCAGCCAATAACAGCCCCCCCACCAGACACCACAGCTAACAACTGGTTTGACCTCTTTGAGTTTTTTTTTTTTTTACCTTAGGAAATTGAAAATTGTACCAAAGCCATCAATAATGTCCATTAAAAGGTTATGTGGATTTTTATATAACTTAACAGTTCTTGCTCCTGTGAGAGATAACAAAACCCCTTCTTTCTGCCATCCATCTCTGTGCCATTCCAGCACCTTCTCAGACATCTGTCCTCCACCTATAGTGTCAGGCAAAGAAAATTTACTATGTGTTAGACGTCTCTGTGTATGATATATGAGTTTTTGTGATGTGAACAGGCAGGTAAAGAAGAAAAAGGCCCAGAATCATTTATGTTGCCCATAAAGCACAGTTACAGACAGCACCTAAGTTTAAGTGCCCATAAATTCTTATAAAAAATGATTTAAATTATAACCACTCCAGAAATAACTTTCACTGAGGGATGACAAAATGTTTAATTCACCAGTGGAAGTTGTCTGTGGATCCTGGCAGGTTGAAAGGGACAGAACTATTTGCTTGGATCAACTTTAACTAGGGTAGCTGCTAACTATGATAAAAATATTTAGGTACACGGACAGAACTGGGAACACTTTGAAGTTAAAGATTTATATAGTTCTATATAGCTCAGAATATTTCAGAAATATGCTTCCTTAGGACAGGCATTATCACTTGAGTCGTTCAAGTAGCTCTTGGAATCTCCCCCTGTCTTTCTCTTGGAAGCACTGGAATCTGTGCCTCAGCTCCTGTGGACCTGCCACTTTGAGGCAGAAGGATAGATTAGAAGGGCCATAGGGGCAAAAGAAGGGCAAAAAGAGAAAGATATTATTTGGGTAAAGAAGGTTTCTTCATAATGAAGCTGACCAGGACCTGTCAAACCATCCACCTTCAGAGTTAAGCCTCATGATGTGGACATCATGAAGACGTGCTTTCTGAATGACCAAACCACGCAGCCCCCCTGACTCACAGCTTTACTGTACTGTTTTCTAAATCTTGGAATCTCTGTGTCACATTCTGAGCAATATTCCTAAATTTATTTTCTGTTCCATCAATTTAGTTTTCAGTTGTGTCTAAACTGCTGTTTGAAACTCTCTGGCTTTATACAGTTCGGATTCTCAGTTTAGTTTTCAGACTCTAAGTTCTTTTTTGAAAAATCATTTTGCTTATATAGTGAGGTGTGTGTGTGTGTGTGTGTGTGTGTGTGTGTGTGTGTGTGTGTACACTGTGTTGGCAAAAAATTCATTCCAGTTTTTCCATAAGATGCTATGGAAAAATCCAAATGAACTATTGGCCAATCCAATATAATTCAGGCTGTTGTATTAACAGTATCTCACATACCTGGAGTTGCTCCTCTTGCATCTGCTGTCCTTTGTGCTGGGCTATTTCTACACATGCTTGTTGATATTCCTCTTTTAAAATCTCATCCTTTGTGGGGGCTTTGTTTGTGTATCCAGGGGGAGAATTCTAATGGTGGTGCTCAGGGCCTAGAGGTCAAGCCTAGCCCTGCTCAAGATTTCCAGCAACAATTTAAAGAAAGTTATCAGGTTTCTAAAATGGAGATTGGATTCGAAGAATAGTTAGCACACTGGACTAGAGTCAGTGTCCCAAGGAGATCCATTGGGTAAAGTTCAGCAAAATATAGGAAGACAACACAGATCTCACGTTCTGCCTACAAAAAGCTGTCTGCAGTTCACTAAACTTATCAAATGCTTTTCTCCCTTTGAAATCTGTCACATACTCTTCTGCCCAAACTTCACCTTTCCCTGGCTAACTGTCTGCTACTAATCCTTCAAGTCTAACTCTTAGCCTTCGTCCTTCCATTCTAAATCTCAATCTCTTCCATCATAACTAAATCGTGGGATTTCCCAAGACTGCAAGAAAAGCCCTTTCCTTCTACCAGAGTACAATAGTGTCCTATGCTTTCCTCCATTACGGTTCATCCTTGCTCTCTCTCCCATCATTCAGTAATTTCACCATTCACTAAAATTCTTAAGGGTAACAATTATATTTTAAGATAATGATTAAAAAATAGCTGCTCTATTGAGCACTTACCACCTGCCAGAAAGCTAAAATAAGCTTTTCACATATATTTTTATCTTTTACTCTTTACCACAAAGTTATAAATTTAGGCATTTTTATCTCCACATTAAAGATGATGAAAAGGAAGCTCAGAGAGGTCAGGAAACTTTAAGATGATTCAACACCTGAATGGCAGGTACAGGATCCAAATTAAGATCTGTCTCCCCAGGCTTGTATCCTTAACAATGTTCTGTATTATTTTCCCATATCTGTATCCCCATAATCTATAAAGTAGGTATAAAATGCATATTTAGTGAATAAATCCATGTGATTTCCTGGATACTGAAATAACAGAACTTTCCAAAGGAGAAGGGGAAATGCAATGTTCTGGTGATATATTCTGCACCCAACCTCAATAATTAGCTCGCCTATATATCTCATGATAGTGTGGCTTAGAAACTCTGTGCTAACCAGTCTGGCTGAGCAGTGCTCCCACTCCATGGGGCATCGCCCAAGGTCACGCTCTTCTGGTCTGGAGGACAAATTGATGGAAGAATCTGGAAGGCTGGGCTTAGCTAGGTCCCTGTCTCCTCTTCACGAAGTTTCAAGGCATCTCTATGTGGTCTCTCCAATAAAGCAGTTAAACGTCTTACAAGGCAGCTCAAGGCTCTAGGGGACCACGGTGGAATCTGCCAGATCTCTCGGGGCAAGGCTGAGAACTGGCACAGCATGACTTCCCCCACATTCCACTGGTCAGAGCAGTCACAGGCCAGCCCAGATTCCACAAAAAGTGGAAACAGACACCACATCTCAGGGAGGAGTGACAAAGAATTGGTGGCCATCTTTATTTCATTACATACAGTGAATTTAATGACAAAAATAGTACAGTAAAACAAAACAAAACAAAACAAAACTTTGACTTAAGGGTACGTAGTGTTCACCTCTGGGCTGGAGCAGGTCCCTTAGTATCCTCTCCCATAGCACCCTTTTTTCTTGACTGCAAGGTTGTGGGATCTTAGTTCCCTGGGACTCTCCAATGAAAGCAATGAGTCCTCAACAGTGACGTGCAAGTCGCTCAGTCGTCTCCAACTTTGCAACCTCACGGACTATACAGTCCATGGAACTCTCCAGGCCAGAACACTGGAGTGGGTAGCCTTTCCCTTCTCCACGAGATCTTCCCAACCCAGGGATCAAACCCAGGTCTTCCACATTACAGGCAGATTCTCTACCAGCTGAGCCACAAGGGAAGCCCAGTGGGCTGCCAGGGAATTCCCCACCCTAATCTTTTCTTTACACTGTCCTCATCTCAGAGTAATATACATAGATTTTAATCAAAATTGCTTGGCTGAGGTCTGGGTCCTGATCTAGACTGTTAGTTCCCGGGAACAGGTTTGTTCTGCAGAGGGCTGTCATGCAGCCATCAAGAGACACATGGTGAGCACTCAAGAAATACTTGTCAGATGGATGGGTAGGTGGGAAGAAGGCTGTGGACATGGTTCTTCTACCCACTGGAGGAGGTAATTAGACCTCAATTCTTCTTTTATCAAGAATGATCTTTGAGATTCCTTCTTACCCTATTTTCCTGTAATTCATCAGCTGAGGCATATAAGATGACTGCAAGGAAAGCAGGGGCCAATAAAAGGATAAGGCTGCCAAGAAAGCTCGGGAGATCTCAGACTCTTATGAATGAAAATTCTGAATCCAAAACAGAGTCTACTGTACAGTGTTCTGGCCTCTAACTGGAAACCACCTCTGCTTCTGGGCATAGTGCTTTCAGAAAGATTTAACAAATTGAAAACTCCCCAGAGGTCACTCTACTGGTGAGCAAAGGGCATAGATGTCCTAGAGAAGTTGAAGAAACAGGAACACTTTTTTTCCCAGAGAAGAAGAGACTTCAGGCTCATCATAAAGCTATTTAAACATTCGAGTTATATCTTTAAGGCGGAAGAAGTAGACTTGAACTCCTGTGTACCCAGAAGGCAAAACTAGGACCAGTGAATGAAAATTATATGAAAAGAAATCTCAGTTCAGCTGAAATACATTTCTAACCCTAAAGCTACCTGATACACACCATAAAGTTTGCCCTAAAGTGTAGGGGCTTTCCCGACGGTGCTAGTGGTGAAGAACCCACCTACCAACACAGAAGACTTAAGAAATGCAGGTGTGATCCCTGGGTTGGGAAGATTCCCTGAAGAAGCATATGGCAACCCACTCCGGTATTCTTGCCTGGGAGAAACGCATGGACAGAGGAGTTTGGTGGGCTACAGTCCATAGAGTCACAAAGAGTCAGACATGACTGAAGTTGACTTAGCACATGGCAGTTGCCTGATAAATGCCATCAAGTTTGCTATAAAGTGTGATGGCACCCACTCCAGTACTCTTGCCTGGAAAATCCCATGGACGGAGGAGCCTGGTGGGCTGCAGTCCACGGGTTCTCTAAGAGTCGGACACGATGAGCGACTTCACTTTCACTTTTCACTTTCATGCATTGGAGTAGGAAATGGCAACCCATCCCAGTGTTCTTGCCTGGAGAATCCCAGGGACGGGGGAGCCTGGTGGGCTGCCATCTATGGGGTTGAACAGAGTCGGACACAACTGAAGCGACTTAGCAGCAGCAACAGCAGTGAGTTTTCTAGTACCAGAAGTATTCAAGAAAAGATTCTCAATGCCTAAATATACATCTCAAAAAGAGAGTCAAAGCACAGCTAATGATTGGGCCCAATGACCTTAACTGCCAAAGAATGCTGGGAGGGTATGGGTGGACTTGCGTCCAGAGGACCAGGGTTCCGATGTCAGCTGTTATCTCTTTGATGTGATGTCAGACATGTGACTGTCTCTTCTAGGAAACGCTAGTGAGAATTAAATAGGATAATACACCTAAGTACCTAGCATGTCAAATGAGGCGCAGAACACTTCTAACAAATGGCAGTATTTTTTATTATTTCTATACTATTACTTCATGGGGGGAAGAAGACAATGAATATTTTGTGAACATCTGCCTTTAAAAAAAACATACATATATGATACTCTTTATACAGGCATATTTTCTTTCTCATGACCCTATGATGTAATTAGTTGCTAAAACTTCCCTCCTGCAAATGAGGAGACCATTCACCCAAAGTCACACTTCTGAGTGGAGTTCAAATCCAGATATTCTTACCCCAGAGCTTCATCTTTTAAAATTTATCTCATGTAGCCTTTCTGCAAGTATGTAATCTTATCCTAATGATGTCATTTTTGTTAAGTATTATGTGAAAAGGGGCTTCCCAGGTGACTCAGTAGTGAAGAATTCACCTGCCAATGCAGGAGAACCAGGTTCTGTCCCTGGAAGAGAAAACAGCAAGCCACTCCAGTACTCTCGCCAGGATAATCCTATGGACAGAAGAGCCTGGCAGGTTATAGTCCATGGAGTTGCAAAGAGTAAGACATGACTGAGTAAGCATGCGTGTGCATTATGCCAAAAAAAAAAAAAAAAAAATTGCATTTTTTTCCTCCACTAAGCCAAAACTTTTGGAGGCTAGGAATTATACTCATGTACTGTTTATACTGTATATTTCTAGCTCAATTCTTGGCACATAAAGGATCTCAGTTTTTCTCATGCACTGTAATTTTGCTGCAAATTTATTTCTGGAGATTATTTCTTATAGTATTTATTTGGGACTGTTGGAAGCTCAACACTGAATGCATACAGTCCATGGCCATTAATATTTGAATATTTCTTTTGGATGATCTGACCAGGCAAATGGACCTCCCTCCAAGTTCTTCTGCCTGTGCTTCCAACTCAAGACTTTTGAAATTGCAGGTGATTTAAGGGCCACATGCTTGTCTGTTGATACTTCTGTGGCATTTCATAAGTTATTTAATAGCTCAAAAACCTCTGTTATTTTATTTGCAAATTATGTATAATAAGCCCTCTCTTGCAACAATTTTGCAGACCTTATATGAGGTAATATAGCAGAAGCAAAACTATGTGTTCAGAAAAATGTTTCATTTTCTGTCTGGAAACATAGTAGCCTCCCCAGCCCCTTTATAGCTAAGTGAGGGTGGTTAGTGCTGAAATGTAGGCCAAAGAATGGAGCAGTTGTGATACAGGCCGTATCCAGATATAGAGCTTAGAACCTTCTAGTCATGTGTTGCAGGCTGGATGTAAAGAAAAATCTCATGGGAAGCTGAGGTCCTGGAGGAGAGCTGAGATGAAAGGTACCATCAAAGACAGGAATGCTGCTCCAGCCACATTGGAACTGTGATACAAACAGTATAAAAGTGCTTTCCTAGGGATTATTTGTTACAGCAACTAGTACCACTTGCCCTGACTTATACAACTAATAAATGCACCAAGCATGGACTTTACACGTAATAGCACTCCATAATAAGCATCAGTTGTTTGCATCTCATTTTCCTTCCCGTTTATTTAGCAGTATGCCAAGTAAGGTGTAGTTCCCTGATGGCTCAGCCAGTAAAGAATCCACCTGCAGTGCAGGAGCCACAGGACACTTGGGTTCAATCCCTGGGTCAGGAAGATCCCCCAGGAGAAGGAACTGGCAACCCACTCCAGTATTCTTGCCTGGGAAATCCAATGGACAGAGGATCCTGGTGGGCTAGAGTCCACAGGGTTGCAAAGAGTCAGACATGGCTGAGCACACAAGCAGAAGGACATTTTCAAATATTAATTTCATTATGATTTATAAAGCTTCTCATCTATGTACAAAAATATGCATTTATTTTGAATTTTGCAACTCTCTACAACTGGCAGGTAATTACTGCCTTATTTTACAGTTAATGATTCCAAAAAAGTAGGAATATTCTTCTCATGAGAATTGTCTGAGAGCATCATTGCTGAGTAAGTACTTCATTTAAAGTCCTCATTCTTGCTAATGCACATTGCTAATACTATTTAAACATTTCAGATGAGGACACTGATACTCAGAGCAGGACCTACATTTGCACAGCATAGTTAGTGATAAAGTTAGAAGTTTAACCTGAGCCAGTGTGTCTTCAGAATCTATGCCCTTTGAACATTCAGACAGTCTAGCTAATCCAAGGTCTACAACAAGCCTACCAGCAGAGCTTATAAGAGACTACAGAAGTGTTGGCTCCTAACCCATCTCCTCTTTCACAACCCCATGCTGTCTTCCTGTGCAAAGAATCTACCCAGTCATAAGTAGTTGCCATTGTTGTTCAGTCGCTAAGTTGTGTCCAACTCTTTGTGACCTCATGGAGTGCAGCACACCAGGCTTCCTGTCCTTCACTATCTCCTAGAGTTTGCTCAGACTCATGCCCATTGAGTCAATGATACCATCCAGCTATCTCATCCTCTGTCATCCCCATCTCTTGCCCTCAGTCTTTCCCAGCATCAAGGTCTTTCCCAATGAGTCAGTGCTTCAGCTTCAGCATCAGTCCTTCCAATGAATATACAGGGTTGATTTCCTTTAGGATTGACTGGTTTGATCTCCTTGCAGTCCAAGGGATTCTCAAGAGTCTTCTCCAGGACCACAATTTGAAAGCATCCATTCTTCGGCTCTCAACCGTCTTCATGGTCCAACTTTCACATCTGTACACGACTGATGGGAAAGCCATAGCTCTGTGGTTGCCATAGCCATCTGAAAGATAGGAGCCTTTTCCAGCTGCATCTCTTCTCAGTGAAAACATTCGTAGCAGTGGTTGAGTGACTCACTCAGATTTCAAATATTTAGAATTAACTGTGATGACCCCTTTATAAAATCAAATCAACCAAAAGAAATATGCTTTTTACATTCCAATAAATAAATATATCTTCCACAAAGAAAAATATGGGTGCCATTTGCCATTGAGTAATATGGCAACAGATGGAACTCAGCGTGAGACATAGAAATCCATGGGTGTTTCCTGGTGGAGATGCTATTTGCCAAAAAAAAAAAAAAAAAAAACTGAATTGTGAGACTGTTTTATAGCAATAAAAATAAACAACGTTATTCAAACATAATTAATCTTCCCCAAAATATTCTTCCTTCCTTGGTGTTTTTGTTCTCACCAGTGTTTAGGGAATCTCTACCTAGGTTTGAGTCACCAAACACCTATTTTGATTTTTTTTTTTTTTAACATTTTATGTTTAGAATCAGTTGTGTCATTACCCACTGAGAGCTTAGTCATCCTCTCATGGGGTCACATCAGCGCCTCCACCCATGCCCAGGTTTAGCATTTCAGTCTCGGTTACCTCTGCATCCTTCTGCCCACCTTTGACTGCAGCTCTTCCAGTTGCCAACCAATCCCTGTATATGCCCTGTATTATCCCATCTTTTTATCTGTGTCAATCTTCCCTCCCTTCTGGTTTTCTCCCGCTCAGAGCATCCTTAGAAAGTTTCTCCATCTTTCCACATCCCCCCTTCTTTCTAAAACAAAAATGAAAACTTTAATTTATTTGTGTGTGTGTGTGTTTTTAATAACCTTTAACTTGCAGTACTGCTGTAGATGTTCATTTAACTTAAGTCTCCAATTCCGTTCGATGTTAACATGAGGAAAAAAACCGTAAGGGTGTTTTTTAAGATTTGCTGAGAGAAAAATGGCAAGAATGCAGGAAACCCACATGTTTGGTACACTTGAACTGTGCCTGGCATTATGCCATATACTTTACAGATCTTACCTTCTTGAAGGCTCATGACGACCCTGGGAAGGAGACTAGCATGTTCCTATTTAACAATTAAGGAGCACAAGGAGTTAAAGGAACTTCCCCAAAATTACCCAGCCATGAAATAAGTGGTAGTGTGTCGGATTTAGACACAAAGGAGTCTTGACCCAAATTCAAGGACACAATTATATTCAACTTTTTTTTTTTTTACTCAGTAAACCAAGAACTAAAGATCAATAGGATCATTAAAGAAAAGAGAAACATGCATCTTTAACTCTCTAAATCTCAGAAGGAACAACATTAGCTATCCTTAGTTTCATAGAGACTTGGGTTCTAATCAGAATTCTAATTCTGACCCATCAGTCCTTGCTTGACAAGCCAAGCTTTCTTTTTTTGTCTCTCTCAATCTGAACCCCCAAAAATGCAAAGGTGGGCTAATTTGATGCCCCTATAGGAAACCTGACCAATTGCTCCTTCTGTCTATCACTTTGGAATCAAAAAAGGTTAAATTTCAAATAAATTCTCAATAATCAAGAAGGAAAAGGAGGGGGAGGGGGAGAAAGAGGAGGATGAGAAGGAAAATTGAAAACGACTGCTCATGTCCTACAAAACACTTTTTAATTCTATTTTTTGTTCCCTGAAATGCTTCACCTGTCAGGAGTGTGGCAGTATCCTCCTTTGGGAAGTAGGAACGTTTCTGAAGAAAAGAATATTTCATATATTGATTAGGTGTATTTGCTAAGGGGAGAACTCATCACCACTTACACTTTACCAGAGGGGTTGAGCTGAGGCTGAGCAGGCACTGGCATCTTGCAGGAAGTACAGAGTACAGGAAACAGGTTCTTCCGTGCCACGAGTGTGCAGCAAACAAAGTCCAGGCTATGAGACACTCCTCCAAGGCCATGGGTTTTCCCACGGATGAAATGGAAGGGAACTCAAGAGGTAGAAGGTAAACCTATAGATTAAAAGTCTCATCAGTCTTAAAAAAAAAAAAAAAATGAGTGAGCAGGGCTAAACTATAATCTCTAAGGATACACACTTGGGAGACAAAACTATAAAGAAACAGAAGGAAGTTACTAGAAGGATGTCAAATTATTTTGTAGAAGAGAAAGTGAGGGTTGATCTGGTCAGAACACGAAGTAGGGGCTTCTGAAGCAGTAGGCAAAGTTGATGTTTTGACCTGGGTAGCAGTCACAAAGGTGTTGACTTTATAATGATTAATTAAGCCATACATTTGTTCTCTGTGGTTTTCCTGTATCTGCATTAATAGTTTTCAATTCAAAGAGTAAAATACCTAATTAAGTAGTACCCTGAGGCTCTAACTAGAAAATTGAATATTCATCTTAACTAAGTATTGAATTCAATAATGGGGAGATTTCCTCAATCTATAGAACATTAACAGAAATAAACAAAGCAAGACAACATTTCCTCTCAAGAAATGAATGCATGCCTGGATTCAAAACATTCATTAGATCTTTGATTTTGGTTACCTTTTCACCCTTTTCCTCTCTCAGACACGTAGTTTCCTCATATTAAAATGATGGTAACTATATCATTTGCAAAGACTTTTTATCAGGATTAAATATGATTACATGTAAAAGTAAGTTTTAAAAATGCCTAAAGTAGTGCCCCCCCCCGCCCCCGCCCCATGCAGGAAAGCCTCAAATGGCACTTCTGTCTATTGACGGTAGTTTTAAAATATTGATCTTTTGACTATGAGATGGTTCAGACAGGACGTAAGTTACACATTAGAGCTAGAGATCAGATTGAAATAGTTCAGCTCAGGAAGCAGGTGATGGTCAAGTGGGCTGGTACAGATGCACAGAACAAGCAATAGAAACCCCAAAGAGTTCTCATCCAAAGAAAGACAGCCTCAGTATGAGAAAGCCTTGCCCAGTAAAAATGATACAGACCTTGTAGGATAAAACCTAGTTTCCTCTTCTGAAGTAGATGTTTGCATTTTTATCTGGGGGTGCAGAGGGTGAAGGGAGTGTTGAAAGTGCTGCAAGAGGCTGCTTAGCAAGGCATTGAGTTTGATGCTCCTAGAGTCCATGAGCTAGTCAACTCCTCATCAAGTCTGATGTCCCGAGTCTTTCAAACTCTGATAGAGATATATGTCACAGATACGTCAGCTCTTATTCAGTTCAGTTCAGTCGCTCAGTCGTGTCCGACTCTTTGTGACCCCATGAACTGCAGCACGCCAGGCCTCCCTGTCCATCACCAACTCCCGGAGTTCACTCAGACTCACATCCACGAGTCAGTGATGCCATCCAGCCATCTCATCCTCTGTCGTCCCCTTCTTCTCCTGCCCCCAATCCCTCCCAGCATCAGAATCTTTTCAAATGCATCAGCTCTTCACATGAGGTGGCCAAAGTATTGGAGTTTCAGCTTCAACATCAGTCCTTCCAGTGAACACCCAGGACTGATCTCCTTCAGAATGGGCTGGTTGGATCTCCTTGCAGTCCAAGGCACTCTCAAGAGTCTTCTCCAACACCGCAGTTCAAACGCATCAATTCTTCGGCACTCAGCCTTCTTCACAGTCCAACTCTCACATCCATACGTGACCACAGGAAAAACCATAGCCTTGACTAGACGGACCTTAGTCGGCAAAGTAATGTCTCTGCTTTTGAATATACTATCTAGGTTGGTCATAACTTTTCTTCCAAGGAGTAAGCGTCTTTTAATTTCATGGCTGCAGTCACCATCTGCAGTGATTTTGGAGCCCCCCAAAAATAAAGTCTGACACTGTTTCTACTGTTTCCCCATTTATTTCCCATGAAGTAATGGGACCAGATGCCATGATCTTCGTTTTCTGAATGTTGAGCTTTAAGCCAACTTTTTCACTCTCCTCTCGATCCCATTTTAGATATGAAAAAAACAAAACAAACAAACAAAAAAACTGAGGCTCAAGAAGTTTAGACTACTTGTCCAGAATTTTAGAACTGGCAAACAGGGACTTGAAACCAGATGTTTATGATGATAATTTCTATTCTAGGTTATACTGCTTAATTTTAAATCTCCAAAAATTACATACAGAAATACCTATATATATAATAAAATGTATTCCACATTGAAATATGTTTAACATTTTATATATATATATATATATATATATATATATATTAGCCCAAGGCCACCCAACAGCTAGCTAACCAGATGACGGAAACAAAGCTTTGACCCAGGCAGTCTGATTGAAGAAACCTAACCTATATTCACACTACTGTGATGCCTCGAAATAGAACACCCTCTCTTTCCTTGGGAAATCAGAAAAGCCTAACTCCAAACTAGAATAGAGATGACTAAGTAGCGAAAAGAATATCCGGGAGTTCGGCAACCTCAGCTCTTCTTCTGGTTCAGAAACTAAATTTTTGCGTAACTGGGGCAAATCATTCATTCTCTTTATATGTATATATATATATAATTATTTTATTCCAAGTCATCCTTTCTTGACTCTGTGTTGTCAGAGATTTTTCCAAATGTTGGGAGAATTCTAGGGAACTCCTGGGCTTCTGTAGGGTCTCTGAAGGGGAAGGGGTGGAACCTGTTAGATCATGCCAGGAGAGAGAAGGAGAGGAACTAAAGCATCACTTAGTAGGGCCCCCTCCCAATGCTTAGTATCACATTTCACTTATATTATCTCTTTACCTTTTCAACAGCTCAATGAGGTAGGTATCACTTCTCCACTCTGTAGATTAGATAAGCAAGATTTATGGAAACTGAATAAAAGGATTTGAGATTCAACTCTTGATGACTCTAAAGTCAATTGTTGACCTCCACACCCCCTCAATCCCCACCACCACACACAAAAACATACTCTGGAATAGGATGATTTCTTTCCAAAGCCTCAGAGGTAGAACAGTCCCAGGTGAGGAAAAACTGAGCCCTGACTCTGCATCAGGGTGATCCAGGCCCTAGAGTAACAGAACGGTTCCTGGGTCCCACCACAGACCAACCTACCTACAGTAGCCTGGGCTGTACACCAGTGACATGTGCTTTAATGAGCTTTTTGGATGATACCCCGGGAGAAGGGGAAGGATACCGACTCCACTATTCTGGCCTGGAGAATTCCATGGACAGTCCATGGGATCACAAAGAGTAGAACATGGCTAAGAGACTTTCAACGTGGCATGGCTCCTCTAGGCCCTCCTGCGCCCGCACAGCCACCACTCCTTGGACATGGGGTTGGCCCTCCGGGCCGCCGCCCCTAGCCTCGGGCGTGGGGTTGCTCCTTCCTGCTGCCGCCCTTGGCCTCGGGCGCGGCCCCTGACCTCAGACACGGGGTGGCTCCTCTCGGGCGCAGGGTAGCTCCTCTTGGCCATTCCTGCGCCGTCGCAGCCTGGCACTCTAGGCCGCTGCCCCTGACCTTGGACGTGAGGTAGCTCTCGGCCGCGCTTAGTGTGCCGGCCAGCCGCCGCCGCCGCCTGCACTTAACGATGGTGTGATCACTCATCTAGAGCCAGGCATCCTGGAATGTGAAGTCAAGTGGGCCTTAGAAAGCATCACTATGAACAAAGCTAGTGGAGGTGATGGAATTCCAGTTGAGCTATTTCAAATCCTGAAAGATGATGCTGTCAAAGTGCTGCACTCAATATGCCAGCAAATTTGGAAAACTCAGCAGTGGCCACAGGACTGGAAAAGGTCAGTTTTCATTCCAATCCCAAAGAAAGGCAATGCCAAAGAATGCTCAAACTACCACACAATTGCACTCATCTCACACGCTAGTAAAGTAATGCTCAAAATTCTCCAAGCCAGGCTTCAGCAATACGTGAACCGTGAACTTCCTGATGTTCAACCTGGTTTTAGAAAAGGCAGGGGAACCAGAGATCAAATTGCCAACATCCACTGGATTATGGAAAAAGCAAGAAAGTTCCAGGAAAACATCTGTTTCTGCTTTATTGACTATGCCAAAGCCTTTGACTGTGTGGATCACAATAAACTGTGGAAAATTCTGAAAGAGATGGGAATACCAGACCACCTAACCTGCCTCTTGAGAAATCTGTATGCAGGCCAGGAAGCAACAGTTAGAACTGGACATGGAACAACAGACTGGTTCCAAATAGGAAAAAGAGTATGTCAAGGCTGTATATTGTCACCCTGCTTATTTAACTTCTATGCAGAGTACATCATGAGAAACACTGGACTGGAAGAAACACAAGCTGGAATCAAGATTGCCAGGAGAAATATTAATAACCTCAGATATGCAGATGACATTACCCTTATGGCAGAAAGTGAAGAGGAACTAAAAAGCCTCTTGATGAAAGTAAAAGAGGAGAGTGAAAAAGTTGGCTTAAAACTCAACGTTCAGAAAACTAAGATCATGGCATCTGGTCCCATCACTCCATGGGAAATAGATGGGGAAACGTTGGAAACAGTGTCAGACTTTATTTTTTTGGGCTCCAAAATCACTGCAGATGGTGACTGCAGCCATGAAATTAAAAGACGCTTACTCCTTGGAAGAAAAGTTATGACCAACCTAGATAGCATATTCAAAAGCAGAGACATTACTTTGCCGACTAAGGTCCGTCTAGTCAAGGCTATGGTTTTTCCTGTGGTCATGTATGGATGTGAGAGTTGGACTGTGAAGAAGGCTGAGTGTCGAAGAATTGATGCTTTTGAACTGTGGTGTTGGAGAAGACTCTTGAGAGTCCCTTGGACTGCAAGGAGATCCAACCAGTCCATTCTGAAGGAGATCAGCCCTGGGATTTCTTTGGAAGGAATGATGCTAAAGCTGAAGCTCCAGTACTTTGGCCACCTCATGCGAAGAATTGACTCATTGGAGAAGACTTTGATGCTGGGAGGGATTGGGGGCAGGAGTATAAGGGCACGACCGAGGATGAGATGGCTGCATGGCATCACTGACTCGATGGACACGAGTAAGAGTGAACTCCGGGAGTTGGTGATGGACAGGGAGGCCTGGCGTGCTGCGATTCATGGGGTCGCAAAGAGTCGGACATGACTGAGCGACTGAACTGAACTGAAGAGACTTTCACTTCACTTGGATGATGCTTATGAATACTGATCTTGCCAGAGCACTTTGGAAAGGAATAGTGAATGGAGAATGGGTAGCCTGATGCTGTGAACACAAAAGTATCCAAGATGAATGGCTGGGACCATGGAGTAAGGTAGGATGTCAACATACGCCTAAGCATGTGTCTGTGTGTATAATCATGTCAGGGGATAGGAATGTGTGTAATATATGCATGTAATATATATGTGTAATATTCCATGAATAGAATAGAACCTTTCTATTCAAAAGCTTGTCTATCGTTATTCTCCATCCCTCTGTTCTGCTTTATTCCTCTCCCTAGTCCTTACCTTATTTTACATTACTTGTACTACTTCCTGATGTATTTACTTTTTGTCTCTCCTCTGTAGAATGTGAACTGCATGAGGGCAGGGACGTGGCTTTTGTTCACTGCTCTCCATCATCTTAGCAGGGCTTGGTGCATTGCAGAATCTCAATAAATGCTTTCTGAGTGAGTAAATAATAGACGGCCTTCCAAGGAAGCTTGAGGCAGTAAGTTTGGAAAATCATCTGGAACTGGCCTGAAGGGAAGGGTTAGACAGGCTTCCTTCCATATCAGTAAGAGCAAGAGGATTCCAGTGGAAGCAGCTCAGTGAAGGAAGCAGCTCAGTGAAAGAACCAGAATTTCCCAAGATGGAAATAGGGTAGGTAGAGTATCCCAGGGTTTATTCATTATAAAATCCTTTAAACAGACACCTTCTCAGAACTAATATTCCATAGAACATACTTTAAGAAATGCTGAGCTAGACCAGCAGAGAGAAGGGGGCTTTAATGATCCAGACAAATATAGGCTTTGCTCTAGTAAAGGCAAGAGTTTACTAGAGTACTGGAGTGGGTTGCCATTCCCTTCTCCAGGGGATCTTCCCAACCCAGGGATCAAACCCAGGTCTCCCTCATTGCAGGCAAACGCTTTACCCTCTGAGCCACGAGGGAAGCCATCTTTAATGTTGTTGGTCTCTGCATTAAAGGCAGGGAAAAGACAGCTGGTTGGTCTCAAGTTCACCCATTAAATCCCCTGGCATGGAAGAGGCATATATTACTCAACGATTACAGTTCATTGGTCAGGACTAGCCTCATGTCCCACGCGATGACAAGAAGCCTGGAAGCGTAATCCTTCTATGTGCTGAGAAGGTTTCCCATACAATATGGTCAGAATTCTTTAGTGAGCAGCAGTAACATCAATCTCAAGGGAAAAGTTTTGAGGGATTTCTCTACCTATTAACCAAGAGCAAGAATCTTGGACAAAGGGATAATGAGAGAGATGGTGTGAAGGATTTCTGAGTACACTTCAAGAAGCAGATTTCCTTGGGCTCTGATGTTGAAACACTTTTCAGGCTTTTAAATTTCCTTCTTGGAAAGGACAACAGGGATTACTGGAAATTCTGGGTGGGTCTGAGTTTGGCTTTGATATTCTAATTTTTCACCATTTCTCCTCCTTCTCACCTACGGTCACATCTTTTTTGGGGGGGTGGGAGTTGATGCACTGTGCCCTGAGTCCTCACCTGTGCCACTCTGAGCACTGGAGTGGGTTGAGACCCCTTCTGTTTCATGACCTGTTTCCAGTTGATGATCAGCTTTTCCTTTTTCTCGTGGCTTAAGAAGGTTAGACAAGAATCATCCCATGTGACCTTTGTGGCTTTCACTCCTAGTGTTCTCTTGCTCAGACTTTGGTGCATGCCTTCCAGGAGCCCCACCCCTGACTAGCGGATGGCCTGTCCTGCTGTCTTTGTCCAAGACAACCATCCTGATCAACCCATAGACCTATTTTTTATTTTTTCACTTTTCTTCGGGTAACATGGCATAGTGTTATATACATAGAATGTGGAGTCAGATGTACTGAGTAAAATTCTGGATCTACCACTTCTATCCCTGTGATCTTGGGTGAGTTACTTCTCCCCTCATCAGTCTTCCTTTCCTCGTCTGTAAAATGGGGTCAATGACATCATATACCAGTTGTGACATGTGACAATCTTTGGAAAAGATGGCAGTACCTGGAGATCAGTCCCTAGACCAGTTGAGTATTACTACAAACCACACAACATAAAAACTTAGTGTCTGAAAATAAAAACAACATATCATTGCCCCCACTGGGCAACTTTTCTGTAGATACACTGAGAATTTCTGATCTGGCTAGACTTGGAGAATCTCAGTGAGCTCACACATGTGTTTATATTCTGCAGTTAGGTTCACTGGGGTTGACTAGTCTAGGATTATCACTTATCATTTATCAGTTGGCCAACTGCTGACTTGGACCACAAGGGAGACATGAACATACATCTTTCATCATCTATTTTGTTCTTGTTCTGCCCTTGTCCTCTAGGCAGCCAGCAAAGAACCAAGACAGAAAGCAGAAATGTATAAAACCTGTCTGACGTAAGTTCAAAACTGGCACAAAGTTTCTTCTCCAACAAAGCATGTCCCAAGACTAGCCCAAATTCAAGGGCTGGCGAGGTAATCTCCACTCGCCTCCTGATGGGGGAAGCCATCAGGTAGCATCTCAAAAGCTGTTGGCACAGGAATGCATGGAATATCAGAGCCATTTTTGCAGGCAGTCTACCAGTTCCATCAGGCTTCTTCCCCTCTCAAGTATTTCTTGTCCTGCTCTAGTTCTGGGCTTCCTGATTGTGAGCTTCTTGAAGTCAGGCATGACATGTTATGCATCTCTATGTCCCACATTTTCTGAGCATCAAATGAGCACTACAACCATTATCACTGAGGACTTCCCTGGTGGCTTAGCAGTAAAGAACCTGGCTGCCAATTCAGGAAGACACAAGTTCCATCCCTGGGTCAGAAAGATCCACTGGAGAAGGAACTGGCAACCCACTCCAGTATTCTTGCCTGGAAGATTTCATGGACAGAGGAGCCTGGCAGGCTACAGGCCGTAGAGTCCTGAGAGTCGGACATGACTCAGGGACTGAACGTGCGTGCGTGCACTCTCGTTCCTACCATTTAGCACATGTCGAATTCATTCCAGACTCTGTCTGAATAGTTTTTCAACATATCACCTTATCCTTACAACTATTCTCTTTATAATTGTTGCTCTTCCCTGTCTTCTCCTTCCCATACACTTAGTAGGTACCCAATATAAACTAAAGGAAGCTTTTTTCCCTACTGTAAGTTTTCTCTGGGGTTAACACCTGCTTTGTGTTTCCAGGAGATGGGCCAGAAGTGGGTTGATGAGTCAGTCATTCCCATCTCTGACTTCCAGCACCCACTCTGGTGGCTCACCTGTCTCACCTCGAGTTCACCCCACAGACATGTTATCCTGGGGTGGATTCTGAACTCTTGTAATATTTCCCATGCTCTGAAATGCCCATATTACTCACCTCGCTTCACCCACATACCTCCTACTCCCCGCCATTCATGTCTTTGCCCACATTGCTCCTAGTCTTTTGCTTATGTGAGTTTATCACAGTTATTTTTCAGAGAGAGATACCATAAACCCTTACATTGAGTCATAAAGGGCAATAAAAATACCAATATATTTTTATTGCCAAATACTTGTCCAGACATCTCACTTGATTTCTGGACCCACCTGACTGGATATGAGGCAGGTACAATAGTCCCTATTTACAGGCATCAAAACTGAGATATAGACAGGTTCCATGGCTAGCTCTGGGTCACACAAATACAGTGATGTTCAAGATGGAAAGAAATCCAAGCATTTATGATTTATGGACCAGCAATAGTTCAATCCTCTTATCATTTAACTTCACCTATTCTGCAGTTTCTCATTTCTCCAGCCTTTTGTACTGTTGTGTAGCAATGCTAACTGACTGTAATCAAAGAAAACCTAATTTACAAATGAGCTATAGCATCACTTTAACACACACAGTATCAAGAGGGCTAAGTAGAAAGAAGTGAACACAAACCTGCTTGTAAATAAAAAGCGTAGAACAAATACAAGAAAGACGTTGATTTATTTATTATTACATATTGTGGAGCGTGAAACACTAGAGGCAGAGTCTTATAATTTGTCTGGATTCTGACTATATGCCAAGCATAATTCAGAAATGGAAGGCATGGGAAGTCTGTTCACCTTAGGAGAAATCCTGTTGTTTTGTGCCCAAGTGTTCTGCATTTAGGCAGCACAGAATTTTAATCAAGTTTCTGTCCCTTTCTCATTTTGTAATCTTGAACAAGTTGCATAATATGTTTGATCCTCAGTTTCTTCATCCCGCATGAGTGGGTATTAACCTTCACACCACAGGTTTATTAGGAAGATTAAATGAGATGATGCAAATAGAGCTCTGACACATAGGAGCCTTTCTGCAGGCTATTACTATTGTTGTTGTTGTTGTTGTTAACAAATATGAATGAGGTAAGAATGAGTCATGTTCGTCAATTGCTCAACTCTCTCTGTTCAGTCTTCATCATATTTTTGTCCCTATTATTCACTCCATGTTTGTTTTCCAGAGGTATGAGCCTCTTCTGTTTTATGTGCCTAATTCCAGGATGACTTTTAGCTCAGAGGGGTAATTTGGAACATAAGTGATGTATTTGGGTCTCTTTAGCGTTCTTCATTCTTTTGCAAAGTTGTATATAAGCTAGAAGGAATGGTAATTTAGAAAAATATTAATATCCAGAAAACCTAGGCAGACAAAACAGCGAGTCTGTGATCTCTGGACTGAGTTCCTGAATAGTAAACACATTAACCTTGGCCATCATGTTAAGGAGGTCAGTTAGTTCAAACCTTCATGATCTAAAATCCTTTGAATCAATTTTACATCTATAGTAGCTTTCTTTTTTCTTTCTTTCTTTTTTTTTTTTTTTTGAGATGTATCACAACCCACAAAAGTTAGGGACAAAAGCCCAGCAAATCATAAGAATCTGCCTCTGGGGTTCCATGCTCCACAATACTGTAGTAACAGGTAAATTGACCTCTGTGCCTTTTTTGCTTACAAGCAGGTTGTGTTTGCTTTTTTCTCCTTAGCCCTCACAATATGTGTGTATTAGTGTAAGTGATGCTATAACTCACTTGTAAAACTAGAGGTGAAGAAGTTGGACTCAGAGGGGTAAAGCAGCATACCCAGTTTATCTAATTAAACATCAGAGAGCTGTTGATCACACCTCATGAAGGTCGTTTAAAAAACACAACTAGATGTTGAATGCACTGATGCCAGTCTGCTCACCACCCAGTCCAGCCACCTCTCTACCCAGTGGCAGTGCTGCAATAAGATAAAATGGCATCAAAGTTGGTCTAATCAAGGCATTTCCTTCTACACTGAGCTATGCAGGAACACTTTAAATCATGGCTTTCTTCCTGAGGATCAGATAGTTGGAAACAACTGAATGGAATTATAGAAGACAGATCACTCTGATGAAGAAGCAAGGAAGGGACTGAATAATTCAGTGAAATTTAATGGGCTTTCAGAACATGCCAGCAATCTGTTCCCATTCTCAAACCAGATGCCACCGAGCCAGCACTCTTTCTGTCTGCCTGATCCATTTGAGCAGTCTCATTGGGGGGGGCAAATGATGGTTTTTCCTAAAAGGTAGAGAAAGGTTGTCTTCTGAGAAGCCCAGACTTCCCAGGTGGCACTACTGGTCAAGAACCTGTCTGCCAGTTCAGGAGACATAAAAGACACAGTTTTGATCCTTGGGTTGGGAAGATCCCCTGGAGGTGGGCATGGCAACCCACTCCAGTATTCTTGCCTGGAGAATCCCATGGACAGAGGAGCCTGGTAGGCTGCAGTCCATAGAGTCTTGAGGACTTCCCTCCTTTTGGATCCATCATTATTCACTAGAGAAGCAGAGATGTGCTTGATAGAGGTCCCTGACCTTGTCACAACTCGCTCACATCTGGGATGTCACAAATGTCCATTACTATTCTGCATGAGTCCCAGCTGTAGAACAAGGAGTTTGGGCCCTTGTCCCAGAACATCTTTTAAAGCCCCAGATTCCATGGTTTTCCGTCACTTGGTCACATGAGCAGCTCCTGCCAGGGCTCCTTTGGGAGAGACAATCTAGTCTTGTCACCAACCTTGAGCAGATTAGTCTAACTGAGCCTTTTCTTCATCTGTGAGAGAAGCATTGTGGTTTTCAGACTGTCTGCCCTCTGATGGAGAAGGATGAGAGGCTTATGGAAGCTTCCTGATGGGAGAGACTGACTGAGGGGGAAACTGGGTCTTGTTCAGATGGGCGGGGCCATGTTCAGTAAATCTTTAATCCAATTTGCTGTTGGTGGGTGGGGCTGTGTTCCCTCCCGGTTACTTACCTGGGGCCAAACTATGGCAGAAATGGCAACCCACTCCAGTATCCTTGCCTGGAGAATCCCATGGACGGAGGAGCCTGGTAGGCTACAGTCCACGGGGGTCGCAAAGAGTTGGACATGACTGAGCTAGTTCACTTTCAAACTATGGCAGAGGTAAGAAAGATAGTGGCGACCTCCTTCAAAACATCCCATGCACGCACTGCTGCATCCAGTGCCCTCAACCCTGCAGCAGGCCACCATCCACCCACGACTCCGCTGGAGACTCCTGGACACTCAGGCAACTCTGGGCCAGTCTCTTGTGGGGTAATTGCTCCTTTCTCCTGGGTCCTGGTGCACAAAGTTCTGTTTGTGCCTTCCAGGAGTCTATTTCCCAGTCCTGTGTAAGTTCTGGCAGCTCTACGGTGGGGTTAATGATGACCTCCTCCAAGAGGGCTTATACCATACCCAAGTCTGCTGCACCCAGAGCCCATGTCCCTGCGGCAGTCTACTGCTGACTCATACCTCCATAGGAGATGCTCAAACTCAGTGAGTTTTGCCAAGAAAATGCACTGGTCATGGCAAACACCCTCTTCCAACAACACAAGAGAAGACTCAACATGGGCATCACCAGGTGGTCAACACCAAAATCAGACTGATTATATTCTTTGCAGCCAAATATGGAGAAGCTCTATACAGTCAGCAAAAACAAGACGGGGAGCTGACTGTGGCTCAGATCATGAACTCCTTATTGCCAAATTCAGAATTAAATTGAAGAAACTAGGGAAACCCACTAGACCATTCAGGTATGACCTAAATCAAATCACTTACAACTATACAGTGGAAGTGACAAATGGATTCAAGGGATTAGATCTGATAGAGAGAGTGCCTGAAGAACTATGGATGGAGGTTCATGACATTGTACAGGAGGCAGTGATCAAGACCATCCCTAAGAAAAGGAAATGCAAAAAGGTAAAATGGTTGTCTGAGGAGGCCTTACCAACAGCTATGAAAAGAACAGAAGTGAAAGGCAAAGAAGAAAAAGCAAGACATACCCATTTGAATGCAGAGTTCCAAAGAATAGCAAGGAGAGATAAGAAAGCCTTCCTCAGTGATTAATGCAAATAAATAGAGGAAAACAATAGAATGGGAAAGACTAGAGATCTTTTCAAGAAAATAAAAGATATCAAGGGAACATTTCATGCAAAGATGGGCACAATAAATAATAGAAATGGTATGGACCTAACAGAAGCAGAAGATATTAAGAAGAGATGACAAGAATACACAGAAGAACTATGCAAAAAAGATCTTCATGACCCAGATAATTACAATGGTGTGACCACAAACCTAGAGCCAGACTTCCTGGAATGTGTAGTCAAGTGGGCCTTAGGAAGAATCACTATGAACAAAGCTAGTGGAGGTGATGGAATTCCAGTTGAGTTATTTCAAATCCTAAAAGATGATGCTGTGAAAGGGCTGCACTCAATATGCCAGCAAATTTGGAAAACTCAGCACTGGCCACAGGACTGGAAAAGGTCAATTTTCATTCCAATCCCAAAGAAAGGCATTGCCAAAGAATGCTCAAGCTACCGCAAATTGCATTCATCTCACACGTTAGCAAAGTAATGCTCAAAATTCTCCAAACCAGGCTTCAACAGTACATAAACTGTGAACTTCCTGATGTTCAAGCTGGATTTAGAAAAGGCAGAGGAACCAGAGATCAAATTGCCAACATTTGTTGGATCAATGAAAAATCAATAGAGTTCCAGAAAATCATTTACTACTGCTTTATTGACTATGTCAAAGCCTTTGACTGTGTGGATCACTACAAGCTGTACAAAATTCAGTGGGAATGCAAACTAGTACAGCCGCTATGGAAAACAGTGTGGAGATTTCCTTTAAAAATTGCAAACAGAGCTGCCTTATGACCCAGCAATCCCACTGCTGGGCATACACACCAAGGAAACCAGAATTGAAAGAGACACATGTACCCCAATGTTCATTGCAGCACTGTTTATAATAGCCAGGACATGGAATCAACCTAGATGTCCATCAGCAGATGAATGGATAAGAAAGCTGTAGTACATATACACAATGGAGTATTACTCAGCCATTAAAAAGAATACATTTGAATCAGTTCTAATGAGATGGATGAAACTGGAGCCGATTATACAGAGTGAAGTAAGCCAGAAAGAAAAACACCAATACAGTATACTGACACATATATACGGAATTTAGAAAGATGGTAATGATGACCCTGGATGCGAGACAGCAAAAGAGACACAGATGTATAGAACGGACTTTTGGACTCTGAGGGAGAGGGAGAGGGTGGGATGCTTTGGGAGAATGGCATTGAAACATGTATACTATCATGTAAGAAATGAAGTGCCAGTCTATGTCCGATACAGGATACAGGATGCTTGGGGCTGGTGCATGGGGATGATCCAGAGAGATGATATGGGGTGGGAGGTGGGAGGGGGATTCAGGATTGGGAGCTTGTATACACCCATGGTGGATTCATGTCAATGTATGGCAAAACCAATACAGTATTGTAAAGTAAAATAAAGTAAAAATAAAATTTAAAAAAAAAAAAGATGGGAATACCAGACCACCTGACCTGCTTTCGGAGAAATCCGTATGCAGGTCAGGAAGCAACAGTTAGAACTGGACATAGAACAACAGACTGGTTCGAAATAGGAAAAGGAGTACGTTAAGACTGTATATTGTCACCCTGCTGATTTAACTTATATGCAGAGTACATCATGAGAAACGCTGGGCTGGATGAAGCAAAAGCTGAAATCAAGATTCCTGGGAGAAATATCAATAACCTCAGATGCCGATGACACCACCGTTATGGCAGAAAGTGAAGAAGAGCTAAAGACCCTCTTGATGAAAGTGAAAGAGGAGAGTGAAAAAGTTGGCTTAAAGCTCAACATTCAGAAAACGAAGATCATGGCATTCGGTCCCATCACTTCATGGCAAATGGATGGGGAAACAGTGGAAGCAGTGGCAGACTATTTTTCTGGGCTCCAAAATCACTGCAGATGGTGACTGCAGCCATGAAATTAAAAGAAGCTTACTCCTTGGAAGGAAAGTTATGACCAACCTAGACAGCATATTAAAAAGCAGAGACATTACTTTGTCAACAAAGATCCATCTAGTCAAGGGTATTGTTTTTCCATTGGTCATGTATCAATGTGAGACTTGGGCTGTAAAGAAAGCTGAGTGCCAAAGAATTGATGCTTTTGAACTGTGGTATTGGAGAAGACTCTTGAGAGTCCCTTGGACTGCAAGGAGATCCAACCAGTCCATGGGTATTCATTGGAAGGACTGATGTTGAAGCTGAAACTCCAATCCTGTGGCCACCTGATGTGAACAGCTGACTCATTTGAAAAGACCCTGATGCTGGGAAAGACTGAGGGCAGGAGAAGGGGACAACAGAGGATGAGATGGTTGGATGGCATCACTGACTCAATGGACATGAGTTTGGGTAAACTCCTGGAGTTGCTGATGGACAGGAAGGCCTGGTGTGCTACAGTCCACGGGGTCACAAAGAGTCGGACACGACTGAGCGACTGAACTGAACTGAACTGAAGAGAAGCATTGAATGATAGACTTTTGAAAGGATAGAGTCAGTTCTCGCATATAAAATTCTTTATTTCAGAACTTAGCAGCAAGCACTCAAATATTAGCTTCCATTATTATCATGATTAGCGTCATCTTTCTCCTTTTTAAGCTACTTTTATTGGCATGTAATTGATTTAAAATGCTGTGTTAGATTCCACTCTACAGCAGTTAATCGGTTATGCTTACATCTACTCCTTTTAAGATTCTTTTCCAACAGAGATCATTGCAGAGTATTGAGTAGAGTTCTCTGTGCTAGACAGTAGGTTCCTATTAGATACCTAATTTCAATACATGTATTGTAGTGTGTCTATATCAATTTATAATAGCCAGAACATGGAAGCAACCTCAATGTTCCTCAGTGGAGGAATGGATAAAGAAGACATGGTACAAACTATACAATGGAACATTGTCTTTCAGTTCAGTTCAGTTCAGTCGCTCAGTCGTGTCCAACTCTCTGTGACCCTGTGAATCGCAGCACGCCAGGCCTCCCTGTCCATCACCAACTCCCAGAGTTCACTCAGACTCATGTCCATCGAGTCCATGATGCCATCCAGCCATCTCATCCTCTGTCATCCCCTTCTCCTCCTGCCCCCAATCCCTCCCAGCATCAGAGTCTTTTCCAATGAGTCAACTCTTCGTATGAGGCAGCCAAAGTACTGGAGCTTCAGCTTTAGCATCATTCCTTCCAAAGAAAACCCAGGGTTGATCTCCTTCAGAATGGACTGGTTGGATCTCCTTGCAGTCCAAGGGACTCTCAAGAGTCTTCTCCAACACCACAGTTCAAAAGCATCAATTCTCTGGCGCTCAGCCTTCTTCACAGTCCAACTCTCACATCCATACATGACCACTGGAAAAACCATAGCCTTGACTAGATGGACCTTAGTCGGCAAAGTAATGTCTCTGCTTTTGAATATACTATCTAGGTTGGTCATAACTTTCCTTCCAAGGAGTAAGCGTCTTTTAATTTCATGGCTGCAGTCACCATCTGCAGTGATTTTGGAGCCCAAAAAAATAAAGTCTGACATTGTTTCTACTGTTTCCCCATCTATTTCCTGTGAAGTGATGGGACCAGATGCCGTGATCTTCGTTTTCTGAATGTTGAGCTTTAAGCCAACTTTTTCGCTCTCCTCTTTCACTTTCATCAAGAGGCTTTTTAGCTCCTCTTCACTTTCTGCCATAAGGGTGGTGCCATCTGCATATCTGAGGTCATTGATATTTCTCCCGCAATCTTGATTCCAGCTTGTGTTTCTTCCAGCCCAGCATTTCTCATGATGTACTCTGCATAGAAGTTAAATAAGCAGGGTGACAATATACACCCTGACACTGACACACTCCTTTTCCTATTTGGAACCAGTCTGTTGTTCCATGTCCAGTTCTAACTGTTGCTTCCTGACCTGCATACAGATTTCTCAAGAGGCAGGTTAGGTGGTCTGGTATTCCCATCTCTTTCAGAATTTTCCACAGTTTATTGTGATCCAGACAGTCAAAGGCTTTGGCATAGTCAATAAAGCAGAAATAGATGTAAGGAGATACCCCTCGTCCAAGGTAAGGAGCAGCGGCTGTGCTTTGCTGGAGCAGCTGTGAAGAGATACCCCACGCCAAGGTAAGAGAAACCCAAGTAAGATGGTAAGTGTTGCAAGAGGACATCAGAGGGCAGACACACTGAAACCATACTCACAGAAAACTAGTCAATCTAATCACACTAGGACCGCAGCCTTGTCTAACTCAATGAAAGCAAGCCATGCCTGTGGGGCAACCCAAGATGGGCGGGTCATGGTGGAGAGGCCTGAGAAAATGTGGTCCACTGGAGAAGGGAATGGCAAGCCACTTCAATATTCTTGCCTTGAGAACCCCATGAACAGTATGAAAGGGCAAAATGATAGGATACCAAAAGAGGAGCTCTCCAGGTCATTAGGTGCCCAATATGCTACTGGAGATCAGTGGAGAAATAACTCCAGAAAGAATGAAGGGATGGAGCCAAAGCAAAAACATTGTCTTTATTTTTATCAATTAAATCTTTTCTGCTGTCCCATGAGCCTCTGGAGCCAGAGAAAGCTGTGAAGTGAAAGAGCATCCCTATGGACTTCTTGGGCTTCTCTTGTGGCTCAGCTGGTAAAGAATCTGCCTGCAATGTGGGAGACCTGGGTTCGATCCCTGGGTTGGGAAGATCCCCTGGAGAAGGGAAAGGCTACGCACTCCAGTATTCTGGCCTGGAGAATTCCATGGACTGTATAGTCCATGGGGTCGCACAGAGTCGGACTTCTTGAGCCTTCAAGGAAAATGAACACTTCCCACTGTCGGTGCTATCAATTTCCTGTGGAAATCAACTCTCCCAAATAGAGAGAAGTGTTTAATTTCAAGCGTGAGAAAAGAGCAGGAAACAAAGATTAGTCACAGCTTTAAAATGTTCAAATGCCATTGGTGTTATTATCTCAGCAGCCAGGTACCCAGTGCTTCCACAGCTATTTAGCATAATGGATGTTGCTGACAGGCTTCTCCACAGAGCTCTCACTCGCAGGTGTACAACCAGGGTATTAACTGGGACTTTATTTAAACAACATGCTCTTCTCATGCCTAAATGGAAGAGCTTTCACTTTCAGGGCTCAGTGGCTGCTTAATGTGGAAAGGCTGGTTTTCAGCTGCTCATAAGTCTCTGCTAGGAGATCCCCCAAGAAGATTTAAGCCCCCCTTCCCTAACATGCTGGGGTGCTAAGTTTTATCAGTTGGAACAGAGTCAAGTCTCTTTCGGTTGGTTTCTCCTTTCATTTTGCAGTATTTTGTCACCAAACAGGCTCAGTTTCTCACTTGCCTCATATTCTTCTATTCAGATGGTAGAAATTGGGAACTGGACTGTGTGTGTCTCCCTTTTTAATTTGATCATAAACAAAACTCATACTGTGTCAGAAACTTCGAGCAACATAGAAATTTGCCCATGGAAGTGTAAAATTCCCTACCCTAATCTCAACAAGCTCATAACCCCAAACATGGTGATGATTAACAGTATAATGTGTAGCCTTCCACATTTTTGACTATGAATTGACTCTTGCAATTAGATGGGGTGGGAGGGAGCTGCCCTATTCAGAGGGATTCATTGTATAAAGGACATTCTTTGGGAAATATGTAAGTAAGAAAATAGAAGCCTCTAAGCTGAGTGCCAAAGAATTGATGCTTTTGAACTGTGGTGTTGGAGAAGACTCTTGAGAGTCCCTTGGACTGCAAGGAGATCCAACCAGTCCATTCTGAAGGAGATCAACCCTGGGATTTCTTTGGAAGGAATGATGCTAAAGCTGAAGCTCCAGTACTTTGGCCACCTCATGAGAAGAGCTGACTCATTGGAAAAGACTCGATGCTGGGAGGGATTGGGGGCAGGAGGAGAAGGGGATGACAGAGGATGAGATGGCTGGATGGCATCACTGACTTGATGGACGTGAGTTTGAGTGAACTTCAGGAGATGGTGATGGACAGGGAGGCCTGGCGTGCTGCAATTCATGGGGTAGCAAAGAGTCGGACACGACTGAGCGACTGAACTGTACTGAACTGAATATGGCTACAAGAGTTTGGGAGGAAACATAAATGTATAAAGAGGCTGCTCCCCTGAAGGTGGAGGATGAGCTGGAAGAGGGCCGCAGGAAGGAAAGGAGGTGATGCTGAAGCCAGGAAGCCAATCTTGTTTCAATTCTAACCTCTCTGCTCAGTGAGACACTGTAACTCTTTAGCAACGTGAACCCAACACAATAAAAGACTTGGATGTGAGTTGATTCTTGGCTGCTGCTGCTGCTAAGTCACTTCAGTCATGTCCGACTCTGTGTGACCCCGTAGATGGCAGCGCACCAGGCTCCGCCATCCCTGAAATTCTCCAGGCAAGAACACTGGAGTGGGTTGCATTTCCTTCCGCAGTGCATGAAAGTGAAAAGTGAAAGTGAAGTTGCTCAGTCATGTCTGACCCTCAGCGACCCCATGGACTACAGCCTACCAGGCTCCTCCGTCTATGAGATTTAGATAGAGACAAAAAGATTGAGTTTTGCACCCCAGGTTCAAATGGGGAAGGACGGAAGCAGCATAATACATAGAAGCAGGTAGAAACATGAGGGGGAAAAGTCCTGAAACTTGCAGAAACCATGAGGAAGATTTTTAAATATTAAGAAATAAAATTTAGATTTGAGCCAAGAGTAACTGTGCTTCAAGAATCGAAGCTCTGCAAATAAGATCATTATACCATTTTTCTAGATTCCATATATATGCGTATTCAGTGGGATATTTGTTTTTCTTTTAATGAGAACCTACCATGTAGTACAGGAAACTCTTCAGTGCTCTATAGTGACCTAAATGGGAAGGAAATCCAAGATGGGGGGATGTTTGTATACATAGAGCTGATTCACTTTGCTGTGGAGTTAGAAACCAACACTGTAAAGCAAGTATACTCCAACAAAAATTAACTAAAATTAATAAATAAATCTAGGCTAAAAAAAGAATCACTGCTATCAGCTGCTGATGTTCTATATGATTATACGTTTATATATATTATATATGCATATATATATATATATATATATACATATGCACATCTATGCATGTATCAGTTCAGTTCAGTCGCTCAGTCGTGTCTGACTCTTTGTGACCCCATGAACCTCGGCACACCAGGCCTCCCTGTCCATCACCAACTCCCGGAGTCTACCCAAACCCATGTCCATCGAGTCGATGATGCCATCCAACCATCTCATCCTCTGTCGTCCTCTTCTCCTCCTGCCCTCAATCTTTCCCAGCATCAAGATCTTTTGAAATGAGTCAGTTCTTCACATCAGGTGACCAAAGTATTGGAGTTTCAGCTTCAACATCAGTCCTTCCAACGAACACACAGGACTGATCTCCTTCAGGGTGGACTGGTTGGATCTTCTTGCAGTCCAAGGGACTCTCAAGAGACTTCTCCAGTACCACAGTTCAAAAGCATCAATTCTTTGGTGCTCAGCTTTCTTTATAGTACAATGCTCACATCCATACATGACCACTGGAAAAACCATAGCCTTGACTAGATGCACCTTTGTTGGCAAAGTAATGTCCCTGCTTTTTAATATGCTGTCTAGGTTGGTCAAAACTTTCCTTCCAAAGAGTAAGCATCTTTTAATATCATGGCTGCAGTCACCATCTGCAGTGATTTTGGAGCCCAGAAAAATAAACCCTATGCCTGTATGTGTGCATATAATATGTATATATACATATACATACACACATACAAAGGTATATAGTGTTGGAACTTGCTTTTTCATTCAGAAATAAATTGTGACATTGATTCATTGTATTTCAAAAATATTTAGCAAAAGCCTTCAATGAATCAGGCCCTATGCTACAGACCCTGGAAAACAGCCATGAAGAATCTTACCATGCCTATACCGTCAGATCTATATCATTCTTTTTAATGACCACATCAAATTCCTCAGTGAAAAGCTCTGTTTTGTTTTGTTCTATTTCATTTTGATAACATGTCCTCTAGTGATAGATATGGAGGTTATTTTTAATCTGAGATATTATACACAGTGATCCAATGTACTGATATGTTTGTGGAAGTATTTATATGCAAATATTTTTGGAGGTGTCTTTCTTAAGGATGATTGGAGAAGTCAAGGCACACGCATATTTTAAAATTAAATCAGCACTGCCTGATTCACTCCAAAAGCGAATGTCATAAAAATTTAGTCTTTAGAATCTCAAAGAACCAAAGACTATTGTAGAAGTAAAATCCTTGTTGGATCCTGTCAAGAATACTGATGATGGTTTAACTGATCATCTTCCTACCGTGTACCAGCTTTGGGGCTTCTCATTTGGCACAGTGGTATAGAATCTGCCTGCCAGTTCAGGAAACACAAGAGACATGAGTTCAATACATGGGTCAGGAAGATACCCTGAAGAAGGAAATGGCAACCCGCTCCAGTATTCTTGCTTGGAAAATCCCATGGACAGAGGGGGCTAGCGGGCTACAGCCCATGGGGTTGCAAAGAGTCAGACACGACTGACTGGCTGAGCACATAGGCACAAGGTCTTTGGGCGTTTCAGACCTTGGGGCTACTACACGCGAAATAAGGAGGCTCAGAGCAGTAAAAGTAACATGGCTTCTGAATGGCATAGGCAAGAGTTGAGCTCTTTCCTCTCATTCTCCAAAGCCCACTCTTCTTCCAACTGTATATAAGGGTTTGCCAGACACAAGTATTATGTGAGGTGTTCCACTAGGAAAAACTGCTTAATAAATGAAAGGGTTCAGTGGCCAAACAATTTTGGGAAACATTTTATATAGTCTGTATGTTTTTTGAAAATTTACGATATTTGTGATCTGGCTTACAGCATCCTCTATATTCCCAGAAAGTGAAAGAAAATGAAAGTGAAGTCGCTCAGTCATGTCTGACTCTTTGAAAACCCCATGGATTGTAGCCTACCAGGTCCCTCCATTCCCAGAGAAGTCAACAAGTTAAGGAGCGTGTGTAGGATGGATGGTCTGGGGGGATGATATAGTGAAGAGTAAAGGATAAACTAAAGAAATTATTTTGGGGAATTTCTCAGGAAAGATAAATATCAAGTACACACCAAAAGAAAAGAGTTAGAAATGAGAGTAAGAATAGGGTGCGACTAATGTTTTACATGTGTCTCCTCTTTTAAACATAAAAGATACTATCGTTCTTAATTTAAACGTACAGAAACTAAGGATTTGAAAAGTCAAAAGACTTGTCCAGTTCTAATTAGCTGGTAGGCTACAGAGTCAAGATTTCTGCCTAGGTATATTTGACCCTACAGCCCTGTCATTGTTCAGTCACTAAGTCATGCCTGATTCTTTGTGATCCCATAGATTGCAGCATGCCAGGCTTTCCTGCCTTTCACCATCTCCCTGAGTTTGGTCAAACTTATGTTCATATAGTCAGTAATACCATCCAACAACCTCATCCTCTGTCACCCACTTCTCCTCTTGCTCTCAGTCTTTCCCATCATCAGGGTCTTTTCCAGTGAATTGGCTCTGTGCATCAGGTGGCCAAAGTATTGGAGTTTCAGCGTCAGTCCTTCCAGTGAATATTCAGGTGATATCTCTTAAGATTGACTGGTCTGATCTCCTTGCAGTCCAAGGGAGTCTCAAGAGTCTTCTCCGGTATTACAATTTGAAAGCATCGATTCTTTGGCACTCAGCCTTTTTTATCCAACTGTCAAATCCATACATGACTACTGGAAAAACCATTGCTTTGACTATACAGACCCTTGTCAGCAAAGTGATGTCTCTGCTTTTTAATACATTGTCTAGGTTTGCGATGGGCTTCCCTGGTGCTCAGATGGTAAAGAATCTGCCTGCAGTGCAGGAGACCCGGGTTCAGTCCCTGGATTGATGGCAGCAGTTACCATCCACAGTGATTTTGGAGCCCATGAAAATAAAATCTGCCACTGTTTCCATCTTTTCCCCATCTACTTGCCATGAAATATCTAAGTATATTTTACCTTACAGCTATAGAAGCAACAGTTAGAACTGGACATGGAACAACAGACTGGTTCCAAATAGGAAAAGGAGTACGTCAAGGCTGTATATTGTCACCCTGCTTATTTAACTTCTATGCAGAGTACATCATCAGAAACGCTGGGCTGGAAGAAGCGCAAGCTGGAATCAAGATTGCCAGGAAAAATATCAATAACCTCAGATATGCAGATGACACCACCATTATGGCAGAAAGTGAAGAGGAACTAAAAAGCCTCTTGATGAAAGTGAAAGAGGAGAGTGAAAAAGTTGGCTTAAAGCTCAACATTCAGAAAATGAAGATCATGGCATCTGGTCCCATCACTTCATGAGAAATAAATTGGGAAACTGGAAACAGTGTCAGACTTTATTTTTTGGGGCTCCAAAATCACTGCAGATGGTGACTGCAGCCATGAAATTAAAAGACGCTTACTCCTTGGAAGGAAAGTTATGACCAACCTAGATAGCATATTCAAAGCCAGAGACATTACTTTGCCAACAAAGGTCCGTCTAGTCAAGGCTATGGTTTTTCCAGTGGTCATGTATGGATGTGAGTGTTGGACTGTGAAGAAAGCTGAGCGCCTAAGAATTGATGCTTTTGAACTGTGATATTGGAGAAGATTCTTGAGAGTCCCTTGTACTGAAAGGCGTTCCAACCAGTCCATTCTGAAGGAGTCAGCCCTGAGTGTTCTTTGGAAGGAATGATGCTGAAGCTGAAACTCCAGTACTTTGGCCACCTCATGCGATGAGTTGACTCATTGGAAAAGACTGTGATGCTGGAAGGGATTTGGGGCAGGAGAAGGGGACGACAGAGGATGAGATGGCTGGATGGCATCACTGACTCGATGGATGTGGGTCTGAGTGAACTCCGGGAGTTGGTGATGGACAGGGAGGCCTGGTGTGCTGCGATTCATGGGGTCACAAAGAGTTGGACACGACTGAGCAACTGAACTGAACTGAACTGAACTGATAGAATTCTATAATTCTAGGGCTTTTTCCTCAAAACTCCTAGGGAAATCCCAATGGCGCTAGGATAGAGTACCGAAACTCAGTGGGCCGAGGGTGGGATGGGGGTGGGGCTGGGCCACAAGACCAACTTACAGAGAGATGAAGTAGCCATGGCTAGTCCTCCAGTAAATCAGCCCTCTTCACAATCTGCCAGAGAGAAACTCTCTCTTCCCCCAGGATGAGTTAATTCTGAAAATCAAAAGCCTTATAGAAAACATGTTGGAGACTTCCAATTAGGCTTCCTTGAACTATGCCTTTGAAATTCCCTTCTTTTATGTCCCTTTTTTTATTTTACTTTTTAAATTTTAATTGCAGGATGATTGCCTTATAATGTTGCATTCGTTTCTGCCATACACTGATGTAAATCAGCCATGAGTATACACATAGCCCCTCCCTCCTGAGCCCTCTCCCACATCCCATCTTCTCACCTCTCTAGGTCATCCCAGAGCACTGGGCTGAGCTCCCTGCATTATACAGCAACTTCCCACTCACTATCTATTTTACACATGGGTAGTGTACATCTGTCCATGCTACCGTTTCAGTTCATCTTACTCTCTCCTTCCCCCACTGTGTCCATGCTTTCATTCTCTTCTTCTGTATTCCTGCCCTGTAAATAGGTTCACCAGAACCATTTTTCCTAGATTACATATATATGCATTAATTATGAAACTTTTCTATTTCTGACTTACTTCACTCTGTATAACAGGCTCTAAGTTCATCCACCTCAGTTCAACGGACTCAAATACATTCCATTTTAATGGCTGAGTAATATTCCCTTTCATATATATACCAAAACTTCTGTATCCATCATCTGCCTATGGATATTTAGGTTGCTTCCATGTTCTAGCTATTGCAAATAATGCTGCAATGAACATTGAGTACATGTGTCTTTTTGAATTACAATTTTCTCAGGGTAAATGCCCATAGTGGGGTTACTGTATCATATGGTAGCTTTATTCCTGGATTTTTAAGACATCCCCATACTGTTCTCCATAGTGGCTGTATCAATTTACATTCCCAGCAACAGTGCAAGAGGATTTCCTTTTCTCCACACCCTCTCCAGCATTTATTGTCTGTACATTTTTTTGAAGATAGTCATTCTGACTGATGTGAAGTGATACCTCACAGTAGTTTTGATTTGCGTTTCCCTAGTGATGAGCAATGTTGCCCATCTTTTCATGGGCCATCTGTGCATCTTCTTTGGAGAAATGTCTGTTTAGGTCTTCCACCCGTTTTTTGATTGGGTTGTTTCTTTTTCTCATATTGAGTTCCATGAGCTACTTGTACATTTTGGATATTTATCCTTTGTTAGTTGCTTCACTTGCCATTATTTTCTCCCATTCTGAGGGTTATCTTTTAGTCTTGTTTATAGTTTCCTGAAAATCCCATGGAGAAGGGATAAGCTACCCACTTCACTACTCTTGGGCTTCCCTTGTGGCTCAGCTGGTGAAGAATCTGCCTGCAGTGCGTTTGATCCCTGGGTTGGGAAGATCCCCGGGAAGAGGGAAAGGCTACCCACTCCAGTATTCTGGCCTGGAGAACTCCATGAACTGTGTAATCCATGGGGTCACAAAGAGTCGGACACGACAGAGCAACTTTCGCTTTCACTTTGCTGTGCGAAAGATTAAGTTCCTCTGATCCTGGGGTTAACTTTGCAGTGATAAAGAAGGAGATTAACTGGACTTACTAGTACAATTTTCCTGTATACAGGTTGGGGTTGGCCAAGCTATTTTCATATGAATTTGATGCTATCTGTAATATAAAGGTATCTTATTTATTGATTGTTTATGTGCCATGCATACCACCCAATGATCAAAAATCATATTTTTCAAGCATTTTAAACATCTTTAAAACAACAGCAATAATGACAGATCACAGAGAGGCAGAAGGAAGCTTTTGGAGGTGACAGGTAAGGTCAGTGTCTTGACTGAGATCAAAATTATCATTCTCACTTTTATCTATAAGGAAACTACAAAACCAAATTGCCCAGATCCCCAGAGCAAATAAAGAGTGGAGCCAAAATTCTAAGCCCAATCTGTCTGAAGTCAAAGCCTCGTTAACCCAATATTCAAGATGAGGCATCTCAGACTGAAACATATTGTAATCTCAGCTTTTAAAAACATAGCCAAAATAAAATTCTGATTTACTAGGCCATGGAATCTGCATTTTGACAAGAGCCACCCGATAATTCTGAGCACCATATTTGTGAAGAAAACTTTCTGAGACTACAAAGAGAGCCCTTTCTCTGTATGAATTGTTTCCTTTCCCCAAAATGTGAATGTGAATGGTGTGTCCTAAATAATAATAATGAAAGTGAAGTCGCTCAATCATGTCCGGACTGTAGCCTACCAGGCTCTTCCATCCATGGGATTTTCCAGGCAAGAACACTGGAGTGGGTTGCCATTTCCTTCTCCAGGAGATCTTCCCGACCCAGGGATTGAACCTGGGTCTCCCGCGTTGTAGACAGACGCTTTACCATCTGAGCCACCAGGGAAGTCAAATAATAATAATAGTAAAGCTGAAAAACTGAAGCAGCAACAAAAAAGCTCCATTTCCAGAGAAAAGAAAAGTGAGTAAGGTTGGGATAATGAAGAAAGGATGAAATTATCTTTCCTGAAATATTTGATTTCTAGTTTAGTGTAAACAGTGTGCTTTTATCACAGCGATCTTACTTTTCTCTGTTCTGCTGGCTTCCTGAATTGCCAGTTGGTGCATTCCTTGGACTAGAGACGAGAGAGCATCAGCCCCGAGAAAGAGGAAAGGCAGTGACTGGGCAGGGGCTTGGTGGACAGGTCATTTGCCTCTTCCCTCTTGCACCCTTCCAGACTCCCGCAACCAAGAGGAGTGGACAGAACTGTGAGCACGAGGGGCCGGCAGGCGAGCGGTTTCCTCTGGGATATGAAATGTACAACTTACGCATTGCCTGGAAATGCCATAAGGATTTAATATTTGTTACAGAAACAGTGAGGCTGCATTAATATTTTAATGGTGAATGAATATTTAATCCAAAACTCTGAATGGAAAGCGGACAAGATAACCATGGCAGGAACAGCCACACCACCCAGTTGAAGATGTTAATGATTCGCTGGCTCTGGCGGTGGTGATAATGCCACATAGTGTATCCATTATACCGTGCCTTTGCAATATTAGTAAGTCACGCCTCAGAATCAAAATTGAAAGAAGCGTTGTTTACTCTTTGAGAAGCAGTATGAAGCATGGGATGGAGCAAATCTTTGGAATGGGAGCCTGGAATTGAATACCAAGTGTATGTTTTGCTGGTCATGCAACTGGAAAGACCATTCACCTCTTTGAGCTTTATCTTCAAGATGAGTTCAGTGCCTCCTTGATGTGATTGTTGGCTGCTTCCGTTTTTGGTTCTCCTTAAGATATGGGAGAAAGAAATTGAAGGTGCTTGCAGTGTCTCTTAAGTTAGCCCCTTGTCTACTTCTTGCAGGAAACAATGAAGTTTTCATTTTCTTATTTCTCCTAGATACTTCTATCTATCATCATTTTATTTCAGTGGAAATTTTTCTAAGTAGCTGGGGGAAGCTCTAATTAAAAACTCAATTCCATCTATTCAATTTGATCCTTAAATTAAAACACATGGATAATAACTTGTTGTTTAAATGCACTGAGGCAACTTTGTATTGTCCCGCTGTTAATGGTCACATTTACAAGATAATTGCAATGTATCAGTAAGTTTCTCCTGGCAGGTAATTGTCCCTCCTGACAGGCTAGACTGTGGCCCTGTGGTGCGGGCTGCCCTCCTCTCCCCTCTGTGGCCCCACTAGACTCTGTTAGCTTCCTTATTTTGTCACTTGGAACTTTCGATAACTTAATAAACACATGGGCTTGAGAGTTCGAGAGCTTTTAGGTACCAGTCTCTACTTGATTCATTATCTGTAGTGTGATCTTGAGCAAGGTCATCAGTCAGTCCTCTTGTCAAGGGACTTTGATTTGTAAAATTGTGATAGTGACATTTAATCTCACCACTTCCCAAGCATCTATGAAATATACATATATATATGTATATTTATATATATATATAAAATATGTGAATGTGGAATATATATATATATATATATATATATATATATATATACACACACATACACATAAAATGAAATAGTTTGCAGACCATTCCAAAATTTCAAATGAAGAAACTGAGATGCAGAGACCAAGTAACTCACTCAAGGTCATTCAGTAAG